>NC_048571.1:51632295-52232295 GCF_013265735.2 Oncorhynchus mykiss
CATGTGATTTATGGCTCTGGTAGCTCCAGCAGGCAGGGCCTATTTTCCCAGAGGTCTTTGCACAGTGGCTAAAATAACATAGTTCTCCTCCTCACGCCATCCTGTTTCCTGTCTTCTCTAGATGAGGGTGGAGCCCTGCCAAACCAGCCCCTGATCCTTCTACCTCTCTCCACTTTCCTCCTCCCTTTTCCTTCCCCCATCTCTCTCTCTCTCTCTCTCTCTCTACCCCTTCCCTCAAGCCTCTGTTGCCCTCTTAGCTCTAATAGAGCACTGTTCCCTCAGTCTGCAGACTGACCTCTCCACCCTCTCAATTTCTCTCAAGGACCTCCACACTTTCCAACCATTCCCATTAAAAACTCCTTGAACCAGACCTGTTGCAATATCTTCTTTATAAAGTCCTAAATAGAGTTTTTGTCCAATTCCATTTTCCATTTGTTGAATGCTTTTTCTTCCCACAAAGATCGATAAGGGGGAATAGACCATGAAAAGGGAATACGTGTTGAGAAACTTTATCTAGCGGTAGAAGTAAAAAATAACATGCAAGGAGGAGCCATTTGACTCAATATCCACACGGAACATTCCTTGAAAAAAACAGAACAAAAAAATCCCCCCACACTTTCAACCAATCAGATCACCTCTCTTTTCTTCTTCTGTTGCCGTGACAAACGTTCCTCCTGACTGAAACCACCGCTTGGCTATCTGGTCCTCAACTAGCCTAGCCATATTAATTACCGTTATTAAGCAATTCATTAGCAGATGAGAGAAAGATAATGCCAACCTGTATTTACTGGGAATAGCCAGGAGGGTGGACGTGCGGAGCGTGACGGATATCAGCCAAGCGCAGAAGTGACATTAACCTTTTGATTAGCAGAGTAATAGGCAGATGGTCGGACTGGCGCATCCGTTCTCCAAGTGGAGGAAGAGAAGAAAGAAAAGAGAAAAAGATAATGATGCCACCGGCGGGATGAACGACTATCAGTGTTCGAAGTGATGCGATGACATCATCCCTATGCTCCTTCCAGTTCCGCAGTCATCTGTGGAACTGGATTAGTCTTGTTATCCGCCTCTCTGTCCCTCTACAAGACAGAGCCCATATGCACAAGATTATTCCAGCTGTTTTGTCACTCATTACAAATTGCATAATTTAAAAAGACTGACAAGTATCTGACAACAAAAAGGAAAAGCCATGAACTATCGTTGGTTCTCATGGGATTTCTTTCAGTCATCAGGGGAGGCTCATCTAGTCAAGCCCAGTCAAAAATGAATCATCGTTTGCAGATTCGATTGAAAAAATTCAATTTGATTGAAACAATTCAATAAACAATCAGTGTGTCACTGTGAGAGAGCCACAAACAGCTCTGCAATGTGTATCTTCAAGATGCAAAGAAGTCCTGGGAAATCACTTGAGAATAATTCCAGAGTTGTGCCCATCAACGGTTCATCACAACAGACCACTCCATCAGCCTGGCCACTTTACATAACTGGATCTCTTCATGCATAATGCAGCAGCCGTACCGTACTCCCCATCTCAAACCACAGATGCAGACTGACACTTGATGATGCGGGCAACCGGGTACCAACCAAGGCACCACACAGAGCTGCCGTGTACAAAAGAGTTTACCCAGAGCGACCACATAAAAGAAGGCTTCGGTCTGATGCCGTTGAAGCCAAATGAACTGTGTACTGCACCATAACTACTGAGTAGTTAGTTAAAATGGACATGCTCTCTTTCAAACAAAATGTATTTTAGATAAAAACCTTGTAATAGAAGCAAAGCTGGCAATAGTCTAGTACTGGATTAGTGTCCTCTCTGTGGACAGAGACTGTCTCTGAGTACCTGGTGTCCCAGTAATGAAGCATACAGCCCATTCATCACACCCCTACCAACCCCCCTGCTCCCCCCGTGTGCACCCATCACCCGCCCTTGTCGCCAATTATGCCATGCTTTCCATGCAATTTAAATACATTAGCAGGCTCCACGCATATTCAGAGGATGCTGATGAGCCCTGTGGTCTATTCCTGGGGCAATGGTGATATCACGCCCATTATGCTTTAATAATGCAAATTGTATCCTCATTTAAGGGCTTGAGCTGGAGCCACCTGCCACCCAGCTCTCGGGGGAAACACTCTACTACTGCTGGAGCACAGGAGGCTGGTGAGAGGAGAACGGTTCACAATAAAGGCTGGGATGGAGTGAATGGAATGGTATCAAACTCATGGAAACCACATGTTTGATCTGTTCGATACTATTCCAGCCATTACAATGAGCCCGTCCTCCCCAATTAAAGTACCATCAGCCACCTGTGTGCTGGAGATATGGAGGACCAGATAGGTTTCTCTCTCTCTCTTTCTCTTGCTCTCTGACAGAGCTCTCTTTCCTTACTCTTACTCTTTCCCTTTATTCTTCGTTACTCTCTCTACCTTCTCATCTATTCTCCCCTCCCCCCTTTCTCCCTTTCCACACTCTCTATCTCTCCCCGCTCCCTCCCCCTGTCCTCCTCTGTCCCTCTATATGTGTCCCAGACACCGTTGCTAACTCTGGTTGCGCTCTTGACAATACAATTTTAGCCAACAAGGTGCTCTTTAGTGACGACAATTAGGCCGTGTGCAGATTAAGCATCACAATGGAGCGCTTAGGGAGAAAGCAATAGGTTTACTCTCTAAACATGCCCGCTGCTTTGGAATAAGGACAGAAATCAATAGGCACTCGTGTAATTCACTTCACAGCAGATAACTGCAGTGGGGAGGGCTGGGTAATGAGACGATAGCCAATGAGACTGGCAGAACGGCCCTTGTGTGCTGAGACCCATTAGGAGCATGTGAATCATATACTGTAGCAACAGATCATGAAGGCAGAAGAGTGGCTGTTGCAGTGTGCTGAGGACTAGAGGGTTTTAATAACCATGGAGGGCAGGGGATGGAGACAGAGGGAGATGGGGGTGGTCATGAAGGAATGAGAGAAGGTGCTGTTATTCCCTGTTCACTGTTCGTAAGACATAATATCCCACGGTAGCCTTTTCTATCCATGTAGGCTTCTTCATATTCCAATACTAACCTGATCACCCTCTCTCTGTTACCTTGCTGTGATGGAATTTGACCAAATACCATTATGTAATTGGGTTTTGCTAAGTGAGGAATTCACCACTACAGATATTCTGTTGGATTTTCACATGATTCATACAGTATGGCAGTAAGACTGTGTGTAAGGGTGTGGTAAGGGAGTATTAAAAAAGGCGCCTCTCTTCTCTCTTCTCCAAACTCCTAAACCTAAGACATTTCTGGAATAATCAATGTCCAACTCTCTGATGACATCATTTTTACTTCCAGCTGCTCCCGGAGCCAATCGATTGAGCAAGTATTCGGGAAGAAAGATTGAACAATAATTTCCACCCGGATTTTCAATTATAAACTGCTAAACATCTGCAATAAAGAGGGTGGCGGGTAGGCAGTGTGATCCATCACCATAGCGATCGTGTAGATGGGAGTGATAACACGGGAACAGCCGTCAGGGAAGAGGAATGCCCCTCCAGCTGCCTGCCTCTCTCACACACACACACACACACACACACACACACACACACACACACACACACACACACACACACACACACACACACACACACACACACACACACACACACACACACACGACTAGGATCAATCAACTGAGGAAAATTCACCCCCACCCAACAAACATACACCTCCAAAATGTGCTCTCTCTCTCTCTCTCTCTTTTTCTCTCTCTGAACCACTTTACCTCCTCTTCCCGCCATCATTGTGCTTTGTTTGCCCATGTCTGCCCTGAGCCTCCTGTCTCTCAGCTCGGTGTGCTCCATAGACTTCACAGTGTCCCGTGCACCTGTGTGGCGCATATTAAATACCATGTAAGCCAATAAGCCAGAGGAATGTGTTTTCAGTTGGAGAGTAATCTGCCACAAACCTTTGCAGGAGATGTACTCCTGTATGTGGATGTGTTTTCTTTTAAATGTATATTGAATGGCTACATGAGCTGCTTTGCCACTAAACGTAGCCTATTCGTTACCCTTCCTGGTTTTACATACTGATGAAGATGGGCAGCACAAGCATCCAATGACATTCCAGCTCCTCTGCTACAATGTGTGTTCAGCCAATAGAAGACAAGACATTTGTTAGCCAGAGTACCACAATGCTATTGGTTGATATGTCATGATGATTTCCTACCTTGTATCAATAAATACAAATATATGAGAAGAAGGTTCATAAAAATGCTAATTAATAGAGTTAAGGTAAGAGCAAATATGGAAAAATGGCCACAAACCAATCCAGCCATTTGAGCCATCTCATCTTCCTGTGAGATGATGACATAGTGTGGTAATTGAATCCTTGCCCAGTGAGATCAGAGGGCTGAAAATCCTAATTCCACACTGGATTAGCTCAGTGGGGATTGAGTTAATTTGATCCACATGCAGAGGAACAGTATGAGCAGGAGAGATAATCCCAGATCCTATGCACACCAATGGGTGGTGAACCCCACCAAGCATCTGGCGACAGAGCTGAAGCAGGAGCAGCCTGTGGCTGTGTGTATGTGTGTATGGTTATGCTGTAACGGATTGTGTGGTATGTGTGTTCTAAACAGAACCGCATACACGCACGCACGGTGTGTCTGGCCCCCTCCCTTGTGTGCTGGCCATCTGAGGATCATTGATTAATTAATAGTGAGTGATTTCTCATCTTTAGGACCTTTAATTACACAGGGCATCAGCGTGCCCAGCGCACAAGGACAGGGGGGTCGTCGTCATGCCGATGCACTTCATCACACACGCCATGGGAACACATGTGTGTGCGTGTGTGTCAGGCCCTGTCAGCCAGCATAACATTAGCCCACTGCCAGGGAGCTCTGATCGCAGCCTGGATCACACCAGTACACACTGGGGGGACCACACACTGCTACTCAGAATACAGCCTTGTCTCAACACCTCCAGGTCAAAACATCATGGGACAACAAAGAACCCTACTGTACACTACATGTCAGGGTATAATTAGATGCAGTGCTTAACAGAGCCTCCTTCACTGTAAAACACCAAACTGCCATTCCAATACTAACGTTTCCCTCCCACAATGCCATCTGTTATGACTCAGGCTCTGGGAGGCACGTGGCTCATTGATTCCCCATCAGATACACTCATGAGTTTATGGACTAGCAGCCACTACTCTGAGCCCCAACATGACACAGCAAAACAGCCTGCTGCGCTGTACATTGCAGGCTAAACACTTCTCCTTGGCTGGAGCAAAGACCCTGCTACAGTACACACACTCCCTTGCTACCTCGGCCTACTGAGGGTCTATTTTAAGCATACTGTAGGTTAACCGAGAGAGCGTCTAAACATAGTAGCATCAGAATTCGAATTTAGTATGGGTATGCCTTGTTCTTCTTCCTGTTCTTCATGGGGATTCTGTATGTATGTGACGGATCTGAATTAGACGGGTTTCCAGAGGGGTATTTCTGTTTCTGGGGAGGAAGAGGAAGCTGTTCGAAGGCAGCTGAAAGGCACAGCAGTGTAGAGGACCCTGTCCAGGCTGGTTTCAGCTGCATTACCACCATCCATCAACCCTCAAGGAAAAGATGGAGAAAAAACCCTGTCGATACAACATTTAGCTTAGCAATCACAAGTTACTAATTTATTTACATTCCTAATATATTTACTTTTTTCGTTGGGGGTGATAAATCGCAGGTGGCCCGGGAAAGGGATTTGATGATTTAGGGCCCAATTCGAGCCCCAAAATTGGTTTTTGCCAGCCTAATACATCATACGGAATTAAAAGGTGATTGTGGTGTGAGGTGAACCTGGGCCAGGGAGCGATGGAGGTAGCTCAGCCACACTGACACATCACTCACACCGGCCCCACTCAGACAGAGACGGATGGGGCCCCGAGCCAGTGTAAATTGCTGATCTGATCATTAGATGATAACAAAGATGAATCAAGATAAGGATGGAGAGAGAGTGGGAGAAAGAGAGAGTGACAGAAAGAGAAAGAGATCGAGAGAGGGAGAAAGAGGGAGCTTGGGTTTCTACTAAGCTACCATATAACAATGTTTTAAGATGGTCATACCAAGGATAATTTTGCTATTCGATTTAGAATTGTAGGACCCTTGTAGGTATAAAACATAAATGTTCTATTATTTGAGGAAATATTGAATTTGGCCTCTGCTGTTAGCCTATAGAAACACATAAAATAACAAAGTTGTACATGACAAAACAGATAAATCAAAAGAATGTATGTTTTGAAGTGTCTGTCCTATATCTGAGAGAATTATTATTATTTATTTGTTTTACCTATATACCCATACTTTTTTGGGTCAGAAAACTATTTCCATACTTCCAACATTAATAATAATTAGTGTGGACAATTGTGCATGTCCGTGGCATATTAAACTGAAGTTGGAGGAGAGGAACGGGGAGGCGATCAGAGCTTGGGTTGACCTTAGACAGCCTCAGGGTCCGCACACAAACACACAGCGTGGTTATGAGTGATGGTCTACTGGGACTCATCATTGCTAGCGTCTCAGACGTTGAGTATGGCTGTAAATCGCAGGCTGAAGCAGGCAGGGGTCAGGGTGACAGTGTGTGGCACGGAGGGACGGGTCATCTCTACCTTACAGAGGGCTCCTGTCAACGCCTGAGTAAGGTTGCCACCTCACTTTACCCGGTGTCCAGGACAAGTGAAAAACACAACTGTTTTAGTGCTTTAAGAATGCACTCAATTAAACAACTCTCCAATGTATTAGGCCTCTCTATCACCACCAACGGCTATAGGGCATTCATGAGTGGATACGAATAGATACATACTTACTGAATAGAATGGAACACTGGGGAATGTGCCTCAACTTTGACAATAGTCCCTTCAGTACAAACTCCAAAAGCAAGACAAATTACTGACTAACTGTCTGACAACACATCCAAAGAGAGCTTGTAGCACTTAATCTGCCCCCCCTGCTGCATAGCCTTAATAGGTTACAGAGAGCAACAGCAACTAGCAGTGAGGAGGGACCAGAGTCATCTGTATAGATTAGCACTCCTGAGTCCCATGATCTTTCCCTCAGATACAAGGTCAAAGTGAGAAGAGCTCCATATACGTAGTTGCAGCCCAGCACAACACACAAACAAATGCAAAATCCAGCACACAAAAGACAAACACACACACTCCTCACACCGGAACATCCAACATACAAAAGACACACACACACACACACCTCACACTGCATCATCCAACACACACACACACACCTCACACTGCAACATCCAACACACAAAGAGACACACATACGCCTCACACCGCAACCTCCAACACACAAAAGACTAGAGGTCGACCCTATTAATCGAAATGGACGATTAATTAGGACCGATTTCAATCGGAAATCTGTATTTTTGGACATCGACTTGGCCGATTTAATTTAAATATTTTTTTTTACAACTTTATTTAATTAGGCAAGTCAGTTAAGAACACATTCTTATTTACAATGATGGCCTTGTCAGCTCGGGAGATCCATTCTTGCAACCTTACAGTTAACTAGTCCAACGCTATAACCACCTGGCTCTCGTTGCACTCCACAAGGAGACTGCCTGTTACGCGAATGAAGTAAGCCAAGGTAAGTTGCTAGCAAGCATTAATCTTATAAAAAACAATCAATCAATCATAATCACTAGTTAACTACACATGGTTGATGATATTACTAGTTTATCTAGCGTGTCCTGCGTTGCATATAATCTGGCTGAGCATACAAGCATACAAGTATCTGACTGAGCGGTGGTATGCAGCAGCAGGCTCGTAAGCATTCATTCAAACAGCACTTTAGTGCGTTTTGCCAGCAGCTCCTCGTTGTGCGTCAAGCATTGCGCTGTTTGTGATTTCAAGCCTATCAACTCCCGAGATTATGCTGGTGTAACCGAAGTGAAATGGCTAGCTAGTTAGCGGGTGTGCGCTAATAGCATTTCAAACGTCACTCGCTCTGAGACTTGGAGGGGTTGTTCCCCTTGCTCTGCATGAGCAATGCTGCTTCGAGGGTGGCTGTTGTCGATGTGTTCCTGGTTCGAGCCCAGGTAGGAGCGAAGAGAGGGACGGAAGCTATACTGTTACACTGGCAATACTAAAGTGCCTATAAGAACGTCTAATAGTCAAAGGTTAATGAAATACAAATGGTATAGAGGGAAATAGTCCTGTAATTCCTATAATAACTACAACTTCTTACCTCGGAATATTGAAGTCTCATGTTAAAAGGAACCACCAGCTTTCACATGATGTTCTCATGTTCTGAGCAAGGAACTTAAACGTTAGCTTTCTTACATGGCACATATTGCACTTTTACTTTCTTCTCCAACACTTTGTTTTTGCATTATTTAAACCACAAAACATGTTTCATTATTTATTTGAGGCTAAATTGATTTTATTGATGTATTATATTAAGTTAAAATAAGTGTTCATTCAGTATTGTTGTAATTGTCATTATTACAAATAAATTTTAAAAAATCGGCCGAATAATCGGTATCGTCTTTTTTGATCCTCCAATAATCGGTATCGGTATCGGCGTTGAAAAATCATAATCGGTCAACCTCTACAAAAGACATGCACAAACCTCACACTGCAACATCCAACACACAAAAGAAACACACACACACCTCACACTGCAACATCCAACACACAAAAGAAACACACACACACCTCACACTGCAACATCCAACACACAAAAGAAACACACACACACCTCACACTGCAACATCCAACACACAAAAGAAACACACACAAACCTCACACTGCAACATCCAACACACAAAAGAAACACACACAAACCTCACACTGCAACATCCAACACACAAAAGAGACACACACACACACCTCACACTGCAACATCCAACACACAAAAGAGAGACACACACACACACCTCACACTGCAACATCCAACACACAAAAGAAACACACACAAACCTCACACTGCAACATCCAACACACAAAAGAGACACACACACACACACCTCACACTGCAACATCCAACACACAAAAGAGAGACACACACACACACCTCACACTGCAACATCCAACACACAAAAGAAACACACACACACCTCACACTGCAACATCCAACACACAAAAGAGACACACACAAACCTCACACTGCAACATCCAACACACAAAAGAGACACACACACACACCTCACACTGCAACATCCAACACACAAAAGAGACACACACACACACCTCACACTGCAACATCCAACACACGAAAGAGACACACACAAACCTCACACTGCAACATCCAACTCACAAAAGAGACACACACACACACCTCATACTGCAACATCCAACACACAAAAGAAACACACACACACCTCACACTGCAACATCCAACACACAAAAGAAACACACACACACCTCACACTGCAACATCCAACACACAAAAGAGACACACACACACACCTCACACTGCAACATCCAACACACAAAAGAAACACACACACACCTCACACTGCAACATCCAACACACAAAAGAAACACACACACACCTCACACTGCAACATCCAACACACAAAAGAAACACACACACACCTCACACTGCAACATCCAACACACAAAAGAAACACACACAAACCTCACACTGCAACATCCAACACACAAAAGAAACACACACAAACCTCACACTGCAACATCCAACACACAAAAGAGACACACACACACACCTCACACTGCAACATCCAACACACAAAAGAGACACACACACACACCTCACACTGCAACATCCAACACACAAAAGAAACACACACACACCTCACACTGCAACATCCAACACACAAAAGAGACACACACAAACCTCACACTGCAACATCCAACACACAAAAGAGACACACACACACACCTCACACTGCAACATCCAACACACAAAAGAGACACACACACACACCTCACACTGCAACATCCAACACACGAAAGAGACACACACAAACCTCACACTGCAACATCCAACTCACAAAAGAGACACACACACACACCTCATACTGCAACATCCAACACACAAAAGAGACACACACAAACCTCACACTGCAACATCCAACACACAAAAGAGACACACACACACACACACCTTACACTGCAACATACAATGTCCTTTAAAATGTATATTTAAAATCATCACTATGATTGTAGATGACATCTAATCTATAATTCACACTGGTGCCAACTGGGGTATTAAAAAAGTGTATGTGTCCGTGCACCGGTGCAGATGAGTGGGCGGAACTATCAAAGTATTTGTCCTTGCCAAACCACACTGAAAATTACAATGTAATGGAAAACGTCAATAAGAACATTGAATACAGGATCAATCTGGGTGTCTCAGGCCTATGCTACGCCTCCTTTTTCAATTCATTTGAATGGCATTTCCTTTCTCTCTCTCTGCGGTAATTAACATAAGGCTTTAGGAGACTAATGACATCTCTAAACTCTCCTGGACCTGAGCTGCATTTTAAACTACTGCAGGTATGAATGAGTCTCTCTGTCTCGTGTACCGTATCCCTGGGTACTTGAAATACCCAAGGTATGATTTTAAATACCCTTAATATTTCTTTTAAAAAACTATTAAATGTTTTATTTGTACTTTTTAAGTAAATACCTGCAGTCAACTTGTGCACTTGGTTGCAAGATAAAGCAGATGCCATTTTTAATTTGACCTGTTACATTATTTTTCATTATGAAGCTTGAACGGTAGTTCAATCACAAGTGCAAGTTTACAAGTGCACAACAACAAGAGACCGGAGCCTCGTGAGTCACTCTCCACTGTTGAGCAGCATGTGCCAGGTGATTTAGTAACACTTGTATGGAATTCACAAGTACATCAATTATGTAAATTAGGAAAATTATGTGGACATATTGAAGCAACACCTCAAGACGTAAGTCAGGAAGTTAAAGCTTCGCAAATGGGTCTTCCAAATGGACAATGACCCCAAGCACACTTCCAAAGTTGTGGCAAAATGGCTTAAGGACAACAAAGTCAAGGTATTGGAGTGGCCATCACAATGCCCTGACCTCAATCCTATAGAAAATTTGTGGGCAGAACTGAAAAAGCGTGTGTGAGCAATGAGGCCTACAAACCTGACTCAGTTACACCAGCTCTGTCAGGAGGAATGGGCCACAATTCACCCAACTTATTGTGGGAAGCTTGTGGAAGGCTACCCAAAACGTTTGACCCAAGTTAAACAATTTAAAGGCAATGCTACCAAATACTAATTGAGTGTATGTAAACTTCTGACACACTGGGAATGTGAAGAAATAAATAAAAGCTGAAATAAATCATTCTCTCTACTATTATTCTGACATTTCACATTCTTAAAATTAAGTGGTGATCATAGCTGACCTAAGACAGGGAATTTTTACAATAATTAAATGTCAGGAATTGTGAAAAACAGAGTTTAAATGTATTTGGCCAAGGGGTATGTAAACTTCCAACTTCAACTGTAGATAACTATTAAGTAAACTGTGTAAAATGTACTCAATACTCAGCAATTGTGCACTTGTTTTGCTAACTTAGTTGCTAGTGGTAAGCAAAATCAAGCTTCTCTTGGTAACAGCAGGGAATTCCTTCCTGGATCAAGAACCTTGCTGTCTAATATTTTTTTTGTGCAGAAAACTGAGAAGCATTTTTGAGTTACTTGTATAACTTTATGAGCAGGGATGTCTGTCATGCAAATAGTGCATGTCAGAAACTGTATAAAATGATTGCCTGCACTCGTTAGCATTTAGCTAGCATCCTCTATGGGATTTCACATGTACTTATTAGCATTGATAACCTTCAGATTACAGAGGTTCATTTGGGGTCTTTTGCGTTTAAAAATAGTGTCCCTTGTGTTCAGTGGTGGTAATAACCACATACCACGGGATGGCACAAGGACATTATGACTGTATGAAAATCTAGATACCGCCTAAGGCTTATGTAGAGCATCTATTCAGAGGTCTTCATAGAGATAGAGAGTTTAACAAAGGAAAACAGATAGAGTTTAACAAAGGAAAACAGATAGAGTTTAACAAAGGAAAACAGATAGAGTTTAACAAAGGAAAACAGATAGAGTTTAACAAAGGAAAACAGATAGAGAGTTTAACAAAGGAAAACAGATAGAGTTTAACAAAGGAAAACAGATAGAGTTTAACAAAGGAAAACAGATAGAGTTTAACAAAGGAAAACAGATAGAGAGTTTAACAAAGGAAAACAGATAGAGAGTTTAACAAAGGAAAACAGATAGAGAGTTTAACAAAGGAAAACAGATAGAGAGTTTAACAAAGGAAAACAGATAGAGTTTAACAAAGGAAAACAGATAGAGTTTAACAAAGGAAAACAGATAGAGAGTTTAACAAAGGAAATGAGATAGAAAGTTTAACAAAGGCAAAGGGCAGATGCACTGTTTATTAGACATGAACATACTAATTCAAGCAAGCACACACACACACACACACACACACACACACACGCACACACAAACACACACACACACACACACAGTTTAGTGGAATGCCATCTCCTTCTTTCCACAGCCCCTCCAGGATGATGTACGACAACACTCGGAAATATTTAGCTGGGATGATCTCAGCGAAATGAATTAATAATTCATGCATGATGGAGTCTTTTTAATATTTCAGGCATAATTAATAAGGCAGTGCATGGCTCCCCTCGCAGAGGAAATCGCCTTGAATGTCAACAGCAGATGAATGAGACAGAAGGCAAAGCCTGGTTCACTATCAGTCAGACACCAGTGGCCATTTCACGCACACGCACACGCACACACACACACACACACAAACGCAGACAATCTATGTGGAGAGACAGGGGAGTTACCACTGGATGCTCTAATGGGCCGCTGTGGTGTATGAGGGTGGCATGTGAGGTGATTTCAGGATCAGAGCCATGCTCTGTGCAGAGCAGACCATCCGAGTGGCAACTCAGAAAGTGCTCTTCGAGGTCGGCAGTAACACACACACACCCACACAAAATACCTGGGTGGTCCAAAGTCCTTGACTCTGACACGGCATGTGTTCATGTCTAATCCCTCTCATGAAACACACACACCACACACACCTCAGAATCTGTTGCGCAACACTGTTACCTCTTCAGGGATCTTATTCAGAAGCCAATGTTCATCAGACCACACAGAGGCAAGCTCACATTAAATTTGACATTTCCACTCATCTCTTATTCAGCTACATCTTCCTCAAATCCCCCTCTGCTCCATTCTTCATCTGTTCACCCTCTTGCTCAGCTAAATATGTTGTATTTATCCTCCACTCACCCCCTTCACTATAAAGCTAACCCTAAACAACCCCACATACATGGGCACACCCGCACACAGCCCTCCTCTGCTTTACAGAGAGAGATGATGCTAACTCAGTCTCCCCAGAGTCTCTGTGTGTGGTGATATTACCAGCTCTGTTATGAATAATGGCCCAGAGTACACAAGCTTTAAATAAACTTTAATCAATTTCACAATGTGCGGCCCTGGATAATACATTTGCTGCTTTACAGCTGCATGGCAGAGACAAACTATAACCACACACACACACACACACACACACACACACACACACACACACACACACACACACACACACACACACACAGCACCTAACCACCCCGTACAGCACAGATCAGATTGGCCAAAGCAAGCATTTGTGTTTTGGTTACTTGTTTGGCAGGCCTCCACATCCAGACACGCACGTTTGTTTTAATATCCTTGTGGGGGCCAAAACATGTATTCCCATTCCAAATCCTATTTTCCCTAACCCCTACCCCTAACCTTAACCATACACTTAAAATCAAACCCTTAACCCCTAAAACTGGTCTCCACAAGGATAGTAAACACACACACACACACACACACACACACACACACACACACACACACACACACACACACACACACACTCCAACTGCAGATTAAACACCAAAGAGTGATCACCTACTTCCCATCACTCTCCACCCTCTCTCCGTCTTTCCTATATTTAGCTCCGTCCATGATTTTCCACTTTCCTTTCATCAGAGCCTACACTTTTGAGTCATTAAGCTGGGTCGCAGAGTTCTCTGCATCTCTGGGCCTGCCCAGAGCCCTGACCGCCCCCCACCAGCCCACTCCCCCCTTGCCATCCCCCAGCTGCTGACGGGGTCAGAGGAAACGCAGCCACATGCTTAATTCCCATCTTATTTACACCTGAGGCCAGACCTAATCAGAGATCTGCGCCCAGTGGGAATTCCGTTCCCCTGCACATGATCAAAGGTGCTCCGGCAGATGGATATTCCAAGGAAGTGCTCTTGATTGCACCCTGATTCCCCCTCCTGTTGGGTTATTCCCTCTCTCTCTTTCTCTCTCGTTCGCTGTTTCTCCCTCTACCGAGGGACATGGCTGCATACAGTATCTCCATCTCAGCTCTGTGATTATCTAACGGCTGCCGGGCTGAACTAGAAGCCTTCTGCTGAACCTTCATTTATCTACACACACACACACACATGCACGTTGCGCACACAGACACCTCCACTTGATCTGATCTCATTCCCTCCATGCTGCTTTGACTCGCCTGATCGAGGCAAATTTAATGAATCTATTCAGAGAAACAGTATTTATGTCAGCTAAAACAAATCTTGATCGCCTGTTGATAGAATAACTGTGGAAACGAAATAAAGTCATCCAGATAAATAGTTTGTGAGCAGCTCAGTTTGCTGGCTGACAGCTGAATGTTTCCATGCATTTCTGAAAATGATGACAATTACATAATTCATCCTAATGCAGCCTAAGGCTTTGCATTACTAATAAGTTGGCGTGTTTATAACTCCACGTAATATCTTATTCTGCATATCTTATGTAATAAATATATTACTACCAAGCCTCCCGTGTGTACGTCAGGAAAAATGATTTAATGAAGTCAATAGCAGCCTGTAATTCCCCCTCACTGCACTTTCCCTTCCCCCATTCCCTCCTTCCCTCCATTCATTCATCTCTTCTCTATCACTAGCACAGTCTATTCCGTGCTGAGGAGTGAGAGGAGAGGGGGAATGGGAGGAGAGGAAGGGAGAGGGAGATCTATCCACCATACCCTTTATAACCCACTTACAGGCCCAGCCACTCACAAACAGTCAGGAGAAACAAGGCCAAACACTTGAAAAAAACACAGGATTCACTCAGCGGCAAACAGCCAAATCAGAGAAGCTAGGTATCAGACAGAGACGTCTAGTTTTGGTCTCATATCTTTACCTCCACCCACCCTCTCTCTCTCTCTGTCCTTTCTCTTTTCCCTCATCCTTCCCCTCCCTTCTCTCCCTCTCTCCCGTTTTGTGTGCAAAGCGAACAGTGTGACCCTGGTAAGATGGCAGCAGCTGCAGCAGTGATTTTTTAAATTGTATTTAACTAGGCAAGTCAGTTAAGAACACATTCTTATTTACAATGACAGCCTACCGGGGAACAGTGGGTTAACTGCCATGTTCAGGTGCAGAAGAACAGATTTTTACCTTGTCAGCTCGGGGATTCAATCCAGCAACCTTTCGGTTACTGGCCCAACGCTCTAACCACTAGGCTACCTGCCGCCCCAAATGGTGATGGTAGTGATCTCATCGCCAGGAACACACTGCCTCTCAATGTGACCTACATGCTTTATCTGCATGAGGCGCTTCTAACTCGCACCTCTCCCTCTCTCTATCCTCCTCTCTCTCTCTTTGCCTCTCTCTCCAACCTTCTCTCCGCCTTTCCCCATCTTTCTCTCTCTCTCCTCCGCTGTATCCGGAGCTGGAGCATGCCTGGGGTCAGGGTCTAAAATGGAGAGATTACTCAAACAGTACAAAGTCATATTCAATTAGGGCGGCAGGATACTGGCTGTACAGTAAATTGCACAATTACTGCAGTACAGTGGCAGATATGCGGCTCCGTTTTCAGGAAAGTGTGCTGCTGTCAGCAGTGCTGGGTCATTCTATTAGAGTGGCCACATGATGGGCCGTGCTGCTCTGCCGTGCATACTTAAACACAGCACGCAGACAAGCTCTGCTCGCCGCAATCATGAACAAAAGAAACAAAGCCTCACAGAGCCAGAGAGCAAGGGCTGTCTATCTATCTCTCTCATTCATTTATGTATTTATTTATTCCTTCACACACACTCTGCCCATCGGTCTCATTTGCTCTTCTGTCATTCTTCTGTTCACTCCTTGTCATTCCCGTTCCCAGCCTCCACCTCATCCCTCCCTTTCCTCCCTTCTCTCACACTTCCTGTTTCTGTTACAGCATTATGTCACATGATGCATTGGCATAGGTGAATTCGTTAGCACAAAAAGAGAGCTGCAGCAGAGCTATCTGATCTATTAGCTGTAGTATACCCTGAGAACAGGCAGAGCCCTTCAGAGACACCAGACAATGTTCCTGTATCACAACTAAAGCCAACTAAAGGGTGACCATACAAGCAAACACTGACTGACATAGTAGTGTGAAGGGCAGACAGAGTAAAATAGTGATTGAGATGTGCCACCACAGACAGGGACAAGTAGAGCCACGAGTGAGAGAAAAGAGGACTCAAACACCACAATAGGAAGCTACTCTCATTAGCATGCCAAGTCAGGTCTGAGGCTTTGTTTTTATTCTGTTAGGCTGCCACCCGCCTCTGTTCCCTACAAACATTCAGCTGCCTTGACACAATATCTATCCATCCATCCATCCCTCTTTCTCTCTCTGTCTAGATCTCCCTCTCCCAATATTTCCCTATCTCTCTCTCTCTCTCTCTCTCTCTCTCTCTCTCTCTCTCTCTCTCTATGTTTGAAAATATTACTAATAATTCCTCTATCTTCACTGTAGATCATTGTATAAGACAAGGACTGCTGTTGACAGTTGAGTCTGTAATTGTCATGATGTCATTTCCTAAACTCTATGGCAGGCCATTTTGTAAAGGTTGGCATGACAACCAGAAACCCACCCGTTGTCATAACTCTGAAAAATCTTGAATTACATGGAATTCCACTGAGTGCCGATGCAATCACTGAAAGGTGTTGGATAATACACAGCCCATCACACCTTGCACGAAGGACCCTGTCTGAAGAGCCCATTCAGTAAATAATGTACATATTAAGCTATTAGGTAACACCCTGAAGTGCATTTTAGGAAAAGGTGAGCACTGCAGAGTCAAGGTAGATCCAATTAAGCTTTTCATTGTCCCCTACTACAGCAAACTGAAAATACATAGAGAATCTATTCAAATACACATTTACATTTCCTCAGAAATAGACAAAGAAAAACTATACGTGTACAAACAATCCTAAGAAGTAGGAATAGAAGGTTGAATTAAGCATACCGAGTAAGCAGCGTACTGAAGAGGATTAGAAAACACCATTCTGTTTAATATCCTCACAGAAATGACTAACTTTATAAGCTGTCTATTTAAGTCACAGCCCTTAGTCCTCTAAAGTTAAACTACATTACAACATATCATCAATTTCCATCTTCATTCCTTTTCTTCAAGTCTGCACACAAAACATTGAGAGCTCTCAACTCAAGCCTGCCAGTGAATATGAAACAGGCTACGAGGACTGATATGTAAAGGACAAGGTGGTGAATTCTCTATCTCATAAATTAGGGTACGTCTCCCCATTGATGCCAGAAGTATTGAGGCCACCAGGGCTTTAAAATTAATATCCAGCAAGTTGGGGGTGAGGGGAGGGAGGGGCGGGGGGGGGGGGGGGGCGATTTATAATGCCTTTGAGGTAATGATTTTCTGAAGTGGAAAAGTGGAACTTTCCATCAAATCAACTTTAATATGAACTTCAATGTTTGTAGCGGCGTCTGGAGCAGAAGGCAGAGATGACAGAGTGAGGGAGGGCCTATTGATCTGGCCTCAGTGTTTCAGTCAAACCCTCACAAAAAGGCCTCTTAAAATATATGGGAAAGCACTTGTAATTATGAAGACTGTAAAAGCACTAAAAGCAGTAAGCAGTAAATGCAGTCCCCCGTGATGACACATCAGAGTTCTAAAGCTCTGTCCAAATGAGCCAGTTCTAATCAGATCCACTGGTGTTCTGATGACAGATTCCAGGATGGCTACCTCACTAAGGCACAGCAGACTGCCCCATCTGCCTGCCAGACAGAATGACGCATTAACACACACAGAGAAAGGGGAGAGCTTAGAGCTGTGTACAAACTCAGGCGATATTTAAGGACAACCCTACATACTGTGTGCCTCTCTTTACCTAAAGAAAGAAGCAAGAGAGACAGAGAGAGAGACAGAGAGACAGAGAGACAGAGACAGAGAGACAGAGAGACAGAGAGACAGAGAGACAGAGAGACAGAGAGACAGAGAGACAGAGAGAGAGAGAGAGAGAGAGAGAGAGAGAGAGAGAGACAGACAGACAGACAGACAGACACAGACAGAGACACAGACAGACAGACAGAGACACAGACAGACAGACAGACAGAGACACAGACAGACAGACAGAGACACAGACAGACAGACAGACAGAGACACAGACAGACAGAGAGAGACACAGACAGAGAGCGAGATCAGTATTATTTAGTGACAGGTTTGTGGTTGCTGGTAGTATAGCGAGGTATAAGGGGTCTGGAGAGGAGAAGTTGCGGTGGGTGACCAGGCCCCCAAGGGTCTGATGATTATTAAAAACCCATGCATAACCTCATATCCTCAGCTGTCTCTCACACGCACACGCATGCGTGCATACACACACACACACACATCTAAAACACTATCTATAGCACCAGCAGAAATCCAGTCAGCTTACAAAATGGAGGCATCTCTGTGATCATCCAACAGAATCTGTATTGTTTTCCTCTTGCTGAAATTACACCCACAGTTACATCAGTGTTATAGAACTCTTTAATATTATAAGTTTTCCATGACACAACATACAATCAGTAGATCTTAGCATTAATACTCAGCTCGCTAAGTGAATCTGTCACAAGATCCACTTTGCCCCAAGCCCCTGGCTTTAATGCAGCAGCAACGGGTTACAATCAGAGTAAACAAACAGAAATATCTAAATAAATCAAATAAAGATCATTTGTTGCCTGAGGCTTGGTTGCACAGCAAAAGATGAAGGTTCCTCCACTCCAAATATCGCTCAGAGGGACAACAAAAGTAACTTTTTCTCCACAGAAACATAAAAATAAAAAGCCCAGAGAATCCCTGAGGCCTCTTCTCCAAAGAGCAGGAGGATAGGGGGAGAGCGGGCAGGGGAAGGGGGAGACAGAGGAGAGCGAGTAATAACCATGCTGCACACACACACACACACACACACACACACACACACACACACACACACACACACACACACACACACCTGAGTAGGCCCAGTAGGACTCCTCAGCCGCTCTCCTGAGTCTGGTCCCAGGCACTCGGCCATCTTGGCTCCCTTGCGTGGCCCCAGGCTGCCCTCCTGTCAGCGCTGTGTGGAGGAGAGAAAAGACAAGGATGTCACCTACATGGCACTGCACTCACTTACTGTTGTAGAACAAAAAAGCACTCATTAAGAAAAAGGGTCTGACTGTGACTTGAACACAGTTGAATTACTCAACCGGCACCTCAAACAGTGCTTACAATGACTCACCAAAACATCCTACCACGAAAGACACAATAACATCCTTAAACATAGGCGTGAATACAGATACATAGTGCAGCTCATTGGTAAAGAGAGGAGGGTCTCTGAACATTGAGGCACAGAGCAGAGGACCAGCCTGAGGTAGGATGTTGTAGGATGAGGTAGGACCGCTCCATCATAGAGGTGGATATGAGACGGGAAGAGAGGATGATGGCTGTGTGTGTGTGTTTATGTATGTGTGTGCATGTGTGTGCTCCATCCTTTGTCAGATCTGATCACGCCAGGCCCATTGTGACTGCGGCTCTGGGATGTGAGCTGCTGGCTGCTCAGGGTTTTGGTTAAGAGTCACCCATGCCCCCCCTCACCTTGCTGTGCCACAAATGGGCTTTGGCAGTACCTGGGGGTAACTGCCATTCTACATCTCATCTGACATAAAATGGCCACCTGCGGCTATAAGGACAGAGAGAGAGAGAACGTCACAGGTAAGAGAACACAGTGTGGTTACTTCCTTACTCACTGCATCACCATGGACACTGGGCCACCACAGATGACAATCAAAGCATAATAGAATTTTAAAGGCTTCTCGCTGGGTATTGTGGGTACGTAAGGGATTGATATGAACAACAGGTGTCTCTTTGTTTTTTCTCTTCTTTAATTCTTGGGGATGTAACCTTGAGCATGACTGTTAATGTCAATGACAGTCTATGGCTTTTCTATGAATTACATACCTCTCAATCCACACCAAACCAATCTTCTCACTGTCCTTCTTCCTGTCTCTTTCTGTCATTCACTGTCCCTCTCTCCCTTTGTCTCTGAGCCTTCACTCGCTTTCTCTAACACACATACCGTGTTAGCTCATTTCCTTCCTTCCCACGGCTGCGCCGCTTCGGACGCCGGTGAGTCATTTAGCAGCAAGCCACTGTCTACACCGGTGTCCATTAAAGGAGTCAGTCAGTTCACAGTGCCAAAGTCCAGCACAGAGGCCCAGGGCTGCAGTGAAACTATCCTCCACCACTGTAGCAGAATCATATTAACGTCCGTGCCAATGACAACATGGGGAGGGGTGAGGAAACTAGGGATGAGAGGAGAAGAGGCGACGATGGGGAAAAAGTAGAGAGAGTGACAGATGGCAGCGTTGGGGTTGAAGGAGAGGAGAAAAATAGATGGAGAAAGAGAAGAGGACAGGGCTATGTAGTGTCCAGTCATTGTGGGGGGGGGACGACTATTTTTTACAGCCCAGACCGCTCTCCTAACGACAGTATCCGGGTCACTGTGATGGGCAGCCTGCTGCCTGGCAACTGTTCAGCAGGAGGAGAGGAGGGGAGGAAGAGAGGATGCAGGGATAAAAGAAAAGAGTCCTTCTTTGTATTTCCAGAGGAAGAGAAAGGAGGGAAGACAGAGGAGGGAATAGCCTTCGACGTGTAGTGTCAGTTTAAAAACAGTCACAAGGGCTCACATGGTTTAATAAAACACATGGAATACTGCATTTGCTTAAGGAGTAATACATTTAGCAAACTATGGGCAAAAGCACCTAAGGAGAACACTGCAATTACCATTCAACACATCCACCTCCTGCCCTCCTATCCACTGCTCTCTATCTCATCTACCACAAGTCACCACTTCCCTGCTCTCCGAGACCCTGTCAGAGACGATCAACATCAACACAGCCAGCAATGCAGCAGACACACACAAACCACACACAAGCACGTGCACTTGCGCACACAGACACACACACCACCAGCAGTCATGCACTAGTGATGGGAAAAACCCTGTCTAAAAAACAGCAACTTATTAAGATTCATTGCATAGGCCATATAGTGTTAACTTGAGAAAGTCCTTGTTTAACAGTGGAGGTAATGCTAGGGATGTCTCCTATAATCTAATCCGGCTGCCAGAGGTTCCATTCTGCTGTCCTGGCCTAAATGAATTTTGACCTAATAGGCTTCTCCTTTCCTATTAGAGGAATGTGCTCTTATGAGAGAGAGATTGGGGTCTGACATTTTTGTCATACTCTGCAGTAATGATAATGATAATGGGAGATTGAATCTAATAAGGCTCCGAGTGTAGAACTATAAAACCTCTGCACGGCTCAGGCCTCAACATTAACAGAAAGCCCAATACAGTAGACAGTTCTGCAGTGTCCTGGAAATAGAGAATGAAGGTATCATTGGTGCTTTCACAAGGAGAATGAAGTTGTGATAGGCAAGACCAATTGTGATTTGTGATTTGTGAGTTGTGATTTGGCAAGACCAATAGCACCCGCAATGTCAACCTCCAGATTCACTAGGATAGAGAAATCATATAGAGAAATCATATAGAGCTACAGTTGAAGTCGGAAGTTTACATACACCTTTGTGAAATACATTTCAACTTAGTTTAACATTTCCTGACATTTAATTATAGTAAAAATTCCCTGTCTAAGGTCTGTTCGGATCACCACTTAATTTTAAGAATGTGAAATGTCAGAATAATAGTAGAGAGAATGATTTATTTCAGCTTTTATTTCTTTCATCACATTCCCAGTGGGTCAGAAGTTTACATACACTCAATTAGTATTTGGTAGCTTTGCCTTTAAATTGTTTAACTTGGAACAAACATTTTGGGTAGCCTTCCATAAGCTTCCCACAATAAATTGGGTGAATTTTGGCCCATTCCTTCTGACAGAGCTGATTGATGTCTTGAGATGTTGCTTCAATATATCCACATAATTTTCCTCCCTCATGATATTTTATTCATGATATTCTATTTTGTGAAGTGCACCAGTCCATCCTGCAGCAAAGCACCCCCACAACATGATGCTGCCACCCCCGTGCTTCACAGTTGGGATGGTGTTCTTTGGCTTGCAAGCCTCCCCCTTTTCCCACAAACATAACAATGATCATTATGGCCAAACAGTTCCATTTTTGTTTCATCAGACCAGAGGACATTTCTCCAAAAAGTACGATCTTTGTCCCCATGTGCAGTTGCAAACCGTAGTCTGGCTTTTTTTATGGCGGTTTTGGAGCAGAGGTTTCTTCCTTGCTGAGCGGCCTTTCAGGTTATGTCAATATAGGACTCGTTTTTACTGTGGATATAGATACTTTTGTACCTGTTTCCTCCAGCATCTTCACAAGGTCCTTTGCTGTAGTTCTGGGATTGATTTGCACTTTTCGCACCAAAGTACGTTCATCTCTAGGAGACAGAACCCGTCTCCTTCCTGTGCGGATGACGGTTGCGTGGTCCCATGGTGTTTATACTTGTGTACTATTGTTTGTACAGATGAACGTGGTACCTTCAGGCGTTTGGAAATTGCTCCCAAGGATGAACCAGACTTGTGGAGGTCTACAACTTTTTTTGGTCTTGGCTGATTTCTTTTGATTTTTCATGACGTCAAGCAAAGAGGCACTGAGTTTGAAGGCAGGCCTTGAAATACATCCACAGGTACACCTCCAATTGACTCAAATGATGTCAATTAACCTATCAGAAGCTTCTAAAGCCATGACATACTTTTCTGGAATTTCCCAAGCTGTTTCAAGGCAGTAGTGTCCTTAGTGTAAGGTATGTAAACTTCTGATCCACTGGAATTGTGATACAGTGAAAACAATTTTGTCATTTGTGTACAATTGTGTAAACAATTGTTGGAAAAATTACATGCATTGTGTAAACAATTGTTCGAAAAATGACTTGTGTCATGCACAAAGTAGATGTCCTAACCGACTTACCAAAACTATCGTTTATTAACAAGAAATTTGTGGAGTGGTTGAAAAACGAGTTTTAATGACTCCAACCTAAGTGTATATTAACTTCCTACTTCAACTGTATATATGAAAGGGGTGATCAGCAAGGACAGAATGTAAACACACCGACACAAACACACCATGCAAAATCTGCATAGCAAATACAATAGATGTGCGTGCCAACCACAACACTTGTACCTACTGCCAGTAATGCTGAAAAAGACTGAAACTTTGGCTGACCCTGTCTTTGTTTCCACACAGAGTGAGTCACACAAAAGTTCCTATTGAGAAGAGATATGGAGAACACTGGTTCCTGCCATCCATCCATCCATCACGGCGGGCCAGCCATTGAAGCTATTGCTGCCTGTTTGCTCTCACTTAATTAAAATGCAGAGCCGAATCCTGTGTTCATGTACTTAACCTTGGCTTTTTTTTACACTTTTTTCTCCTCAGTGGTTCGAGGAGGTAGCATGGGGTGTCCAGAAACACACACACGCACACACACACACACACACACACACACACGGTCAAACACACACGGTCAAACACACACACACAAAAACACAGCGCTGTGTGAGCCAGCCAGGGCAGTCCTCTCTCCCGTGTTACATTTCATTAGCATTCTTTACATCTCTCTCCAATACCTCTTTACTGCTGAAGGACAGCCGCGGCAGGAAAACACACACGAACACACACATACACACACTAAAACCTGCTAACATGAATACAAAACACAGTCCTTTCTTATTCTCTCACGAACACATACACACACATACTGGCAGTCCAAAACACTTGCACCGTGGTGATCAGAGAGTAACAGCTGTCACGTTAAAAAAAACTTGCAAGGCTGTAATAGTAATAGTTCTCTGGTGGTTGACCAGATCCCCAGGCAGAGGGACAGGCACAGGGTCTGGGGTAGGGATTACGATGGTATGGGGCCGGGGCTGTGGATGGGGGGTGCGAGGAATCAGGGCTGGTAGTTTGCTCTTGGCATTTGGCTATAGGATAGGGGCTGTAGTTGGGCCTAGGGTATGGAGTTGAGACTGGGTAGGGAGAGAAGCAGAGATGAGAGGGAATCAGTCCCCGGAGCAAAGACAACCCGGCATGGGGTGAGTCCACCACAGTCTCAGCCAAAGGCAGTGAGAGCGGTACACAGATGAGCGAGAGAGAGGTGAGAAAGAGAGGGATAAAGAGAGAAAGAAAGAGAGAGAGAAGGGTAGAGAGAGAGCGATTAGAGAAAGAGAGAGAGAGAAAGAGAGAGAAGGATAGAGAAAGAGAAGCAAGAAAGAGAGAGAGGTGAGAGACAGTAAGAGAAGGAGAGAAAGACAGAGAGATAGAGAAAGAGAGCGAAAGAGAGAGCGAGAGACAGTAAGAGAAGGAGAGAAAGAGAGAAAGACAGAGAGATGGAGAGAGATAAAGAGAGAGAGAGAAGGGTAGAGAGAGAAAGCGAGCTGTAAAGCCAAAGAGCCAGTGCATCGTCCATGAAGCAGAAACACTGGAAGGCAACACAAGAGAGTGTCGTAGGAACATTACTCAAATGGGTCTTTAGTGTCGTGGAAAATCCACTTGAAGACGCGCGGCAGCCCCAAGCGCCCGTCTCCCTCCTCTCCTCACTGCATTGATCTGCTATAGACAGGAGACAGCGAGCACGATGGATGGTCGCTCCATTTACACTGATGCTAATTAATAAGCGGTCTGCCGAGGACATGGTCGCTGAGCCAAACACAAAGTCAACACTGACACCTCCACTGTGAAGGCAGACACTCCTGCTACTGTTAACACAACCTTTTGTCCTCTGCAATTATAAACACAGGGGCTGCCATGGGTTCCTTTATGCCCCTTTCACAAAACAAGGCCCATTCTGCCAATGTGAAGCACACAGCCAATTCATGTTTCAGTAGGCACAGCCATCTGTCTATATCCAGATACTGTACACATTGAAACCACGACACAGGAGTAAGTCCCTTATAGTTATTTCCCTAGTTCTTTGTTCATACTAGGATTGCAAAGTTACCAGAATCTTCAGTAATTCTGGTTATTAACAGAAAATGTATTGCTATCTATCGGAACTTTGGTCATTTATATTTAATAACTTAAAATAATTCCTATAGTGTCCATATTGTCCATGAGTTTCTAGAAGATAGATCATATGGTTCAAGAGAAAATTGCCTAACTAATGAAAAAAGCATCTAATCAACAGTGGCATTATTTTCAATTACCTCTGCAACTCGTCCAACTTTGGACTTTTTTCACAACTACCACTATTTTGACGCCAAAACATTGAAAACAAATACAGTGTCCATATTGTCCATGAGTTTCTATGAGTTTCAAAATTCTTCAAGCTCTGTCAAATTGGTTGTTGATCATTGCTAGACTGTAGCGATCGTCATTGTAATCATACTCAGACCAAAGCGCAGCTTTTTATTTTAAGGAGAACCAAACAACAAAACAATAAAGAATAAACGATACGTGACATTCTGTAGAGCTCACAGGCATCAACACAAAAACAAAATCCCATATTATCTATGGATCACCGCCAGAGGCTCCGGACCGTGGATCATCATTGGGGGCTCCGGACTGGGAGCGCTCGCTGGAGGCTCTGGACTAGGAACCCTCACTGGAGGCTCTGGACTAGGAACCCTCGCTGGAGGCTCTGGACCAGGAACCCTCGCTGGAGGCTCTGGACCAGGAACCCTCGCTGGAGGTTCTGGACTGGGAACCATCGCTGAAGGCTCTGGACTAGGAACCCTCGCTGGAGGCTCTGGACTGGGAACCTTCGCAGGAGGCTCTGGACTGGGAACCCCCGCAGGAGGCTCTGGACTAGGAACCCTCGCTGGAGTCTCTGGACTAGGAACCCTCGCTGGAGGCTCTGGACTAGGAACCCTCGCTGGAGGCTCTGGACCGGGAACCCCCGCAGGAGGCTCTGGACCAGGAACCCTCGCTGGAGGCTCTGGACTGGGAACCATCGCTGGAGGCTCTGGACTAGGAACCCTCGCTGGAGGGTCTGGACTAGGAACCCTCGCTGGAGGCTCTGGACTGGGAACCATCGCAGGAGGCTCTGGACTAAGAACTCTCACAGGAGGCTCTGGACTGGGAACCTTCGCAGGAGGCTCTGGACTGGGAACCCCCGCAGGAGGCTCTGGACTAGGAACCTTCGCTGGAGTCTCTGGACTAGGAACCCTCGCTGGAGGCTCTGGACTAGGAACCCTCGCTGGAGGCTCTGGACTGGGAACCATCGCAGGAGGCTCTGGACTAAGAACTCTCACAGGAGGCTCTGGACTGGGAACCTTCGCAGGAGGCTCTGGACTAGGAACCCTCGCTGGAGTCTCTGGACTGGGGACACACACTTGAGGGAAAGTGAAAGGAGGAGGCACAGGACGTACTGTGCTGTGAAGGCGTACTGGAGACTTGGTGCATAGAGCCGGCACACATGGTACCGGACAAATGACACGCTCCTCAAGGTGAGTGCGGAGAGCAGGCACAGGACGTACCGGACTGGGGACACGCACTTCAGGGAGAGTGAAAGGAGGAGGCACAGGACGTACTGGGCTGTGAAGGCGTACTGGAGACTTGGTGCATAGAGCCGGCACACATGGTACCGGACAAATGACACGCTCCTCAAGGCGAGTGCGGAGAGCTGGCACAGGACGTCCAGGGCTGTGGAGGCGTACTGGAGACCTGGTGCGTGGAATCGGCACAGTTTTAACCAGACTGCTAGCACACTCCTCAGGACGAGTACGGAGAGCTGACTCAGGTGGCAGCAAACTAATGACACGCTCCTTAGGGCGAATGTCGTGCATCATATACCAACCCAACAACTCTCTGATCTCATCTCTCTCACTAATGGTCTCTGACTCTCTCCGTTCGCTGTCCTCCAGTTTCTCCCTCTTCTCCCAGACTGTCTCTGGCTCACCAATCGGCTTTTGCTAACCACCACGTGTGCCCCCACCCACCCCCCCACCCCGAAAACAAATTTGGGCTGTCTTTTGGCTTCTATGTGGTCGCAAAATCTGGCAGGGTCGCTGTCCTCCCTGTTTCCACGGCAGGCTTTCGTGTCTTGCCAAGACATCCTCCCAAGTCCAGGATATTCTTTCCTCGACCTCCCCCAAAGACCAGGATGCCATCTCCTCCCGGGCACACTGCTTGGGAGGATGGATCTTCTGTCGCGATTGTCGTTGGAAGCATACTCAGACCAAAGCGCAGCGTGGAATTGGTTCGACATCTTTTTATTTTAAGGAGAACCGAACAACAAAACAATAAAGAATAAACGCTACGTGACGTTCTGTTGAGCTCACAGGCATCAACACAAAAACAAGATCCCACAAAAACCCAGTGGGAAAAAGGCTGCCTAAATATGATCTCCAATCAGAGTCAACGATAGACAGCTGCCTCTGATTGGGAATCATACCAGGCCAACATAGAAATACAAAAACTAGAGTACCCACCCTAATCACACTCCGACCTAAGCAAATTAGAGAATAAAAGGCTCTCTAAGGTCAGGGCGTGACATAGACAACCATTTTCAGGTTTTGCCATAGATTTTCAATTTGATTTTTAAGTCAAAATGGTAACGCGGCCATTCAGAAACATTCACTGTCTTCTTGGTGATCAACTCCAGTGTAGATTTGGCCTTGTGTTTTAGGTTATTGTCCTGCTGAAAGGTGAATTTATCTCGCAGTGCCTAGTGGAAAGCAGACTCAAGCAGGTTATCCTGTAGTATTTTGCCTGTGCTTAATTTTTTTACATTTTTTTTATTTAACCTTTA
Source organism: Oncorhynchus mykiss (assembly GCF_013265735.2). Lineage (NCBI taxonomy): Eukaryota > Metazoa > Chordata > Actinopteri > Salmoniformes > Salmonidae > Oncorhynchus > Oncorhynchus mykiss. Next base: position 51,660,359 of record NC_048571.1, read on the forward strand.
TTTAACTTTTTATCCTGAAAAACATTAGTGCCTCATTGCAAACAGGATGCATGTTTTGGAATATTTTTTATTCTGCACAGGCTTCCTTCTTTTCACTCTGTTATTTGGGTTAGTACTGTGAAATAACTACAATGTTGTTGAACCATCCTCAGTTTTTTCCTATCACAACCATTAAACTCTGTAACTGTTTTAAAGTCACCATTGGCCTCATGGTGAAATCCCTGAGTGGTTTCCATCCTCTCTGGCAACTAAGTTATGAAGGATGCCTCTATCTCTGTAGTGACTGGATGTGTTGATATACCATTCAAAGTGTAATTAATAACTTCATCATGCTCAAAGGAATATTCAATGTATTCAATGACCTTACACATAATTGCATGTGTGGGGTACAAAGATGAGGTATTCATTCAAAAATCATGTTAAACACTGTTATTGCACACAGAGTGAGTCTGAACTTACTTATTGGCAGTACAAATTAAGGGAATACTTATTGACCCAATACATTTATTTTAAAAGTCTAAGCCGCTGGGCGGGGGGGGGGGGGGGGGGGGGGGGGGGGGGTAAAATATAATTGAATGGCCTTTACTGCTATAGCCAATAGAAAAGCATTGAATAAAACATTCATAAATGGTAAAAAGGTAGTAAAAAATAAATCATAAGAAATTTGATTTTGAACTGACTGTCCCATATCGAGGAGATAATGTATATGAATGCTCAGGGAATATTTTACCACTTATTTTTGTTGGCACTAAACTACCTCCATACTTCTATTCGTCTGTACGGGTTACCTTCAGACCAGTCCTGTATTCATTTGTATGGGTTACCTTCGCCATCGTGTTTGTGAGAGTCTCATCTTTCCATAGAGTGGTCATAACTAGTTTTTTTTTAGAAGAAGAATGATTTTCGGGACGTCTCATGGTCTGACAAACACCACTGTAGCTCGGCCACCTTCTGCTACAGATGTGGAAGGCCGGAATTGGCGGATGCGGTGGATCAGGACGCAGCAAAAACAGATATCTCTATCTTGAACTGTCTGATTTTTATATTATGTTATACTTTGATTGACACGCGGACGCATCAATAGACTCTTAAAGACACCAATGGTATTCAATAAGTTAATGGTTTGCATTTAGGATCATGTTTTAAAGCTTTGTCATTACATTTTTATTTAAAGGTGCACTATGCAGAACCATTTCCTGGTTGCTATGGGACAAAACAAGCAAGTATAGTGTACAGAATCCTTGTACCATCTAAACCGAAGTGAAATATATTTTACATAACCAAAAGTATTGCATCTTCAGCTGTTTGAAGCTGGTGTACAAAACTGAAAGTAAAAGAGGCAAAAACTAAATTTAAGAAGAGGAAGCACAGAAATAGTGCACATAAAACACATCTACCGCGTCTTAGACTTGTTTTCAAAGATACAACTGTTCTGGTAGTTTACTGGTACATGTTGATAGTTTCCAGTAATATACCCTCCCTTTGCAACCGTAGTTCATACACTTCAACAGACACTATAGGAGGAAACACAAGAAGAGACACACTTTATAATAAATTAGATGAAGGGTTGCATCCAAGTCATTCATGTTTAATGGGATTTTTGTGAAACCGACAGTAGCATGTTTAAAAAAAAAAAAAGCGAAATCTGTGTTTTTATTTAGGGTTATGGATATGTTTATGGTAAAGGTTAGTGAAGTCTTTTATAGCATGGCCCGACAGCAATGACCAAATCCACAGTACAGTGCTACCCCGTGAGGGAGCAGTCATCTCATAAGAATGTAGAGCAGAGGACTGTGGGTGATCTTTAGTAATGTTCCGGCTGATTGGTGGAGGATGGAGGGGTGATTTGTGGGCGTCGTCTTCCCGTAAAAAATCTGCATTCATCTGTGGCATTCACGGAGTGCAGGAACTAAAGAGAAATTAGATGCAGTCGTTTCTTTTTTTTCTAAACGGAGGCTTGAAGGTCAGTACATATAAAACAATCCATAACAGATGCCACTTAGCAAAACCCAAGTGCAGACAACAGACATCTGCTACTGCACGTCTCTCTCGCTCTATCTGCATTACAGTGAAAAGGGAAATGGACTGCTCTCCTAATAACTCAGGCAATACTCATGTGACATTTCAATAATCATAAGGATGGATCTATGTCCTCTAGCACTCAATGTTGTCTGAGCTCTTTTTCTAAGCTCCAGTGTGCTGCTACGGTATTGTCCTTTTTGATGCATGACCCTGTAGCGTGTAGTGTATGGTGTATGCTACTGCTGTTTTGACCAGGTCTCCCTCAGAAAAGACGTTGTTAAGCTCAAAGGGGCCATCTGGGTAAATAAAGAATGAGTACACAAATAAAACGGGGCTGACCAGGATAAAAGTGGCAGTATGGTAGTGTAGTGACAAATGACAGCTCTTAGACTTGAGGGGAGCCATTATAAAGAACACTGTTATGTTGTTCTGGGCTCCTTGGGCTCCTGTGGCTTAGTGGTCTGTCTTCATGACATTGAGGACAGTCAGGTTAAAGCTAGTACTGAATGTCAGACACAACAATCCCCACCCCTCCATCTGTAATATAAGGTCAAAACAAAACCATGTGGATGGGGTGGGGCTTCTGACCTCATCTCATCCAATCAGAGATCTCTGCTGTATCGGGCACAGAGGCGTGAGGGTTTGTGTTGGTAGAGGAGTGTCATCTGGGAGCGACAAAGTGTCAGAGAGAGCAGTGGGGAGCAAAGGATGTGATTAATCTGAGAGATGAGATGTCTCCTCGCTGGGTGGGTGAATCCACACCTCGCCTGCATCATGATGAGCCAGCCCAGCCAAGCTCCAGGACACACTGTTAGCCCTAATGACATAAGCGGAGTAATGATGGCTGCCCTGTTAGGAGCATCCAGAGGGAGAGCGAGGGGGAGAGAGAGAGAGAGAGAGAGAGAGAGAGAGAGAGAGAGAGAGAGAGAGACTATAAAAGTAAGGCTTGGTAAAGTCAACCAACAACCTCTAAGCATGGGGAAACTAAGGCTTTACAGCACACAGGATACAATCACAGCCACACAAACACACCACATACAGTACTGTGACGTCTATGGCTGAGAAGCTCCCTGCAGATGAAAGCCTGACCGTGATTATTCCTCTCTAAGAGCCTCTCCAATGCATTGGCTATATATGACAGCTGAGAAGAGAGGATCTACAGTTACAGCACAGGACGGAAACTAAGTCAACACAGCCAACCCTCTTGACCAGAGCAAGGGGATTCAGAAAGGTCGAGGGGGGTGGGCTACTTGAGCAGGATGGACTGACCCCAGAGGTTAAAAGACGTAAAGACAGAGGGACTTTGAAATAGCACAGCACTTCCTGCTTCCTGCTCTCATTTAGTTACAAAAGCTGGGCATGAGCCACGGAGCTAGCTGGCACATTCCCGCCAAGGTCAATGCACTGGGGCTCTCTGCAGTCAGGGAAACACAAACTCGCAGGCACGGAGACACACGCACACGTGCGCACAAGTGCACACAAACACACAAGCACGCACATATTCATAATGTAAATGGTCTGGGGACTAAGGAGAGAGAGAGAGAGAGAGAGAGAGAGAGAGAGAGAGAGAGAGATGAAGGAAGACATGAAACAAAGAGCACTACCACACTACAGGCAGTCATTGACATGTACACATTACTCTGTCATTGCATCATGGCATGGTGAATGTATTAGCACCTATTGCATCAAGCCTCTTTGCCGTAGCTTCGTTTCAACAATTAGGACTCATTGTATTGAGTGTGGGGGATGAATACGGAATCAGTGAATGACGCCAGCTCACATGCTCCACTGTTACAAGGGCAGCTCCTCTTCAGATTGAATGAGACGGAGCATAATAATAAAAAATATAATATATAACAGCCATCACACTCAATATTCTTCAAGTACTGCTGAGCGATTAAATCATTTTTAAAACAACTAATTGACGATATTGGCTCAATGATTTATATTCCATTCCGTTTGTTTCTTTTCTGTGAGCTCGATGTGTAGTTTCTGTAGAGATAAATAAGACCAAGCCTGAAATGTGTGATGTAGTATTTGCATTTTCCCACAATGCAATATTCTACAAAGTTAGCTCAGAAAATGTGGTATTTAACTGCAAGGACCATAATCCATTGTGGCCCGCTTTCACTTGTCCGGTCTGTGCGGAGCAGACAGAGAGAGAGAGAACGCTCGATCCAGAAGGACAGAAAGCAGTTGTCCGGTCTGTGCGGAGCAGACAGAGAGAGAGAGAGAGAGAGAGAGAGAGAGAGAACGCTCGATCCAGAAGGACAGAAAGCAGTTGTCCGGTCTGTGCGGAGCAGACAGAGAGAGAGAGAGAGAGAGAGAGAACGCTCCATCCAGAAGGACAGAAAGCAGTTGTCCGGTCTGTGCGGAGCAGACAGAGAGAGAGAGAGAGAAAGAGAACGCTCGATCCAGAAGGACAGAAAGCAGTTGTCCGGTCTGTGCGGAGCAGACAGAGAGAGAGAGAGAGAGAAAGAGAACGCTCGATCCAGAAGGACAGAAAGCAGTTGTCCGGTCTGTGCGGAGCAGACAGAGAGCGAGAGAACGCTCGATCCAGAAGGACAGAAAGCAGTTGCTTCAAAAGCCTGAAAATACATGATCTAAGTGATTAATAGTTGGTTCTTAGCAGTCATAAAAGTATGCCTTATTTACTTCGAAGAACTAGTAAAATTGTGATTTTGTCAGGCAGCAGCTATATAGAGATTAAATGAGGACTTGGAATTAAATAACAAGGTAATCAAATAAAACAAATATTTTAGTAAAGTAAATTCATGTAAAATAATTGATGATTAATAAGTGATAATGGGCAGTCACTACCATCATGGGACTTTAATTCACTGTTTTACTCTGTGTTGTTACAGTATTCATCCCACATAATGCAAAGTGCATTCAATATCAAAAAAATAAAAAATACAAAATAAAAAATGAAAACCGGGATTATATTTTTAATAATCAAACTGAAACCGAACCGATCTACTTAAAGCATTTAAATGCTCATCACTAGTTCACTGGCACTTTCATAAAGAAGTCATTGTCAATATATGGTAACGACATGGAGAGAGTTACAGTATACAGTGGACAAAATGAAATGCTTACTTGAGTCAGCGTCTGACTGAGATTATAGGCCTCTTGCAAATACTACCTGATTAGTAATTCAGAATCAATAGCCCAGGCCTTCGCTGCTCCTGCAAGCCAGAGACTTAACCTTAGGGGTCAAGACCAGGTCAATGCAGCTCCAATACGCATATGGGCTCAGGGTCTTTATGTTCAACCCATACACTGTTGTAAAAGCAAGTCAATGAATCATCTGCTCTTTCTATGACACACAGTGATTATTCCTGTATTTCCCAATTTCCTGACCTACGACCTCTCACAGAGTGCTTTGCATGCTGAGGTGTTCCAGCATGTGAATTCATCAGTGTTTTACAGCAGTCGTTTCCAGCTCCTTTTGGATCCATATGGGCACCTGTGACCTGTGTACTGATCCCACCCAAGGCTAACCAGCAAGTCTAAGGTTTAATGACAATATGCTTCTCTGATTGTATTGGTCTCAGTCTCTCTTTATCGCTCTCTTTCAGAGGTTCTTCTCCCTGGGTTCTGGTTCTCAGTTTGTCCTAACAAATATGGCCTCCGTCACGGTCGTGGCGAACATTGAAATGGAGATATGAAAGATGAATGCATTTCTCCTGTCAAGATTAAGTCAGCTGAATGAGTAAAGCTACATGCCCAGTGCCAGATGCAAGTTTTTGTGTGTGTGTGTGTGTGTGTGTGTGTGGGGGGGGTATTAAATTACATAGATAAACATAGAGCCAATAAACATAGTTTTGTCAGGAGCAGAGGTTGCAGAGTGTAGTTCTGCAGTATGGGATGCGGATGAGAGCCGGACACAGTGTACAGTAATTCAATTAACGCCCAGGCGAGGTGCTTCCACCCTCCTAGGGCTCAACGCGGCCCCAAATACAGAGTCCCCTAGCCCACCCCCTTGGAATCCATCACCCACCCCCCCTGCCCTCTGCTAATGACAAACCCACTGCTTCATGTCTGGACAACCATCTGGTGGCGCTGAAGCTTTTAAACCAAATCAAATAGTGTTGCCAAAGAGACCTGGGTGGGAGATATCTTACAGAGAGCTGCAAGCCTGTGTGTGTATGTGTGTTTCAAGATATTTATCAGAGAGATTTCATTTTGGTTAGTGTGATGAATTGTGGCTTGCATAGGGCACTCCTCAAATGCATACACGTCACACATGTCACACACGTCACACACACACACACACACAAACACACACACACACACACACACACACACACACACACACACACACACACACACACACACACACACACAATAGATTACGTGGGAACATTCATCAGGGGGTGGAACCGCAAAATAAGTGATTACTGTCCTGCTAAGTCTACTTACTGCTCTCCCTAGCGTATTGGATTTATTTCAGGAAGTACCACATGCTATCCATACACCAGCAAAGACTTTGTCCCCCACATCACGTTTAACAACTGTCAAATACTGCCAAAGCACCTGCCAAGGTACTGTGACTCTAAAATGAGCTGAATCTCTGCTAGATGCCTTAGATACAAGCCAAAATATATAAAAATTAGGTTTAAAAAACTACGCATTTGTGGAGAGGGAGGGTGCCGAAAACACAAAATCGTATTTTCCAGAGCGTAGCCGCACCTCAGTCACAGCTTGACACGGAGTACCGAAGTCATCCGCTCAGACTCACTGTGGTGAAGCAAAATATTCCCCTTATTAGACTTTGTAAGTAAAATGCCTGGTGTTAACGGCTTCCAGCAATTTGCGATAAGGCAGCGGACTGGTGAGGTGAATCCAGCTAATAAATAACTAGAGCTGCTGGAACGTATTTTTAGCAGGAGATAAAACATACCTGGGAAATGTATTGCTCCAGGGACAACCAAATGTAATTATTAAGATTGAGATTAGGGGGGGGAACTAGGGTTAGGGTAAGGGGGTTGAGCGGTGTGTGGGCCGGGGGGAAGGGAGGGTCATGGTGGGTGTAGTTCGGTATCAAGCTTATGGAAGGAGCATAGGAAGACATAAGCATTGATTTCAGTTATCTCTCCTCTACAAACTGAAATGTGACTCAGAATGAATTGTGTTCTCTGAACACACTAAACCACAGTTGCACTTGATTGATTGACAACTAGTGACACCCTTGAACTTAAGTATTGAGTATAAACATGATTTTAAAAGGCTGGAGATAAAGGGAACAGAGTCACTACTAACATTGTATGCCTGAGGGACTGGGATTTGTTTTTGATAGATAATTTCATCTGATGAAATTCCAAAAATCACAACCACATCCAACCACATTGATCAACGCGAGACAGCGTGTCAACTATTTACAATGGGGGCCCTCGCCTCTGCCTCTGTGTCTGTCTCTCTCTCTACATGCTACTACTGTGTGTATTCACTTTACCTGTCTATTTCTCATCTCTGTCTCTCTGGGCATCATGTTGTGAGCTACTGGGACCAGAGAGTCACAGCAACAACAGGACAGACTGATCCTACCTTGTACATTATACAGAAGAAAAGTGTACACATGTTTTGGAGAGAGAGCTTAACACAGAGCTATAATCAACACAGTTTTGTCTTCATTTACACAGCATTAGATTCACCTCTATTTTCATTCTATTTTCTTGTGCATATCTGACCTGATATCCATCTGAATCACTCACTCCTTGCTTCTCCCTCTCAATCTCCCCATCGCTCCCTCCTCGGAAGAGATAATGACATCTCATTTCGATTTAAACAGATTGACACCAGGCCATATTTCACCTTATGCTATACACTCATCCTTGAGAGACCCATTAGAGGGAAGATAAAAAACGAGATGATGAATTTACTGGACCTGATGAAGAATGGTTTGTTCCCTATTCTGTTCCCATCACCGCTGACGGAACACGGACATGATATATTCAGCCCCCACCCCCATCTACCACGGCCTAATGGTGCATTCCAATAAACCTACATTCAATCTACACATTAGTGGAGAGCTCCATTTATTGATAGATAGAATCAATAGGTAGAAGATAAATTACTTCAGAATAAATTATTTACTTAACCTCGGTACTTCCATTCAATAATAAAAAAGCAGAATACATGTTTTTTTTTTTTTTTAAATAGACTTCTAGCCGTCACATTTAGCCAACATTAGTTTTATTTCTCTCACTTGAATCGGGATATATTCCCACCCATCTCTCAGTTAAAAGACATGTCTAGAGCCGAGCCATTAGTCGTCTTCGAACCACATGCGTAATCAAAACCCCTCTGTGTCATAAATGGTACCGTTGGACATGTAAATAACCATTAAAAACCAAGAACAGAGAGTGCTCAATATCGCATCTTACTGCCCTAACACTGCACACTCTGGAGCACGCCAAACATAATGAGAGTTGAGGCCCTTCTTAGTGCATCCCCACTCTCCCTGTTATCCCACCTTCTGTCTCCCTCTCCCCCGTCTCTCTCCACAATGCTCTCAGTCAGGGGGCGCACGAACACCTCACCTGATGAGCCACGCGGGACATCCAATTTCCAGCAGAACACTGCATACTTCCCGTCTCCTCCCCGACCCCATCTGATACAAAACACCTCACAAACAAGCAGCACAGCTCTGGGACTCCCACTATTCCACGGGTTGCCCTGCCTAGGGACTTGTCTTCATGTCAATTAGCTCAGAGCGCTCCGCTCCCCCTCACCCAGGGGTAGGCCTACCTGGGAAGAAAGAGGGGGAGAGAGGGAGCACTGGAAGGGAGGAGGAGGAGGGAACTTCAGCTCTGGAGTACAAATGTGGGAAACAGAGGATGGAGAGAGAGAGAGAGAGAGAGAGAGAGAGAGAGAGAGAGAGAGAGAGAGAGAGAGAGAGAGAGAGATGAAGGAAGACATGAAACAAAGAGCACTACCACACTACAGGCAGTCTTGGAGAGAGAGAGAGAGAGAGAGAGAGAGGGAGAGAGAGAGAGAGAGAGAGAAGGGGGGGGGTAAGGATATTAGTGTAATGAAGCAGGAAAGCCTGCAGTGGAAATTGTGCTGTAAATCAAATCCGATACTCCATTTTGTCTGCTAAATGCAGATAAACAAACCGCTGCTGAGACGTTTTACAGTGTGGATGATGAACAACTTACACAGGTGCAAACACACGCACACACGGACACACACATGGTTCCACACCCCTGAGAGCACCACTCCTTGTGGTCTCTATGGTTGTGTGTGTGTGTGTGTGTGTGTGTGTTGCAATGTGTACACAGCTACAGGCAGAGGTGTAAAGCGCCACTGCTGATAACTGTTAACAAGCAGCTCACACACACCATGACACTAGGGTCCTATTACGGCAAACAGAGCTGTGTCTGCACACACACACACACACATGCACACAGTAACACGGCACCTGCTGTTGCCTCTCCATCTCTATTTCTCCCAGTTGGAGGGAGTGGGAGTACCAACCAATGCGAAACTAAAGTGAGTCACAAACAGAAAACGGGCTACACTGGCATCAAACGAGTCAGGAAGCAAAAACAAGCTACAAACCCTCAACACAAAAGCAGGTGCCTATGGGGATGTAGAGTCCCAGTTCTACACGGACAACCTTGGATTCGCCAAGCCAATAAGCAGCCACAGGGTCATTCACCAGTCAGCTAGACTCTTCGAGGTCATGTAGTGTAACTCTCTAGCTGAGGATGAAAAAAAAACAAGGACGAGGATATTGAACGTCAAATGCAACTGAGATGGGTAGATGGGTTCAAGATGGGTTCAGAGTTCATAAAGCCATGAAGTCACGGCACACTTTGCTGTTGTGTTCTGTTGAAACGATAGTTTGGGTTTTGAAGAGACAGAAAAATGGTATCCACGAGTTCATCTGACACTAAGGAAGTAGATAAATGGCTTCACTGACAAAATCCCATACAGTAAAAATACAAGTCAAGACATAATTAAATGAATAAGCCTACATTGTTTAATTAATGAGACACTTTGAGAGTAAGTGAAATCACACATTTATTTGTGTATACCTTTTAGCTACTGCAACAGAGATTTCAGTGTACCAGAAAGCCAACCTAAACCTGGACCCTGCCCGCACACACGCACGTTCATCAGCTGTGTCCAACCACGGTTCTCATCCTCCGCCAGCAAGATGGTCTCAGTGGGGAAGAGTCTATTTCCAGCCCAGGAGAGGTGGAAGTGTGCATGGGGTTGGTGGAGACTTTCTAAAGGGTAATTACTAACGTTAGAGCAAGGTGAGGCACAGTTCAGGTAGATTGGCTGGCTTCCTCCTGGAACTAAAGTGGAGTAATTACCCAGATACAAACACAGCTTTCTGAGTACACAGAAAAAACTGATCAAGTTTTTATTTTCACTAAACAGAAACCCTTCTGAACAATTCATCCCGTGCCCAGTGATTTACTCTGCTAGGTGGTAGAAAGAGGGTAAACACTGTTTTGCTTCAGACAGACCAGAAACTAGCCCCGCTTTAGTCTTTAAACGGTCACACACTACCCAGAGGGAACGGAGTGATTCCCACGCTAACAGCTTGAACACAAGGACACTGCGTGTCTCCAAAACCCAGAAAGAGACAGGGCTCGCATGTTACTGGAAATACACGGCCCTCCGCACTCCCCCCCAAAAGACTGCATGCTAAATATAAGAGGTCGGGTGAAAGAGAAAGAGCCCTGTAGTTGAACTGAGAGCTAGATACAGTTTACATGTTTTTTTATGAAAAAAAGAGAACAAGAATGAAGAACAGAGAGAGAGAGGGAGAGAGAGGGAGAGAGAGAGAGAGAGAGAGAGGGAGAGAGAGAGAGAGAGAGAGAGAGAGAGAGAGAGAGAGGGAGATGAGGGGAGAGACAGGAGGAAAGATGTGAAAGTGAGAGGAGAGAATGTGTGTGTAAAGAGAGCGAAGACTGACAGGTTTAGGAAGTGTGTTTGGCACACCATGTGTGAGACTGGGGCGCCTGAGGTTCATGCATAATTTATCCTGGGTTTTGAGGATAAGCGTAAAGATGTTCCACGTTCAGGATGACAAGTGCACATGACAATTTAGAAAGGCAGTGACCTCAATCAAAAGACAGGGTCAAAGCACGGACCCAGCTACAGACGGAGAGCAGACCTGTTAGTTTATTAGTACTACCCCGTCAATTTCCTCAGCCTGGTCTCTCTCTCTACAGCAAGAGGGAGAAGAGAGGATAAACTAAAGGAACAAGAAAAAAATTCACAGCCAATTTGCCATGTAGCTCAGGCAAAGCTGACTCCGAAGCCCACAGAAAATAAGCTCAATCCATCAAGGCCCTGTATCAACTGAGAGGCTGGCGGGTTAATCGAATGCAGTAAATAAAAATATGTTTGCGATTCACCCGGTAATAACGGAGCAAGGTGGCAAAGACGTGATTTTCACAGCAGCTCTTCCTGTCTTCCTAAGTTCAAATGACTCAGTCACTGTTTGGGTATAGGAGGGGTGAACTAGAGTTAAACTTGGGAAACGTTTATTTCAGAGCACAAGAGTATGTGGCTTGTTAGTGAGAGAGTAAGTCCCAACTCCTTTCCCAACTTTTCCTGTCAAGACAGATTCGCTCCACCTTGGGGATTTCATCCTTCATCCTCCTCTCCGTTAAGCATTGGCCCATATGGGCTTACAAGACAGCTCTGACATATTCAAATCAACCATATGGGAGAGAGGAAATAAACCACACAGAGTGAATATTCAGAGAGGGAGCAAAGTCATCACAAACACATACCATAAAGCACTGATGAACTGCCATTTGAGGCAAAGGCGGGTCTAATATCCCTTTCAAAGGATGTGTAACATGTATCAGTGGGGAAATAGTTTGTTAGAATGTAATCAAACCTGCACCACAAAAAACACACTGCTGGGGGAAAAATCCCATTGTTCCTGCATTCACAGTATTAATAAGTAGGCTTCATCAGTCAATTAATAAACTGAGTGAGACAAAATAAACTTTGTTTTTGATTTGAAATTAATGGGATCAATTTCCAGGAAGACTTCATGTAAGATGTGTACCTAAAGACTTGATACATCTGATACATTTGATACTAGGATTGGGCGGTATCCAGATTTCCATATTGTCATACCATACTTACGTATCTCATCCCGGGATTTACGGTATTACCGGCATAGCACACAAGGGGCTGCTAAAAATGCAAGAAAAGCCCATTGGACCGAAAACAAACATAAACTAATTGCAAAGACAGGCAAATCCAGCTCATAAAGATATACAAGCATAGCTAGTAGCTACTGAATGTACATTTCACTGAGTGTGGACATTTACAAGTGAAAGTGAACAAGAGAAATTGTGCAAATGAACAAAATTGTGATGCATGCTTTTCTGAAGGAAGAAGAGCACGTGAACACGAGGGAGGAGAAGAGGAGAAAAAATGGCATCTATACAGATAACTCATCCAGAGCTCCTTGACTTCTGGCAGAAAGCCATTATAAGATATCTGATGGCAAACATTTAGCAGTGAATTGCATACAAGTGTAACTTCATCAGCTCATGTGTGCCACACAACTGATAGATATAAAACGCTATGAACTCACCAGCTCCCTCCGTCTCCCGTTGTGCTATTTACACAGAAACACGTGTCTGGCTCAACTGTTCTGGGGAACTACGGTAAGCTTCATAATGTAAAATAATGTGTCAGGTGAAATGAAGAACGGAATCAGCTTTATCTCTTAAGATATTGCTCAAGTTGACTGCAGGTATTAACTTAAAAAGTAGCTACAAATATTCCAATTAATAAAAAAATAAAATAATAGTTTTGACGGTATTGAAAAACCATCCCGTGGCTTTTTCCAAATACCCTGGTATACAGTATATACGGTACACTGCCCAAGCATATTTGATACATCTGATCCTGGTAAAGTTTTAAATAAATGATGTCTTTAACATTGTTGTGCTGTACGTGCCTAGTGCTTTCATATTGAATTGTAGAAGAAAATAGACTTTGCATGTCTCTAACAAAAATCTCCACATACAAATCAAAGAATACACAAACAATACCCTCTTCACATATTCAGATATACTATATATCCTAATAAGCGGGATTCAAATTTTAGAAGATTCTTACAATTCATTCCTACAGAGCTGAACACCGAGTGAGGAGACCTCTATGCCATTGCTATTGTTATTTTATTTTTTGTTGTTGATTATTGCTGTTACTGATTGTCCTGTTGACAATATTGATTATTATTATTTGAATTATGTTAATATTGTAAATGTATCACTTCATCTCCGAAGTACGCTTTGGCAATATGTACATTGTTGCGTCATGCCAATAAAGGAGGCCTCAGCGCATCAACATTGCAACTGCTCCGTCACTCTCAGATCAACAGTCATCACCTTGAGGAGGGGGGATTGTAACTAAACACAGGAAAACAGGAAGAATATGACAAGCATTAGATGTGCAACACCTTGCCCCGGGCACGGGCCTTCATGTATTACATGGAGAGAGAGAGAACAGAACAGAAGAGAACAGCAGACCGCAGCAGCAGGAGCAGTGCGGGTGCATGGGGGTGACTGAGTGATAGTTATCAGATCAACACAGCTTGTGTTTCTTTTGCTCCTTTCTCCGCTTAACTGAGACACGTCCGGGGACATCTGACATAGCCACATCCGCCTCAGATGTGTCCTTGTGGTGCTGGGTCATTACAACACTCGCACTCGCACACACACACACACACACACACACACACACACACACACATAAACGGTAACATGTAAAGTGTTGGTCCCATGTTTCATGGGACCACGTGCTTAATTCATCAAGTTTAGACCTTTCAGTGAAATGCTTACTTACAAGCACTTAACCAACAACACAAAAAATGTAAGAGACGAGAATAACCTACACAAAAAGTAAGAGACAAGAATAACAAATAATTAAAGAGCAGCAGTAAATAACAATAGCGGGGCGACAGTGGCAAGAAAAAGTATGTGAAACCTTTGGAATTACCTGGATTCCTACATAAATTGGTCATAAAATTTGATCTGATCTTCATCTAAGTCACAACAACAGACAAAGACAGTCTGATTAAACAAATAACACACAAATTACTGTATTTTTATTGTCTATACTGAATGCAAAATGTAAACATTCACAGTGTAGGTTGGAAAAAGTATGTGAACCCCTAGGCTAATGACTTCTCCAAAAGCCAATTGGACTCTGGAGATTTTGGTTATAGCTGCCCTGCCCTATAACAGTCACAATATTTGAGTTTGCTATTCACAAGAAGCATTGCCTGATGTGAACCATGCCTCAAACAAAAGAGATCTCAGAAGACATAAGAATAAGAATTGTTGACTTGTATAAAGCTACAAAGGATTACAAACGTATCTCTAAAAGCCTTGATGTTCATCAGTCCATGGTAGGATAAATTGTATATAAATTAAGGAAGTTCAGCACTGTTGTTACTCACCCTAGGATTGGCCGTCCTTCAAAGATGACTGCAAGAGCACAGCGCATAATGCTCAATGAGGTTCATTAAGAAGAATTATAGAGTGTCAGCTAAAGACACGGAAATATCTGGTACATTCTAACCTCTCTGTTGACGAGTCTATGATACATAAAACACTAAACAAGAATGGTGTTTGTGGGAGGACACCACAGTAGAAGCCACTGCTGTCCAGAAAAACCCATTGCTGCACGTCTGAAGTTCGCAAAAGAGCACCTGGATGTTATACAGGATCATGGTTTGGGCTGCTTTGCTACCTCAGGGCCTGGACAGCTTGCTATCATCGACGGAAAAATGAATTCCAAGTTAATCAAGACATTTTGCAGAAGAATGTAAGGCTATCCGTCCGCCAATTGAAGCTAAACAGAAGTTGGGTGAGGCAACAGGACAACGACCCAAAACACAAAAGTAAATCAACAACAGAATGGCTTCAACAGAAGAAAATAAGTCTTCTGGAGTGGCCCAGTCAATGTCGTGACCTCAACCTGATTGCGATGCTGTGGCACGACCTCAAGAGAGCAGTTCACACCAGATATCCAAAGAATATTGCTGAACTGAAACAGTTTTGTAAAGAGAAATGGTCCAAAATTCCTTCTGACCGTTGTGCAGGTCTGATCAGCATCTGCAGAAAATGTTTAGCTGAGGTTATTACCAGTTATTAAATTCAATGGCTCACATACATACATACATACTTTATCCACTCGGCACTGTGAATGTTTACGCAGTATGTTCAATAAAGACATGAAAACATATACTTGTTTGTGTGCTATTCGTTTAAGAAGACTGTGTCTACTGTTGTGACTTAGATGAAGATCAGATCAAATTTGGTGGCCAATTTATGCAGAAATCCAGGTAATTCCAATGGGTTCACATACTTTTTCTTGCCACTGTATAAACAGGGGGTACCGGTACAGAGTCACTGTGCGGGGGCACCGGTGTCGAGGAAATTGATGTACATGTAGGTAGAGTTATTAAAGTGGGGGCAATTTCAAATAGTCTCAGTAGCCATTTGATTAGCTGTTCAGACTTATGGCTCCTGAAGATCCTGGATGGCAGGAAGCTTGGCCCCAGTGATGTACTTGGTCACACGTTCTACCCTCTGTAATTCCTTGCGGTCGGAGGTTGAGCAGTTGCCATACCAGAAACCCGTCAGGATGTTCTCGATGGTGCAACTGTAAAACCTTTTGAGGATCTGAGGACCCATGACAAATCTTTTGAGTCTCCTGAGGGGGAATAGGTTTTTTTCGTGCCCTCTCAACGACTGTCTTGGTGTGCTTCGACCGTGTTAGTTTTTGGTGATGTGGACACCAAGGAACTTGAAGTTCTCAACCTACTTCACTACAGCCCCATCGATGAGAATGGGAGTGTGCTCGGTCCTCCTTTTCCTGACGTCCACAATCATCTCCAGTGTCTTGATCACATTGAGGGTGAGGTTGTTGTCCTTGCACCAAACGGTCAGTCTGACCCTATAGGCTGTGTCTTACCAGAGGCTGCTGTTCTATCCTTCCGATTGAGTGTATAACCCGCCAGCTTTATGTTCTTAATTTTGTCGTTCAGCCACGAATTGTGAAAAATAAAATATTACAGTTTTTAAATGTCCCATTGGTAGGATATACATGCTTTCAGTTTGTCACATTTACTTTCCTATGATTGAATGTTAGCTAGCAGGATGGAAAGCAAGGGCAGATTAGCCACTCGTCACCTGATCCTCACAAGGTACCCTGATCTTTTTCTGAAACATCTCCATTTCCTTCTCCAGCGAATGACGGGCCTGGTCGGGTGTCTGTAGTATATCCCTCCTGTCCGACTCACTGAAGAAAAACTCTTTGACCAATTTGAGGTGAGTAATCGCAGTTCTAATGTCCAGCTCTTTTCAGTCATAAGAGACAGTAGCAGCAACATTATGTACAAAACAAGTTACAAACAACGTGAAAATGTAACAAAATAGCATGGTTGATTAAGAGCCAATAAGACGGCAGCCCTCCCCTCCGTCGCCATAATTTCTCAAAAGTATGGGTTATCCTCACACATACTTTTTTAAAGAAGTTATCTGTGACCAACAGATGTCCCAGTCACGTGAAATACGTAGACTAGGGTCTAATTCATTAATTTAAATGGACTGATTTCGATATATGAACTGTAACTCTGTAAAATCTTTGAAATTGTTGCATGTTGCGTTTATATATTTGTTCAGTATAGTCCCAGCAGCTTACTTCAGACGCAAGCATACAAGTCAAATATAAAACCTAAGCGTTAGGAAGCTTTCAAAGGCAGAATATTTGTTTGTAGTGTTAGAAAATGTGCTCCTTTTCCTATTTGTTCAAATGGATGGCCTCTGAGGTTTTTTGTGGAGGAGTTTTTTCTATCTATCTGCCAAAAAGTGCAGCTAACTCAACACAGGAGTATGGATTCATTTAAATGTTTAGAAGCAAGATAGCACACCACTCATGCAAACCCACCAACATCTCTTCCAAACTTCCTTTCCTACCCTATTTTCTCAATCCTCCTCTCCTCTCCTCTACCTGCCTTTCCGATAATGCGTGTGGTGTGCTAGCCTGAGGATGAGAGCGTTTACAGATAGCCGGTCAGAAAGCAGCAATGAGGCCAATCTTAATGCAACTTGATTTCCATAATGGCTGTGGCTATTGATTATGGTTTCAGAGTCTTCTTAAACACTTGTACTTATTTTACGATGTCAATATGTATTTGTTGTCAATGTTTTGGCGTCAAACTGGTGGCAGAGGTAATTGAAAATAATACCATTGTTGATTAGATGCTTTTTTATTAATTAGGCTATTTTATTTTGAACCATATGGTCTATCTACTAGAAACATGGACATTATGGATACAGATATATATATTTATATATATAAATATATATAATTTTTTAAATACTACATGCAATACCAGTCAAAAGTTTGAACACACCAACTAATATTTTCTACATTGTAGAATAATAGTGAAGACATCAACACTATGAAATAACACATATGGAATGATGTAGTAACCAAAGAAGTGTCAAACAAATTAAAATCTATTTTAGATTTGAGATTCTTCAAAGTAGCCACCCTTTTCCTTGATTACAGCTTTGCACACTCTTGGCATTCTCTCAACCAGCTTCATGAGGAATGCTTTTCCAACAGTCTTGAAGGAGTTCACACATATGCTGAGCACTTGTAGGCTGCTTTTCCTTCACTCTGCGGACTAACTCATCCCACTAAACCATCTCAGTTGGGTTGAGGTCGGGTGATTGTGGAGGCCAGGTCATCTGATGCAGCACTCCATCACTCTCCTTCTTGGTCAAATAGCCCTTACACAACCTGGAGGTGTGTTTTGGGTTATTGTCCTGTTGAAAAAACAAACGATAGTCCCACTAAGCGCAAACCAGATGGTATGGTGAATTGCTGCAGAATGCTGTGGTAGCGATGCTGGTTAAGTGTGCCTTGAATTCTAACTAAATTACCGACAGGGTCACCAGCAAAGCACCCCCACGCCATCACACCTACTCCTCCATGCTTCATGGTGTGAACCACACATACGGAGATCATCCGTTCAGCTACTCTGCATCTCACAAAGACACAGGTTGGCACAAAAAATCTCAAAGGACAGATTTCCACCGGTCTAATGTCCATTGCTTGTGTTTCTTGGCCCAAGTAAGTCTCTTCTTATTATCGGTGTCCTTTAGTAGTGGTTTCTTTGCAGCAATTCGACCATGAAGGCCTGATTCACGCAGTCTCCTCTGAACAGTTGATGTTGAGATGTGTCTGTTACTTGAACTCCGTGAAGCATTTATTTGGGCTGCAATTTCTGAGGCTGGTAACTCTAATGAACTCATCCTCTGCAGCAGAGGTAACTCTGGGTCTTCCTTTCCTGTGGCGGTCCTTATCAGAGGCAGTTTCATCATAGCGCTTGATGTATTTTGCGACTGCTCTTTCAAAGTTCTTGAAATGTTCCGTATTGACTGACCTTCATGTCTTAACCCTAAGATGCATAGTAAACATGTCGCCCCAAGAATGCATATTTTATTTATATGGGTATAAAATATTATCCATTCGGTGGAACTTAATTATTTTTAGTGATGATTTGAACCTTTCAATAGTTATTTTATTGTTTGAAATGTTTTTAGTCGCTCTTCAACAGTTTGATACATATTTCAATGATAACATATCATGACAATTCATAACAGCTACTAAAAATATTAGCATATTCTTCTTACAATTAATCTTACAATCAAAGTTTCAAATTCAACCTTTTAGTGTAAATGACAAAATAATAATGATTTATTTATTTGAAAATCCAAAGTTCATCATCAATATAAACGACAACACTAACAATTGTGAATTTAGAAAACATGAACACTAAAAGGAACAAGTGTGGGTGTGTGTGATGCTAACTTACGCTGTCTTAGACCATGCATTTGTTACAAACCACAAGCATGTGACTGTGCTCTTTGCAGATGGCTTTGTTGCACTGAGAACACCAGCGGCTGACTTTTCCATCCTTTGCGTTTGGGCAAAGCTGGCACCTCTTCCTCTTCTGGCCCTGGCTCCTCTGAGTGGTGGTGGCATGGCTCTCTTTCATCACCCCACATATTTCCATTGCCTCAGTTCTTCTGTGGAGATGGGAGAACCTTCCAGGAGGACAACCATCTCTGCAGCCCTCCAACAATCAGGCTTTTATGGTGGCCAGACGCAAGCCACTCCTCAGTAAAAGGCACATGACAGCCCGCTTGGAGTTTGCCAAAAGGCACCTACAGTAAAGGACTCTCAGACCATGAGAAACAAGAGTCTCTGGTCTGATGAAACCAAGATTGAACTCTTTGGATGGAATGACAAGTGTCATCCACTGTGACGCAGTCGCTGGGGATGAACCTTCCTCTGCAGGTCGCTAGGAAAAGGTCCCACACGTACCAGAAGGCTGCCAGGTGGTCTGTTGCCTCTCTGGACACTCTGGTCCTCTTGTCATCCAGCCTCAGGTAGCGACGGATATCCTCATATGTTCAGACCGAAATGGTGGCCTTTTACATTAGATTCTGCAGTGGATCCAAAAATAGCTCCTGTGTGGAGACATCCCACCTTTTCTCCATGCCAATAAAGACCTTTAATTCCTCTTTGTTGACCTCACTCCACTCTGTCCCTTTTGCTGTCACTATTCTCTGTCCTTCTAGATGTGTACACTTTAGGACCTCCTCAATGATGCTGTCACTAATGAACAGCTCCCAGGCAACTTTTGGTGACACAACTGTTGACCCCCGCACATGCCCTGGGCAGCTCCTCAGGATGTTATGGCTTCTGGTCCAGCCTTTAGTTGGGGGGGGGGGGGGGGGGGGGGGGTACTCCAGTATGACCCCTTTTTACTCAGTCTATTTGAGTGTGTTTTCACTGTGAGGAGTCCTCCCCATCTGTAGAATCATCTCGGACAGCTGGACTATCAGGTGCATCCACAACTCCAACTTGACCCACAGGCACATAGTCTGTGTCATCTGAATTGGATACCTCAGATTCTGAGTCAGAGGCACCAATGGCTTCCTCATCCAGCATCTGTAAAACCATTTTGGTTATATATCTGGCAACTGTCTTCTGTATACCAACCCTACCTTGTCACAACACAACTGATTGGCTCAAACGCATTAAGAAGGAAAGAAATTCCACAAATTTACTTTTAACAAGGTACACCTGTTAATTGAAATGCATTCCAGGTGACTACCTCATGAAGCTGGTTGAGATAATGAGTGTGCACAGCTGTCCTCAAGGCAAATAGTGGCTACTTTGAAGAATCTCAAATATAACATTTTTGTGGTCTCTACATAATTCCATATGTGTTATTTCATAGTTGTGCTGTCTTCACTATTGTAAAAAAAAAAAGGAAAATAGTAAAAATATAGAAAAACCCTTGAATGAGTACGTGTGTCCAATCTTTGGTCTGGTACTGTATGAATAATCATTTAAAAAAGTTATTCAAGTATAAATTACCAAAGTTACGATAGATTGCCATAGATTTTCTGTTAATAACCAAAATACTGTATATTACTGTATATGAAAAAAAATACTGTAAAATACTGTATATGAACCCTGTCCATTTAGCCTGCTTCCTCTCAGCACATTATCCTCTTGCCATTGGCTAAACGCGACAGGTCCTTCATGAATAAACACACAATGGACATGAATATTGAACAATAAAATCCATTTAGTCTGAAAACCACCCAAACAGTGAAAAAATTGACTGATACCTAATCACTGCAAACACTGACATGGCGACAGCTATTTGAGTAAGACCAGGGGTGTGAAACTCATTTTGACCCGGGGGCTACATTCGGTCTTCAAAGAGGTCCGGAGGGCCACGCTGAGGGGGGGCTCTGATATGTGGTGTAAACTGCCATTGCGGGCTAACACTCTACTCCACACTACCACCGGAGAGGAGGAAGCAGGAGGATGAGGTCATTGTAGTGTGAGAAGGACGAAGGGTGAGGGTACCATGGGAGCAGGAAGAGGCTACACGCCAAATGGAGGAAGGAAGGGAAGTGCAAACTCTCAAACACTTGAGTGGGTTGTCATGGCGAGGGGTGGCACAGTGGCAAAAGGCGAAACCACAAACAGGATTCAGAGAAGTGGACAATCATACCAGGGGGGGATCAGAGGGGACAGGGGGCGGACGGAGGTGTCACATCTATGAAATATAAGAAATATACAGTACATCGTATAAATGTCATCTCTTAATGTCTGTTTCCTCCTAAATCCTCTGCCCCTGTCCCTCTGTTAAGAGATTCATGTAGCGTAGTCAGTCAGAATGGGGACAAAGTGGAACACCTTGAAAAGGCTTGTCCTGTTCTGAAGATGTCATGGTCAGAGATACGCATCTGGGCTGGCAGTGAACAACAGCTTTCACTCTGTCAGGGTGTGTGTGTGTGAAGATGCAGTAAAGGCGGAGTGGGAGGTGGGTGTCAGGGTCTGAGGTGAGGACAAAGGGGACAGAGAAGATTAAAACCACAGCACGTCTCTTTACTGCTGCGCTGCTCGTCCTCTGTACGACTATAAAACCCAGAGAGAAGCACACTACCATTTACAACAGACACAACAATGCCCTGTCTTATTCCACCCCCATCCTCCTCCCCTCTTCCCAGCTAGTCTCATTCCAATTCCCCAATGCCACTCTAGTCCCCTCTCTCCTCACCCCCTCACTGTCATCATTCCACTCCCACTACCCACTTCCTACCCTACCCCTCTCCAGTCCAGCATGACATTACTGGGTTTGGGCCCTGGGTCTGACTTTAGATGTGCGAGGCCAGAGAGAGAGAGAGAGAGCGAGGACTCCAGCACTCTCTGGGGCTCTGTAGCAGGATGAGTAACACTGGCTTCCCACCAGGAGTACATTTACTTATTAGAGCCTGTGCAGATACATAACTGTAGATCTGCTGTGTTTTGACAGTCCCACTGATGATTTAACTTCTCAGCTGAAGGGTGGCAAACCTTTGACTGCAGGAATAAATACAACTACATCCCATGATTTAACACGTATTTTTCTGCACTACACGTTTATGCAAGAATTATTCCATTTCCCTACGCACACACATACACACACTTTATATCAGCCCACCCAGAAATTTGATCCGCAGGCATGGGCATATTTCATCAAATCCATGTTTCAGGGAATGGTAAGAAGGTAAGTGTATGTGGGAGTGTTATGGTGAGCCACACATTTTATTTTTCATCTTTATTTTAACCAGGTAGGCCAGTTGAGAACAAGTTCTCATTTACAACTGCGACCTGGCACTGCCTCTGCCTCTCTCTGGGAGAACACTGTATACAACGCCTTCAGGGCACGGCTTGTCTACTGCACTGTTTGTCGTCAATGGTGTACACACATCCATAGGTAATTTCTCATCAGTGGCCTACTGATGCTCTTCCATGCCGTCCCTAGGAGGGGTGCAATCACTTGAGTGGGTTGAGTCACTGATGTGATCTTCCTGTCCAGGTTGGCGCCCCCCTCGGATTTGTGCGGTGGGGGAGATTTTTGTGGGCTATACTCGGCCTTGTCTCAGGGTAGTAAGTTGGTGATGAAGATATCCCTCTAGTGGTGTGGAGGCTGTGCTTGGAAAAGTGGGTGGGGTTATATCCTGCCTGGTTTTCCCTGTCGAGGCCACAGTGTCTCCCGACCCCTCCTGTCTCAGCCTCCAGTATTTATGCTGTAATAGTTTGTGTCGGGGGGATAGGATCAGTCTGTCATATCTGGAGTATTTCTCCTGTCTTATCTGGTGTCCTGTGTGAATTTAAGTATGCTCTCTCTAATTTTCTCTCTTTCTCTCTTTCTTTCTTTTCTCTCTTCTCTCGGAGGACCTGAGCCCTAGGACCATGCCCCAGAACTACCTGGCCTGATGACTCCTTGCTGTCCCCAGTCCACCCGGCACAGCCAGAAGAGGACTGGCCACCCCTCAGAGCCTGGTTCCTCTCTAGGTTTCTTCCCAGGTTCCTGCCTTTCTAGGGAGTTTTTCCTTGCCACCGTGCTTCTAAATCTGCATTGTTTGCTGTTTGGGGTTTTAGGCTGGGTTTCTGTATAGCACTTTGTGACATTGGCTGATGTAAAAAGGGCTTTATAAATACATTTGATTGATTGATTGATTGATTGGTGTACACACATCCATAGGTAATTTGAAGGAGTTAGGTAATCTTCTAACTGACACCTTCTGAATAAACACCTTCTCAGACAAACACACCTCCTCATAAATGCATACCTCCTAAGGCATCACCACAGGATAACCCACAACTATCCTACATCACCACAGGAGCTTTATCACACACACCACACCTCATGAACACCTTCACAAGACAAACAGACACTACATCTCACTAACATACATCTCCTAAGACCTCATCACATGGTGCATGCACACCATCTCTGAGACAGAAATACAGTGTCTCCTCTTGTCCTTGCCCTCCTGCTCCTTAGGTACATTTATAAAGACACCTCCTGCTATTCTTCTTGCTAAGTGATACAATCTTCGCTCACGTCTCCTTGAAATGAAGGCCGCTTCTCGGAAGGAATCTAATTTCCTCTCTCTACTGTAAGTCTCTCTGCCCTCTGAGAGCGAGCGAGAGAGTGAGAGAGAGAGAACGCAAGAGAGAGGGGGGGGGAGAGAGAGAAAGAGATATAGCAATAGGGAGAAAGAGGGAGAGAGAGGGAAAGGGAAAGATAGATAAAAAGAGAGATCCCGTAGTCCCAATATTTCACCAATAGTCATGATTAAGTAGTTCTTAATATGTTAGTTAGTAGCCTACACACTTTCATTAAGTGGCATTTCAAATGGTGAAATGGTACACCGATGATGAGTCCTGTGGATGTTATATTGTAAGCGAAAAGGTAAGCAAATAAATAAAATACCATATTAGTCTGAACTGCAAACATGCCAACCTAACAGAAAAACATTATTGGATACCACCTATATCCATTAAGACCTGCAGAAACCTGAAGACAAGTTAATTTACTCTAGATAAAAAAAACATCTGCAAAATGAAGCAGCACATACACAAAACACACACCCAAGTCTCCTTCCTCTGACACTGACATGTTACGGGTAAGATATTCACTATTGCCGAGCAGCAAGCAGCACTCAATAGATGACTGGATGTTTATTGGAATGGTTGTTATGGAGATGTCATGGAGGTCAGATCATGGGCCCACAGCTGTCAATACTCTTAACCAGGAGCTCTGCTGCTGAGAATGTCACCTTGAAATGGACCCAAGGAATGACGCACACACACACACACACGTCTCATCTTTTTTTCTCACTTCTCTCACAGTGGGCCTTCTCTACATGACTGAGCAGGTTTTGTTTGAAATGCAGATCTAGGCCAGACAGAGGCTGTATGGATGTAGCTACAGATTGGTGTTTTGACCACCTCTTCCACCATTCCCTAAAATCCCCAAATGATCTCCAGCCCATTAGAGGTTTTGGGAGGGCACCAACGACCCAGAATCTTTACAGCGCTTATCACACAAGAGGGGCCGGGCATTCAGGGAATAGAATACTACTACTAATACTGTAAACAGATGTTCTCTTTATCCTATGGGTTGTCATCGTACTGAATCAAACAACACCCATAGTAGAATACAGAGCACAGGACAATAGACAGACTATTATCACACACATACTCACAATCACTCGGACACACACACACACACACACACACACACACACACCCAGACCCCTTGTTGAGCTCTAATCAGGGCAGAAAGTGAGCAGAGAGCCAACTTGTGCCATCACCACGGCGACGGGTGTTGGCCTTGGGGTTTAGGCCTCAAAAATCTCCACAAGATGTGCACAAGAAAAGAGAGTGTGATAGAGAGATGGGTACTGTGTTTTATTCTCTGAATGAACTTCCTGAATTAATTTCTCTGCATGGGGTGTTTTTTCTCAAATACTCAACACATGCCATTGTCCAGGTCAACTTCCACAACTTCCATTTTTCTCCATCATCAATGTCCATGTGTTTAAGCAGCTTAGGTTAAATACACTTCATAAGGGCACAGCTGCAGCCTCCCCACAGGGTATTTGGGTCGAGGGCTGGTTTTCTGAGATGAATGCAAAGCCGCCAAGCTAGCGCTCACATTCCACCTCTTCCTGATGGGGCCTGGATGGCGCTGCAATGGATACCTGCCGTTTTTGTGAGTTTTCTGTTGTTGTTGCATTCAATGTTTCTACAAACGTCCCTGATGAACAATAGTAATGTAGCTTCTGGACATCAGAACAGCGATCACTAACCTCGATTTGGATGAAGATTTCTACTTCAAAGAGTCGGTGGCGCAGGACATAGTGCTAACCCTGCACCAGACCCTGATCCCAGAGGAAGTAGTGTCACTAGCCTACCCACAATACCCCCATTATGTCATAGTGGAATTATGTTTTTAGACATTTCTGCAAATTAATTCAAATGAAAAGCTGTAATGTCTGAGTCAATAACTATTAAACCCCTTGGTTGCAAGCCTAAATAGGTTTTGAGTAAAAATGTGCTTAACAACTCACATAATAAGTTGCATGGACTCACTCTATGTGCAATAATAGTGTTTAACATTATTTTGAATGACTACCTTATCTCTGTATCCCACACATACAGATATATGTAAGGTCCCTCAATCGAGCAGTGAATTCCAAACACAGATTCAACCACAATGACCAAGGGGGTTTTCCAATGACTCGCAAAGAAGGGCACCTACAGTATTGGTAGATTGGTGAAAATTAAAAGAACAGACATCGAATATCCCTTTTAATGGTGTATCTATACACCCAGTCACCACAAAGATACAGGCGTCCTTCCTAACTCAGTTGCCAGAGAGGAAGGAAACCCCTCAGGGATTTCAATGGTGACTTTAAAACAGTTACAGAGTTGTACGGCTATGACAGGAGAAATCTGAGGATGGATCAACAACATTGTAGCTACTCCACAATACTAACATAAATGACAGAGTGAAAAGAAGGAAGCCTGTACAGAATAGCAATATTGCAAAATATGCATCCTGTTTGGGTGTGAATACATATGTAAATGAGATATTTCTGCAAAGTAAATTATCAAAAATGTTGAAAAACATGTTTTCACTTTGTCATAATGGTGAATTGTGTGCAGATGGGTGAAAAAAAATCGATTTTGATTTCAGGCTGTAAAACAACAAAATGTGGAATAAATCAAGGGGTATGAATACTTTCTAAAAGCACTGTAAATGACTATCGCCTCGTAGAACTCACATCTGTTGCCATGAATTGCTTTGAAAGGCTGGTCATGGCTAACATCAACACCTTCATCCCAGACACCCTGGACCCACATACCGCCCCAACAGATCCACAGATGACGCACTCCGCATGGCCTTCTCCCACCTGGACAGGAGGAACACCTACATTTGAAGTCGAAGTTTACATACACCTTAGCCAAATACATTTAAACTCAGTTTTTCACAATTCCTGACATTTAATCTGAGCAAAAATTCCCTGTCTTAGGTCAGTTAGGATCACCACTTTATTTTAAGAATGTGAAATATCAGAATAAGAGAGAATGATTTATTTCAGCTTTTATTTCTTTCATCACATTCCCAGTGGGTCAGAAGTTTAGATACACTCAATTAGTATTTGGTAGCATTGTTTTTAAATTGTTTAACTTCGGTCAAACGTTTCGGGTAGCCTTCCACAAGCTTCCCACAATAAGTTGGGTAAATTTTGGCCCATTCCTCCTGACAGCGCTGGTGTAACTGAGTCAGGTTTGTAGGCCAACAAATGTTCTATTGGATTGAGGTCAGGGCTTTGTGATGGCCACTCCAATACCTTGACATTGTTGTCCTTGAGCCATTTTGCCACAACTTTGGAAGTATGCCTGAGGTCATTGTTCATTTGGAAGACCCACTTGAGACCGAGCTTTAACTTCCTGATTGATGTCTTGAGATGTTGCTTCAATATATCCACATCATTTTCCTCCCTTATGATACCATCTATTTTGTGAAGTGCACCCGTCCATCCTGCAGCAAAGCACCCCCAAAACATGATGCTGCCACCCACGCGCTTCACAGTTTTGATGGTGTTCTTCGGCTTGCAAGCCTCCCCCTTTTTCCCCCAAACATAACGATGGTCATTATGGCCAAACAGTTCCATTTTTGTTTCATCAGACCAGAGGACATTTTTCCAAAATCTACGATCTTTGTCCCCATGTGCAGTTGCAAACCGTAGTCTGGCTTTTTTATGGCGTTTTTTGGAGCAGTGGCATCTTCCTTGCTGAGCGGCCTTTCAGGTTATGTCAATATAGGACTCGTTTTACTGTGGATATAGATACCTTTGTACCTGTTTCCTCCAGCATCTTCACAATGTCCTTTGCTGTTGTTCTGAGATTGATTTGCACTTTCACACCAAAGTACGTACATCTGTAGGAGACAGAACGCGTCTCCTTCATGAGCGGTGTGGCGGCTGCATGG
This sequence comes from Oncorhynchus mykiss, assembly GCF_013265735.2. NCBI lineage: Eukaryota > Metazoa > Chordata > Actinopteri > Salmoniformes > Salmonidae > Oncorhynchus > Oncorhynchus mykiss. The sequence continues at coordinate 51,687,822 of NC_048571.1, forward strand.
TCGGTCCCATGGTGTTTATACTTGCGTACTATTGTTTGTACAGACAAACCTGGTACCTTCAGGCGTTTGGAAATTGCTCCCAAGGGTGAATCAGGCTTGTGGAGGTCTACAATTTATTTTCTGTCTTGGCTGATTTCTTTTGATTTCCCCATGATTTCAAGCAAAGAGTCACTGAGTTTGAAGGTAGGCCTTGAAATACATCCACAGGTACAGCTCCAATTGACTCAAATTATGTCAATTAGCCTATCAGAAGCTTCTAAAGCCAAGACATGATTTTTCTGGAATTTTCCAAGCTGTTTAAAGGTTACAGTCAACTTAGTGTATGTAAACATCTGACCCACTGGAAATGTGATACAGTGAATATAAGTGAAATGACTTGCGTCATGCACAAAGTAGATGTCCTAACTGACTTGCCAAAACTATAGTTTGTTAACAAGAAATGTGTGGAGTGGTTGAAAAATGAGTTTTAATGACTCCAACCAGTGTACACTTCCGACTTCAACTGTATGTGAGAATGTTGTTCATTGACTACAGCTCAGTGTTCGACACCTTTGTGCCCTCCAAGCTCATCACTAAGCTAAGGACCCTGGGACTGAACACCTCCCTCTGTAACTGGGCTTCTTGATGGGCCATCCCCAGGTGGTGAGGGTAGGTAACAACACGTCTGCCACGTTGACCCTCAACACGGGGCCCCTCAGGGGTGCGTGCTTAGTCCTCTTCTGTACTCTCTGTTCACCCACAACTGCGTTGTCCACACACAACTCCAACACCATCATTACGTTTGCTGATGACACAACGGTGGTAAGCCTGATCACTGATGATGATGAGTAAGATACCTGACAGTGTGGTGCCAGGACAACAACCTCTCCCTAAAAGTCGGCAAGACAAAGGAGCTGATCGTGGACTTTTAGGGAGAGGAGGGCTGAGCACGCTCCCATTCATATCGACAGGCTTGTAGTGGAGTGGGTTGCGAGCTTCAAGTTCCTCTTAGTCCACATCATTAAGTACAGTTGAAGTCGGAGGTTTACATACACTTAGGTTGGAGTCATTAAAACTAGTTTTTCAACCACTCCACACATTTCCTGTTAAGTCTGGTTCATCCTTGGGAGCAATTTCCAAATGCTTGAAGGAACCACGTTCATCTGTACAAACAATAGTGTGCAAGTATAAACACCGTGGGACCACGCAGCCGTCATACCGCTCAGGAAGGAGACGCGTTCTGTCTCCTAGAGATAAACGTACTTTGGTGCCCAAAGTGCAAATCAATCAGGAGGCTGATTTGGCATGGTTCCTCAGATCTTCCAAAAATTATACAGCTGCGCCATCTTGTCTGACTGCATCAATGCTTGGTATGGCAACTGCTTGGCATCCGACCGCAAGGCTGTACAGAGGGTAGTACATCACTGGGGCTGAGCTCCCTGCCATTCAGGACCTCTATACCAGGAGGTGTCAGGGGAAGGCCCTAAAAATTGTAAAAGATTCCAGCCACCCAAGTCATAGACTGTTCTCTCTGCTACCTCACAGGAAGCGGTACCGATGCACCATGTCTGAAACCAACATGACTCTGAACAGCTTCTACCTCCAAGCTATAAGAATGCTACTGTAAAGAGTTAGTTAAATAGTTAACCAGATAGCTACCCGGATATTTGCATTGACCCTTTTTGCACAAACTTATTTTTACTCATCCCATGAACTGCTTCTTCTGTTTACTATCTATCCTGTTGCCTGTTGTTCACTTTATTCCTAGTTATATGTACATATCTACCTAAATGATCTCGTACCCCTGCACATCGACTGGTACAGGTACCCTGTGTATATAGCCAAGTTATCATTACTCATTGTGTATTTATTATTACTTTCATATGAACTGTTATTACTTTCCTATTATTTCTCTATTATCTTTCTCTCTGCATTGTTGGGTAAGGGCCTGTAAGTAATAATTCCACTGTTAGTCTACGCCTGTTGTTTACGAAGCACTTGACAAATAAAATGACGTTTGATTTGGAGCTCCCTGAGCATCACCCAACAACAGACAACACCACAAGTCACACACACAGATTACTGCCCAGGAGGCACTCATTAAATTGGTAGTGCTAGCACGCATAATAACACCTTCAGGTTTGCTTAGCTGTATACAAGTTAGGTCGTGAAGACTTCACTAGTCAGACACAAAAAAAGGAAGTCTTCACAGGGAGGGGTATGGTGTGAGAAGCAGGGTCTTCCGGAAACACTGCTGAGATCTTGACGGTAAACTGTCCCCTCAGCCTTATATCTGATTTCCTCAGATCAAGGTCAGATAAGGCTGCCAACTGCTGACCTCGTTACCTCCTCAGGAACTCACCATGACCTCAGTCACAGTTGACTCAATGTCCTCCTGATCCCAGTCTCACTGACCAGAGTAGCAGGGCAGCATAGATTTGGAAAGCAGAATTTCACATCCAGAGGATTTCAATGGCATGCGGTTGTGTAGATCAAGATTGCACACCTTGTACCAACCATAGATTGATTCCCTCTCCTTATTCAACAGAATGGACAGATAACATATCATCATATCATTACAGTAAGCTTTCTGATTGCTTATTGCTATTGTATTTGTTGTATTTATATTATTTTATTTAACCTTTATTTAACTAGGCAAGTCAGTTAAGAACAAATTATTATTTACAATGATGGCCTACCAAAAGGCAAAGGGCCAGGGATTTAAATAAATACATTTAACATAAATGTAGGACAAAACACACATCACAACAAGAGAGACACAGCACTACATAAAGAGAGACCTAAAACAACAACAACATAACAAGGCTGTAACACATGACAACATGGTAGCATGGTAGCAACACAACATGACAACATCATGGTAGCAACACAACATTGCAGCAGCTAAAAAACATGGTACAAACATTATTGGCACAGACAACAGCACAAAGGTCAAGCATGTAGAGACAACAACACATCATACAAAGCAGCCACAACTGGGTTAGTTGGTAAAAGTGTCCATGATTGAGTCTTTGAAACATCAGATTGAGAGTTTGGGTGTTTGAGTGTTTGTTGCAGCTCGTTCCAGTCGCTAGCTGCAGCGAACTGAAAAGAGGAGCGACCCAGGGATGTGTGTGCTTTGGGGACCTTTAACAGAATATGACTGGCAGAACGGGTGTTGTATGTGGAGGATGAGGGCTGCGTGAGGCCTAAGAGGGTTTTATAAATATGCATCAACCAGTGGGTCTTGCGATGGGTATACAGAGATGACCAGTTTACAGAGGAGTATAGAGTGCAGTGATGTGTCCTATAAGGAGCAGTGGTGGCAAATCTGATGGCCGAACGGTAAAGAACATCTAGCCTGATGACATCTGATGTCTCCGTAATCTAGCATGGGTAGGATGGTCATCTGAATCAGGGTTCGTTTGGCAGCTGATCCGAGGAGAGGCTACAACACGCTCATCCAGATGTCTCAGGAAGGAAGGGATGGTCATCTGAATCAGGGTTCGTTTGGCAGCTGATCCGAGGAGAGGCTACAACACGCTCATCCAGATGTCTCAGGAAGGAAGGAAGTGTTACAACTGGAAGAGTAGTGTTTCACAGAAGAAACAACTGACATGCCTGCTAGATCCAACAGCTAGAGGAAGCATTAAGCACTTTCAAATGAGATAAGGTTAGCTACAGTTTGTGATAGATTTTTGCAGGTGACATAGTAGAGTGACAGATACATGGTTTGATATTAAATTGAAATGCCTCTGTCCACTGTGGTGAAGGTCGGTAGGATACAAAAGGTTAGCTGCTATTGAATCTGTATCTTATGCCCTCTGACTGAAGAAAAGGAATAGCAGAACGAGAAGATTTTTCAAGTGCCTCTTTACCTTTTTGGATACTCTGAATTGATAGACAAAACTATTGCAGGGACAAGGGCCAGTCCATGTTGAGAGATGCTAAAGTCCTGCTTTTGAAAAAATTGCTATACACTAAATCTAATAATTTAAGTCTAGGCCTAGTCATCTCATGACAAGATTTACCCAACTACAGTATAAGGCAGTTGGCAGACAGATTGGATAAAATTACACACACACACACACACACCCCAATTCAAACCAAGGCCTATCTCTTCCAGGCATCTGAGCAATACACACAGTCTAATTGGGCTATTAGGTCTGGCATTAGCTGGCGGTGGTTACTGCCACAGCCTGAGCCAGTGGATGGGGAAGGGGATGTGGAGCGAGAGGACCGCCGCCGCAGCCACGGCACCATTAGCCAATTAAAACAATCACAGCTTAGGCTGACTAACGAGCTGGATTAGTTATATGAGCGTAAAATAATCGCTGGTCTCTTAACGTTCTTATTTTTCCATCCCTTCCTACCCAGTCAAACATCTGATTACCTATACAAAGGCTTCTCCAGAGAGAGGGGCTGGAGCGTTTGTCAAAAACAGTTACAGTCTATTTACCGGGCTGTGTCAAATGGCGTTGGCAGAAATCCATAGCGCATGCATTAGGCCGCCATATTGTACATTTATGTGGAGGGGGAGATGGGCCTGCTGTCGAGGGAAGGTTGGGCCTTCCGAGGGGGCCACGCTCACTCCTTCGACAATTAGGAGGATTTATGGCCAGCAGGAACAGAACTCTCTCTCAGTCCTTCATCGATTCTGGATCATTTTGCAGCGTGTATTTCACTGGATGATAAGAGTGATGGATACAACTCTGGCCAGCCTGGACAGGAACAGAACCAACTTAAAACTAAGATGGAAGGGCAGGGATGGGGAGGGGGAAGTAGCCTAGGGGTTAAGGCCAGTAAGCGAAAGGTTGCTGGTTCAAATCGCCGAGCCGACTAGGTGAACAATTGGTCGATGTGCACTTGAGCAAGGCACTTAAACCTAATTGCTCCTATAACTCGCTCTGGATTAGAGTGTCTGCAAAATTACAAAAAATGTGAACCGAACAATTTGTTGGAATCAGAGAGATGGAAAAAGGAGAGAGGAGGATCAGTGGCAGTTACATAGACAAAGAAAGCGGGAGAGTGAGGAACCAAGTGTGACTCGCAACAAAGCTGTTTTGGTGGGGCGGAGCTGGATGGGGGTGTTCTCTCCTCTGCATGCCTTATAAGACCCATTGTTCCCGGTTGCCTTTCATTGGTGGATCGATACACTCACTAAGTGCTGTCTGACAAAAGGCATATTCCACATTTAAATTCACTTCAGACAAAGCTGGTTGAAACTCTATCCTCTCATTACACCATTCCCCTCTGAGCAGCAGGCCAAGTTCCATTTCTCACAGCCAGAGGAGAGGAGGGGAAAGTCAGTTCTCATCTGGCTGGATACAGGGGCAGGTAAGTCTGCAACTCTCACATAACCATTGGAAGAAACACATTGATCAAAATATAAACACATCAACACCGCTTCAATTATAGCTACACACATCTGGTTGAGAAACCTGCTGTTTAATACTGCAACTAAAGACATGGTCAAACATGTCTCAATTATGTGACATTGTTTTCTTTTTTTAATTGCGCCACAGAAAAACTCAACCCCCTCATTTGACCTACACTCAGACCATTCCTGTGAGTTGTCAACGTAACAGGGAGTTTGTCATGTAAATCTGACCACAATGGCAATGAATGTGCAATGAAGAGGCGTACAAATAGACCCTGATGGGGCAAATCAGTGTGGGAGAGAGAGCCACAAAAACCCTTCCAGAGAGAAGTCTGACTTCACAACAAATGTGATGCAACCACAGCCTGCACCTCTTGGCCATCATTTAGAATCAGTTCAACAGACATAGGAAGCAAGAAAGACAGAAGACATGTCCACACTGGCATCAAAAGCTCAGACAGACTCACATACATTACACTAGACATGCTTTCAAGAAGTGCATTTTCTTTTGCCAGCCCCGAGCTATGTTTCGTTACAGATATCCTCTCCCTCTTCTCCTCCCTTCTCTCCTCCTTCCTTCCCCCTCTCTCAGTCTCCACCGTCCCCCTCCTTACAACTTCTAAAGTCAGAGAGCCTTTGATGTTATTTTGGGATCAATACATGGGAGCTGGTGAGCCACTATCATGGTACAGGAGAGAACCATGAACTAGATTTAAGAAATGCTTTCATAAAACAGAAGCACAGTCTGTCACAGTGCCACAGCGCTTCTTAAAGGACTGCTCAAACTGTTCAGTCTCTCCTACTACAAGCATGACCATGAATAGACCAGAGATGCCAGAGTATGTAGACAGGATGAGTGTGTTGTGTATGTAAGATATGTGTAGCTTACACATTCACCTAGTATATGAATGCACATAGAACCCACAGGTAGTACATGGTATTTAACAGTCCTAGCTATTGTGGACACATACACCAACTACACATTCACATTTTATCACCTGCATGAATCTCTTTCGCACATACACATACTATGCACATACATGATTGTACCTGGGACCAGTCTTTCTTGCTCTCTCCCCATAACTCCATCTGCATTAACATTAGAGTCAAACCATTTGAGTTGCTCACCACCCCATGAATAGCCATTACAAATCCATTTGGACTGTGTCAGTATCAGTCCCCACGGCCCACAAAATCCCATTTCACCCCCCCAGCAAACTCCATCCCCATCACAGGTACCATACATAACCATCCCCATCACAGGTACCATACATAACCATCCCCATCACAGGTACCATACATAACCATCCCCATCACAGGTACCATACATAACCATCCCCATCACAGGTACCATACATAACCATCCCCATCACAGGTACCATACATAACCATCCCCATCACAGGTACCATACATAACCATCCCCATCACTGGTACCATACATAACCATCCCCATCACAGGTACCATACATAACCATCCCCATCACAGGTACCATACATAACCATCCCCATCACAGGTACCATACATAACCATCCCCATCACAGGTACCATACATAACCATCCCCATCACAGGTACCATACATAACCATCCCCATCACAGGTACCATACATAACCATCCCCATCACAGGTACCATACATAACCATCCCCGCAATCCCCAAGTGTCACATTTCACTATTACCACCTAGTGAGGAGGAGAAAAATAAAATGCATATACAAACTCGCACATTCATACCCACACATACAATGAGCTTTATCATGCAGAATGGACATTTCTCTTTCCTTCTTTAACCATGGGGATGTAGAGAGAGAGTGATGGAGACAGAGAGAGAGATGAAGAGAGAGAGAGAGAGAGAGAGAGAGAGAGAGAGAGAGAGAGAGAGAGAGAGAGAGAGAGAGAGAGAAAGGCAGTCATGAAATAAAGGAAACGTGATGGAAGAGATATAATATATTATGGGGAGGGTGGATAATATAAATGAACTGTAACAGAGCTTGATTCACCCATGGGAACGAAGAGACATTAGATTTCTTCAGGCATGAAGAATGGCAGTTATTATACAGAGCCTGTCAATCTAGCAGGGCAGAGTGCAGACTGCAGCTACTCCTATATTCTGTACTGTTCTCCTTGTTACCCGGTTTAACACATAGATGACATGACAAACAAATACTGTATGCACACACACACACACACACACAAACACGCACACACACACACACACACACACACACACACACACACACACACACACACACACACACACACACACACACACACACAACTACCAATTACTACCACATGTACCTACACCCATTTAATACACAATCTCATCCCTCCTTCTTTCCCAATAACCCTCTCCTTGGGTCCATAAATCCTCTTAAGGCTCAGACAGACCAGTCGGATTGTCAGTAGAGCGTCTACCTGCCGAGAGTACTTAGCACCTCTGAACAGAATGTCGGCAGTCAATCTTTTTGGTTTTCACACAGCGTAGATCATCAGTCAACAACGAGGTGGCAGTAACGTTGTTTTCTTTAGCTTTGATTGGTATGACCCTGTATGTGTGTTGCTACCTAGCAACAATATTGTTCTAGAAAGTAGAGATGGGAAGTTCGGCTCTTTTTACTGACTCAAATCTTTAGACTCATTTGGTTCATTTGAGTCAATAATGCCCAGAGCATGCAGGACCCCCTTCCGGCGAAGGATGAACTGAACACTCAAAAGAGTCATGATTCTGCAAGCCTCTCGTTCACCATAATGGATTATTGGAGCTGTCCTTTGTGACTGAGACTTGTAAATGTGTGCTTTAAACTATATACATTTGTTGACTGCTCGGCATACAAATTAGATGATTTTTTTATACATTTGAAACATGGTCTGGTTGTGGCTGCAACCGGACTAGATTGTGAACGACTGTTGACGGAATGCATTGCTTGACTGACATGAGGGTGGTAAGCACAATATCGTTTGCAAACTGCAGGTCCCCAACCGATTCATTCTCGAGTTGGAGTTTGTTGACCAGAGGCTGTGTATGTTTTGGTTGTACATCATAACATTCAATAATCAATTCATTGCATTCATTATTGGATGATGTGATCAATTATTAGTTCTAATCTTGTATTTTTCTTCTCTATGCTGCCTGTAACATATTCTACTACAGTTTATTATAGATTAATACAATACTTACTATAGAATTCGGTAGTAAACTGTAGAATACTATAGTACACACTGTAGTATCCCTCGACCATGTGTACAACTTACTATAGAATTTGTAGTACACTGTAGAATACTATAGTAAATCCAATAGTATTATCCACAAAAAAACACTGTAGTAAATAATATAGTATTATCCGCAAAAAAACACTGTAGTAAATAATATAGTATTATCCGCAAAAAAACACTGTAGTAAATAATATAGTATTATCCGCAAAAAAACACTGTAGTAAATAATATAGTATTATCCGCAAAAAAACACTGTAGTAAATAATATAGTATTATCCGCAAAAAAACACTGTAGTAAATAATATAGTATTATCCGCAAAAAAACACTGTAGTAAATACAAAGCTTGCAAAAACACTTAACGTCTGCAGTTGTTGAACTAGTAATACTAGTAATACTACCGTATTTAATTTGCATATACCTTTCCCATTGAACTCCCTCATGTCGCAACTTGTGCCACCCATAAGTGAGAAACATACATGCAAAGTATAGGCATATATTGTGTTCCTTACATGTTATAGAAAAGAGCAGAAGCTCTGTTCAGACCCCAGATCGACCTACAGGTTATGGAAAATTTGCTCTTTAAGTAATTGTCCAGTAGGTTTCCTCAAGAAAAAAGCTCCCACTTCTAATGTCAAAGTTGATAAAACAAACACACTGTGGTAAATACTACAGTAATGGTTCAAAAAAACACTACAGTAAATACTACAGTATACTACAGTCTGCAAAAACACTACAGTAAATACTACAGTATACTACAGTCTGCAAAAACACTACAGTAAATACTACAGTATACTACAGTCTGCAAAAACACTACAGTAAATACTACAGTATTAGGGTTGGGCGGTATTCAGATTTTCATACCGTCATACCGTTTCTGTACCATACAGGGGTATATAGTATTATCGGAAGTGCACAAAAGAAGCGCTATAAAAGAAAAACAGATTAAGGCAACAGGGATCTTGATCCAGGAGGGGTTTGATTGTCTCTGCTTTAACCAAGACGCTTGATCTTGACATCTAGCTAGCAAGTTAGCAAACCAAATGTATAGCTGGAGACATGAGCTGGATATAATTTATTTGACACATGTTAGATTTCTTATAGTTATACCTGACTTAAAGTTATAAGCAGGGGCGGGGGTGCCCCGAACCCCTCCCCCACACCCAACCAAAATGAAATAAAATACATTTTAAACGGTATTGAAAATCATTAACATATTTTGAAATACCCCGGTATACCATTTAAACGGTATATCGTCCAAGCCTATACAGTATACTACAGTCCGCAAAAACACTTCAATAATTACTATAGTATATATTACAGTTTTGTTACTACGATATTTAAACTATAGAAAACTGTAAATACACGAGTATACAACAGTCATGTCCACAAAAACACTACAGTAAATAGTACAGTAAAGTCAACAAAAACACTACAGTGAATAGTAAGGTAAAGTCTGCAAAAACACTGGTGAATAGTAAAGTAAAGTCCACAAAAACACTGGTGAATAGTACAGTAAAGTCCACAAAAACACTACAGTGAATAGTACAGTAAAGTCCACAAAAACACTGGTGAATAGTAGAGTAAAGTCCACAAAACCACTGGTGAATAGTACAGTAAAGTCCACAAAAACACTACAGTGAAAAGTACAGTAAAGTCCACAAAAACACTGGTGAATAGTAAAGTCCACATAAACACAACAGTAAAGTCCACAAAAAAACTACAGTGAATAGTACAGTAAAGTCTGCAAAAAAACTACAGTGAATAGTACAGTAAAGTCTGCAAAAACACTGGTGAATAGTAAAGTAAAGTCCACAAAAACACAACAGTAAAGTCCACAAAAACACTACAGTGAATAGTACAGTAAAGTCCACAAAAACACTGGTGAATAGTACAGTAAAGTCTGCAAAAACACTGGTGAATAGTACAGTAAAGTCCACAAAAACACTACAGTGAATAGTACAGTAAAGTCCACAAAAACACTGGTGAATAGTACAGTAAAGTCCACAAAAACACTGGTGAATAGTACAGTAAAGTCTGCAAAAACACTGGTGAATAGTACAGTAAAGTCCACAAAAACACTACAGTGAATAGTACAGTAAAGTCCACAAAAACACTGGTGAATAGTACAGTAAAGTCCACAAAAACACTACAGTGAATAGTACAGTAAAGTCCACAAAAACACTGGTGAATAGTACAGTAAAGTCTGCAAAAACACTGGTGAATAGTACAGTAAAGTCCACAAAAACACTACAGTGAATAGTACAGTAAAGTCCACAAAAACACTGGTGAATAGTACAGTAAAGTCCGCAAAAACACTACAGTGAATAGTACAGTAAAGTCCACAAAAACACTACAGTGAATAGTACAGTAAAGTCCACAAAAACACTGGTGAATAGTACAGTAAAGTCTGCAAAAATACTGGTGAATAGTACAGTAAAGTCCACAAAAACACTACAGTGAATAGAACAGTAAAGTCCACAAAAACTCTACAGTGGATAGTACAGTAAAGTCTGCAAAAACACTGGTGAATAGTACAGTAAAGTCTGCAAAAACACTGGTGAATAGTACAGTAAAGTCCACAAAAACACTACAGTGAATAGTACAGTAAAGTCCACAAAAACACTGGTGAATAGTACAGTAAAGTCTGCAAAAATACTGGTGAATAGTACAGTAAAGTCCACAAAAACACTGGTGAATAGTAAAGTCCACAAAAACACAACAGTGAATAGAACAGTAAAGTCTGCAAAAAAACTACAGTGAATAGTACAGTAAAGTCTGCAAAAACACTACAGTGAATAGTACAGTAAAGTCTGCAAAAACACTAGTGAATAGAACAGTAAAGTCTGCAAAAAAACTACAGTGAATAGTACAGTAAAGTCTGCAAAAACACTACAGTGAATAGTACAGTAAAGTCTGCAAAAACACTGGTGAATAGTAAAGTAAAGTCCACAAAAACACAACAGTGAATAGAACAGTAAAGTCCACAAAAACACAACAGTGAATAGAACAGTAAAGTCTGCAAAAACACTGGTGAATAGTAAAGTAAAGTCTGCAAAAACACAACAGTGAATAGAACAGTAAAGTCTGCAAAAACACTACAGTGAATAGAACAGTAAAGTCTGCAAAAACACTACAGTGAATAGTAAAGTAAAGTCTGCAAAAACACTGGTGAATAGTAAAGTCTGCAAAAACACAACAGTGAATAGAACAGTAAAGTCTGCAAAAACACTACAGTGAATAGTAAAGTAGTCTGCAAAAACACTACAGTGAATAGTGCAGTAAAGTCTGCAAAAACACTACAGAGAATACTATAGTTATTTTTCATGTGGGGAGGAGCATGTATTAATCCTGCTATAGGACTAATTTATTTAGATTTATTTTACCATTATTTAACTAGGCAAGTCAGTTAAGAAGAAATTCTTATTTACAATGACGGCCTTCACCGGCCAAACCCAGACGACGCTGGGCCAATTGTCCAATGCTCTATAAGTCTCCCAATCATGGCCGGTTTTTCATACAGCCTGGATTCAAACCATGGTGTCTGTAGTGAAACCTCTGGCACTGAGATGCAGTGCCTTAGATCACTGCACCACTCGGGAGTCCCATTGTGGACAGCAGGTCAAACAAACAACTAAAATGAATGAGTCACTAGTTCAAAAAGAACTAATTGTTCGCAAACTCCACATCTCTAGTAGAAAGCCCTTGTTGATACTAGTCACATGGCCACATCTAGATAACTAGATACAAAGATTATGAAATAATTGTATTCACTCTCGATAAGCTCATACTGCCAGTGCCAGCCCAACTAGGCACATTTTTAGCTAGCTAGCTAACGTTAGCATGACATTCACTAGCTACTGTTGCACAACATGGTAGGCCAGCTAAAGACACGGCCAGTGCTATCAAGGACACTTGGGACATTCCTGCCCTAAACCCAAACCCTAACCCCTACTCTAACTCTAACCTTAAGCCTTACCTTAATCATTTACATTGTCAACTTCAAAGGGGTAAGGACGTCCCAAGGATTCCGGATATTATGAACCCTAAAGACACTCCACTGACTGTCGGCAGTTAAGAGCACCTGCTTCATGCAAACAAATCCATTGGCATTGTGAATTCATTATAATGTACAAACTTTAGCTACTGTGGCCAGATAGCTAGCTTGGAGAAGGAATGAAGTGTTGTCTACATTAGTTACCATCCCATTTGTTTCGTATGAAGTGTGAATTGTTCAGTTAGCAAGCTGCAAGTGGGGGGAATGTCACTGGGAAAAGTAGCCTAATATTTCCATTTTGTTGTCGCTTTTTTATCTCCCCACCTGTGCTATTTAATTGGCTCAGAGTAGAAATGTCTCTACCGATGGGCAAAGCGATTCAACATGTAGAAACTGCCAAAATTGTTAGTCAAAAACACACTGCACAGTCAGCCAACGAACGGTAGATGAATGCCAGATGAACGAATGGAATTTGGTGCGGTGTATGTGGACTCTTAAGGCATCTGCATACTAGGTCCGGTTTGCTCCTAGTAGAACTCTGCTAGGCTACGTAAACGTCTGTGCCTCGCAAACTCCTTTAAAAAAGTGGTAATAGTACTGTTTGTCCCTTTGGAGACAATGTAGCCAGTATACACTTCCTCACAATAGTTTGGTTTAATCTAAATAACTCAATAAATCTTAAATTTATTTTGACGTTTTTGACGAGGTCTTAGTCACACAATTTTACATCCAACTAAGATGTTTCGTGCAGAATTTCTCTAGTGAAAAAATATGCATGAAAACGAGTCGCCTCTTGTTGAATGTGTGTTTGTTGTCATTCAACAAGAGGCGACTCGTTTTCATGCATATTTTTTCACTTGAGAAATACTGCACTAAACACCTTAGTTAGATGTAAAATTGTGTGACTAAGACCTCGTCAAAAACGTAAAAAAATTCATTGAAGAATCCCTTCTGTTGACCAATCACCGCACGAACAGCCCAAAAAAACCTTGCCGAAGACTAAATCGAACTAAAACTTCCCAATATGTCATCATAATATATGCACAAACTGTTTTGGATGGGAAGCATGTGGACACCTTTACTCTCCCCACCCATCTCCTCCTCTCCCCCTTTTTGTCCTCCACCCCCTCATCCCTTCTGTCCTGTTCCTGTGGTGAGTGGTGCAGTGAGGGGCTGAGTGCTGCAGTGAGGGGCTGTGCTGTTGATGATGTCTAATTAAAGAGATTAGAGGGAGACAGACTTACAGTGATAACGGGGTGACCTAGTAGGCTACTAATGTGCTCCGCCCAGCCCATTTAATCCAATTCACATCCATTATAGTTACCCCCTTTGTTCTTCTGTTAAACCTGCCACTTAAGAGAGAATGTCATCCTTTGTTTAAACAAGTCACTCCTTTTATCAGCTGAAAGGGAATGGGCCCAAGCTGACACGTGGAGCCTAAAGATCCTCAATTTCCCCCACAGAGTACACTCCATTAAATCACATTCTTATCGCTGAGAAACTAAGCAATAAAAAGGCAGCTCTGCATTGTACTCCAGCTCAGCGGTAGAAGTGCAAGAATAACATCTGCCTATCTTGAGCTACAAGCTCTCACAGACTAGGCATTGTGCATTTTCTAATAACTGGACCTACATTCAAATTCCTCTACCACTGCCACTATGATCACACATTAGCTTAGCCATCATGCTTTTGTTTTCATGAGTAATACAAAGCCAATACAACAAGACTAGAAAACCTGGTGTATTGAGTTGAAACTGAAACTACAGTATGTGTGTTTTGGTTAATTAGGAAGGAGTCTGGCTACTTTCCACATTTTAGCCGATGCCCCACCCAAAGGAAAGCCTGCATCTCCAGGCTACATTACGGTTGCTAGGCAATGGTGTATCTGATCGGCTTCAATCACATATCATACAACAAGAGCTTCTTCAAAGAACCTCCAAAGGGTTCCGTTCTGCCAGTCTCTTGGAACACACTGTTGCCAGGCCAAGGTTGGGTCAAATTGATAAGACACTCTCAGTGAATTCCAAAGGCTGAGAGGGATGATTTCAACTGAGTCTGGAGGATGCCAAGCTAGGCAGAGGGTATCCCACTTTTGATCTGGTCACATGGATGCACAATTCATGCTCCCTGATAAGGGTAAATCCACCCAAGTCTGTATATACTGTATATTTTTTTATATATTTTTTTATTACAGACACCACACACACAAATCTCCTAAACCTCCCAAATCAAACCACTGTAAATTTCCACCATGTTGGGTTCCAGCATATGTTGTCAGAACCCTATCTGCTCTACTTCAAGAATGTAGTATATGAGAGAGTGTTCTATCCCATATGAGTCTCCTTTGTGAATGGTCATTCCACTGAGTATATGAAGAAAAAAAAGATAATGAAAAACAAAGATTAAGACGATAAACCCGAAATGGCCGCAGTTTTATAGACAGAGTGCACAAGCAGCTTAAAGATTACATTTGTCTGTTTGGATTGATAACTGTGTCTCGGCCGTTCAGTTTATAGTCAGGGAGCTGGAGAGATTAGTCAGAGAAATGAAAAGCATATCACGCCAGCAACGGGACAAATGCAGCAGGTCTATCTGTGTCCAGAATCTGGGAGCATGAAACATTCCCGCAGATTACTGATACCAACCACACACCATGGGGCAGGATCTGTGCCCTAATCCAAAATCCAGCCCACGTAGGTGGCACACACACAACTAAGAGGAACTCT
Source organism: Oncorhynchus mykiss (assembly GCF_013265735.2). Taxonomy (NCBI): domain Eukaryota; kingdom Metazoa; phylum Chordata; class Actinopteri; order Salmoniformes; family Salmonidae; genus Oncorhynchus; species Oncorhynchus mykiss. The sequence goes on from NC_048571.1 coordinate 51,703,117, forward strand.
CTCTATAAACCTTGCACAGAACTTCCACACACAGACATGAGAGTGAAAGGAAGGAAAACTATTTTAAAAAAGACCTTTGACCTGTTGTCAATTACATACACTACCGGTCAAGGGTTTTTCTTTATTATTACTGTTTTCTACATTGTAGAATAAAAGTGAAGACATCAAAACTATGAAATAACACATATGGAATCATGTAGTAACCAAAAAAGTGTTCAATAAATCAAAATATATTTAATATTCTTCAAATAGCCATCCTTTGCATTGATGACAGCTTTGCACACTTGGCATTTCTCAACCAGCTTCATGAGGTAGTGTAACGTTCGTCATTATATGAAGACCAAGGTGCAGCGTGGTAGGCGTACATTTTATTTTAATTTTAAATGTTCCACCAAAAACAATAAACAACTCAACGAATGTAAAGCTAGGAGTGCAAACACATGCAACACACAAAGACAAGATCCCACAACTGAAGGTAGGAAAAAGGGCTGCCTAAGTATGATCCCCAATCAGAGACAACAATAGACAGTTGTCTCTGATTGGGAACCATACTGGGCCAACAAATAAATATAAACATAGATTTCCCACCCTAGTCACACCCTGACCTACGAAATAGAGAATTTAAAGGATCTGTAAGGTCAGGGTGTGACAGGTAGTCACCTGGAATGCATTTCAATTAACAGTTGCGCATTCTTCAAAGTTAATTTGTGGAATTTCATTCCTTCTTAATGTGTTTGAGCCAATCAGTTGTATGGTGACAAGGTAGGGGTGGTATACAGAATATAGCCCTATTTGGTAAAATACCAAGTCCATATTATGGCAAAAACAGCTCAAATAAGTAAAGAGAAACGACAGTCCATCAATACTTTAAGAGATAAAAGTCAGTCAATCTGGAAAATGTCAAGAACATTGAAAGTTTCTTCAAGTGCAGTCGTAAAAATCATCAAGCTCTATGATGAACCTGGCTCTCATGAGGAACGCCACAGGAATGTAAGACCCAGAGTTACCTCTGCTGCAGAGGATGAATTCATTAGTTACCAGCCTCAGAAATTGCAGCCCAAATAAATGCTTCACAGAATTCAAGTAATAGACATATCTGAACATCAACTGCTCAGAAGAGACTGTGATTCAGGCCTTCATGGTTTAATTGCTGCAAAGAAACCACTACTAAGGACACCAATAAGAAGACACTGGATTTGGCCAAGAAGCGCGAGCAATGGACATTAGACCGGTGGAAATTTGTTCTTTGGTCTGGAGTCCAAATTGGGGATTTTTGTTTGTGAGACACAATGCAGTTGAACAGATGATCTCCACATGTGTATTTCCCACCGTAAAGCATGGAGGAGGAGGTGTGATGGTGTGGAGGTGTTTTGCTGCTGACACTGACTGCAATTTATTTAAAATTCAAGGCACACTTAACCAGCATGGCTACCACAGCATTCTTCAGTGATACGCCATCCCATCTGGTTTGGGCTTTGTGGGACAATCATTTGTTTTTCAACAGGACAATGACCCAACACAACTCCAGGCTGTGTAAGGGCTATTTTATCAAGAAGGAGAGTGGTGGAGTGCTGCATCAGATGACCTGGCCTCCACAATACCCCGACCTTAACCAAATTGAGATGGTTTGGGATGAGTCGGAACCGCAGAGTGAAGGAAAAGCTGCCAACAAGTGCTCAACATATGTGGGAACTCCTTCAAGACTGTTGGAAAAGCATTCCAGGTGAAGCTGGTTGAGAGAATTCCAAGAGTGTGCAACGCTGTCATCAAGGCAAAGGGTGGAATCTCAAATATGAAATATATTTAGATTTGTTTACTACATAATTCCGTATGTGTTATTTCATAGTTTTGATGTCTTCACTATTATTCTACATTGTAGAAAATAGTAAAAATAAATAAAACCCCTTGAATTAGTAGGTGTTCTAAAACTTTTGACTGGTAGTGTATGTATATGCATGCTGATCGTGGACTTCAGGAGACAGCAGAGGAAGCACACTCCCATCCATATCGACAGGACTGCAGTGGAGAGGGTTAGGATTAGTTCCTCCGCGTACAAATCACTGACAATGGTCCACCCACACAGACAGTGTGGTGAAGAAAGTGCAACAGCGCCTCTTCAGGAGGCTGAAGACATTCGGCCTGGCCCCTAAGACCCTCATAAACTGGGCACACTGCCTGCCCTCCAGAACGCCTACAGCACCCGATGTCACAGGAAGGCCAAAAATATAATCAAGGACCTCAACCACCCGAGCCACAGCCTGTTCACCCCGCTATCATCTAGAAGGCGAGGTCAGTACAGGTGCATCAAAGCTGGGACAGAGAGACTGAAAAACAGCTTCTATTTCAAGGCCATCAGACTGTTAAATAGCCATCACTATCCGGCCTCCACCCAGTACTCTGCCCTGAACTTAGTCACTGTCACTAGCCGGCTACCACCCGGTTACTCCACCCTTCCCCTTAGATGCTGCTGCCCTATTAATATAGACATGGAATCACTGGTCACTTTAATAATATTTACATACAGTTTTACTCATTTCATACAGTACTGTGTGTATATACTGTATTCTAGTCAATACCATCCTATTCAACTATTGCTATATATATATACATACACTATTCTATCCTACGATTGTACAGATATACTAAATATTCTATCCACATATTGTCCATAATGTCCATAACGTCTATACATCCCATATATATTTATACTCTGGACTCCGACATTTGCTCATAATGATATTTATATATTTTTTAATTCCATTATTTTACTTTCAGATTTGCATGTATTTGAGACGTGTACGCTAAGAATTGGGAAGCGCGTACAGGGAGTGAATTTAATAAATAATGGAACATAGAACAAAACAAGAAACACAAGTCACGTACAAACATGAAACACAGAAACAGAGTCAATAACACCCGGGGAACGTATCAAAAGGAGTGACAGATATCGGGGAGGTAATCAGGAAGGTGATGGAGTCCAGGTGAGTCTCATGAGGCGCAGGTGCGCATAGCGATGGTGGCAGGTGTGCATAATAATGAGTAAACTGGCGACGTTGAGCGCCGGTGAGGGGGAGCAAGAGTAGACGTGACAGTATTGTTGTGAATTGTTAGATATTACTGCACTGTTGGAGCTAGGAAGACAAGCATTACACTGCACCTGCAAATACACCGGCTAAATATGTGTATGCGAACAATTTTAATGTTATTTGATTTTGATGTATGTAATGACAATATGTGGTTTTGTGTTATGTATCCTATGCTCTATCCAGTTTATAATGTTACGTGGAATAGACAGGACCAGAGAGAAGTATATCCTCTGTGTGATGAAAAAAATAAAGGCTGTGGGATCACTTAGAATTTGTGTCATAATTAGCATTCAGACAATTATTGCTTCTGCTTCTTTAAACAATGACACCATGAGTAAAAAGGTGTTGCTCATAAAATATCACCACATAGCAGATGTGTGAGATGGTGAACGCAAAATAAAATCTGTATCCACAGCAACAGGGGCCAGGATACCTAATGATACAATCCATAAACATTGCTGTGAAAAAGTCCAAATGTGTCTTTCCAAGATGATGTTTTCTGGGATGCGATCTAGCAAGACACAAGAGACAGCTATTGGAATTATTTCAACAACACAAAAAGTTCTCAGTTCAGCCTTTTGATGCATAATCCATAAAACTTCTTGGGGTTTACTGAGATGTGCTTCTCCCATCACTATTATTAGAGAGTGAAGTGGGCCTCAGACTCTTGTTATATTGAATCTCTAGAGATTCTGATTCATCTGTTTGTTTAAACAAAGGCATCTAAGTCCTACTCAATTTTCCCATTTTTTTAATCAGCACAGAGTTATACAATTGAGTTCATACTGTATGGTTTTACAAGTTATCTCTACAGTGTTTTTATTTTACCTTTATTTTACCAGGTAAGTTGACTGAGAACACATTCTCATTTACAGCAACAACCTGGGGAATAGTTACAGGGGAGAGGCAGGGGATGAACGAGCCAATTGGAAGCTGGGGATGATTAGGTGACCATGATGGTATGAGGGACAGCTTGGGAATTTAGCCAGGACACCAGGGTGCACACCCCTACTCTTACAAAAAGTGCCATGGGATCTTTAGTGACCACAGAGAGTCAGGACACTCTTTTAACATCCCATCCAAAAGACAACACCCTACACAGGTGTCACTGCCCTGGGTCAATGGGATATTTTTTGGACCTGAGGAAAGAGTGCCTCCTACTGGCCCTCCAACACCACTTCCAGCAGTATCTGGTCTCTCATCAAGGGACCAACCCTGCTTAGCTTCAAAAGCAAGCCAGCAGTGAGATGCAGGGTGGTATGCTGCTGGCTGTAAAATTCAACAGAAATGAAAACTTCAACATTTCTATTCTCCGTAAGGAGCTTTGTGTTTATGTTGTATTCCTCAGTAATAAAGCCTCATACCAGTGATGTCCAAACCTGTCCTTGGGGACTCCCAGACATTTCACAGTTTTGTTGTCGCCCTGAGCTAGCTCACCTGATTCAAGTAGTCAAGGGCTTGATGATTAGTTGTCAAGTTGAATCAGGTGTGCTAGCTCTGGAATAGTTAAATACATGAACGGCTGGGGCTCCATGAGGAGAGGTTTGAGAAACACTGGTCCAGAGGGGAGTTTTACATTATCATTTGACTGCCAGCAGAACCTGCAGTGGAAACAGGATCATATTCAGTTACCAGCCATCTGCTGTGTGGAACAACAACACTGCCTGCAACACAAAACACCTCTTTATGTATGTGTATGTGCTGTGCGTGTGTATATGTGTGTGTGTGTGTTTGAAAAACGCCTACTGTAACGCTACATCTTTATACACCTAAACAGAGAGCTGGCTTCTGAATAGAATGGAAAACACAAACATACTTTCTTAAGCAATCTGGTACAAGCTACAGTACAACTCCAAAACCTAGCCTCAAAGTAAAATAAAGACACAGATTATACGAGTGACTCACATGCCCTGATGAAGGCTTTGATTCACGTATCTATTAATATCTGAAGTTAGTTGGACAAAGTGTGAAGAGTGTTTGAGGCAAGGACTTTGTGTTCGTGATCAGAGTGAGACAGAAAGCGAGGGATCTGTATCTCTGTGTCTCCGTTAATTTTAGGTAATAGGCCCAGCAGTCATGTTGAGGCTGGGGTCCGGGCCCTGCTTAATGGCAATTAGATGTTCCTTTTAGATCGTTCGCCCAATGCCTGTCAACACTCTGTCACTTTGGAGATCCTCTGAGTGACACCGCCTGAGAGCCTATTCAAGATTCAAGTTTCAAGTTTTAATGCCACATGCACAAGTACAGTGAAATGTCTTTCTTGCAAACTCAAACTCAAAATCCAACAAAACAATAATCAATAATAATGTATTACTAGAAAATACGCAGTAATAAAAAATAGGAAATATGAAATACACAATAAAGTAAGCACACTATATACAGGAAATATTTTAAAAGTCAGTTCCAATACCAGATTTACATGTGCAGGGATACTGGAGTGACGGAGACAGATATGTACAGGGGTAAAGGGAACTAGGTTACATGATATAAGATAAACAGAGTAGCAGCAGCTTGTATGTGAGTGGGTGTGCGGGTGTGTAGAGTCAGTATAAATGTATCCATATTATGTGTGAGTGAGCAAATGATGGAGAGTGTTTGTGTGTGTGTTGGAGTGACAGTGTGTGTGAGTGTGTAGGGCCCTGTGAGTGTGCATAGAGACAGTGTAAAGATTGAAATAAAAGGTCAGTAAGATACAAGGTTAACTCAGTCCGTGTAGCTATTTTGTTAGCTGTTTATGAGTCGTATTGCCTGGGGATAAAATCTGTTCAAAAGCCTGTTGGTTTCAGACTTGATGCACATGTACCTCTTGCTGTGCGAAAGCAGAGAAAATAGTCTACGGCTTGGGTGGTTGGAATCTTTGGTTGGACTCTTTTCCGGGCATTCTTTTCACACTGCCTGATATAGAGGTCCTGGATGGCAGGGAGCTCAGCCCCAGTGATGTACTGGGCTGTCCGCACAACCCTCTGTAGCGCCATGCGATCGAGGGCAGTGCTATTGTCATACCAATCAGTGATGCACCCAGTCAATATGGTCTCAATGGTACAGCTGTAGAAACTTTTGAGGGCCCATGCCAAACTTTTTCAACCTCCTGAGGGGCAAGAGGCACTGCCGCTCCTTCTTCACGACTGTGCGTGTGTTTGGACCATTTTAAGTCTTTAGTGATATGGACACAGAGGAACTTGAAGCTGTCTACCTGCTCCACTGCTGCCCTGTTGATGTGGATGGGGAGGTGCTCGCCCATGATCAGCTCCTTGGTCTAACTGACGATGAGGAAGAGATTGTTGCTCTGGCACCACACTGCCAGATCAACTCCTCCCTGTAGGCTGACTCATCATCACCGGTGACCAGGCCTACCACCGATGTGTCGTCAGCAAACTGGATAATGGTATTGGAGTTGTGCGTGGACACACAGTCGTGGGTGAACAGGGAGTACATGAGGGAACTAAGCACACACCCCTGTTGGGCCCCTGTGTTAAGAGTCAGCGTGGCGGAACTGATGTTGCCCACCCTCACCACCTGGGGTCGGCCCGTCAGGAAGTCCAGGATTCAGATGCAGAGGGAGGTGTTCAGACCCAGAGTCCTAAGCTTGGTGACAAGCTTGGAGGGGACAATGGTGTGTCAATGAACAGCATTCTCACGTAAGTATTCCTCTTATCTAGGAGGGTGAGGGCAGTATGAAGGGCGACTGAGATTGCGTCGTCTATGGATCTGTTGGGCGGTATGTAAATTGTGGGTCTAGGGTGGACGAGTTAATGTGTGCCATAACAAGCCTTTCAAAGCACTTCATGATTACAGAAGTGCTCCAGGGCGGTATTCATTGTGGAATGAAGCCTTAGAGTTCTTAGAAACAGGGAGGATTGTGGTCATTTTAAAATGAAGGGATTACAGACTGGGAAAAGGAGAGGTTGAAAATTACTGTGAATGTACCTGCCAGATGTTCTGCGCATGCTCTGAGAACGCGCACTGGAATACTGTCGGGGCCCGGGCCTTGCGAGTGTTGACCTGATTAAAGACCCTTCTCACGTCGGCCTCGGAGAGCGTGATCACCCAATCCTCTGGGTCGGTGACGGCCCTCACACCCGGCTCGATGTTGTTGTTGTCAAAGCATGCATAAAATGCACTGATTTCGTCTTGTAGAGAGGCATCGTTGATCAGATTACGATTGGGTCTTCCTTTGTAACCCGTAATGGACTGTATGCGGCAGGCGTCGGAGCCTGTGTTATATGATTCCACCTTATTTCTTCATTGTCCTTTTGCTCGTTTGTTGACTATGCGGAGGTCATAACGGGCCTTCTTGTATTTATTCCTGTCTTTAGCAGTAGCATCAGGGTTGCCTACAATAGCTCTGTGTATGGTAGCACTGTTCTTTAGTTGAGCGCCAACCTCGCTTTTGATTGGGGAAGCAGAAAACCGTCACCGTGGGTACAACATCACTGATGCATTTTCTAATGAAGCAGGTGATGGAGGTGGATAGCTCGTCAATGTTACTGACGGCGTCGTGAAACATATTCCAATCAGCGCTAGCAAAGCAGTCCTGTAGCATAACTCTGATTCTGGTGACCATTTCTCAACGGCGCAAATCGCGGGTACTTCCTATTTCAGCATCTGCTTGTAAACAGGAAGCAAGAGTACAAAGTCATGATCTGATTTGCTGAATGGCGGATGGGGGACGGGAGGGTCTTGTATACTTGCTTGTGGATAGAATAGCAGTAGTCTAGAACTGTATCGTCCCTAGTGGCATTGGGAGACGTGTTAATGGAAGTTGGGCATCACGTGTCTTAGTGATGCAGAATTAAACCAGAAAGGCAACCTCTGGGTGTAGGTTTTCATGCTTGTTAATAGCTTTGTACAGTTCGTGAAGCGTCAGCTTGTTATTTTTCTTGTCCTGAGTTGGAATGTACACAGCAGTCACGATAAAATCTGAAAACTCCCTTGGGAGGTAGAAGGGTCGGCATTTGACCATCAGGTATTCCAAAAAGACTGAACAGTGGGTTGACACTTCCACCACACTGGAATTAGCACACCAGTTGGAGTTGATTAAGAGGAAAACCCCTCCTCCCTTCAATTTCCCCGACTCCACTGTCCTGTCCGCCCAGTGAATGGAGAATCCATCGAGTTGGATACCCATGGGGAGTATCTTGTCCGAAAGCCATGTTTCTGAAAAGCAAAGAATATTGCAGTTCAAGAGTCTCGATGGTGGCAAATCCACGATCATAGGTCATCCATCTTATAATCAAGTGACTGTACATTAGCCAGTAGAGTGGAGGGAAGAGGTTGCCGGTTTTCCCTTCGCCTTAATCTCACCAGGATCCCCCCTCCCTTGCCTCTGTAATGCCGCCGCTTCCTCTTGGGTAGCCCGAACATTTAATTGGAGTTACATAGGAACTTGCAAAATGGCGACCATCCAGTACGGCACCAGTACGAGCACCAAAGGCCCTCAAACAAAGGCACAGGGGAAAGAGGAGAAGAGGAAAAATAGACAGCAAGAGAGAGAGGGGGAACGACCAGAAAGAAGAGAAAGAGACAGAAAATGGAGTAGAGAAAGAGGGAGATAGGGATGCATATAGAGAGAGTTTGGAGAAATGTGTCAGGAGTTTATCTAACTCCACTAATGAGATATATCATTATTATTTTAAATAAAACAGTCTGTTAGTCATTGTCCTTCTATAAAATTGCATCTACAGTCACGACTCCACTAAACATTGTGGTGAAAAGTAGATACAAACCATCATGCTTTGCTCAAAACCTATTCTAAACAGTGTCCTTCATTATACTTTTGACATAAAATCACTTCCAAGCACTTACCTGATAACAGTCGACATAGACATTCACTCTCGTTTGAGATTATATCAGAATCCTGAGCTGAATACAGTTAAAAGGCATTTCTTGTGCCCTTTTATAGGATCTATTGAAAAGGTGCCATACTCAGTATCTAGAGGTTCAGGGTCCAGCTCTGGTAATATCCCTACTGTGCAAATAAACAAAAACATATACAACAAATAAAAAGGGAGATATGTTGGACTAGCATGGAAGTACATTAAGCAAGTTTTTGGATGCAAAAAACGAAGTTCGCTGAAGGACAACGAACAATACCTTTGCATATCAAAGCAGATTTAATTCTGCAAACACCATTGAGATCCCTAACATTTCTGTGTCTCTGCAGAGTACGTCTCCGTGTGCCACCTAGAAAGTGTTCTGGAGCGTCAGGCTTGGCTGGGTTCCATTATATTTCCCCCGCGGGTCATCCATCGGCCCCAGGACGGGCGAGAGAGCGCCCAGCCCCGAGGTGATTAACGGAAGAAAGATGGCTGCGGTCCCAGCGTAAATCCAGAGGGGTTTCAGGTGGAACACAGGCGCTTGTCTACCGATGAGGAATGGTACTGAGCCTGGCCCAATCCTGCCTGGAAATCTCTCCTCTCACTACTCACTCCATTCTCACTCCATCCATTTTAAAGAACAAAGGAAGAGAAGGCGAGTGTGTAGGGCGAGGGGGAGAAATAAAGAAGAAAGAGAGTGTGAGGGAGAGAAAGGAAATAAAGAAAGGAGCGAGAGAAACATAGGGGAAAGAAGATGGAGAGACCGAGCAAACGAGAGTGAAAGAGAGAACGGAAGAGAGAGAGAGAGCAAACGGAAGAGAAAGAGAGAACGGAAGAGAGAGAGGGAGAGAAGGAAGGAGAGCACGAGAGGAAACCTGCGAACCCCCAGGGTAATATTAGTGAGGCCCATCTGTTGAACATCTGGACTGAGGAGCCAAACACTTCCAGCACCCTGATCAGGAAATCAGAGAGGACAGAGAGTCTCTCTGTGACCATGATGGAGGACATAGATGAAGCGATAGATAGATATTACTACCGAGCACATGAGGCATACAGGTGACTTTGAGCAAACATATGATTAGAGTAAACACATTACATTTTGAGAGGAAATGTTATGTCCTTGAGATGTTTTGAGAGGTCATAACATGCAATAATATGGGACACAAGAAACAAGTCATTCAGTAATATCAGAAAACAAGAGACTTGAATGAGACCAGTAAGAAGAGTGACACCCCAAGATACAGCATCCACCACCCAGTGAGTCCAGGACACAGGGGATCAAGAGACAGAAGCAGTAGTATCAGCAGCTCAGAAACACCCATCTTCATCTCTACGTCCATCCAACTGGAGTGAACTGTCACCAGGCCAGGTCACTCAGAGAGGCAATCTCTTCGTTGTGAAGTTAAGAAGAAATAAAAAAATCTAATCAATTATTTTCAGTTCAGTTCTCCAGCTATGCATTTGGTTAGCTAACTTGCTAGCTAAGTGACTAGCTTGCAAGAGCAAGCTTCTTGGTTACAGCAGAGACAATCAATCCCCTTCTGGATCAAGATCACTGCTGCCTAAATTATTTATGCGCATCATTTTTTTAAACAAAAAAATCTAAAATACATATTTTGACGTTTGGAAAAAAAGTAGCACACTTTGTGTGCACTGCCGGTAATACCATATATGGTATATACAGTGCCTTGCGAAAGTATTTGGCCCCCTTGAACTTTGCGACCTTTTGCCACATTTCAGGCTTCAAACATAAAGATATAAAACTGTATTTTTTTTGTGAAGAATCAACAACAAGTGGGACACAATCATGAAGTGGAACGACATTTATTGGATATTTCAAACTTTTTTAACAAATCAAAAACTGAAAAATTGGGCGTGCAAAATTATTCAGCCCCTTTACTTTCAGTGCAGCAAACTCTCTCCAGACGTTCAGTGAGGATCTCTGAATGATCCAATATTGACCTAAATGACTATTGATGATAAATACAATCCACCTGTGTGTAATCAAGTCTCCGTATAAATGCACCTGCACTGTGATAGTCTCAGAGGTCCGTTAAAAGCGCAGAGAGCATCATGAAGAACAAGGAACACACCAGGCAGGTCCGAGATACTGTTGTGAAGAAGTTTAAAGCCGGATTTGGATACAAAGAGATTTCCCAAGCTTTAAACATCCCAAGGAGCACTGTGCAAGCGATAACATTGAAATGGAAGGAGTATCAGACCACTGCAAATCTACCAAGACCTGGCCGTCCCTCTAAACTTTCAGCTCATACAAGGAGAAGACTGATCAGAGATGCAGCCAAGAGGCCCATGATCACTCTGGATGAACTGCAGAGATCTACAGCTGAGGTGGGAGACTCTGTCCATATGACAACAATCAGTCGTATATTGCACAAATCTGGCCTTTATGGAAGAGTGGCAAGAAGAAAGCCATTTCTTAAAGATATCCATAAAAAGTGTTGTTTAAAGTTTGCCACAAGCCACCTGGGAGACACACCAAACATGTGGAAGAAGGTGCTCTGGTCAGATGAAACCAAAATTGAACTTTTTGGTAACAATGCAAAACGTTATGTTTGGCGTAAAAGCAACACAGCTGAACACACCATCCCCACTGTCAAACATGGTGGTGGCAGCATCATGGTTTGGGCCTGCTTTTCTTCAGCAGGGACAGGGAAGATGGTTAAAATTGATGGGAAGATGGATGGAGCCAAATACAGGACCATTCTGGAAGAAAACCTGATGGAGTCTGCAAAAGACCTGAGACTGGGACGGAGATTTGTCTTCCAACAAGACAATGATCCAAAACATAAAGCAAAATCTACAATGGAATGGTTCAAAAATAAACATATCCAGGTGTTAGAATGGCCAAGTCAAAGTCCAGACCTGAATCCAATCGAGAATCTGTGGAAAGAACTGAAAACTGCTGTTCACAAATGCTCTCCATCCAACCTCACTGAGCTCAAGCTGTTTTGCAAGGAGGAATGGGAAAAAATGTCAGTCTCTCGATGTGCAAAACTGATAGAGACATACCCCAAGCGACTTACAACTGTAATCGCAGCAAAAGGTGGCGCTACAAAGTATTAACTTAAGGGGGCTGAATAATTTTGCACGCCCAATTTTTCAGTTTTTGATTTGTTAAAAAAGTTTGAAATATCCAATAAATGTCGTTCCACTTCATGATTGTGTCCCACTTGTTGTTGATTCTTCACAAAAAAATACAGTTTTATATCTTTATGTTTGAAGCCTGAAATGTGGCAAAAGGTCGCAAAGTTCAAGGGGGCCGAATACTTTCGCAAGGCACTGTAGTTCAGGAAATGTATGAAGGTATGAAAATCTGGATACCGCCCAAACCTACTGCTGTGTCAGAGGAAAAGACCACCGTATTCAAACGGCCTGATAATTATAGCTTGGTGCTAGGAATGGGAAGTGTCTATAAAAAATAAAAAATAACATTTATTACCCCAAAGGTGGCAAGTCACAGGAATCAATATGGCTCCCATTAAACACTGCCTCTCCACGTGCTGCTCGAAGAAAGAAGTAGCTTTCTCTCTCTTCATCTCTCCTCTTCTGCATTTGCTCTGAAGCTCTTTTTTTTCTCATTCCCAGGCGTGATCTTTAAGAAAGGACTTTAACAAGCAGAACACTCTTCTAACTCTCAAATCCCACCTCTGAGGGGAATTCCAGCTAATGAATTTTATGAGATTATTAATGAAAGACATGAGGCGCATTAATCTCCTAAGGAGATGCATACTTTAAAGCAGGGGTGGGCAAACATTTTGGCTCAAGGGACACATCAGGATTTCAAAAATCAGCAGTGGGCCGCACAGATTCTGTGGGGAATGATTTGTTGGTCAAAATATATTTGCAGGCCAGAAAAAGGGCTGTTATTTGAAAACATTTAGGTCCATTATACACTATATATACAACAGTATGTGGACACGCCTTCAAATTAGTGGAGTTGGCTCTTTCAGTCACACCCATTGCTGATGAAGAGTATAAAATTGAGCACACAGCCATGCAATCTCCATAGACAAACATTGGCAGTAGATTGAAAGTCACTGACCTCTTCAGTAAGGCCAATGTGGCACCTTCATAGGATGTCACATTTCCAACAAGTCAGTTTATCTAAGTTCTGCCCTGCTAGAGCTGCCCCGGTCAACTCTAAGTGCTGTTGTTGTGAAGTAAAAATGTCTAGGACAAAAACGTCTCAGCCGCAAAATGGTAGGCCACACTGGCTCACATATGTCCTCGGTTGCAACACTCACTACTGAGTTACAAACTGCCTCTGGAAGCAACGTTAGCACAATAACTGTTTGTCGGGAGCTTCATGAAATGGGTTTCCATGGCCGAGCAGCCGCACACAAGCCTAAGATCATCATGCGCAATGCCAAGTGTTGGCTGGAGTGGTGTAAAGCTCGCCACCATTGGACTCTGGAGCAGTGGAAATGCATTCTCTGGAGTGACGAATCACGCTTCACCATCTGTCAGTCCGACAGATGAATCTGGGTTTGGTGGATGTCAGGAGAACGCTGCCTGTCCGAATGCATAGTGCCAACTGTAAAGTTTGGTGGAAGATAAATAATGATCTGGGGCTGTTTTCAATGGTTCGGACTAGGCCCCTTAGTTCCATTGAATGGAAATGTTAACGGTACAGCATACAATGACATTCTAGATGATTCCGTGCTTCCAACTTTGTGGCAACAGTTTGGGGAAGGCCCTTTACTGTTTCAGCATGACAATGCCCCCGTGCACAAAGTGAGGTCCATACAGAAATTATTTGTCGAGATCAGTGTGGAAGAACTTCATTGGGCTGCAGAGAGACCTGACCTCAACCCCATCGAACAACTTTGGGATGCATTGGGACGCCGACTGCGAGCCAGGCCTAATCACCCAACATCAGTGTCTGACCTCACTAATGATTTTGTGGCTGAATGGAAGTAAGTCCCCACAGCAATGTTCCAACATCTAGTGGAAAGCCTTCCCAGAAGAGTGGAGGCTGTTATAGCAGCAAAGGGTGGAAGAACTCCATATTAATGCCCATGATTTTGGAAAGAGATGTTCAACGAGCAGGTGTCCACATACCTTTGGTCATGTAATCTAATTTTTACATACTTTCTACATAGTTTTAGATGTTCAAGTGTGGCCTGAAATAATATCCCCCATGCTTTAAAAGCTGACGTGGACTCTGTGAAACTGTCCTCTCATTCTTTGATTGACAGGGAGGCACCCCAGACACCCATCCAGCAGAGTTTCTGTTGATGTGAGAGGTTCTGTACATTAAGTATTCATAATGGCTGGTTGGGGCTGCTTGTGCTACTGTGATTTGTGAAGGATCAATCTATCTGACTTTCACTTTAGCTGTGACAAATGACTGTGGTGTGACATTGACCATCACACTTTTTCACTGCAGATTCAGCATTGGGTGACTGGCAGTGATCTGCATGCATTACTTTAGCACACAAACAAAAATGGTCAGAGCGAGAGAGGGAGAGAGAGAGAGAGCGCGAGAGAGAGGGAGAGCGCAAGAGAGAGAGGGAGAGATGGGCAGCGGGAGAAGGCATTGAAGTTTAAACAGCCTCCCCAGAAGTAAGACAAATTGGGCAGTGCAGCCAACTCCACAGCCCTTGTCCCCATCTCTCAGGGGAGGAAGCCAACATCTCCCAAGCATTAAAGTGGAAAAACCAATGCCACTGTGAGAATTTAATGAGGAGGGCTCATACTGCTCTCTACTCTCAGGCCTGCCGCTGACTCTGTGACACAACACTTCATGGCGTGTGGTGATTTTCTCTCTTTTTTTATTTTCTCTCTTTTTTTTTTTTTTACTTTGCCAGGGAAATGGGAGTGGATATCAAGACTGTAACCTGCCAAGACCTCTCAGTCACCCTAGTGCAACACTAATGCATTTGGACAGTGGAAAGGGCATGCCACATCCCTGTGACTATTATTCTTTAGGAGCAGGCAGACATTACACAGTTTATCAACCTCTCTAAAATGCAACACCTACGAGGAACAAGTGGGGCAATAAAAGGAAACAATTATCCTGGTTCGGTCCACTGACAAATAACAGTAGGAGTGAAGCGTTATTAAAAAAAAAACATTATTATTTCAGTTCACCAGTAGCCTCTATTCCATTCTACTGTATTCTGTTCAAGCAAAAGTGTTCGCTGTTTTAACTTCATTACAGCCTTGCCTCTCCAACACATAGTTGTTAATGGAGAAAGGCTAAAGTTATGTTGCTAAAGCTTTCCCAAAAGAGTCTAGTCTCACTCAGAGCAGAAAATGGCATCGCAGCAGATTTGTGTTTGCTTTGTAAATATTTGATGGAGGTACAAATCATGAGTGATTGGACAATTGGAGGGAGAGCCTTGACTTTGTTTTGGAACTGCCCGTGCAAGGGATTAAAAAGGTCCAGAATCGATGAAGGGAGGTGAAAATAAGAATTTATTTAAAGAGAGGCAGGAAGATATGCAGGCTAGGAGGCGAGGGGTTTGGCGAAAGGGGGAACGGTGATGGATGAAGTTTAGCACTCTCTCACCAAGGGTCTGATTGAGTGGCCGAACAAACACAGTGAATTAATGACAGTGATAATCCAAAGTAAGCACATTGGGAAACTGACTGAGCTTCGTATAAACAATTTCAGACCCCCCCCCCCAATGTTATCTTAAAATAAAAGTTCAAAAGTAAAATGAAAACGGTCCCAATACAGAAATAAATAAGTCTAATGGTCCAGTTCAAATTTGCCATGAGTCACACTGTACGGTAATGAAACTAAAGGTATGTATTTAGTCACTAGCATCCCAGACAGAAGGTCATCATTCAAAATGATATCCTTAAGTATCCTCAGCAGTTTGCATCTTGATGCTGACATTGAGGCTAATGCTGAATCTTAATTATTAATTGTTTATTGCATTAATGTATCCAATTGCCAATACCACACATCATTGAGCACTCAAACCCCACACATAACCACACAGACCGTTGTGTGTGTGTGTGTCCTTGCTGAGTCTATACTTAGCATTCCATGGTTGCTAGAGCAGCGGTAACAGAGGATCACTTGACAACCTCACAGGACAAAATGCATTTAACTTAATCGGCACTGGCTTGAGCTGCTTAATTTGTTATTAATGTCTCCTCCATGGCTACAGAAGCATGCTAACTGTGACTGCAGAGTAAGGTAGAGACAGAGAGAGGGAGAACAAGGCTGAGCCTGAAAACTCAGAAGTGGGATAGTAAACAGAGGAGTAAAACAATGTTATATTATAAGGTTGTATAAAACTACTACTACTCACATGTGAAACCCATTATAATTAGAAATGTGATATTGCCCACTTCAGACGTGATATGGAGGTGCTGTACGAGTGAACACGAGTGATAAAATGTCTCTTGACACCAAGAAAATTCAGAACTTTACACTGTGGCTTATGATCGCATATCATTATTCATACAAATCATTTAGAAAACTGAGAAAAAGGTTGCAGTCTTTTTAGTTGCATTTTTAAATAATCACTGTCTGTCTAATAAATCACTGTGTGTTTATTTCATGAAAATAACTCAAAATAAACGTATATATTCATAATTAATTTCCCTTAGCCTCCTTTTTCCATTACAATGTTCAGTCTGACCGTGTGGGCGTTTTGATACAAACGTAAATATATTTCAACAAAGGGTTGGTCAAAACAAGCATTGTGATTGGTTGAGACACCTTCTAAGCCATACTAAAAAAATATGTTAAGCACGGCTAGCCTGGGACGAAAATAATTGCCATTTTGTTTTCTGTTCCATATGAAAAATCCTTGCGCATTCACTCAGCCCAGCCAGCCAATTCATTACCTTGATCTCCACTGTAAAAAGCATCTAGACATTATTTCCTCTTGCTTCCAGCCTAACATTTGGTTTGCAACAACGGGGGTTTGTACCAACCTTGCTGTCTGTCAATATTCAATATTGAAACTCGTTCTCCACTGTCCTATTGAGAACGTGTCAGGGCCAGATGGACTTTTCTCAGCCAGTCGAAATCATGAATCAGCATCATTTTTTTTAGATATATACAAAGGAATGTTGAAAGAAAAACAGGTCAAACTAAATTAAATGCAGCTACTTTGCTGTTATTCTAGCTGCATGGTTTGACGTCACTGTGTTAGCCATAGTTGGCTAGCTAGCAAGCAATGGATAAGAGCATTGCCAACCAGCATGGCAACGGAACATTTAGAATGAACAACTGGGTCGCGTCCATAGATATAGAACAAAAAGACTTCACGACTGTGTCGCGTCTCTGGCAACCTAACCGATAGAATGAACGGCCGGCTTGGCTAGCAACAATAGTGTGGGTACTAGGCCTATATTTTTGTTGAGGGATAAAATAGTAGCCTATGACTACATTTATCAAAATCAAGTTTTTTATTTATTTGGTAATTCATTGCAACAAAAGCAACTGTACACTCGAGATTGTGCAAAACTACCTTTTTAGCACGGCTGTGCTGATTTACGGTACTCGGCTCTGCCTTGTACTTATGACCACAGCACAGCCATGCTAAACAAGTAGTTTCGCGCAGCCTCTCATGTACAATTGCTTTACTACATACACAGCCCTGCTTGGCAGATAGGATCGTCTCGACTGTAGAGCCTACCCCGCTTACCCCTTCAAGGAGGATTGGGGGATATTTATGCAAAATAAAAGATGACTGGTCAGAATAATCAGATCAGATTATGATGTCATGCTGTGGGTCAAAAAGTCCATCCACCTGAACAGTCTGAAATTACAGGCGTTTTATTTCAGAAAGCTCTTACACTAAAAGGGTATTATCATAATTTTCAGTGTTATTTCGACCTCACAGTGTAGAATTATATATTTTTTAATGAATATCATGTTTTTGACTGCACTGCCTCTTTAAAACGTTCAATGTCGAACTACCCTGGATCACAAAAAAAAGTGAAGAGGAAGTGAAGAGGAACGGAGTGAAAGGAGACTTTCACTGTTCAAAGAGGCTAAGAAATCAATTGGAGATATTTGAAGACAAATCAAATATGTTGCAATGGATTGTCTGCACTCAATAGAGGACTTACAGCTAAATGGCTTGATAGAGAACATAAGAGCCGTAACGTGTGTGGGTTTCTGTCAAAGCAACTGTAGAGACCGAAAATCTATCACTAGGCAAACACCATACAACTAACAAAGCTCAAATCAAGCTATTGCATTCCATTTGTTTTTGATGAAACCCCACTTTTCATCTATCTAACAACAACAATCAAATCTGTAAAAATAAACAGATAATCAGACTTCAACTCCTCACCCGACAGCCTGTCAGTCCTGGGAGTTTTAACACCGACCAATCCACGGAACTGACATCCTCCCTGGCACCACTCCGCTCCCCAGGCTCCAGGGACAGGCAGCCTGGCAGGCAGCGTTACCGGCACAGAGGGGGTGAGAGTTTAACCCTCTCTCTGTCTCACCCCCCCACTCCCTCTCACAGCAGGCATCACATGGTGAGCTGGGCTGTCCATTACATTTAGAGGCCTGCATGCACGCCAGGTCTGATAAGAGCAGTGGCAGGGTTTCGGGGAATGGGAGGAGGAGTGTATGGCCTGTCAGTAGTCTGTCTGGTCACTAAACAGTTCCTGTTACGCCCTCTGGTCTCCCGTCTTCACCCCATCCCTGTTCAACCTGGGTGTCTGTGACAGTACTGCTAGGAGAGAGGTAACTCTCTGCAGGTTGCTGTCACCTCTACTGCAGCCCGACATTCAGCGCTCCAAAAGGACATTGGAAATGCTACGACTTGCCTATTCTCAACCTCTAATCTGCCTCTCTGGTAAACAGGGCAAGAGTACTTGAATTGAAGATAAGTATGTGCAGCAAGGTCTAAATCATTACTTGACATGTGCGCAATTAACTCTTGCTATTATCTTGCATTGCCCTTTGTCACCTCATCACCCATTGTGAGGTAAATATTTTGACCGTTGTTACTAATCCATGTATTAGAATACATGGGATACAGTACAATACAATTATATGAAAGCATTACAGGCAGTATATTCCAGGCACTTCAAATTAAACATAAGCAAGATGTGTGATTGAAAAAGTATCTACTTCAATGCATGTTGTGGGATAATGGACACCCTGCATCTAACAGCATGAGATGTGCTTCTCACAGAGAGAGAGAGAGAGAGAGAGAGGGCTGGGCAGGAAACACGCTAACTGAACTGGAGCACACTGGAAGCAATCAGAACGAGCCCACAAAAAGAGAGGGAGAACAGAAAAAACAGAGAAAGAGAGAGAGCTTGTTTCAAAGCAGCAAAGGGCAGACCGGTGAATAATTCCAGAACCTTGAAGGAAATGATGGGAAACTCCCACCCCTTCCAATGGAAAATAACCCAGTGAAGACTTGATTAAAACAATGAGCTGGAACAGTAGAAAAGGCTACGCCAAAGCCCACTGTTGAATGAAGCAGCTTTTATTTTCAGCAGTCCATTAAGCCCAAGAGCTATGGCAGGAAAAAGGGAAGGCAGCCCGGAATCTTCCCAGCACGGACCGCGTTTCCCAGCAGCTTACTGGGCTTCGGAATTTATGAGGCGAAAAACTGATGAGAGACAGATTAAACAACGGGAATGCCTAACTCTAAAAAACTCTAAAAACAGATTTTCAATTATGTATTATTCAAATTATCATTATTATGACAAATGTGAAAATATGAATTAGTAGTAATATTAGCATAAATAATTGCCCTAATGTTGTATATAACAGCATGCGTACCAGAAAGCTAATTCTGATAACTCCAATAAACACAACACATTGCAGTGTGCTGTCGTATAGTTCAGCATCTCTCTCCACAACCCACACTTTCCTCAAGAACCCTGTACAAAATCACTAAGCAACTGCAACATGACAGCGTCCCACGCAGTTAACTGTCTGCTTCCCCCCATATCTTTTAATCAATCTATTAGGGGGAGCTTGGCGATGATGACAGGCCAAGCGACTGATAAAGTGACCTGGCGGACATTTGAGCTGCTCCGGTTTGTGCGTGAGGCAGATAATAGCCAGCGCTGGAAGAGATGATGATGATGATAATGTTGCTACTGAGGCCAAGAGTATATCCAATCTTCCCTAAATGTCAACCTTTACTATTGTACGCTGTAACTCTGAATTTAAGGCACAGCCTGCTCAGATAGAATGAAATAATGTGTTTATTATCCTATCAGGCTCAAACAATTGCACTCTCCCCAGATGACAATGAAGGGAAGGTAAATAAATAAAAAAGGAGAGGAAAATGAAAAGATGTGCTGGCTAAGGAGCTTCTCATAAGATTACAATGACTGTTCTGTTTTGCTTGTTCTGTCAACAACATACATTAATTTCACAGACATGGGGACTGATCGAAGGCCAAACAGATCTCTATCCCTCTCTCCCCGTCTTTCCTCCTAGGCTCTCTGGTCTGAATGGTGGAGAGGTGAATGACAAGGCGATGTGTTCTGTCTTTCATTACCAGCCTGGCTGTGACTGGACCCATCGTACCCTCACATCCAGACTGGAGGTGGGAGCTGGTGCTCTGTGGCAGGAGACACCCCGCAGTGAAATTCAGCACTTTTTATATCCCAAACAGATGCTTTGGCGTCCCCAATACACAGTAAGAAAACTGACTATTTCGGGAGACTAAAGAGTGCAGCAGCCTCTTTCACAGAAACATGACAAGAATAATAAAGTTGCCATTTTGTCCGTCTGTCTACAGTGTTCAGCTGTATTGTTGGAAGACCTGACGCTGAAGGAGACCGTTGTAAACAGTAAAGCACTTTAAATGAGCAGGGGGTAAAGATCACAGTTTGTAAAAAAATGTTAACAACTATTAGTCCTATAAACTACTTAATAATGAGGCAGGCTATACAAAACAGAAAATATTGGTGATCAAATACAAAATCGTATATTCTCAAACTTTTAGTCATTTGGTGTCTCTTTCACTCTCTTACAGTCATAACTAAAAAACTATCACTTTAGTCATACAACTGCTTGCGGCAACTGCTGCACATGATACAGTACATCATAGAAGTGATCACACTCTGCTTTTCTCTCCGTGTACTACTAACCGATCCCACTAAAACCCCTAGCATACAGCAGGCTGATACCTTGAAGTTTGGCACACTGCACACCAGCAGAGAGAGAGAGTCCCAGTCCTTGGGGCATGTATTTGCCCTTCTGTGACCTGTTCCTCAAGCATTCATCACCTCTAATGATAAATCAAGTATGAAATGTTGATTTGTCAGGAAAGTAACCTACGTTTTGTTTCATCGCAGACAAACGGTACAAACCAGGGGTGATGAATTATATTTGGTTTTGGATTTGCAAAGAGCACACAGCACAGTAATATATTATTACTTTCACATTTCAGAATGAGAGAAAATATGACAAGTTAATCAAACACACAGAGAGATAAAGAGAGAGGGAGCAGAAAGAGAGTGAGAGACACACACAACGTAAAGTTTTGCTTATTCACTTCATGCATCACCTGTAGCTGGATACTAGGCATTCAATTACATAATATCTCTTCAGTGTTGCACATCTAGGATACATGGGAATTACAATGTGTGTATTGGCTTCTAAATACCGGCACAAAACACAATGTGTAATGCATCTCATTCAAATGTAATGGTTGATCGTTTGATTTAGCAAAAAAATAAACACAACTATTGGATTTGTGTTGCGGATTCCAGGAGCGTCCATCGCAGCGCCTTCACATCAAGGGACTGTCAAGCGTGCAACAAATACATTTCTTGGACATGGTGTAATGATGATCAAATTCTAAAAGCTTGAGGAAAGTCCAGCTCAAGGTCACACAAATTAAAATCATACCAAAACAGCCATAGGGACAGTGGTGTGAATCCTCTAAGCGCCCGTGCGATATATAGCCTATAGCCTACATATTAGTCCCAAATCACAAGGAACTGTATTCGTCTGAGCATAGTCAAATATTGACAATTATTTACAGGAATGTTTCTATTTACCATTCCAAATTATGAAGCTCCGTGAGCAACATTTCCATTGATGCAGGCAATCATTTTTCTCTAATTTTATTTTTGCCAAGTCAGAACGGAGTTTGTGAACATTGCGCCACGACTCAAGGATGTTTTTAATTCAGTACCGGCGTCAAATGGACGACACATTTGGGTAGCCTATTTATTTGTGTCAATTACCTGCTGTTGCTGCGCGCTAACGATTACCGTTTTATATGCTTTATGGGTTTATGCATAACCTTGTAGTTAGACGCAATTGTAATGTGATATAATAGGCTATACAACGATAAATCTACATGTTTTCAATGCCGTTGATTTGCCTTTCCGCACTGTAGCCGCACGGTTTGGAGATAACGGTTTCGTTGCATTGGCGCTCCGCGCTGTCAATTATCAAGGCTATTTCTGATGATTGCAATTCTTTTCAGATCGTTGTTGCAACAAGAAACTATATTGTTTATAGGCTATACTAATTATTATCATGAGCTTTCCTGTTGGTATAGCCTACCGAATACCCCGCCGCGTGTTAATCTGGGGGTAAAGTGGAAGGGAGTTTCACCACCTTTGGACGGACTGTATAGCCTACTAGAGATGTATTATATTCACAAACAAATTGCAGTGGAAAAGCAAATACTTTTGCGAGAGAAATATATATTTCCATAATCCCAAATGGTATCGTGGAACGTGGCTGTTGTCTGATTGAATGTGTAGCCTAGCATAGAACCTAATTATTTTTTTAAAATCGCAAGGAACAAATTGGCACAAAATGATGTGATAGGCTACTGCACACCATGTCATCATTACATTACATTAATATTCCACTCGTGTATGAGCCGAGTTTAGTCATATTGCACTAATGTTTCCTAGCCTACTACACGACTTCTCAAGTCATGACAATCACCAAGCTTGGAAAAGAGGAGAGATGTGACTTCGAAAAACTTACCAGGATGACAGTCGGCCCAGAAGAGCACGAAGGCAGACAAAATCAGAGACAAGATCCACCAGCAACACGATTGCAGTAGCCTCCGCATGACAAAATGAACATCGAGAGCAAAAAGGGCAACTGTTGAGTTATCCGTCTGATCAAAAAATCTATGTCTGCTGCGTAAAAAGCAGCGCAAATGCTGCTAAATGTAGGCTAGTGACTGTTCAGTGAAATTCAGTGCGGGTCTGGAACGTCCAGAAAATAGTATTTACTTCTCAAAACCTCCTTCCAAACAGCTTCTTGATACTCCCCAAAAAGAACATGTCAGTTAGTAGAGATATAGCTTTCGAGCTTCAATCAGTTCATTTATCAAGGATAGAATAGATAGGAGCAGAGGACGCTAGTGGCAGTAGTCCATGCAGCGGAGAGCTGCAGCGGTTCTGCTGGCGAAAACAGAGAGAGAATAGTTGGAGCGGCACTGGAAGTGTTCCATTCCTCCATCCAGGAAGTAGCGTCTGTGCCAAAGTCTGGCAGAGACTTTAAAACAGGCTTGGGAGAAAAGGCGAGGAGAGGAGGGAGAGAGGTGCAGAGAGAGAGAGAGAGAGATGCAGAGCTCAATCCTCCGGATCCTAGCGCCGGGGAGTATTAACTATTAAAGCAATAGTATACAGTTTACATGTAAATGCCCACTGTAGAAATCCACGTTTTCGAGCTGAAAAATTATGGTCCATGATGAACAACGATTTAAATCAACAAGTTATAATTTTAGTCAAAATATGATACATTCCCACTTCTGTGCTAATCCTTGTGAAAGAGGTGTCTTTTCCTATGATACCATCCTGATTCTTCACTGACATTTTCAACCTCTCCCTGACCCATTCTGTAATACCAACATGTTTCAAGCAGACCACCATAATCCCTGTGCCCAAGAACGCCAAAGTAACCTGCCAAAATGACTACTGCCCCGTAGCACTCACATCTGTAGCCATAAAATGCTTGCATACCGCCCCAACAGATCCACAGATTACGCAATCTCCATAGCACTCCACACTGCCCTTTTCCACCTGGAGAAAATGAACACCTATGTGACAATGCTGTTCATTGACTACAGCTCAGCATTCAACACCATAATGAACCTCCAAGGTCATCACTAAGCTAAGGACACTGGGACTAAACTCCTCCCTCAGCAACTGGATCCTCGACTTCCTGACGGGCCGCCCCCAGGTGGTAAGGGTAGGTAATAACACATCTGCCACGCTGATCCTCAACACGGGGGCCCCTCAGAGGTGCGTGGTCAGTCCCATCCTGTACGCCCTGTTCACTCGTGACTGCACAGCCAAGCTCGACTCCAACACCATCATTAAGATTGCCGATGACGCAACAGTGGTAGGCCTGATCACCGACAACGATGAGACAGCCTATAGGGAGGAGGTCAGAGACCTGACCGTGTGGTGCAAGGACAACAACCTCTTCCTCAACGTGATCAAGACAAAGGAGATTATTGTGGACTACATGAAAAGGAGGACCGAGCACGCCACATTCTCATTGACGGGGCTGTAGTGGAGCAGGTTGAGAGCTTCAAGTTCCTTGGCGTCCACATCACCAACAAACTAACACGGTCCAAACACACCAAGACAGTCGTGAAGAGGGCACGACAAAACCTATTCCCCCTCAGGAGACTGATAACATTTGTCATGGGTCCTCAGATCCTCAAAAGGTTTTACAGCTGCACCATCATGAGCATCCTGACGGGTTGCATCACTGCCTGGTATGGCAACTGCTCGGCCTCCGACCACAAGGCCTACAGAGAGTAGTGCGTGCGGCCCAGTACATCACCGGGGCCAAGCTCCCTGCCATCCAGGACCTCTATACCAGGCGGTGTCAGAGGAAGACCCTAAAAATTGTCAAAGACTCGCCACCCTAGTGATAGACTGTTCTCTCTGCTACCCCTAGGCAAGTGGTACCAGAGCTCCAAGTCTAGGTTCAAGTGGCTTCTAAACAGCTTCTACCCCCAAGCCATAAGGCTCCTGAACATCTAATCAAATGGTTACCCAGACTATTTGCATTGTCCCCCCCCCCCCCCCCCTTCTATGCTGCTGCTACTCTCTATTATCTATGCATAGTCACTTACAAAAATCGACCTACATGTACATATTACCTCAATTACCTCGACACTGGTGGCCCTGCACATTGACTCTGTACCGGTACCCCCTGTATAAATCTCCGCTATTGTTATTTACTGCTGCGCTTTAATTATTTGTTATTCTTATCTCTTACTTTTTTTTGTATTTTCTTAAGACTCCATTGTTGGTTAATTAAGGTCTTGTAAGTAAGCATTTCACTGTAAGGTCTACCTACACCTGTTGTATTCGGCGCACGTGATAATTAACATTTGATTTGATTTGAGCAGGGGAGGGTGTTGCGGGCGTATGGTTGGGGACATCTTTGTCTCCCTGCATTTGCACCAGAAGATTAGGGAAGTGTACAAGTTCTCCCTGGAAACATTCTTGAAAAGCTCCAATTTCTTCTGGAAAGACCGGAATGCTGTTATCATTTCACACACGGTGTTGTCCTGTCCCTGCAGTTTAACTTTCAGTTTATTAAGGTATGATGGAATGTCTGTCAAAAATGCAACTGTTTCCATCTTCTCCTCATCTCCAAAAACTCTGAAAACTGAGTTGCCTTGTCACTCTTTTGCTCTAATAAGAAAGCTTTGATTTCCTCACAAATTGCCAGAAAACGTTCCAAAACCCTGCCTTTGTTGAGACATCTGACATTGTTGTGCAGTAGTAAGTCATCAAAACGGGCATTGGCCTCTGTCAGAAAGCCTCATAGCAGGTGGTGTTGTAGGGAAGATGTTGCTCTCAAAAAGTTTATCAGTTTCATCATCGTTGTTATGACCTACTATTTTCCCAGACTGGCATACAGGACAGATTGATGGATGATGCAGTCAGATGATGTCAGGTCATGGTGGTCCTCTTTCAAACGTGCAACCAGTCCCCTCCCTCTTCCTATCATGGCTGGAGCTCCATCTGTGGAGACCGCTGACTTCAGAACTATCTCCCTTTTTGTCAGAATCCCTTTGATGGCTTCATGGATATCCTCTCCTCGTGTGTGTGTGTGTGTGTGTGTGTGTGTGTGTGTGTGTGTGTGTGCTTCTAGATGTGTTAAGCCCAACAGCTCCTCACAGAATACCTCCTTTGTTTCATTATAAAACATGACAAATACCAGACGCTGGGCATTATCAGTGTTATCTGTTGATTCATCCACAGCTAATGAAATGCATGGTGCCTTCTGAATTGTCTCATCAAGTTGTGAAGTTACATCTTCAGCTAATATTTCAATTCTCCTCATTGCAGTGGAATTTGACAGTGGGATCTGTTTGATCTTTTCCCTGAGCTCATCTTTTTGTTTACCTTCAAGCAAGGTGTCAACAACTTCACACATGCGTTATTTTACCATCTCAGCGTTATAAAATGTTTTTTTTGTGTTTTCCCAATTCTCAGTGAACACTCCACTGCACATTGTTGGGCTGTCAAGGAATTGACAAGGACTTTGGTGGACCTCATATTGGGATTTGAGTTGGTTGATCTTGTTTTTTCTCACATCCATGTTCAGGGGATACATCTGATTGAAATGCCTATGCTTGGTATATGGCGCTTAACAGTGACACTTTTTCATGAGGGCTACGGACTCATTACATATCAGGCACATTTGTTTTATGCTAGTTGCGGGGAGAATGAATACATACTTTTTCATCCACTCATCTTTGAATATATGTTTTTCAGCGTCAAGTTTATTTTTTGAACAAACCACATTAACAAAGATACTGGTAACTAAGCTCCTTCTATCTGTGATATTAACACTTGAACCGCGGTCAAATCTTTCTGTTTCTTTCTGCCTACTTGTCCCAAGGTTACTCAGAGGATATTTGCATTGATGTGATTAGGTAAGACGCGGCCTATTATATTTGCATATAACCACACGATTGGATTAGATAGGGCACAAGTAAAGGTGGCCGTTATTTTTTTTTTCCCGAGAGAAAGATAGGTTGCTGAGTTAGAGGCCGTTGCACCCAGTTGATTTTTTAAAGCTGTCTATACATTTTTTTATTGACTTTTATATAACAAAACGCAATGTTGTCCGGTCCATATTGACCCTTCTCTGGGTCCGGACCCGGACCACTGTCAGCCAGTTGAGTTTAGCTGGCCTGTCCATTACCACAATATCTCTGTGTAACACAAGACTGCCCATTATCACAACATCCCTGTGTGACATAAGTCTAACCATTACCATTTGTATTACTGTAACAAAAAAGCAGTATATGACACTTCCCACTGGGATAAAACTGGTTGTTTTGATGTAATTTAGACAAAGAAAATCTATGCGATGACATTGAATCAATGTGGAAAACTGATTGGATTTGAAAAAAGTAATCATAGTAAGGGAAATTCTTATTTTTTTCACACAACATTTAACCTAAATGAAACCTAAATGTTTTGTTGATTTCACATTAAATTCACGTTAGTTGACAACTCAACCAAATGTAAATCGAAAGTAGATGTTGAATTGACATCTGTGCCCAGTGGGTTGGGTTGGAGAATCAGCAATCTCGGCTGACTAGGGTATCAGTTTTACTGTGTGCCAATCTGTCATACCCAGATGTTGAATCATTCCTGCCTGACATCTTTCCACTGACATCTGTACTACAGTAAATCAATACATTTCTCCTCAATCAACTGCACACAGTGGACTCAACCAAACTGTGACTTTTATGACAAAAAGTATTCCGCTGAGTGGCATCTGACGGACAATGAAAAGTTGTTTTGTTCGTCTCCTGACAACCAATTTACAATCCACATAAAAAGCGTCATAAATTTTGCAGCTGCTGATACGCTCTCTCTCACCCATGTAGATTGTCCCAAAATCACCCTGGTCTGTCTGTTTAACTGAGTGTTTAATTAATAATGCTGTAATGTTGAATTATATGACTTGAGGGTTGGGTCACATTCTATATTCAATTTCTATTGTCTCTTCCCTGGTTATCTCTAGTCTACAATGTAGGCTACCTTGCTGCTTACCTGTTAATGTACTGTGTTAAGAAGAACATGTCAATTATGGAGATGAATGGCAGTGAATACAAATACTTTCAGCAGATATCAGTCATACTTGTCTTCCAATAATACACATCTTTTGAATAATCATGGTAATCATCTAACTATCATCAGGATCATTCCTATCACAGCAGCATCTCATTTCCGGTTCAAAAAGGTACAGAAAGACCTTTGCATAGTCCAAACTTTGCATACATTTAGCCTGCAATCAATTGGGAACCAGTAAAACAATCAATGAGTAAAATAATGTAGGTCAATCTCAATGTCAGTTGGCATATTGACTATTAACTGTCACATATTTAATAGTCAATCAATGACGTTTAGAGGCTCAGAATGTAAACTACATACGAGCACATGTGGCTACATTCGTTGTGGAACTTAGGAGTCACATTATAGTCACATTAACATGCTAGAGAGGAACTTCCCACACTATTTTGCATCACCGGAAGGTGAGTGCTCCAGTCATTTTCATAGTATACAATGAGGAAGACATTTAAAGGGTACATTGTTACAAGTTTTTGTAGTATTCCTGAATGCATTGATTGAAGAATTGTAATCAAACAGAGTTGAGGGGAGTGAAATGAGGCACAGTCATGGATTTTGTGGGGACGGTCGAGTGGAAAAAGGCTACAGAGACAAGTGGGAACCACAGAAATGTCTGTTATGAGTGTGGGAACTTACTGCCTCTACCTAAGCTTCAGGAGACAGTGTACTGTTCCCAATGTGAGGAATGGAACAGGAAAGAGAGGAATAAGGCATCTAAGAGAATGAGGAAAGCAGAGGTTAAGGTTGAATTTGATAAAGATGGCAATAGAAAGAGAAATGGGGGGTGATGAAGGCTGGTGGCAAGTGCAAACAAAGTGAGCATTACGCCAGGTTGAATTCTGGAGGTGAAATAGAAGTGAATGAGGGCGAAATAAGTGGAAGGTGTGGTGAAGAGCTCTGAGCCGAGTCTTGCGTCTATGGACAAGATAAAGAAGAATCTGGTCCATAAGAAGTTACATTTTTGGAGAAAGTGGATCTTGCCTTTTGGCGAATCCATTTGTGGTTTCAGGGTGGGTGGGAAAGGAGTAGGGTGCAGTTGAGTCAGTGAAGGTAACCCATAGTGGAGTTGTGATATGTGTGCGTTTCTTCCGCCAGGAGGGAGTGGGCGCTCCGTGTCACGAAACTCGGGGCAAGATCAGTTTCTTGTTTTGCTCTTAGGACAGGGTGCCATTGAAAACAAAGGAGTGATTTCTGACCTAGCGTTAACTGTGGAAGGTGGAGAAATGTAAGGTGAAGATTCCCTGTGTTTTTGACATCCACCTTTTGGTGCGACGCAGACCTGGTGGTGAGCGTGGGGATGTAGAGGAGTCACTGTTTGTCCTTTTGAGTTTTGAGTTAGTGTCTTATGTTAGGATATATTCGTTTTCCTGTTAGAGCTTTTGTGCTGAACCGACTGCAGTGTTTCAGGTGGTCGTTTTGCAGCAGTGTGTAGGTGGGAGATTCTAAATTGTGGGAAGTGTGCAGGAAGGCATGGAATATGTAGTTTCCATGTAAAAAGTTGCGTGCGTCAACTGTAGTGGTGATCAAAAGAGAACCATCGCATTCTCCTAAAAGCTTGACTGGTATGTAAAACCCGCAAATTCAGACAAACAAAGAGGTGTAATGGGTTCACACTCAAAAATATGTTGCATAAAGCTTACATCATTATTCAATGTTTTTAACATTTTACACCATCGGGGATAGTGTACACAGACGTTTTGGCGTAAAAACCTTCTTCAGTGTGTAGGTACAATTTTCTTTCATTCAAAACCGTATTAGTAAAGAGCAACAGATGAGCAGCAGGTGATTCTGCTAATCAGGGACCCCTCTGGTCTACTTGTATATAAATTTGTCACCAAAAGATACAGAATTCTATGGTATGGGGGGGGATTAACGAAGGGCAACTCAGAAATCAATCGCCCCAGATGTCCGCCCGCCTAAATACATCACGTCAATTCATGAGGTAGCCCACCACAACGGACATCAGGCAAAGCCGTTCATAAATATCAAATCAAATCAAATTTTATTTGTCACATACACATGGTTAGCAGATGTTAGTGTAGCGAAATGCTTGTGCTTCTAGTTCCGACAATGCAGTAATAACCAACGAGTAATCTAACCTAACAATTCCACAACTACTACCTTATACACACAAGTGTAAAGGGATAAAGAATATGTACATAAAGATATATGAATGAGTGATGGTACAGAACGGCATAGGCAAGATGCAGTAGATGGTATAGAGTACAGTACATACATATGAGATGAGTAATGTAGGGTATATAAACATAAAGTGGCATAGTTTAAAGTGGCTAGTGATACATGTATTACATAAAGATGGCAAGATGCAGTAGATGATATAGAGTACAGTATATACATATACATATGAGATGAGTAATGTAGGGTATGTAAACATTATATTAAGTGGCATTGTTTAAAGTGGCTAGTGATACATTTTTTTACATCAATTTCCATTATTATTAAAGTGGCTGGAGTTGAGTGAGAATGTTGGTAGCAGCCACTCAATGTTAGTGGTGACTGTTTAACAGTCTGATGTCCTTGAGATAGAAGCTGTTTTTCAGTCACTCGGTCCCTGCTTTGATGCAACTGTACTGACCTCACCTTCTAGATGATAGCGGGGTGAACAGGCAGTGGCAGTGTACGCCGAGGAACTTAAAACTTACTACCCTCTCCACTACTGTCCCGTCGATGTGGATAGGGGGGTGCTCCCTCTGCTGTTTCCTGAAGTCCACAATCATCTCTTTTGTTTTGTTGACGTTGAGTGTGAGGTTATTTTCCTGACACCACACTCCGAGGGCTCTCACCTCCTCCCTGTAGGCCATCTCGTCATTGTTGTGTCGTCCGCAAACTTGATGATTGAGTTGAAGGCGTGCATGGCCACGCAGTCATGGGTGAACAGGGAGTGCAGGAGAGGGCTCAGAACGCACCCTTGTGGGGCCCCAGTGTTGAGGATCAGCGGGGTGGAGATGTTGTTACCTGACCTCACCACCTGGGGGCAGCCCGTCAGGAAGTTCAGTACCCAGTTGCACACGGCGGGGTCGAGACCCAGGGTCTCGAGCTTGATGACGAGTTTGGAGGGTACTATGGTGTTAAATGCTAATCTGTAGTCGATGAACAGCATTCTCATATAGGTATTCCTCTTGTCCAGATGGGTTAGGGCAGTGTGCAGTGTGGTTGCGATCGCATTGTCTGTGAACCTATTGGGGCGGTAAGCAAATATGTGGGGCCAACTCATAAACAATATGCAACATCTGATATGGACAGTGTTCTTGTATAACAGTCTTAATGTGGCTTATAAGAAGGAGGCTATCTCATGAATTGATGTGATGTATTTAGGTTAACACTTTTGAACTTGGTGCTACAAGGTTCTATCTTCAGTCCAATCACACAATGCTGGGTTGTCAATAAAAAAATAATTGTATGTAAGGTGATTTGACTTATTGAGTAATGAATCATCACAAAACAGTTCTGAGATCTGGGACTTATTTTTTTTTAATTATCTCAAAACCATACATTTTGCAGATAGAACCTTATAGTCCCAAGTTCTTCATTATTAATATCATAGTTTCTGGTCGACTTTTTCAGAAGAATGGCCATAACTTAAAGGAAAGATTCACCCATTTTGAATATTATATTGTATTTGTGCATATCTGAGTGATGTTCTATCAATTCCCGAGGTCATTTCAAGTATTGTATTTCTGTATGCTTGAATGGCGAATAGCTCAGATACACATGAAAACATGAAATGACCACAGGAATCGATAGAACATCGCTCAGAGATGCACAAATACGATATCACATTCAAAATGAGTGAATCTTTCCTTCAAGCTCTTTATGGTAGCAGTCATTCAATCTTCTCAGTGTAACAGTTGGGATAATGGGACAATACGGAGTACACCGCATTTCTCAGAGCCATATTAGAGCCCTGCAAGGGCATACATTTTTAGCAGTGGTGTGTATTAATGGATACCAAGGGAAGCCAGGCTTCACCAAAAAATGGACAAAAAAAAGTATACATATTTTTTAAATAATGTATCTTTTGTTTCTCTCCGTTTCCTCATTTCCCTTCAATTTGCAAAAAGCTGAATGTATCTCACATGAGAAAGCATCTGAATGAGCGAAACAGCGAACCTCGGTCTCTCTATGTGTAGGCCATCTATCTGATGCTGTGTGGTCCAAACAAGTATGACATTGTTGCCGTCCGTAGCATTGAATGCAATGGAAGCCAGCATTTGGCCTCCCTTGACAAAAAAGTAAACAAAATTTGCCAATCAGCATTGATCTAAATTGAGTGAGCTCAACTGTAGGTGGTCCTGGCGCACCAAAATAAAGTGTCAGGGGAAACCAGTTTGGATTTTGGTGTCACTCCTATCAAATCACTTTGCAAGCATACATCATTGACAGAAACTACTTGAATTGTTGCGTCCCTAACTAGCTAAAATTGGCACTGACCTAAATTAGCCATGGATGGAGATAGGAATTTGGACTACTGGTTTCACTTAATTCTCCGTACTGGCCAATGATTATATCAGCGATTCTGATCCGATAATTAATTCATACATTGTTGTGCCCCTGGCCTGAGAGGATGGAATTTCCATATGTAGCTAGATGTAGAAGTCTAAGGTTAACTAACTAACGTTGCTCATGAATTGAAGTTACAAGCAAGCAAACATTTTAGCCAGGTAGCCTAGGACAACAAAAAATAAAAGTGTGTACTGTATGACAGAGTGATGGATCATGATAGAATGGAGGATGGCATTGGGGTTTCTCTACAAGTAGGGTGGGTCAACGTGTACACACACGCGCACGGGCTCGCACAGAAATCAGAACCATGGACAGCCACATCATATTTGGCTTACGTTGATTGTACTGTATTAGACTAAGCAGAGGAGATTAATTAATGATGTTGAAATGTTGAAGTTGAAATGGTGCTGGAATAGTGGAGGCAGCTCCTGTTTTCTTTGCGACTTGCGGTAACTCTCTGTGGTTCTAATTTAGTGGTCCGGAAATATTGGAAACATTAACTGTCTTCTTATTGTCTCTGCCTTTAGGCCTATACATCACGGTTGCAAGGCATATGAATTAACAGGTTAAAGAGCTAACAACGCAATTATCACAGCACATACAGTAAGTGGATTGTAATATGGCTCTTTGAAGGGGTCTGCTTAGCTTCCCCAGTGATTTTCCCCATGCACAGGTACTCATTTTTAGCCCGACCCCTACCCATCCCCGCGATGTTCTCTACCCAGGCCCGATTGCTTCTGCCAAATTTAAGCCCCTGCTTTAAACCTGAAATCAGAAATAACTTCCTCTGTTAATAAATCCATTTGACCCCAAACTTTTGAAAGGTAGTAAGTTTGGGGTCACTTAATTTTTTTGAAAGAAAAGCAAAATTTTTGACCTTTGAAATAACATCAAATTGATCAGAAATACAGTGTAGACATCGTTAATGTTGTAAATGACTATTGTAGCTGGAAACAGCACATTTTTTATGGAATACAGTACTTGGAGTCACAGTATCGATATAAAATCTGCAAAAATAATATTGCGATACTCTCCTGTATCGATTTTTCCCTGATCCCTAGTTCTATCACAGTGCAATTAGTTAGGCCTATTACAACTTAAACCTGTTTTCAGTGTCTTAAAACGTCTTATGGCTGGGAGAAATTTTGAGTAGCTGGGATCAATAAGGTGCCCAGAGTAAACTGCCTGCTACTCAGGTCCAGTTGCTAATATATGCATATTATTAGTAGATTTGGATGGAAAACACTCTGATGTTTCTAAAAAACTGTTTGAATGATGTCTGTGAGTATAACAGAACTTATATGGCAGGCAAAAACCTGAGAAAAAATCCAACCAGGAAGTGGGAAATCTGAGGTTTGTAGTTTTTCAACTCTTTGCCTATCGAATATACTTTGTCTATGGGGTCAAATTGCACGTCCTTATGCTTCCACTAGATGTCAACAGCCTTTACAACCTTGTTTGATGCTTCTACTGTGAATGAGGGGGGAATGGGAGCTGAATGAGTAAGTTTGTCTGGCAGAGTGGCATGAGCTGGTCACGCGCATTCACGTGAGAGTTAGCTTGCGTTCCATTGCATTTCTGAAGACAAAGGAATTCTCCGGTTGGAACATTATTGAAGTTTTGTTAAAAACATTCTAAAGATTGATTATATACTTCGTTTGACATGTTTCTACTGACTAACGGAACTTTTTGACTTTTCGTCTGGCCTGCGCGTCATGAATTTGGATTACTGGGCTAAACGCGCAAACAAAAAGGAGGTATTTGGACATAAATGATGGATTTTATCGAACAAATCAAATATTTATTGTGGAACTGGGATTCCTGGGAGTGTATTCTGATGAAGATCATCAAAGGTAAGTGAATATTTCTAACGTTATTTCTGACTTCTGTTGACTCCACAACATGGCGGATATCTGTATGGCTTGATTTGTTGTCTGAGCGCTGTACTCAGATTATTGCATGGTGTGCTTTTTTGGTAAAGCTTTTTTGAAATCTGACAGAGCAAATGCATTAAGGAGGAGTGTATCTATAATTCCATGCATAATAGTTATATATTTTATTAATGTTTATTATGAGTATTTCTGTAAATTGATGTGGCTCTCTGCAAAATCACTGGATGTTTTGGAACTACGAAACATAAAGCGCCAATGTAAACTCTGATGTTTGTATATAAATTTGAACTTTATCGAACAAAACATACATGTATTGTGTAACATGAAGTCCTATGAGTGTCATCTGATGAAGATCATCAAAGGTTAGTGATACATTTGATCTCTATTTCTGCTTTTTGTGACTCCTCTCTTTGGCTGGAAAAATGGCTGTGTTTTTCTGTGACTTGGTGCAGACCTAACATTATCGTTTGGTGTGCTTTTGTCGTAAAGCCTTTTTGAAATCGGACACGGTGGTGGGATTAACAACAAGTTTATCTTTAAAAAGGTATAAAATACTTCCATGTTTGAGGAATTTTAATTATTAGATTTCTGTTGTTTTTAATTTGGCGCTCTGCACTTTTACTGGCTGTTGTCATATCGATCCTGTTAGCGGGATTCAAGCCATAAGAAGTTAAGAAATTAATATTTAGTGCAAACATTAGATTTGCAATAAAGATCAATCAAGTATGTTGAATCCTTCTCCAACTCTAGAATTACTGTTTGATAAGATAAGTCAAAGATGCACCACTGGGCTTGTTATGTAACTCATGAACAGCTATAACAGCAGCTATAACAGTGCTATAACAGCTTAATGTAAACTCTTTCTATTGACTACTATACGTAGCATCTGAATGTATGGACTCTTTAGACAGTCTTCCTGTTCCACCCTTTGACCTACTGTTAGTCTTCTCAGACAGTGGGAGTCCAGAAGTGACCAGCTGGATTTTTTAATTAGCAGAATTTGATTAAATACATTTTAATTATCTGGTTCTCAGTGGTGCTGTTCAGGGATGTCACGTGGTTCTTCTTTGTAATGGGGACTGTCTGTCTCCTCAGCAAAAATAGATCGGTAAATAAAGAGAGAAATCTTCCTCTCCAGCACATATGGGACACCTACTCCTGTGAACCCCTGCTAAACTAAACAGTACACATACTTGGAGCTGCAAACCTGTTTATTTGAACCCTAACCCAAAGCCGACGTGGGAAAAAAGGTCCATGGCAGTATGTGCCAGGTGCTCTCCCAGATGTGCATGTGCTTGGTTTGAATCATTCTAGATGAATTATACAGTTCACACACTTCACCCACCTTAATTACAAGACAACTCAGTAATGATACATGCTACTGAAGTCTTCTATATTTTCAATCCCTTCTCCGTAAGCATATTTTGATCTTCTTGGCCATCCATACATCCCTCTATGTACAGTGTGTCTACACAGTCACACATATTAACATACAGTACAGCCAGTGGGGATGAATATATGAATATATCATACTTGTCCTCAGCTTTCCCTGGTTCCAAACTTCATGTGGAGATTTGTGGACAGTGATGCATAATTCAAGCGGACTGACATCAATTATGCACCATTTATTTATGCCACAGCAATACCTAATTGATTTTTATTTTATTTGATTCATGTATAATTAAACAGCTATAGACCTTTGTTCATTTCTCTATCCCTGTATTTATCCCAGCATGACCACCATGTATTGTGTTGTTTAGTGTGTTGTGTGCATCATTACGCACACCAGTGGAGGCTACTCAGAGGAGGAAGGGGAAGACCATCCTGCTCAGTGAATTACATAAAAATAAAAATACTGAAACATTAAAAATATATTCACGTCATTAAATAATTGATTAAAACACACTGTTTTCCAATGAAGGTCTACAATAGCCTCAGCAGCACTCTGTATGGTAGCACCATGGTGTAGCCAGAGGACAGCTACCTTCTGTCCTCCTCTGGGCACATTGACTTCAATAAAAAACCTAGGAGACTCATGGTTCTCACCCACTTCCATAGACTTAAACAGAAATTATTACAACTTCCGGAGGATGTCCTCCAACCTATCATAGCTCTTGCAGCATAAACTGACACCCAATCAAGAGGATCAGTGAATAAATCTAGTACTGAAAGCATAAGCTACAGCTAGCTAGCACTGCAGTGCATACAATGTGGTGAGTAGTTGACTCAAAGAGAGAGAAAGACAATAGTTGAACAGTTTTTAACAAATACATTTCTTCCAAAATTAAGTAAAAGAGAGAGAGATATTTGGTTGTATTTAAAAAAAAAACTTCCAATAGCTAGCGAATGCAGCTAGCTAGTTTAGCCTACTAAAACACTCAGCTCATATAGAGATGATATTTTAGCTAGCTGGCTATAGCTATCCAACACTGGAACTCTTCCAAGTCAAGTAAGCATTTGTTTTTATTAATTTATTGCCACCAGGGCCCGCCCGTGCAACTGCTAAACTGGTCGCTGACTGTACACTGTATCGCATGATTGTAGCAAGTTTACTAACACGTTAGTTCTAGAAGCTATTTTAACTACAACGTCACAAAGATGTAGGCTGTGTGTAGCGGTTATCGGTCATGATATGAAGATTTGGCTTAGAAAGGTTTTTCGCCTGGTCACAGACAACTGATGTCTTGTGCACTGAAGGTAAAAAGTGAGAGGAGAGCGCATAAGGTAGTTGCGAGAAGGAATTATATATACAACGAGCAAAGTGATCATGCACTTTTTATGTGGCTGCTATGAAAGTGAACTGTGTTAGCGTGTGATCAGGGGTGTAGTCATTATGCCAATTCTGTTGAAAAAAAAGAAGCAAACAGAACGAAATGGGGATAAACATACCTGAATTTGTCCAATAGAGACTCTCATTTGCAAGTGTTGGTCTAATGATTACAACCTAGATGCAGGCAAGAGTGTGCATGGTGGTATTGAAAGAGTTCGTCACTGTCCGTCACTTTGATTAATTAACATTCTCTCGACCTGTGCACATACGTTGTAAAATGTAATTCATAGGCTAGGTTGTTAAAGGAAAATTTGACTATCATTTAGTAGCCTAAATCACTGTTACAATGAGCTGGGTGAATGGAATAGGAATGACAGTCATCCAATACGCTGTCATAGAAATAAGGCCATGCTCATATTTAAAAAATAATAATCCTCCCTCATCTTAAACGGCATCGAACGCCACTGACACACACAGATCCCACTTGAAGCACTTGTCTCACATTGAGAATGCACAGGCCTATATCTATTTAAGTTATAATTAGGTTTTGAAAATGACTTAGCCATACTCCAATGTAAATGTTATATTCCTATCCTCATTGACATTAATTTACCATCATATGAGTGTTACACAATCTAGTTCTGGAACTGAGATATGAAATACCAACACTCTCACTTCTTAAAGTCATAACAAAATCAAATGTTCTTCCAAAGCAACCCTGTATTCAGGTCAGTGTTCTCCCACTTTGAAAGTCAAGTGACCTAAAAATAAAGCAATAAATACACACTGAGTTTATCCAGTCATCTCTGCCTGTTCCTTGAGTCCCGAAAGGAGAGCAGGAGGAATAGAGAGAGTGGTGAAGCTAACAGAACCAATGGCTCCTCAGTTCTAATTCTGTCACTGTGTGGGTGTGTGAGTGTGTATGTGTAGTGGTGTGTGTGTGTGTGTGTGTGTGTGTGCTCTCTGAGGTCAGGCTGTGTGTGTGTGAGGCTGCAGAATGATTTTCAAGGTGAGGTCGTAAGGTCACTACCATAGTGCGGTGGAAGGTGCCCAGACCCTCAGCAGAATATCAACTCTCCACCTCTTCTTGTATTTCTCTTCCATTTACATGGAGCCTCACGTCCGTCCTGGTCTTTGCCACTGGCAGGTAAAGAAAAGCGGAGGAGAATATCAGAGAGGAGTTCACAGTCCATCCAGTCAGCCCAGGTCCACTTAAAGATGGGTATGATTAATAAAGAAGTCAAGCACACTGTGTACAGTATCTGACTAAACTCTTAGACAGCCTGTAGTGCAGAGGGAAAGGACATATGTTATCTAAATTGGCAATACATTTAGCTGTGTCTATAAATGAATTAGGATGGTGACATGTACTCAATGACATAAAAGAATGCAATGAGGATAAGTCAAGTCATTCATGAACTTTTGATAATTATAAGTAAATAAATGTGCCGCTGCATCGTAGAGGCCTTTAAGTGTATCATTCCCCATGCTTATTGTGATACCCTTCAACACTGACTATCCTGTTAGTGTTGTTTCTGGTCAAGTCTCAGCATGGGACTTTGTGTACGTCAAGGTCAATGGCAGAGCAACAAAGGAGCGAAGCTCCAACCCATAGTGTCCCAGTGTATGACAGTAATTTATCTCCACTCTGTATTTTTGCTGTTAATCCGATTGTAGACAAAGGCCGTCATTCCCAATCACATGAACCATTTGGCATCTCCTCAGTCTCTTTCACTCTTAATCAATTTCAATACGAGCAACAATTTAACTTTATCGCATTGGGCACAACAAAAGATAATTTGTAATATCTGATTTGGGGGAGAGGGGGAAAATTAAACATTTTGAGGAGGGTGAATAGGATGGGGAGAAATAGACAGGAAAGATGATGTGGAAATACATAATATGGAGGGAGAGAAAGAGGTATAGCAGAATAAGAGTTTATCAATTCAAATAGACTGTCTGAGCAATGATGGGGTTCCTTGTTTTTTTGTTAGTGGTCTTGCCTGGGGATACGAAGTTGTTGCTCAATCCTTTAAATCATGTACAACTGAATTCTGGAGATGTTTCAGCCACTGTTCGATCTGTTATTTGTCTTACCACTAAGTAAAAGGATCACCATTCCAGAAATGGGAAACGTGTTCAATTTCACTTTCTAATTTCACCGTTCAATCTATTTTATCCTCTCTTCAATCAAAAAGAGCAAGCAATGCAGATGCAGAAGCACAGTGGCTAGGAAAACCTTCCTAGAAGGCAGGGACCTATGAAGAAACCTAGAGCGGAACCAGGCTCCTGTGACACCACTTTGATTATTTGAAGGTTAATTTTTGAGATTTCAACTGTAACGGTTTTCTTTATGAGAAGGAGAGTCGGACCAAAATGCAGCGTGTAGATTGCGATCCATGTTTTAATGAACAAACGTAAAACACGAATCAATGCAAACACTACAAAATAAAGAACGTGATGAACGTAACGAAAACCTAAAACAGCCTATCTGGTGAAAAACACATAGACAGGAACAATCACCCACAAACACACAGTGAAACCCAGGCTACCTAAATATGGTTCCCAATCAGAGACAATGACGAACACGTGCCTCTGATTGAGAACCATATCAGGCCGAACATAGAACTAGACAAACTAGACATGTAACATAGAATGCCCACTCAGATCACACCCTGACCAATCAAAACATAGAAAATACAAAGTAAACTATGGTCAGGGCGTGACAGTACCCCCCCCCCCCCAAGGTGCGGACTCCGGCCGCAAAACCTGAACCTATAGGGGAGGGTCTGGGTGGGCATCTGTCCGCGGTGGCGGCTCTGGCGCTGGACGTGGACCCCACTCCATGACAGTTTTAATCCCCCTCCTAAACGTCCCTAAATAGGTTACCCACCACAATGATAACATGGGACAGAGGGACAGCTCGGGACAGAGGTAACTCGGGACAGATGGGTAGCTCAGCACTGAGAGGAAGCTCAGCACTGAGAAGAAGCTCAGCACTGAGAGGAAGCCCAGGCAGGTAGTAGAAACTACCAGAACCTGGCTGGCTGGCGGTTTCAGCAGATCCTGGTCGACTAGCAGATCTGGAAGAATCTGGTCGACTGGCGGATCTGGGAGAATCTGGTCGACTGGCGGATCTGGGAGAATCTGGTCGACTGGCGGATCTGGGAGAATCTGGTCGACTGGCGGATCTGGGAGAATCTGGTCGACTGGCGGATCTGGGAGAATCTGGTCGACTGGCAGATCTGGGAGAGTCTGGACGACTGGCAGATCTGAGAGAGTCTGGACGACTGGCAGATCTGAGAGAGTCTGGTCGACTGGCAGATCTGGAAGAGTCTGGACGACTGGCAGATCTGGAAGAGTCTGGACGACTGGCAGATCTGGAAGAGTCTGGACGACTGGCAGATATGGAAGAGTCTGGACGACTGGCAGATCTGGAAGAGTCTGGACGACTGGCAGATCTGGAAGAGTCTGGACGACTGGCAGATCTGGAAGAGTCTGGACGACTGGCAGATCTGGAAGAGTCTGGTCGACACAGACTGGCTGCTCTGGCTGCTCCATGCTGACTGACAGCTCTGGCTGCTCCATGCTGGCAGACTGCTCTGGCTGCTCCATGATGACTGGTAGCTCTGGCTGCTCCATGCTGACTGGCTGCTCCATGCTGACTGGCAGCTCTGGCTGCTCCATGCTGACTGGCTGCTCCATGCTGACTGGCAGCTCTGGCTGCTCCATGCTGACTGGCTGCTCTGGCTGCTCCATGCTGACTGGCTGCTCCATGCTGACTGGCGGCCCTGGCTGCTCCATGCTGACTGGCGGCCCTGGCTGCTCCATGCTGACTGGCGGCCCTGGCTGCTCCATGCTGACTGGCGGCCCTGGCTGCTCCATGCTAACTGGCAGCTCTGGCGGCTCCTTGCAGACTGGCAGCTCTGGCGGCTCCTTGCAGACTGGCAGCTTTGGCGGCATCCTGCAGACAGGCAGCTCTGGCGGCTCCTTGCAGACTGGCAGCTCCATGCAGACTGGCAGCTCTATGCAGACTGGCAGCTCCTTGCAGACTGGCAGCTCCTTGCAGACTGGCAGCTCCTTGCTAACTGGCAGCTCTAAGCTAACTGGCAGCTCTATGCTAACTGGCAGCTCTATGCTAACTGGCAGTTCTGAACAGGCGGGAGACTCCGGCAGCGCTGTAGAGAAGGAAGGCTCTAACAGCGCTAAACAGGCGGGAGACTCCGACAGCGCTGAAGAGAAGGGAGGCTCTGGCAGCGCTGGACAGGCGAGGCGCACTGTAGGCCTGATGCGTGGTGCTGGCACTGGTGGTACTGGGCCGAGGACACGCACAGGAAGCCTTGTGCGGGGAGCTGCTACCGGAGGGCTGGGGTGTGGAGGTGGTACTGGAAAAACCGGACCGTGCAGGTGCACTGGAGCTCTTGAGCACCGAGCCTGCCCAACCTTACCTGGTTGAATGCTCACGGTCGCCCTGCCAGTGCGGCGAGGTGGAATAGCCCGCACTGGGCTATGCAGGCGAACCGGAGACACCGAGCGCAAGGCTGGTGCCATGTAAGCCGGCCCAAGGAGACGCACTGGGGACCAGCTGCGTAGAGCCGGCTTCATGGCATTAGGCTCGACGCTCAATCTAGCCCGGCCGACACTCGGAGCTGGAATATACCGCACCGGGCTATGCACCCGCACTGGAGACACCGTGCGCACCACTGCATAACACGGTGCCTGTCCGGTCTCTCTAGCCCCCCGGTAAGCACAGGGAGTCTGCCCAGGTCTCCTACCTGGCATAGCCATACTCCCTGTTAGCCCCCCCCCCAAGAAATTTTTGGGGCTGCCTCTCAGGCTTCCATCCGCGTCGCCGTGCTGCCTTCTCATACCAGCGCCTCTCTGCTTTCACCGCCTCCATTCTACGGTAACCCTCCTCGCATTGCTCCAGCGAATCCCAGGCGGGCTCCGGCACTCTCCCTGGGTCAGCCGCCCACCTGTCGATCTCCTCCCAAGAAGTATACTCCATACTGTACTCCTCCTTGGGCTGTTCCTGTTGTTTCTTCTCCCGCTGCACCTTAGTGCGGCTACACTCCCCTGGTTTAGCCCAGGGTCCTCTCCCGTCGAGGATTTCCTCCCATGTCCAGAAATCCTTATTGCGCATCTCCTCGCGCTGCTCCTGCCTGTTGACACGCTGCTTGGTCCTTTTGTGGTGGGTGATTCTGTAACGGTTTTCTTTATGAGAAGGAGAGTCGGACCAAAATGCAGCGTGTAGATTGCGATCCATGTTTTAATGAACAAACGTAAAACACGAATCAATGCAAACACTACAAAATAAAGAACGTGATGAACGTAACGAAAACCTAAAACAGCCTATCTGGTGAAAAACACATAGACAGGAACAATCACCCACAAACACACAGTGAAACCCAGGCTACCTAAATATGGTTCCCAATCAGAGACAATGACGAACACCTGCCTCTGATTGAGAACCATATCAGGCCGAACATAGAACTAGACAAACTAGACATGTAACATAGAATGCCCACTCAGATC
Organism: Oncorhynchus mykiss; assembly: GCF_013265735.2. Lineage (NCBI taxonomy): Eukaryota > Metazoa > Chordata > Actinopteri > Salmoniformes > Salmonidae > Oncorhynchus > Oncorhynchus mykiss. The sequence continues at coordinate 51,745,817 of NC_048571.1, forward strand.
ACACCCTGACCAATCAAAACATAGAAAATACAAAGTAAACTATGGTCAGGGCGTGACATCAACCCAGAATTTAGAATGTGAGTTTATAATTGTGAGGCTTATAATTGTCCTCTGGATGTACAGAGGGAGATTTTAATTTGGGCAAAAAAACGTCCTCTCCTCAACTCCTCCGTCCTCTCTTCTCCGTGACCCGGAAACCGATAAGTGGTCAGGTAGTGTCAATTAGTTACTAGGCGAACAGGAGGAGTGTCCTTGCCTCCTCGATAGTCTGAAGCACAAGAGTATCCTAACACACCCCTTTTATATCAGCTGTTGTTTAGAAAAGCATGCACATGCAGCATTTAGAAATGATATGCTCCTTATCATTGTATATAAAATGTTTAGCACAACTAGTTACATATCTTTTTACTACTTAACACATTTAATGTACGATTCCACCCCTATAAATGACGACGTGCGAGTGAAGGAGAATGTCATTTCATACAAGCACATTTGTTTCCAGATTTCCTCTCTTCCCCTCCTACCCTCGGTTAGCATTGACCTTTTAAAAGGAGGTGAAGAGAGGATGGAGGACAGGGGAGTTGAGCAAACCAATTGAGAATCTCCCCTAGCCTCGTCGATAACTTAGGGAAGATCTCAATTGCATACTCCTCGCGTCCTCTCTCATCTCTCCTTATGTCCTTCTCAAAACCTATTGCATGAGAAAGCCAGAGGTCCCTCCCCTCTGACCTTCTCCAATGTGTTTTGAAAAGGAGGCGAAGAGAGAGGATGTGAGGAGTACGCAATTGAGATTTTCCCCAGGCTTCCATATTATGGGAAAAAGGAGGCGTGACAACAACGTTTTTGAAGGTATGGCTACACAAGACTAAGCTGCATATGGAGATTTAAGAGTACATGTGGCCATTAATCACATCATGTTCTAGCAATCTGTCAGTCGATGACACAGCCGATGACCTGGCATGCAACCATTGGTTGATGTATGCAACATCTGAGCAATTGGCATTTTCATGCTTCAGCCATATCCCCAGAGTTGCCTAGACGTGTGCATGCTCAGGGAGCACTTAATCCAATGTCAGTTGAGGTGGGGGAGTACATTTTTTGGAATAGTTGTCATAATAGTGTTTATAATAATGTTTTCCTTTCTTGTTTACTTACCTGTTGCCGTTTGTCAGGCACACATTCATATATTGAGTCGTTTTGTGCCAATATGACATTTTAAGAGAAAAGTGGGGATAATATAGACTACCAGGCTACTTACCTGACACCACTTTGCTTTAGGGGTAATATATTCGACTTTTGCAGGCTTACAGACAGAAGGTATTTAAGTCAGTGGGCTTAGATGTTTCGGATGAGAAGTAAGGGAACAGACATGTATGATAGACTACATTATGTGAAGTTTGACAACACTGAGTTTTTGACACTGAGCCAAAGTGTCTTTTCTTGTCAAATATGTTTAGTTGTGTTCCCCTGTTCAGGTGAGGCAATACAACAACCAACGGATGAATTCCTATTGGGTCACGCTGGGTTCATAGCCGGAAAAAGTGTACTAGCTGTTTTTGCGTTGTCGAAATTGCTCAGCGCAGGCTCTGTCGTAACCGGCCGCGACCGGGAGGTCCGTGGGGCGACGCACAATTGGCCTAGCTCGTCCGGGTTAGTGAGGGATTGGTCGGTAGGGATCTCCTTGTCTCATCGCGCACCAGCGATTCCTGTGGCGGGCCGGGCGCAGGTTGCCGGGCGCAGGTTGCCAGGTGCACGGTGTAGCCTCCGACACATTGGTGCGGCTGGCTTCCGGGTTGGATGCACGCTGTGTTAAGAAGCAGTACGGCTGGTTGGGTTGTGTATCGGAGGACGCATGACATTCAGCCTTCGTCTCTCCCGAGCCCGTACGGGAGTTGTAGCAATGAGACAAGATAGTAGCTACTACAACAATTGGATACCACGAAATTGGGGAGAAAAAGGGGTAAAATTCACAAAAAAAAGAAAAAAAAGAAAAAAAAAAAAGAAATTGCTCAGCGCTGTAGTTGTTCTCCCACACCCGGCTCATTACATTGAGGTCAGTGGAGGCTCCTCAGAGGAGAAAAGGGAGAACCATCCTCCTCAGTGAATTTCATTAAAAAAAATCATATTTTTGTGGATCATTTTTAGATAACTATACTGAATATAATCACGTGACCAAAATTTTATTAAAACACTAAAACACTTTGCAATGAAGGTCTACAGTAGCCTCAACAAGGGTAGCACCATTGTGTAGCCGGTAATCCTCTGTGTAATTTGACTTCATTACAAAACCTAGGAAGCTCATGGTTCTCACCCCCTTCCATAGACTTACACAGTAATTATGACAACTTCCAGAGGACGTCCTTCAACCTCTTGCAGCATGAACTGAAATGTTGTCCACCCAATCAAAGGACCAGATAGTTAATCTAGTACTGAAAGCATTAGCTACAGCTAGCTAGCACTGCAGTGCATACAATGTGGTGAGTAGTTGACTCAAAGAGAGAGAAAGACAGTAGTTGAACAGTTTTGAACAAATTAATTTCTTCCAAAATGAAGGAGACGCAAGAGAGAAATAGAGAGAGAGATTGTCATTTTCTTTCTCTTTCAGTTTCAATTACTTATTACTTATCAAATGCCGCTAGCCTACTGACACACCCTGCTCACAGGGATGTTATGTTAGGTAGCTGGCTATGACTTTCCAACACAACACTGGAACTCTTCCAAGTCAAGGTAAGCTTTTAGTTGTATTAATTTATTGCCACCAGGGCCTGCCGGTGTAACTGCTTACTGACTGTACACTGTAATGTCACTGCATGATTGTAGTTGGTTTACTAACGCTTTAGTTCCATTAGCTATGCTGACTATGACGTTACTTTAGCTAATATGGTGACAACGATGTGGGATGTGTGTAGCGGTTTGGCTTGGAAAGGTTTTTTCACCTGGTCACATATAGCTGATGTATTGTGCATTGAAGTCCACTAGCAAAGGGACAAGGTGAGAGGAGGTGAGCACATAGATGTGAGAAGGAATACAACGTGGATGCTATGAAAGTGAACTCTGCTTACTCAAGGTCAGGAGTGTATTCATTCCTCTGATTCTGTTGAAAAATGGAACAAAACGGGGATAGACATACATGAATTTGTCCAATCTCATGAATTTGTCCAAAATGTTGTACCCTATATCAGGTGCAGGCCATGTGTCACCTCAAATTTGTCTCTCGACCTGCGTGCACCTACATTGTAAACTGTCATTCATAAGCTAGGTTGTAGCAACCTCATTATGGGTCTAGGGAAAGAAATTGTATCATGTGGCCTTTTTGTATCAAGGCTCAGGAGAAGACCCAGATGCAGACAGTTTTGAAGTAACACAAGTTTATTTCAGAAATGGGGGGGAGGCAAACAACAGGTCAAGGGCAGGCAGAGGTCAGTAGTCCAGAGCAGAGTCTGAAAGGTACAGAATGGCAGGCAGGATCAGGGTCAGGGCAGGCAGAGGTCAGAAATCCAGAGCAGAGTCTGAAAGGTACAGAACGGCAGGCAGGATCAGGGTCAGGGCAGGCAGAGGTCAGTAATCCAGGGTGGTGTGACAAGGTACAGAACGGCAGGCAGGCTCAGGGTTAGGGCAGGCAGAATGGTCAAAACCGGGAAAGCTAGAAACAGGAACTAGAGAAAGACAGGAGCACGGGAAAACCGCTGGTAGGCTTGACGAAACAAACAAATAGGCAACAAACAGAGAACACAGGTATAAGTACACTGGCGATAATGGGGAAGATTGGTGATACCTGGAGGGGGGTGGAGACAAGCACAAAGACAGGTGAAACAGATCAGGGTGTGACATTTTGTTGATAATCAATACAGTTTTGCCTGACTGATAAGGATTCACGATGAGTCGATAAGCCAGTGCGAATGACTAGTGCATTGTTGTATGGAAATGCTTGTCGACTTGAGGTGTTCCTTCTATTTATGTTATCAGGGTGTTGCCAACAGTAATTAACACAGCGACCATGTCACCAGTGTTGTATTGAGGTGCCTGCCAACTATGGTGCTTCCCACTAGGCAGCTGTGTTGCCGGTGGTAGCTAACATGGAAATTGTTTTATTCCCATTATTTTATTTAAAGCAGGGGGACAACCCATACAAGAAATAACAAATATTGATAACCGTCTAGATGTCACCTTCATACTTTTTTCTCAATGGGAAAGGTATGAATGGCAACAACACCGCGATGGTGTGGTAAGTACACTATATATACAAAAGTATGCAGACACCCCTTCAAATTAGTGGATTTGGCTATTTCAGCCACAACATCGAGCACACAGTCATGCAATCTCAATAGACAACCATTGGCAGTAGATTGGCCTTACTGAAGAGCTCAGTGACCTTCAACGTGGCACCGTCATAGGATGCCACCTTTCCAATAAGTCAGTTTGTCAAATTTCTGCCCTGCTAGAGCTGCCCCTGTCAACTGTCATTGGACGCCAGTGATGAATCACGTTTCCCCATCTGGCAGTTAGATGGACGAATCTGGGTTTGGCGTATACCAGGAGAACGCTACCTGCCCCAATGCATAGTGCCTGTTAAGTTTGGTGGAGGAGGAATAATGGTCTGGGGATATTTTTCATGGTTCTGGCTAGGCCCCTTAGTTCCATTAAAGGGAAATCTTAGCGCTGCAGCATAGAATGTGTCATAACTCTACCGTGACGATCTGAAGGATCTACGGCATGCTCTTTCTCGTAGAGGGGGAGAGCGGGAAGTCAGCTGTTTTATGGTCGGTCATAAAATACTCTGCCCCTATGCTCTGTAGTGTTCGAGAATGGAATGTAAACTGTGGAACACAGAGAGACCTTTGGAGATCAAAAGTTTGAATAGTTCAACAATGTTTGCATTTTTGAGAATGTGGGAATGGTCCCTGGACACTTAAGGGACAGTCATGTCGAGTGTGTTTCATTTGGTGATCTCATGAAGGACAGAAAACACACATAACTATCTCTTAATGTGTACATTTCCCAGCTGTCAGTTTTACATCTAAATGTTGTGAAACATATGTGATTAAACATGAAACTATTTGTGAAAAAATGTAATGTGAGGTTAACCTTCTAAATGAGAGTATGGATTTTCATATAACGTTTAACTAGTCAGTGGCCACACCTCTGTGAGCCCAGACATCACATTAGGCATCATAGAACTGCCCTTTCTTCCACAGAATATAAAACCAACTTCCTACAATATTTACATTAAATCGGAGAATGCTGGGATGGATTCCCCACGTTGGAATGGCTATAATTCTATAGGCCATTAGACCAGAAAATATGGAGCTGACGCTACATGTTGAAATGGATAAGAACTACAACTCCACCAAAGTACTAGACCATACAGCGTGAAGCATTGGCTACAAAAGCTGGAAATTGTTCAACTCTGAGACTATCGATTCACTACAGAAGTAAGAAATCCTAGGCCGTCGAACTACCAGTGTAAAAACCGACTTCGGGGATGAGAAGCAGGTACTGGGAGTCAAACATTTATTAAAAGGAACAGACTGGTAACAGGACAGAAACAGCGTCAGCACACAGGTACTGTGTATACATTTGGACATTAGTGGACATTTGAACATTAATGCAGAAGCAGGGAACAGAGCAGGGAACCAGACAGATATAGGGAAGGTAATGACAGAGGTGATTGAGTCCAGTTGAGTCCAATAATCACTGATGCGTGTGATGGGGGGAAGGCAGGTGTGCGTAATGATGTCAGAAGTGTGCAATGCTGGAGAGCCTGGTGCCCTCGAGTGCCAAGGGGGAAGAGCGGAAGCAGGTGTGACAACTAGTCTGCAGCTGGAAATGTACGAAACCTAGAACAAGAATACCGACAACCGCCAAAACATATATTCTATACGATAACCATGGGTACGCCTGAGATATATCCATTATGAACACAACCAGAGACTTTTTGTCGATTGACTTTCCAGCAGACAGATCCGGCGACCACAGAGAGAAACAACAAGACATACACTCGTAAATATGTAAATTGCAATGAGCGGCCGTTCATGTAAAATATTAGCAATGCCTATAAGTTTAGTTATAAGCTATGAGTTTCCTGCTCTTGAGCGGTCCACACCCCCTTTTCTTCATCTACTAAGGTTTATCCCACTAAGGATCTATCAATGCATTGTGTTAGTAGCCAATAAATATCAAATAAAATAATATCCAGTCTTATTTGTCATATGCGATGAATACAACACCTTATAGTGAAATGCTTACTCACAAGCCCTTAAGCCATTTTAAGAAAATACCCAGGATCAGAGATAAGAATAACAAATAATTAAAGAGCAGCAGTAAATAACTTTAGCGGGGCTATATACAGGGGGTACCGGTACAGAGTCAATGTTAATGTGCGGGGGCACCGGTCTCGAGGCAATTGAGGTAATATGTACATGTAGGTAGAGTTATTAAAGTGACCACGCATAGATAAAAACATAGAGTAGCATCAGCGTTCCTGATTGTGGGGGAGGGGGGGGGGGGGGCAATGCAAATAGTCTGGGTAGCCATTCGATTAGCTGCTCAGGAGTCTTATGGCTTGGGGGTAGAAGTTACTTAGGAGCCTCTTGGACATAGACTTGGCGCTCCGGTACCACTTGCCATGTGGTAGCAGGGAGAACAGTCTATCACTAGGGTCGCTGGAGTCTTTTGACAATTTTTAGGGCCTTCCTCTGACACGGCCTGGTATAGAGGTCCTGGATGGCAGGGAGCTTGGCTCCGGTGATGCACTGGGCCGTACGCACTACCCTCTGTAGGCCTTGTGGTCGGAGGCCGAGCAGTTGCCATACCAGGCAGTGATGCAATCCGTCAGGATGCTCTCGATGGTGCAGCTGTAAAACCTTTTGAGGACCTGAGCACCCATGACAACTCTTTTCAGTCTCCTGAGGGGGAATAGGTTTTGTTGTGCCCTCTTCATGACTGTCTTGGTGTGCTTGGACCATGTTAGTTTGTTGGGGATGTGGACACCAAGGAACTTGGAAGCTCTCAACCTGCTCCACTTCAGCCCCGTCGATGACAATGGGGGCGTGCTCAGTCCTCCTTTTTCTATAGTCCACAATAATATCCTTTGTCTTGATCACATCGAGGGAGAGGTTGTTGTCATTGCACCACATGGTCAGGTCTCTGATCTCCTCCCTATATGCTGTCTCATCGTTGTCAGTGATCAGACCTACCACTGTTGTGTCTTCAGCCAATTTAATGATGGTGTTGAAGTCGTGCCTGGCCGTGCATTCATGAGTGAACAGGGAGTACAGGAGAGGGCTGAGCAGGCACCCCTCAGGGTCCCCCATGTTGAGGATCAGTGTGGTGGATGTGTTATTACCTATCCTTACCAACTGGGGGGTGGCCCGTCAGGAAGTCCAGGATCCAGTTGCAAAGGGAGGTGTTTAGTCCCAGGGTCCTTAGCTTAGTGATGAGCTTTGAGGTCACTATGGTGTTGAATGCTGAGCTGTAGTCAATGAATAGCATTCTCACAAAGGTGTTCCTTTTGTCCAGGTGTGAATGGGCAGTGTGGAGTGCAATAGAGATTGCATCATCTGTGGATCTGTTGGTGCGGTATGCGAATTGGAGTGGGTGGCAGCTCACTGTTGCCTGTAATCCATGGCTTCTGGTTGGGGTATGTACATACAGTCACTGTGGGGACGACGTTCTCGAAGCACTAATTGACAAAGCCAGTGACTGATGTACTCCTCAATGCTATCGGAAGAATCCCGGAACATATTCCAGTCTGTGCTAGCAAAGCAGTCCTGTAGTTTAGCATCAGTTTCATCTGAACACTTTTTTTATAGACCGAGTCACTGGTACTTCCTGCTTTCATTTTTGCATGTAAGCAGGAATCAGGAGGATAGAATTATACTCAGATTTGCCAAATGGAGGGCAAGGGAGAGCTTTGTATGCGTCTCTGTGTGTGGAGTAAAGGTGGTCTAGAACTGTTTTTCCTCTGGATGCAAATTTAACATGCTGATAGAAATGAGGTAAAACGGATTTAAGATTCCCTGCATTAAAGTCCCCGGCCACTTGGAGCGCCGCCTCTGGATGAGCGCTTTCCTGTTTGCTTATGGTGGTACACAGCTCATTGACCACTGTTTTAGTGCCAGCATCGGTCTGCGGTGGTATGTAGACAGCTACGAAATACTCTATCTCAGGCAAGCAAAACCTTGAGACTTCCTTAGATATCATGCACCAGCTGTTGTTCACATATATGCATAGGCCCCCGCCTCGTGTCTTACCAGAGGCTGTTTTTAATGTCCCGTTGGTTGGACATACATGCTTTCAGCTCGTCCCATTTATTTTCCAGCGATTGAACATTAGCTAGCAGGACGGAAGGCAAGGGCATATTAGCCACTCGTCGCCTGATCCTCACAAGGCACCCAAATCTTTTTCCACTAAATCTAATTTTCCTTCCCCAGTGAATCACGATGATCTGGGCCTGGTCGGATGTCTGTAGTAGTATATCCCTCTCGTCCGACTCATTGACGAAGAACTCTTTGTCCAGTTTGAGGTGAGCAATTGCAGTTCTGATGTCCAGAAGCTCTTTTCGGTCATAAGAGATGATAGCAGCAACATTAAGTACAAAACAAGTTATGAACAACGCGAAAAAACCAACAAATTAGCATGGTTGGTTGAGAGCCGATAAGACGGCAGCCCTCCCCTCTGGCGCCATCGTGACTGTTTGTTGGTTATGTATTTCTGTGATTATTTAGTTAGTTAGTAAATTTCATTTATTTATTTCACCTTTATTTAACCAGGTAGGCTAGTTGAGAATAAGTTCTCATTTGCAACTGCAACCTGGCCAAGACAAAGCAAAGCAGTTCGACACATACAACAACACAGAGTTACACATGGCATAAACAAGCATAGAATCAATAATACAGTAGAAAATCTATGTACTGCATGTGCAAATGAGTTAGGATAAGAGAGGTAAGGCAATAAAAATGCTATGGTGGCAAATTAATTACAATATAGCAATTAAACACTGGAATAGTAGGATGTGCAGAAGATGAATGTGCAAGTTGATATACTGGGGTGCAAAGGAGCAAGATAAATAGATAAATAAATAAATATAGTATGGGGATGAGGTAGATTGGATGGGCTATTTACAGATGAGCTATATACAGGTGCAGTGATCTGCGAGCTGCTCTGACAGCTGGTGCTTAAAGCTAGTGAGGGAGGTAAGAGTCTCCAGCTTCAGCTTTGCAGTTCGTTCCAATCATTGGCAGTAGAGAACTGGAAGGAGAGGCGGCCAAAGGAAGAATTGGCTTTGGGAGTGACCAGTGAGATATACCTGCTGGGTGTTGTTATGGTGACCAGTGAGCTGAGAAAAGGCGGAGCTTTACCTAGCAGAGACTTGTAGATGACCTGGAACCAGTGGGTTTGGCGACGAGTATGAAGCGAGGGCCAGCCAACGAGAGCATACAGGTCGCTGTGGTGGGTAGGATATGGGACTTTGGTGACAAAACGGATGGCACTGTGATAGACTGCATCCAATTTGTTGAGTAAAGGGTTGGAAGCTATTTTGTAAATGACATCGCCGAAGTTGAGGATCGGTAGGATGGTCAGTTTTACGAGGATATGTTTAGCAGCATGAGTGAAGGATGCTTTGTTATGAAATAGGAAGCCGATTCTAGATTTAATTTGGATTGGAGATGTTTAATGTGAGTCTGGAAGGAGAGTTTACAGTCTAGCCAGACACCTAGGTATTTGTAGTTGTCCATATATTCTAAGTCAGATCAGTCCAGAATAGTGGAAATAAATAATTAAGTCAGTTTATATATCACTGATTCATCATTTAGGCTAGGGTTCGTGCAGTTATCCAAGGGTTTGCGACGTTCCGAAATGAGAACTGATGATTTAATAATCATACATTAGTAGATGACTAATCGATAAGATATTAAAATAGCTGAAGAGTTGATTCGGGAAATAGAGACTATATAAACATTGTCCCATGGTGCCCCGACTTCCTAGTTAATTAATGTTTACATGATTAGTTTAATCGCATACTAATAATTACACGTAGAGAATTGATTTGATAAAATAAATCTTCACATTTAATGATAGTCCAGACACAACAAACTACATTCTACATGATTCTGTGCTTCCAACTTTGTGGCAACAGTTTGGGGAAGGCCCTTTCCTGTTTCAGCATGACAATGCCCCTATGCACAAAGCATGGTCCATTCAGAAATGGTTTGTCGAGATCGGTGTGGAAAAACTGCACAGAGCCCTGACCTCAACACAAACAAACACCTTTGGGATGAATTGGAACGGCGACCATGAGCCAGGTCTTATCGCTCAACATCAGCTCCCGACCTCACTAATGCTCTTGTGGCTGAATGGAAGCAAGTCCCCAAAGCAATGCTCTAACATCTAGTGGACAACCTTCCCAGAAGAGTGGAGGCTGTTTTTGCAGCAAAAGGGGAACCAACTAGCTACATATGGTTTTTTTCTCGTCTACTCTCGCTACCCCGCTCCTGCATTCGACGTCGTCGGTTTACTAACTACCGTCCTGGTAACCAATCATTACTCACATCTGGCAACCATCATTACACACACCTGCACCCCATTATTAGACCCACCTAGTCTTTTGTATCTGTTACATATTAAACTCACCTTCTGCATCTGCTTCCTGACTCTGTTAGTCAATTTCTTCAACAGATGATCAGGTCTATATCATTATCAAACGTATATATATACCGTATATTAGTAGTAGAAAGGAAACACAGATTCTTTGTTTAAGTATCAAAATTATCCGTTAGTAATACAATTGTAGGCAGAAGTTGGTACAGAGTACAGTATATGACAGCTCTCCCCAGGTTTTGCAAAATGTCTAAGGACACCCTGTAACTCATATAGCCTCCCCAGTCCTCCTTGCGTGACTTTCCCTGGCAACAACATTTTAATAAATCTAACCTCCCCCTGACAGCAGCAACCATCTTGTCAGCAATTAAAAGCTCAGAAGTGGGTTTGACCAAAACTTGACCTTTAATCACAAGTATAGTGTCATAACAAGGTGAACGAGTCTAAGCATCTTCTGACAGGTGGCTGTTTTCATCAGGCCCGCGGCAGCCTTGTGTTCTCAGAAAACCAGTTCTATTCTCAGAATCTCAGATAGCCAGGTGGGGCCCAGACAGGAGGAGTCTGAGCATAGGCGGTTTCCCACCTTCTGATGGTGTCTGAAGAGCACAACACTCAAAACAAGTGTTTACACACATACAGAGGTCTCCCCCTCAACCCCTGGCGTATATGTTACAGTTTCATCACTTTATATATTTGTTTTGGGTTTCCACTCTGTAAATATAATTTGCCTGATGACGCACGATTAGAGAAGGATTTTATACAAGCACATGTTTGTCCACTTTTCCGCTTCTCGATTACCTTTGACCTTTTTCAAAAGAAGACCAGAGAGGACAGAGGAGAGAGGAGAGAGGAAAAAGGTATTGAGAATATCCAGTTGTGAAAAGGCCATGGTAAGCCTACCCTCTTTGACATGAGGTGACTGAAATTTACCGTGGTCTGTAAGTGTACAATATGAAGCCCACTAGCCCAGGTTTCAAAGTAAAGTCCAGAAGCCTATAGCTCAAATGTCAGTTTTGGTTTACAAGACAGTGAGGGAAAAATACCAACTCTCATTCATTAAGAAAGAAACAATGACATTTATGACAACCAATTTAGAAACTACAGTTGAAGTCAGAAGTTTACATACACCTTAGCCAATTACATTTAAACTCAGTTTTCCCCAATTCCTGACATTTAATCCTAGTACAAATTCCATGTCTTAGGTCAGTTAGGATCACCACTTTATTTTAAGAATATGAAATGTCAGATTTATGATTTATTTCAGCTTTTATTTCTTTCATCACATTCCCAGTGGGTCAGAAGTTTACATACACTCAATTAGTATTTGGTAGCATTGCCTTTAAATTGTTCAAAAATTGGGTCAAACGTTCTGGATAGCCTTCCACAAGCTTCCCACAATAAGTTGGGGGAATTTTGGCCCATTCCTCCTGACAGAGCTGGTGTAACTGAGTCAGGTTTGTAGGTCAGCTTGCTCGCACACGCTTTTTCAGTTCTGGCCACAGATGTTCCATAGGATTGAGGTCAGGGCTTTGTGATGGCCACTCCAATAACTTGACTTTGTTGTCCTTAAGCCATTTTGCCACAACTTTGGAAGTATGCTTGGGGTCATTGTCCATTTGGAAGACCCATTTGCTTCAATATATCCACATAATTTTCCTCCCTCATGATGCCATCTATTTTGTGAAGTGCACCAGTCCATCCTACAGCAAAGCACCCCCACAACATGATGCTGCTACCCCCGTGCTTCACGGTTGGGATGGTGTTCTTCGGCTTGCCAGCCTCCCCCTTTTTCTTCCAAACATATTGATGGTCAGTATTATTTTTGTTTCAACAGACCATTTCTCCAAAAAGTACGATCTTTGTCCCCATGTGCAGTTGCAACCCTTAGTCTGGCTTTTTTATGGTGATTTTGGAGCAGTGGCTTTTCTTTGCTGAGTGGCCATTCAGGTTATGTCGATATAGGACTCGTTTTACTGTGGATATAGATACTTTGGTACCTGTTTCCTCCAGCATCTTCACAAGTCCTTTGCTGTTGTTCTGGGTTTGATTTGCACTTTTTCGCACCAAAGTACGTTCATCTCTAGGAGACAGAATGCTTCTCCTGCCTGAGTGGTATGACAGCTGCGTGGTCCCATGGTGTTTATACTTGCGTACTATTGTTTGTATAGATTTACGTGGTACCTTCAGGCCATGACATAATTTTCAGGAATTTTCCAAGCTGTTTATAGGCATAGTCAACTTAGTGTATGGTAACTTCGTAAACAATTTTGGGAAAAATGACTTGTATCATGCACAAAGTAGATGTCCTAACCGACTTGGCAAAACTATAGTTTGTTAACAATACATTTGTGGAGTGGTTGAAAAACGAGTTTTAATGACTCCAACCTAAGTGCATGTAAACTTCCGACTTCAACTGTATATATTAAGGTTGTATTGCTCTAGGCATGTATCTCACTCTGCCTCACCTACCTCAACTATGTTCTATGTCTTGGTGTCTCAGTCCAACGCAACTTCCTAGCTTAGCCCGTCTGTTTTATGTTTTAACTTATGGTGGGGAGTTGATCTATTATTATATTTGTGCGTTATCTTTAGCAGCTGGTAAGAATGCATGGCATTGTAAACAATGATAGGAAATTTTGGCCCCAGTAAATGTCACAATTCTTCATATCAGGTCAGGAATGGGTAACTGGAGGCTATATATGCATTGGAGCATATCTAATTGCATTTCTTAACATGTACTCATTACTTATATTTGGTCACATGGAGAAGAGCCAGAATACAGTTATTTGATTAATTGGATTATAATGCAAGTAGATCATAAAGAATTATCACCACTATGCTTTGAATTTACAGCCTTTCTTTCTGATGGGGTATGGATAGGTCTACATTAGCTTTGAAGTAAATGACACAACACATTTGATTGTCCTCAGACTTGTGCTCTACTACTTGGAATGTGTAGATTGTCGCAGCTTGTAGACTCTATAATGTAGAGGAACAAGTTTTCAAACAACCTTCATCTATAGAAGCAGAGAGGAAGAGGCAAAGGGAGAGGGTTTACTCTGCCCAAAATCTGTCCTTGAAAATTAGACCAGTTAGGAATTTTTGTATGGTCAATGAGAGAGCGTCAAGATTGGCCAACAAAATGTTCTATTGCTAATTTGCTTCATGAGGCTTATTTGATTGAATATACATTTTGTAATGGTTAAGTTGTAACGAATGCACTGTGTCACGTTCTGACCTTTTATTTCCTTTGTTTTGTCTTTATTTAGTATGGTCAGGGCATGAGTTGGGGTGGGCAGTCTATGTGTGTTTTTCAATGTTGGGGTTTTGAGTTCAGCCTAGTATGGTTCTCAATTAGAGGCAGGTGTCGTTAGTTGTTTCTGATTGAGAATCATACATAGGTAGTCTGGGTTTCACTTTTGAGTTGTGGGTGTTTGTTTCCGTGTGAGTGTTTGTTGCCACACGGTACTGTTTTGGTCGTTTATTGTTTCGTAGTGTTCAGTTTATGTCTGTAAATAAACGTTATGGACACCTACCATGCTGCGCATTGGTCCTCCGAAGAGGAGGAGGAATGCCGTCACACATACACTGATAAACAGTGGGCTCTGAAATTATTGACACCCTTCATGAAGATGAGCAATAATGACTGTATTTGTATTTATTATGGACCCCCATTAGTTACTACCAAGACAGCAGCTACTCTTCCTGGGGTCCAGCAGAATTAAGACAGATATACAATTTTTTAAACATTACGATACATTTCACAACAGATTTCACAACATGTTAAGTATGTGGCCTTAGGCCACTATTCTACTACCACACATCTACAACACAAAATCCATATGTACATGTGTGTATAGTGCATATGTTATCGTGTGTGTGTATGCATGTGTCTGTGCCTGCGTGTGTGTCTCTTCACAGTCCCCGCTGTTCCATAACATGTATTTTTATCTGTTTCTTTTAATCAGATTTTATTGCTTGCATGAGTTAGTTGATGTGGATAGAGTTCCATGTAGTCATGGCTCTCTGTAGTATTGTGCACCTCCCATAGTCTCTTCTGGACTGTGAAGAGACTTCTGGTGGCATGTCTTGAGGGGTATGTGTAACCGGTGTGAAATGGCTTGCCAGTTAGTGGGGTGTGTGCTAATAAATCAAATCGAATTTTTTTGGTCACATACACATGGTTAGGAGAAGTTAATGCGAGTGTAGCGAAATGCTTGTGCTTATAGTACCGACCATGCAGTAATATCTAACAAGTAATCTAACAATTTCACAACAACTACCTTATACACACAAGTGTGAAGGAATGAATAAGAATATGTACATATAAATATATGGATGAGCGATGGCCGAACGGCATAGGCAAGATGTAGTAGATGGGCATGGAGTACAGTGTATACATATGAGATGAGTAATGTAGGGTATGTAAACATTATATAAAGTGGCATTGTTCACAGTGACTAGTGATACGTTTATTACATCCAATTGTTTATTATTAAAGTGGCTAGTGATGGCTGATTAACAGTCTGATGGCCTTGAGATAGAAGCTGTTTTTCAGTCTCTCGGTCCCCGCTTTGATGCAAAAGTACTGACCTTGCCTTCTGGATAATAGCGGGGTGAACAGGCAGGGTGGTTGTTGTCCTTGATGATCTTTTGGCCTTCCTGTGACATCAGGTGCTGTAGGTGTCTTGGAGGGCAGGTAGTTTGCCCCCGGTGATGCGTTGTGCAGACCTCACTACCCTCTGGAGAGCCTTGCGGTTGTGGGCGTAGCAGTTGCCGTACCACGTGGTGATACAGCCCGACAGGATGCTCATGATTGTGCATCTGTAGGAGTTTGTGAGTGTTTTTGGTGACAAGACAAATTTCTTCAGCCTCCTGAGGTTGAAGAGGCGCTGTTGCGCTTTCTTCATCACACTGTCTGTGTGGGTGGACCATTTCAGTTTGTCCATGATGTGTACGCCGAGGAACTTAAACCATTCCTCCTTCTCCATTACTGTCCCGTCAATGTGGATGTGGGCGGTGCTCCCCCTGCTGTTTCCTGCAGTCCACGATCATCTCCTTTGTTTTGTTGACATTGAGTGTGAGGTTGTTTTCCTGACACCACACTCCGAGGGCCCTCACCTCCTCCCTGTAGGCTGTCTCGTCGTTGTTGGTAATCAACCCTACCACTGTAGTGTCATCTGCAAACTTGATGATTGAGTTGGAGGCGTGCATGGCTACGCAGTCATGGGTGAAAAGGGAGTACAGGAGAGGGCTGAGAACGCACACTTCTGGGGCCCCAGTGTTGAGGATCAGCGGGGTGGAGATAGCGTTTCAATCGGTGATGTCACTCGTTCTGCAAGGGCCGCAGCTTTTGTGGAGTGTTAGGTAACGATGCTTCGAGGGTGTCTGTTGTTGATGTGTGCAGAGGGTCCCTGGTCCGAGCCCAGGTAGGGGCAAGAAGAGGGATGGAGGCAATGCTGGTACATGTGCGTATAGTGTTGAGTCATCAGCATACATAGACACACAGGCTTTACTCAGAGCAAATGGCAGGTCATTAGTAAAGATTGAAAAAAGTAAGGGGCTTAGACAGCTGCCCTGGGGAACGTCTGACTCTACCTGAATTATGTTGGAGAGGCTTCCATTAAAGAACACCCTCTGTGTTCCGTTAGACAGTTAACTCTCGATCCACAATATCATAGGGAATGTAAAGCCATAACACATTCGTTTTTCCATCAGCAGATTATGATCGATAATGTCAAAAGCTGCACTGAAATCTAACAAAACAGCTTCCACAATATTTTTATTATCAACTTCTCTCAGCCAATCATCAG
Organism: Oncorhynchus mykiss; assembly: GCF_013265735.2. NCBI lineage: Eukaryota > Metazoa > Chordata > Actinopteri > Salmoniformes > Salmonidae > Oncorhynchus > Oncorhynchus mykiss. The sequence continues at coordinate 51,762,229 of NC_048571.1, forward strand.
TCATTTGTGCAAGTGTCAAACATGTTGAATGCCCTTCCTTATACGTGTGCCGAAAAATCTATTGATAATTTGTTTACTGTGAAATAGCATTGTATCTGTATCTGTAAAAGTTTACTAAAGGTTAGTAGTAGGATGATGGTCGGTTGTTTGAGACAGTGCGGCTGCTTTGCTATTCTTGGCCTGAGGGCACAAACTTTCCTGTAGGCTTAGACTGAAGAGATGGCAAATAGGAGTGGCAATATCATCTGCTATTATCCTCACTAATTTTCCATTTAAGTTTTCAGACCCAGGTGGCTTGTCATTGTTGATAGACAACAATAATTGTTTCACCTATTCCACACTCACGTTACAGAATTCAAAATGACACAATTTGGAAGGTTCTGAGTTTGTTTTTAGCATGTCTAAGTTGGCTAACCTTGCCAATGACAAAAATAATCAAAGTAGTTGGAAAATCAGTGGGTTTTGTGATAAATGAGTCATCTGATTCAATGAACGATGAAGTCGAGTTTGCCTTTTTGCCCAATATGTCATTTAAGGGGCTCCAAAACTTTTTACTATCATTCTTTACATAATTAATCTTTCTTTCAGAGCAGAGTTTTTTCTTGTTAGTTCAGTTTAGTCACATGATTTCTCAATTTACAGTATGCTTGCCAATCGGCTGTGCAGCGAGATATATTTGCCATTCCTTTTGACTCATCCCTCTCAACCAAACAAATGTTCAATTCCACATCAATCCACAGGGATTTAACAGTCTTTACAGTCATTTTCTACATGGGAGCATGCTCATTAATAACTGGAATAAGCAATTTCATAAATGTGTCAAGTGCAGTGTCTGGTTGCTCCTCATTACACACCACAGACCAGCACATTTGACATCTTCAACATAGGAATCACTAGAAAACGTATTGTACGACCTCCGATACACTTTATTAGGCCCAGCCTTTGGAACTTTTCTTAGATATGGCTACTATATTATGATCACTACATCCAATTGATTTGGATACTGCTTTAGAGCAGATTTCCGCAGCATTAGTAAAGATGTGATCAATACATGTGGATGATTTAATTCCTGTGATGTTTGTAAATACCCTGGTAGGTTGACTGACATCCTGAACCAGGTTGCAGGCACTGGTTACAATTTGACGTTTTTTCTTGAGTGGAAAGCTTGATGAAAGGCACACCCAGAAAATATACCTCTCTGTTGATATCACAAACATTATCCATACATTATCAAGCATTTCACACATATTATCCAGATACTGACTGTTAACACTTGGTGGTCTATAGCAGCTTCCCAGAAGAATGGGCTTAAGATGAGGCAGATGTACCTGTAGCCATATTATTTCAACAGCATTTGACATTATATCCTCTCCAAGCTTTACAGGAATATGACCTTGAACATACACAGCAACACCTCCACCATTGGCATTCCAGTTTCTTCTGAAGATGTTGAAACCATGTATTTCTACCTTTGTATCATCAAAGGTATTATCTAAGTGATAGTCCATATATATATATATATATATATATATATATATATATATATATATATATATATACAAACAAGTATTTAGTCAGACACCAATTGTGCAAGTTTTCCCACTTAAAAAGATGAGAGAGGCCTGTAATTTTCATCATAGGTACACTTCAACTACGACAGACAAAATGAGAAAAAGGTTTTCACACACTGTTGCTGATATTTTGGCCCATTCCTCCATGCAGATCTCCTCTAGAGCAATGTTTTTGGGGCTGTTGCTGGGCAACACGGACTTGCAACTCCCTCCAAAGATTTTCTATGGGGTTGAGATCTGGAGACTGGCTAGGCCACTCCAGGACCTTGAAATGCTTCTTACGAAGCCACTCCTTTGTTGCCCGGGCGGTGTGTTTGGGATCATTGTCATGCTGAAACACCCAGCCACGTTTCATCTTCAATGCCCTTGCTGATGGAAGGAGGTTTTCACTCAAAATCTCACGATACATGGCCCCATTCATTCTTTCCTTTACACAGATCAGTCGTCCTGGTCCCTTTGCAGAAAAACAGCCCCAAAGCATGATGTTTCCACCCCCATGCTTCACAGTAGGTATGGTGTTCTTTGGATGCAACTCAGCATTCTTTGTCCTCCAAACACGACGAGTTGAGTTTTTACCAAAAAGTTATATTTTGGTTTCATCTGACCACATGACATTCTGCCAATCTTCTTCTGGATCATCCAAATGCTCTCTAGCACACTTCAGACGGGTCTGGACATGTACTGGCTTAAGCAGGGGGACACGTCTGGCACTGCAGGATTTGAGTCCCTAGCGGCATAGTGTGTTACTGATGGTAGGCTTTGTTACTTTGGTCCCAGCTCTCTGCAGGTCATTCACTAGGTCCCCCCGTGTGGTTCTGGGATTTTTGCTCACCGTTGTTGTGATCATTTTGACCCCACGGGGTGAGATCTTGCGTGGAGCCCCAGATCGAGGGAGATTATCAGTGGTCTTGTATGTCTTCCATTTCCTAATAATTGCTCCCACAGTTGATTTCTTCAAACCAAGCTGCTTACCTATTGCAGATTCAGTCTTCCCAGCCTGGTGCAGGTCTACAATTTTGTTTCTGGTGTCCTTTGACAGCTCTTTGGTCTTGGCCATAGGTGAGTTTGGAGTGTGACTGTTTGAGGTTTTGGACAGGTGTATTTTATACTGATAACAAGTTCAAACAGGTGCCATTAATACATGTAACGAGTGGAGGACAGAGGAGCCTCTTAAAGAAGAAGCTACAGGTCTGTGAGAGCCAGAAATCTTGCTTGTTTGTAGGTGACCAAATACTTATTTTCCACCATAATTTGCAAATAAATTCATAAAAAATCCTACAATGTGATTTTCTGGATTTTTTTCTCTCATTTTGTCTGTAATAGTTGATGTGTACCTATGATGAAAATTACAGGCCTCTCTCATCTTTTTAAGTGGGAGAACTTGCACAATTGGTGGCTGACTAAATACTTTTTTGCCCCACTGTGTGTGTGTGTGTGTGTGTGTGTATATATATATATATATATATATATATATATGAACGTTATCGCTTACTAGCAAGTTATCGATTTCATGAACCTTGTTTCTTAGGCTGCATTTGGGATTCTTGATTGTTTTTATTGCTTTACTGGGAGGATTATCAGAATTAGACATGATAGTGGTATTTGTGTTTGAGATGATAGTGGAAGGTGAGCAGCACACGGTGGACTTCCTACTAGGACAAACTGCCTCAGTGCTAACAGTATAACTCAGGTTTGTTATTATTATTGCATACAATAGCTGTAGAATCTTCAGAGGTATTCAGGCGTGTTAGATGGACATAAATGTGGTTGCTTACATTATAACTGCCATTGACCCTGGGACAATGTACATTTCCAGCAGCACTATGACAACTCAGTGACACAATGGTAGTGATCATCTGAGCAGGGCTTGGGTCATTGTCTGACCACAGCATTGAAATGTGCGAACAGGGTCCAGGAGCTAAGATGATAGATGGACTCCGTCATTCCTTTAGAGCATCTTCCAAAAGGTGTAAAAGTGACCAATACATGTTATGCCAGCAGAGCTACAGTAGTGTGTTAGCCAAGTTTGTAATGCCAGTAGCCTGCTGAATCTTTCACAGAAGCGGCCCAGCGATGGTACCGGGCCTGAATTTTTTTTGGACAGAAGTTCTTAAGTTTGACATCACATCATTTATGTGACTGGAAGTTGGATCAAGGTGACCCACTGTCCAGTGTGACTTATGCTGGTTTGGGTTGAGTTTTGTTGGTTCTAGTCTAAAAGTTATCCTGCTGTTTCTTCTCCTTCCCTCTGTAAAAAAAGGGTTAAATGCTGCAGTGCTAACATTGTGTATGCCGGGGCATATGTACAGAGAGATTAGTATGGAAATGTACCATAGTGCTTTGTGTGCCAAAAGGACTCTCACAAAGCACTTACTGTCATTGGTATAATAATACAAGCATACAGCGACTGGCACTTCCCTTGATCTAATTTATTTACTACAAGCAGAAGAATCAACAATATATTTTCATTTTGAGTTATCACATCAGATGTTCTGTATGAGTGTAATGAATGAATAAATAGAACTGAAAAAAATTGTTATCGTAGTGGCAGTTTGTATTTGGACATAAAAGACACAATGTCAAATTAATTTAACTCTAAGATCTGTCCAGCTTCTGAAAACTGAAGCCAAAAACAAACGCATCACTTTTAATTAGGGCTAATATTGGCGTTGTAATTGATTTAAATACAAGTTGTTGAGTTGTCAAATGCAATAGACACTTGGGAAGCATCACCCTCAAATGTTCAGATTTACATTGTTACTACCTTGTTGGCATTCAATGGAATGGGCAACCATCATTCCCGCAGATTTACAGTTTTCTAGGTCTTCTGTGATGGCAGCCCTCTAAAGATTTTGCCCCAATTGAAGTGACTTGAGGAAAAAGTATTTATCTGGCTCTCCCGTTAACTCGAGGAGTGATCTGACATGATTCCTGCTTTACCACTCTGCCTCTCTATCCCTCCCTCTCTCTGCTGAATGTTGTTCTCTCCCTGGGTGCCCTCCTTCCGTCAATTTAATCAACCCTTTTAATTACCGTCACTATCAGTCGCCCTGCGCCTCATTGTCACCTATGCGACAATCAGCTTGGGAAGGCAAAGCAAGGCAAGGGAAGGCAGGGGGAAGCTCATTGGGGAGACAGGGGCCTGTGCTTGGGTAATAGCAGGCTTTTGCCAGTCCGTCAGCTGTATTGCCAGCTCTCATCTCTCCCTGCCCGCCGGGCGGCTACATAGATGTCGTGATAAATGGATATTCGCTTTAGCTCAACTGTGTCCTCTTTAAGTAGAGGAGAGACTGGCTTTTTTTGACATGTATTTTCCTTTCTATCATCGTCATTTCTTTCCATTCCCTCTGATCATTATTCCAAGTAGACATGGGCTATTGTTCTTGTCTCTCATCGCCTCTAATTACCCGCTGCTTGGTCATTAACATGTCAAATCAAAACAAATCAAATTGTTATTGGCACATGCTTCGTAAACAACAGGTTTAGACTAACAGTGAAATGCTTACCAACAATGCAGAATCCAATAAAAAAAATATAGAATAATAGAATAATAAGCATTGTAGCACGAGGAATAAATACACAATGATCAAAGGTACTGTTGCTTGGCTATATACATGGGGTACCATTACCCATCCGATGTGCATGGGTATGAGAAATGTAGGTAGATATGTACTTATACTGTAGGTTGGGGTAAAGTAACGAGGCAATAGGATAGATAATAGACAATAGCAGCAGTATATGTGATGAATGTGGAAGTGTGTGTGTGGCGATTGCGTGCCTGTGAGTTTGTGTAATGTGTGAGTGAGTGTGTGTGTGTGTGTGTGTGTGTGTGTGTATATGTATTTGAGTGTCAGTGTAATTATGTGTGAGTGTGTTGGTAGAGTCCAGTGTGTGTGCATAGATTCAAAAAGAGTTAATGAAAAAAGGTCAATGCAAGATAGTGTGTAGTTAACCAATAGCTAGCCGGACTAACTATTTAGCAGTCTTATGGCAGAGAGAACAGTCTGACTTAGGGCCTTCCTCTGACACCGACTGGCACAGCGGTCTAAGGCACTGCATCTCAGTGCTAGAGGCTGTATCACAACCGGCCGTGATCGGAAGTCCCATAGGGCGGCGCACAATTGGCTCAGCGTTGTCTGGATTAGGGGAGGGTTTGGCTGGGGTAGGCAGTCATTGTAAATAAGAATTTCTTCTTAACTGACTTGCCTAGTTAAATAAAGGTGAAATAAAACAAAAATAAAATAGAGGTCCTGGATGGCAGGGAGTTCAGCCCCAATGATGTACTGGGTTGTAAGCACTAGCCTCTGTAGCACCTTGCTGTCTGATGCTGAGCAGCTGCCATACCAAGCGGTCATGCAGCCAGTCAATATGCTCTCAATGGTGCAGCTTGATAGGGATTGCACCACACTGTCAGGTCTCTGACCTCCTCCCTGTAGGCTGTCTCATTGTCATTGGTGATCAGGCCCTCCACCGTCGTGTCATCAGCAAACTTGATGATGGTGTTGGAGTTGTACGCGGCCACGCAGTCGTGGGTGAACAGGGAGTACAGGAAGGGACTAAGCACGCACCCTAGAGTGGCTCCTGTGTTGAGGGTCATGTGTTGGCGGATGTGTTGCAGAGGGAGTTGTTCAGTGATGAGCTTAGTGATGAGCTTGGAGGGCACTATAGTGTTGAACTCTGATCTGTAGTCTATGAACAGCATGGTCAGGAAAATAGAAATTTCACCAGCTGTGGATCAGATTGGGTGATATGTGAATTGGAGTGGGTCTAGGGTTTCTGGGATGATGGTGTTAATGTGAGCCATGACCAGCCTTTCATTTGCAGTTCATGGCTACAGATGTGAGTGCTACAGGGCGGTAGTCAATTAGACACATTACCATGGCGTTCTTGAGCACATGGATTATGGTGGTCTGCTTGAAACACACTTGAATAGACATTTGAATAGACATTACAGACTGAGTCAGGGAGAGGATCAAAATGTCAGTGAAGACACTTGCCAGCGGGTCAGTGCATTCTCTGAGTACGCGTCCTGGCAATCCATCTTGCCCTGTGGCCTTGTGAATGTTAACCTGTTAGGTGTTACTCACATGGGCTACAGAGAGCGTGATCGCACAGTCGTCCGGAACAGCTGGTGCTCTCATGCATGGTTCAGTGTTGCTACCTTCAAAGTGAGCATAGAATGCATTTAGCTCGTCTGGTAGGTTCACGTCACAGCTCTCTGCTGGGGTTCCCTTTGTAATCCATGATAGTTTGTAAGCCCTGCCACATTTGATGAGCATTAGAGCCAGTGTAGTAGAATTCGATCTTGTGTCCTGTGTTGACGCGTTGCTTGTTTGATGGTTCGTCGGAGGGTGTAGCGGGATTTCTTATAAGCGTCCGGATTAGCGTCCATCTACTCAACAACGGCAGCTCTAGGTTTTATTTCAGTGCGGATGTTGCCTGTAATCCATTGCTTCTGGTTGGGGTATGTACGTACTGTCACTGTGGGGACGACGTCGTCAATGCACTTATTAATGAAGCCAGTTACTGATGTGATAAACTTCTCAATGCCATCGGATGAATACAGGAACATATTCCAGTCTGTGCTAGCGAAACAGTCCTGTGGCTTAGCATCCGCTTCGTCGGACCACTTCCATATCGAGGGCGTCACTTGTATTTCCTGTTAGTGTTTTTGCTTGTAAACAGGAATCAGGAGGATGGAGTTATGGTGAGATTTGACAAATGGAGGGTGAGGGATAGCTTGTATGCATCTCCGTGTGTGGAGTAAAGGTGGTGTAGATTTATTTTTACTACAGCTGAACAGGTAACATGCTGGTAGAAATTAGCAAAAACGGATTTCAGTTTTCCTGCATTAAAATCACTGGCCATTAGGACTCTGCCTCTGGATGAATATTTTCTTATTTGCTTATGGCCCTACACCTTTCAATGAGTGCGGTTTTGTGCCAGCATTGGTTTGTGGTGGTAAATAGAGAGCTAGATGAAAACTCTCTTGTTAAATAGTGTGGTCTACAGCTTCTCATGAGGTATTCGAACTCAGGCGAGCAGAACCTTGAGACTTCCTTAACCTGTCTACGATATTGGTTCCCAGCTGGGAACCTACCCTCCCACGTTCAGCTGAAACGGCGGCGCATGGAACGCAAAAATATTCGTAAAAATATTTAACCTCCACACATTAACAAGTCCAATAGCTCAAATGAAAGATAAACACCTTGTTCATCTAGCCAGCAAGTCAGATTTCTAAAATGTTTTACGGCGAAAACATAGCACATATATATGTAAAACCACCACCAGACACAGCTCATTTGAATAGCCAAAACATGCAATCAACAAACGCAGGATTAAAAAATAAATCGCTCACTAACCTTTTGAAAATCTTCATCAGATGACAGTAATATGACATGTTACACAGTACATATTTTTTTTTTCAATAATATGCCATTTATATCCATAAATGTCCATTTACAGTGAGTTCACGTTCAGAAATTACTCAAAAATGCCCGCAGGAAATCTAGGTAGCGCGGCAAGATAACGTAAATAGACATCATAAACTTTGACTAAATATACATGTTCTACATATAGTTAGAAAGATACACTGCTTCTTTATGCAACCGCTTTGTTAGATTTATTTTTAACGTTACAGAAATCGCACACTATTCAATATGCTGAGACGGCGCTCAGTTCCAAGCTACATTTCTACGTAATGTTGGAGTCAACAGAAACACAGATTTAAGCATAAATATTCCCTTACCTTCGATGGTCTTCGTTCAGAATGTTCTGGAAGGCTTCATACTTATCCAATACATTGTTTGGTTTCAAGTCTTGCGTCTTTGCATTAGCTACTGCTAATAACATCAGCTGAAATGCACCCAAAACGTCCTCTGGTCCAGAAAAGTTGCGCATCAAAACTTCAAAATTACATATTATATGTCGACTAAACAGGTCAAACTAAGTGCAGAAGCAAGCTTTATGATGTTTTAGACACGCAAAACAAACTTCAATTCAATCGGCCATCGTCTGCCCTTCTCTTGAGTGCTGGAACAAAGGAATGGCTGGGACCAATTCGCGCCCCTACGCACAGCCTATTTTCTCGTGGCACGCACTAATTTCACTCCCATAGGGTCAATTCTCGCGGGATTTGAACGATTCAAAGCTCTACTGAAAGAGGACATCTAGCGGATAGATAGAAAGTCTCCCCAGAATCATAACTGGTTGGGAAGGGTGGGGGCCATGACGTCAAAGTTGCTCCAACTTTCATGGCCACAAAAACTAGTTTGGAAGAATGCCTGCCCTGTGAGTTCTGCTATACTTACAGACATAATTCCAACGGTTTTAGAATCTTTAGAGTGTTTTCTATCCAATAATAATTTTTATTTGCATATATTAGCAATTTTTGACAGATTTTTTTTCCAGTTTACTAGGGGTACCCAATCTCTCCAAAGGGGGCGTATGTCTGCCATATCCTTAACAGGTTTTTAATATTAGAGATTTCGCACCAGTCTTTGCTGACAAAGAAACACACCCCGCCTCCACGGATCTTACCGGACGATGCTGTTCTGTCTTGCCGATGCATGGAAAACTCAGCTAACTGTATATTATCCATGTCCTTGTTCCACCATGACTCTGAAAAACATAGTATATTAGTTCTTAATGTCCGGTTGGCGGAAACATTATGTACAAAAAAAGTTAAAAGATCAGCAACAACAAAACATTTGTCAGGATCCCGTAAAACGGCAGCTATGCATCCCATTGTCATTTTGTCGTATGAACACTTTACACTCGTGGGAATTGGCCTATATGGATATGGATATGGACATAAGAAATATGAAATGCATAAGCGTGGTATTAATTGAAATTGAATAGTTTGGAAATCATGGGGAAATTATTAGGTCAAAGTTGAGGACACAGTTCACATGACATACTACTGGATACAAACATTACACTGGTGATTTTATGTGCATTTTACTTTTACTGTACTTTTCGCACGTATTAACGTGTGCATTCAGGTCCGTGCATTCAGGTGCGTGTTCCGCTGTGAATTCTCTTCACAATAGACAAATATAGGCTCATTCTGTTCAAAACATTCTGTACGACGCCATGTCATCATAGTGGCCATAAATGTTGACTAACATGAGTTTTATGATATGGAAATGTGAAGTGCACATTTGGACTCACGGTTGTTTGGCTTGCTTGTATGACATCAAAGTGGTATTTATTATAATCTTCAATGTTTAATCTTTCTGCATTTCCTTCACTCAGACAACAAAAAATTTGCAAAAGTTGACCAATTACCAATTAGCGGGAGAGATGGGGACAATTTCATGCTTTGTCTGTCAGTCAAAACACATACAGCACTGTGAAGCCTAAGCTCTGAGGTAATTTTTAGCATGCTACTGTACAGCCACTGTACAGCTACTGTACAGCCACTACGTTCCATTTTAGGCACTTATCAATAGTGTTATTCCAAGATTATCTTTCCATTCCTCAACATTTCCTTTCCAAAATGCTTAGCTTTTATCCAAGGCCTTTATGCTTTGATATGTCGTATAGAACCTCAAAAAAATAAATTCATCATGATGCATTGTGAATTATAAAAACATTATAGTAGGTGAGAGTAAATATTTTATTTGCCCAACTGCTGAACCAAATCCTATTATAATTGTTCATGGCAATCATTCGGGATAACACTCAAACATTGCACCACGAGTTGTCTAAAAATAGCTATGTACGTTAGTTTTTTGTTTGTAGTTTGTAGTCATTATGATAACGTTTCAATTTACTTTGAAACATCTTTATTTAGAGGTGTTTCAACCAATACCAGAACAAATACATTGACAGTAAAGCATACATTCATGGACCCAAGTCCTATGTCCCTTATTGAGAAGATGCAGTATTGTAGCAGTATTATAACAGACCGACAACCTCTGTGTTTCTGCTCACATATATCTAACATTATATTCAGATCTGCAGTATCCCACCCAACGGCCAATGTGTTTGATTACAGGCATCTTTGAGTTGGTGTGGTAACAAAGGAACTCATGTAATTCAACCTATGCTGTCATGTCCTTTTGTAATGAAACTCATCATCTTGTCATCTTCTCCTCCTTTAATCCCTCCTTCCATCCCTCCTTTCTCCAATTACCAGACCCTGGGATCGTGAGAAGCCAGCGAGGTTGAAGGTAAGTGCATTTATTGCATCTCTTTGACAATATAATTGGCCTGGAGCATTGATTTTCCTCCCTCTGTCTTTCTTCAGGGGATGTAAGCAGGTTGGTTACAGATAAAGCAAACAGCAACATTTGTGTTGCTACTGTTGTCTTGTTCTCTTGTTGATGACTGCATGTAGAGGACACTGGTCTAGACAGGTTCAGCCAAGAGGTTGTTTGCTCTGCTCAATGTCTCTCTGGTCATCGTCTCTGTAGCAGCGTAGGCAGAAATTGCTGTGTGGCTGGTTATAAGTAAAAGTGGCTAGGCCAACATTTTTCTGCAAAAATACTGCAAAAATATCCCTACATATTTAAGTGAAAATTTGTGGAATCATGTCGCATCATTTAACAGATAACACAGAATAAATGTGACCAGAAAACACCACATTTTTTTCTTCACAAACAAGCCCATTATTATTGCCAAGCAACTCAAGTGCACAACTACACAACTGCTTATAACAACACCGTTGACAAAAGTCAGACATTAAACAAACATAATGAAATACACAACATATCAGACCTCAGGATAAGACTCAGATGCAGAGAGTTTGAAGTAACAAAGGTTTATTACAAAAACTGGGAGCAGGCAAACAACAGGTCAAGGGCAGGTGGAGGTCTGCAATCCAGAGCAGAGTCCGAAAGGTACAGAACGGCAGGCAGGCTCATGGTCAGGGCAATCAGAATGGTCAAAACCAAGAAAATTAGAAAACAGAGACTAGAGAGAAAAGAGGAAAGAGGAGACAGAGGTGTACTCCTTGATACATGAAACGTGGGATGTATACGGATGGTGTGGGGCAACAGAAGACGAATAGCAGAGGGGCTAAGGATCTTGGAAATTGGGAAAGAGACGATAAAATGGGGGAAGGTTTGTAGGCCTCTACCCGAAGATGCAGATCCTAGTAGCCAGCCATACCCTCTGCCCAAGACGATAGCGGGGAGCCAGGGTTCGGAGGTGGCCTGCCTGTCGGCGATACCTGGAGGTGGTCTTGAGAAGAGCAGACCGAGCTCTCTTCCAGGTACGCCAACAGCGACGGACAAACATCTGGGCAGAGGGTATGTTGACCTCTTCCTCTTGCTCCGGGAGTGGGGGCTGATAACCCATGGAGCACTCTAAGGGCAAGAGCCCAGTGGCTGAGCACGGAAGAGTGCTCCGGGCACACTCCACCCACACAAGTTGCTGGCTCCAGGTGTGGAGTTGGCAGAAACGAGGCACTGAGAGTCGTCTCCAGGTCCTGATTGGCATGCTCCAACTGGCCGTTAGCTTGGGGATGAAACACGGAGGACAGGCTGGCCCAACGGCCCAATGAGTGTGCAGAACACCTTCCATAACTGGGACGAGAACTGAGTACCACGGTCAGAAACCATGTTCACCGGAAGTCCATGGATCCGGAAGACATGCTGCACCAAGAGTTGGGAGGGGAATGAAATGGGTGGCTTTGGAAAACCTGTCCACCACGTGAGGATAGTGGTGTTGATATCAGACAAAGGGAGACCAGTGACGAAGTCCAGGGATATATGTGACCAGGGATGGTGAGGGACAGGAAAAGGTTGAGCCAGCCGGAGCTTGCCGAGGAGTCTTCTTCCAAGCATAGACAGTGCAGGTGGTGACGAACGTGGAGATGTCCGGAACTATGGCGGGCCACCAAAAGCGTTGTCGCACAAATGCCAGGGTACGATAGGAGCCAGGTTGGCAGGCAAGCCTTGCGGAATGAGCCCATTCCAGGACCGGGGAGCAGGTAGCGTCTGGGACAAATATCCGGTTAGTTGAGCCCCGCCAGGGAGGTGTAGAATCGTGGCAAAAGCGTTGTGACATTGTGTCCGGGAGATAGGAGATGGTGAAGTTGAAACAGGTGAACAACAGGGCCCATTGAGCTTGCCTGGAGTTGAGACGCTTTGATGTGCGGAGATATTCCTGGTTCTAGTGATCTATTCACACTATGAATGGAAGTTCATCCCCCTCTAACCAGTGTCTCCACTCCTCCAAGGCCATCTTCATCGGAAGTAGTTCTCAATTCCCCACAACATAATTCCTCTCCGTGGCATTAAGGCAATGGGAGAAGGCCGTGCAGGGATGCAGCTTAAGGTCCAGGGCAGAATGCTGGGAGAGGATGGCCACCACTACAACATCCGAAGCGTCTACCTCCACCACGAACTGACAGAATGGGTCCGGATGGATCAATATGGGAGCTGTGGTCAAGCAGTGCTTAAGGTCCAGAAACGCTGGTCAGCAGCTGAGGGCGATAGAAATGGGCAAATCCTAAGAAACTGCATCTGCTCTCTGGGCGTGGGTTGGGGCTAATCCACCACCACTCTCATCTTTCCCGGATCCATCTGGGCATTCCCAGCAGCGATGATGTATCCAAGGAAGGAGATGGTGGGGCAATGGAAATCACATTTTTCGGCTTTGACAGACAGCTGGTTCTCCAGGAGATGCTGGTGTGGAGAATTGATTTTTGAGCCGAGCGGGAAAATACGAGGATGTTGTCGAGGTAGACAAATAATTTCAACTTCCTGCTACTCATGCCAACAATATAAGATATGCATGTAATTAGTAGATTTGGATGGAAAACACTCTGAAGTTTCTAAAACCGTTTGAATCATGTCTGTGAGTACAACAGAACTTATGTAGCAGGCAAAACCCCGAGGACTAACTGTTCAGATTTTTTTTTTTAGGTCTCTGTCTGTTCACTGAATTCTCATAGGCAAATGATATTTCTTAGGAACTTTTTTCCAATTCATACCGCTTCCACTGGATATCATCAGTCTTTGAAATTTGGTTGAGGATATTCATTTGTGCAATGAAGAAGTAGGGCCATCCTGGAAAAGGGTAACGCTGTTGAGAGTTGGCCAAGACTTGAAAAGTAGCGTTAGTTTCCTCTCGTCCTCTATTGAAAACAGATAGACCCGTCTTCAATTTGATCGATTATTAACGTTTAAAAATACCTAAAGTTGTATTACAAAAGTAGTTTGAAATATTTTGGCAAAGTTTATAGGCAACTTTTGAAATATTTTGTAGTGATGTTGCACAATTTGGAAATGGTTTTTTTCTGGATCAAACGCTTCAAATACATTGACATTTTGGATATATGGACGGAATTAATCGAACAAAAGGACCAATTGTGATGTTTATGGGACATATTGGAGTGCCAACAAAATAAGCTTGTCAAAGGTAAGGCATGTTTTATATTTTATTTCTGCGTTTTGTGTAGCGCCTGCAGGAGTAAAATATGCTACCCTCTTTGTTTACTGTTGTGCTATCATCAGATAATAGCTTCTTATGCTTTCGCTGAAAAGCCTTTTTAAAATCTGACATGTTGGCTGGATTCACAACGAGTGTAGCTTTAATTGAGTATCTTACATGTATGATTTAATGAAAGTTTTTGAATTTGAATTTTAAAAAATTAATTTGCCGCGCTGCATTTTCCCTGGTTTTTGGCCAAGTGGGACGCAAGCGTCCCCTATACCATAAGAAGTTATTAACCAGGGCCTGGAACACAGCAGGAGCATTGGTCAAAATCTGACCAAAAGCCAGTGAAAATGCAATGCGCCAAATTCTAATAAATTACTATAAAAATCTAACTTTCATGGAATCACACATGCAAGATAGCAAATTAAAGCTACACTTTAATTTCAAAAAGGCTTTTTTGACGAAAGCAAATTATGCTATTATCTGAGGATAGCACCATAGTAAACAAAGCTAGAGAAGCATATTTCAACCCTGCAGGCACGACACAAAACTTAGAAATAAAAATATAATTCATGCCTTACCTTTGACAAGGTTCTTTTGTTGGCACTCCAATATGTCCCATAAACATCAGAAATGATCCTTTTGTTCGATTAATTCCGTCGATGTATATCAAAAATGTCCATTTATTTGGCGCATTTGATCCAGAAAAACACCGGTTCCAACTTGCGCAATGTGACTACAAAATATCTCAAAAGTTACCTGTAAACTTTGCCATTACATTTCAAACTACTTTTGTAATACAACTTTAGGTATTTTTTTAAATGTAAATAATCGATAAAATTTAAGACGGGATGATCTGTGTTCAATACAGGAGGAAAACAAACTGTAGCTAGCTTTCTGGTCACCCTCCTCTATCTAACAGTACACTTCAAGTTACCCTCATTCAAGATGGCTGTACTTCTTCATTACACAAAGGAAAATCCTAAACCAATTTCTAAAGACGGTTGACATCCAGTGGAAGTTATAGGAACTGCAAGAAGGTCCCTTAGAAATCTGGATTTCCAATGAAAGCCCATTGAAAAGAGAGTGACCTCAAAAAAAAATCTGAATGGTTTGTCCTCGTGGTTTCGCCTGCTAAATAAGTTCTGTTATACTCACAGACATAATTCAAACAGTTTTAGAAACTTCAAAGTGTTTTCTATCCAAATCTACTAATAACATGCATATCCTATATTCTGGGGATGAGTAGCAAGCAGTTGAATTTGGGCATGCATTTCTTCCAGACGTGAAAATACTTCCCCCTGTTAACCAGGGCCTGGAACAGAGCAGAAGCATTGGTCAAAACGAATGGCATCACCAGGTATTCATAGTGTCCGCTAGCAGTGTTGAAGGCTGTCTTCAACTCGTCACCGTCCGTATCCGTTCAAGGTGGTAGGCATTCCGCCCCCCTGGAGCTGCTCGAAAGCCGAGGCGATCAATGGTAGCGGGTAGCGGTTCTTAACCGTGATGTCATTGAGGCCCCAGTAGTCGAGCGCAGAGTTTTGTACTTCTTCTCCACAAAGAAGAACCCTGCGCTGACGGGAGAGGCAGAAGGATGGATACCCACTGCAGCCAGGGAGTCCTCGACGTACGTTTCCATAACTTTGGTCTCCGGACCCGACAGTGAATGCAGCTGTACCCGGGGTGATGTAGTGCCTGGGAGAAAGTCGATCCCGTGGTCAAAGGGTCGATGCGGAGAAAGTGACGTGGCCTGGGCCTTGCTGAAAACCTCTTTGAGATCCTGGTACTCCGCAGGAACGGCGGAAAGGTCCAAGGCTTCTTCCGAGCCCACAGGAAGACGTCCCATGGGCAGGCTGCGCCGACTTCAGGCAATGGGCGTGGCAGAACGAGCTCCAGCCCATGATAGTACTAGCAGTCCAGTTGATAAGAGGATTGTGGCACTGGAGCCAAGAAAACCCCAATACCATGGGAACCTGTCGAGACTTGGTGAGCATACACTGTATAGACTGTGGTTTCCGGACATCAGTAGTACATTCATGAATATCAGTAGTATTGTGGGTAACCCAGCATATAGAGTGCCCATCCAGTGCTCTAACTTCCAGGGGACTGGAGAGGGGCTGAGTGGGTATGCCCAGCTCAGACACCAGGGTCGCGTCCATGAATCTCTCGTCGGCCCCAGAGTCAATGAGAACCCGGAGAGATTTAGACTGATAGCCCCACAGCATGATGGCATGGAGAGGGGAGCGAGTAAGGAGCCGAGTTGCATCGGCTCCAAAAAAGACGAGTCAGCAGACCTCAGAGGCTCTCCGGACGTAAACGCAGGGGACTTCCGGAGTTCCTCGGAGGCAAGGTGGGATCCTTGGGCGATCAATTGGGACCGGAATCAGACCTTCTCTCCCTTTTAAGTTCCTGTAGCTGCCCATCAATCCTGATGGCCAAGGAGATGAGCGAATCGAGATCCGTAGGCAGCTCCTGAGTTCGTCCTTTACCTCCTCCGATAATACACGAAGGAATGTGTCGAACAGGGATTCCGGGTTCCAGGCAATCTCGGCAGCCAACGTGCGGAAATTAACTGCACAGTCCCCAACACCGCGGGAGTCTTGGCGAAGCTGAAGTAACTTCTGGCGGCCTCACAGATAATCAGCGGAATTGCTCCAAGCAATGTATTCAAGGCACAGTCATGCCGTTCTGCCAAGGTCTGGAATCCGTCCATAAGACTTCGAAGTAGCTCCTTGTGTCTCCCAACGGTGGCTCCCTTGGGAGGAAATGGCATTGCGGAGCCGGTCCGAGTCTTCTAAGGTCAGTTCATTCTAGCAGACCTCAGGATAAGACCCAGATGCAGACAGTTCAAAGTAACAAGAGTGTATTACAAAAACAGGGAACAGGCAAACGACAGGTCAAGGGCAGGCAGAGGTCAGTAATCCAGAGCAGAGTCTGAAAGTTACCGAACGGCAGGCAGGCTCAGGGTAAGGGCATGCAGAATTGTCAAAACCGGGAAAACTAGAAAACAGGGACTAGAGACAAAAACAGGAGTACGGGAAAACCGCTGGTAGGCTTGACGAGACAAGACAAACTGGCAACAGAGAAACAGAAAACACAGGTACACCTGGAGGAGGGTGGAGACAAGCACAAGGCAGGTGAAACAGATCAGGGTGTGACATAACATGTCTATCACTTACATATTCAGAGAGAGAGAGAGAGAGAGAGAGATACAGCAGCAGACAAGTGCAGTGACAAAATTTGAAATTATTTGACTGTCACAATATACAGATAATGGATGAAGTGTTCAGTCTGACAGCCCAACCGAATGAAATAATCAACATATTATCAGATCAGATTAACCAGTCTCACTCAAAGGAGCACTCTACAGTAGTGGTGGCAGGTAGCCTAGTGGTTAGAGTGTTGGGCCAGTAACCAAGAGGTTGCTGGATCAAATCCCTGAGCTGACAAGGTAAAAAATCTGTTGTTCTGCCCCTGAGCAAGGCAGTTATCCCACTGTTTCCTGGGTGCTGAAGATGTGGCTGTTGATTAAGGCACCTCTCTGATTCATGATTCACATTTCAGTTGAAGGCATTCAGTTGTACAACTGACTAGGTATCTCCCTTACGGTACAGGCAAGGCAGGTGGATTTAGTACCAGGGTCAGCGCATCAGTTTCACATTCGGGTGTTGAAGAAGGAGATTATTTCATCAAAGGACAATAGGGTGAGATTGCAAGATCTTACATGAAGTCATAGGTGATGATGGCCCTTGATCGTAGGGAAAATGTCAGGGCAGCAGCTGCCAAAACTTCAAGAAGGGATGGGAATTCCTGACCTACCCCCATTTTCTAATGCAGTTGCTGAAGAAACACAGTTAATTCAGAATCCTCAACAGAGATATGATAGTAATCACATGGGGCCAACAGTGATTATTTTAGTGCCAAAGTCCCTGGCAGCAGGGGTGTAGTTTTTTTCCACTTTATTTCAATTTGAGAATACACAGAGCTGATTAATCTATTTCTGGAAAATGGATTCTGATAACCTCTAAATAAATTATATTTAATTTCCACTAAAATTCCATGAAAAACAATAGGATGATGAACCAAATAAATATGAGTAGCAGCTTAGAAGATGTTTGCTGCTACCAGTTCGCACAGTCTCACTTCAGACATTCAGACAGTTCATACATTTTTCTCAAAAGTCAAATTTAGAAGTTGTTCCAAAAGTCAAATTTCTCAGTGTTTAAGGTTACATTTAGGCATTGCCATCCAAAATTTTAAGGTTAAGGTTAAGTTCAGGCATTAACTCCGAATTGTTAAGGTAAGGCATACAGTTTCAAATCAAATCAAATTTCATTAGTCACATGTGCCGAATACAAGAGGTGTAGACTTTACAGTGAAATGCTTACTTACGAACCCCCAACCAACAGTGCAGTTGCACAAAAAATATGAATAAGAGGAAAGTAACAAATTATTAGAGAGCAGCCGTAAAAAATAACAATATTTACCGGTTAGTTGAGGTAGTATGTACATGTAGGTAGAGTTAATTAAAGTGACTATGCATAGATGACAACCAGTTGGCAGTGATGTGGAGGAGGGGGGGAGCAATGCAAATAGTCTGAGTAGCCATTTGACTAGATGTTCAGGAGCCTTATGGCTTGGGGGTAGAAGCTGTTTAGAAGCCTCTTGGACCTAGACTTGGCCCCCCGGGTACGGAGAGAACAGCGGAGAGAACAGTCTATGACTAGGGTGGCTGGAGTCTTTGACAATTTTTATGGCCTTCCTCTGACACCGCCTGGTATAGAGGTACTGGATGGCAGGAAGCTTGGGCCCCAGTGATGTACTGGCCGTTCGTACTACCCCCTGTAGTGCCTTGCAGTCGGAGGCCGAGCAGTTGCCATACCAGGCAGTGATGCAACCAGTCAAGACGCTCTCGATGGTGCAGCTGTAGAACAGATCTGTAGATTTGAGCACCCATGACAAATCTTTTCTGTCTCCTGAGGGGTATAGGTTTTGTCGTGCCCGCATCAAGACTGTCAAGGTGTGCTTGGACCACGTTAGTTTGTTGGTGATGTGGACACCAAGGAACTTGAAGCTCTCACCTGCTCCACCGCAGTCACGTCGATGAGAATGGGCGCATGCTCGGTCCTCTTTTTCCTGTAGTCCACAATCATCTCCTTTGTCTTGGTTTGGGATAGGCTTAAAACAAAAATATCACTGGATTCAAACTTGCAATATTTGGAATCAGAAGCAGATTATTGTGCCCAACTGCCATCTCCGTCCATGATGACCAATTACAAATGAAATCTACTTGAAGGTAACAGTGCTTGCTGTTGCCCGTAGTGGCTGGTTTCCACATCATCTCCCGACATTCTCAGACATGGATGGATGTCGAATACTGACTTGTATCACAAGTGACCTGGCTGGGTTTCTTCCTTGTCTTCTCTCTGGCAGTGTGAGAATGATGACAAACTATAGGCTACAATCAATTTGGCCAAAGTGGGATCCAAATTCACCTTGTGTCTGCCTGGATGTTCATGAAACAATACGGATCCCCTCTTGCGTAGTGGAATCCAGAACGATATACTTGGTTACGGCAACACCGTTCTGCCAAGGACTCCCAAACCAGAGTGGCCACCTCAAAGCCCAAGGAGCCTGACACTCTCTGGAAGTTGCTGTAGTCCTGGTTGGAATATTTAGCCAACATTGGCTATTGGTT
Source organism: Oncorhynchus mykiss (assembly GCF_013265735.2). Classification (NCBI taxonomy): domain Eukaryota; kingdom Metazoa; phylum Chordata; class Actinopteri; order Salmoniformes; family Salmonidae; genus Oncorhynchus; species Oncorhynchus mykiss. The sequence goes on from NC_048571.1 coordinate 51,781,888, forward strand.
GAGACAAGTGACAATTTTAGCATGTAAATCTTGGTGGGGCAAAAAAATAAAGAATAAGTGGGATGAATTCCAGCAAAGCCACGACACAACGCAACACTAAGCAATACATTAATTGCACTATAACGGTGACAATTGGTGCCCACAAACTGTTAGGGCCTACATAAAGCTGTCCCAAGAGCAGTCCCAACATCCTACCGCTGCTACACCTGGCTATCAGTGGAACCTTGTATTGCAGCGAATCAGTTCATTCAGCCTCATTTACTGCCTTAAAAAAACATAGCTGATATTAACTTCATATGGCTGCAGGAGCAATATTGAGTAGCTTGGATGAAAATGTGCCCATTGTATATGGCCAGCTCCTCAGTCTCAGTTGCTAATATATGCATATTATTATTAGTATTGGATAGAAAACACTCTAAAGTTTCCAAAACTGTCAAAATATTGTCTGTGAGTATAACAGAAATGATAAAGCAGGCGAAACCCGGAGGAAAATCAAAACAGGAAGTGGCTTCTATTTTGAAAACTCCATGTTCCATAGCCTCCCTTTGCTGGATTTAAAGATATGGGATATGGGATATGAACCAGATTCCTTTTCCTATCGCTTCCTCAAGGTGTCAACAGTGAAAAATGAGCCAGAACGATAACATCGTGTCAAGTGGTCACATGAGTTTTGCTCGCGCAACAGAGTTTGGATAGGTATTGCTTTTCCCTCGCCTACTGTGAAAGACATTTGCGGTTGATATATTATCGATTATATATTTAAAAAACAACCTGAAGATTGATTATAAAAAACGTTTGACATGTTTGTGTGGACATTATGGAAACTTTTTGGAATTTTCGTCTGCGTTGTCGGACCGCTCTTTCCTGTGGATTTCTGAACATAACGCGACAAACGATCGGAGGTATTTTGGACATTAAATAATCTTTATGGAACAAAAGGAACATTTGTTGTGTAACTGGGTGTCTCGTGAGTGAAAACATCTGAAGATCATCAAAGGTAAACTATTAATTTGATTGCTTTTCTGATTTTCGTGACCAGGCCTACTGATGCTAAGTGTACTTAATGTTTTGTTGTGCGATTGATAAACTTACACAAATGCTTGGATTGCTTTCGCTGTAAAAAGCATAATTAAAAAATCTGACACGAGAGGTGGATTAACAAAAGGCTAAGCTGTGTTTTCCTACATTGCACTTGTGATTTCATGAATATAAATATTTGTAGTAATATTTATTGAATGTAGGGCTATGTTATTCAGCGGTTGTTGATGACACTTATCCCAATAAGGGGACAAATGTGGTTTCTAATGACAATTGAGATGTACAAACTATGGCATAAGGAGACGACAAGCGAATGAGAGGTCCCTCGTAATTTCGATTAAGACATTAATGAGCGAGCTAGGACGGACGTAGTCAATATAAGTATTTGTTTAGCACTTTTGAAATGTACAGTGACAGGATTCAGAACATGGGCCGTGTTCTCTCTGTACACCAAGTCACAACCGTAGGATAAATATAGGGGGCATATAAGCAGACAATGAAAGCTCTTCCAAAATTTGATGATTACATTTCCCTGAAATAGGTTATAGGCTACATGTGCACCACCAAGTCAGAACAGTAGACAAAATTAAAAGGGGTAAATAGGCCAAATTATTAGGGTGAGGCACATGACAGCATACTTCACAACATACACCCAGTATTACTTTCTTAGCTACAGTATACATATCTCCCTGGCATGTTACATAATTTATGCAACAGCATACAATACATTTTTGAACTCACCTTGCTGTGCTCATCAACATCTGCCATTCATCTTGATTTATGGTACTGAAAAAAACAAGGTTGAATCATGATGACGTCATTGATCATCAGGTCGTAGCTCTAGAAAGATACCCAAGCTCCCTACTTACAATTCTGAATTGGATGACCATTCAAAACATATTTCTGAGTCAAAGGTCGTTTTTTTCCGGAATTCCCAGTGGTCTTGAACTTACTGAAGTCAAGTTTTCGCAGTTCCGAGTTAACAGTTGTTTTGAGTGCGGCACACATCATGCTTCATTGACATCAGGCTTGTGATTGCTAGCAATGATTGCAGTTAGCCACTGTCACTGATTCCTTCCAAACCACTCATTGTAGCAATTTCCAACTTGTTGTGTTATGTTTATGTCTAATGGCCAAAGCGCACAGATATGTTTTATCTATAATTTATTTTCATTATTTCTCTTCATATGACAAGGATTAAAATTATTTGCCAGTAGATTGTCGACTTGATTCATGATGATGAATGCTAGCTAAGATTTTGAAAGTTGTCACGCCCTGACCTTTTTATGTCTCTATTTTGGTTTGGTCGGTGCGTGAGTTGGGGTGGGCATTCTGTTGTTTTTCTATGTTTTCTTTTCTATGTGTTTGGCTTGGTATGGTTCCCAATCAGAGGCAGCTGTCTATCGTTGTCTCTGATTGAGATCCATACTTAGATAGCCTTTCCCACCTGGTGTTTGTGGGTAGTTGTTTCCTGTTTTGTGTTTTGACCTTTCAGGACTGTTTCGATTTTCATTTCTTACATTCACTTTGTTATTAAGTATTTTCATGTTCTGTTATAATAAATATCATGGACACTTACCACGCTGCGTTTTGTCTGATCCCTCCTACTCTTCATCCGATGAAGACGAAGATCGTTACAAAAGTATCAGTCCAATCAAAGCTACTGTAGATATAACGTGATTTGGCATCATTTTATCTGTGGCCAATGACCTTGAGCCTTCTTGGATGGGCACTTCTAATGTAACTATATGGCAGCACCCAAGGGGCTTGAATTTTCGAGGTCTACCCTTAGACTTGGCGGCGATGTAGTGTCCCCACGAGTGACAGAACACTGAGCTAATCATGGCGCAACTAGAGAAAATTACCAAAACCTACACTCCGTATTTTCCGTATTTTCTCTCTGTTTTCATTTATTCTGTAATAGGGTATATTGTAATCATGAGTACAAGCTTATCAAATGAGAGTTTATTTATGATACACAATACACAATGAAATGCCTATTCTCAATTAAGCTCTTCTCACAAACAGTGCAATGATATTAAGCAATATGTACTTGTATATATACATTAAGCTATAGGCGTACTGTAAATTATTGTTGTTTGTTCCTTAACTGGCCAAATGGCAGAGCTATTCTTCATTTATTCTTCAGCACCACAAAGGTGCTTTGCACCCCATTATTTTTATTTCTACTTTGCACATTCTTCCATTGCAAAACTACCATTCCAGTGTTTTACTTGCTATATTGTATTTACCTTGCCACCAAGGCCTTTTTTGCCTTTACCTCCCTTCTCACCTCATTTGCTCACATTGTATATAGACTTGTTTATACTTTATTATTGACTGTATGTTTGTTTTACTCCATGTGTAACTCTGTGTTGTTGTATCTGTCGAACTGCTTTGCTTTATCTTGGCCAGGTCGCAATTGTAAATGAGAACTTGTTCTCAACTTGCCTACCTGGTTAAATAAAGGTAAAATAAAAAATAAAAAAAGGGCGCTCCAATTGCTAAAAATTAGATCACATCATGATCTGTAGCCTTTGATAGTCATACTCATCACTTATTTATTTCCTGACACTTGTAGGTTGATGGGAGTGGTGTTATGGGTGACCCGACCTATAGAGCGCCCATCCAGCGCTCTAAACTCCATGGGAATGGAGAGGGCTGCGTGGGGAAGTTCAGCTCGGAAGCCAGTGTGGTGTCCAAAAAGCTCTCATCGGCCCCAGAGTCAATGAGGACCCGGAGAGATTTGGACTGGTTTCCCACAGCAGAATTACATGAAAAGTGGTGTGAGTAAGGGAAGCAGAAAAGTTCTCCATATGGCCCACCAGAGTATTCGCTCTTACTAGTGATCCTGGTCTTTTACCGTGCAAGAGAACACAAAATGACCAACAATCCTGCAATACAGACAGCTCCTTGTGTTGTTCCTGTGTTGCCATTCCACTGGCGACAGCCCAGCTCGACCTAATTGAATAAGCTCGGGAAACAATGCCTCGGCCGTCTTCAGTGACTCTCGGGGAAGGTCGGTAAACCTCGGGTGCTCTCGACAACGGGACCATCGGGGACTTCCGGGATGACTCGGAGAAGAGGTGGAATCCTGGACGTGTGAGCGAAATCGAAATTCCTTCCCATCCGTCATTCCCGCAATCGCCCATCGAGGTGGAAGGTCAAAGCGATGAGGGAGTCCAGATCCGTGGGTAACTCCCGAGCAGCAAGCTCATTCTTAACCTCCGAGACGTCCGAGAAGCCGTGCAGGAACATGTCGAACAGTGCTTCCTGGTTCCACGCACTCTCCGCTGCCAACTTGCGGAAATCCACTGCAGAGTCGGCCACTCTGCGGGCGTCCTGCCGGAGCTGAATTTGCTTCCGGGCAGCTTCTCTCTAGGAGAACGGGGCATCAAAAGCTTTCCTCACCTCTCCCACGAACCCCTCCAGACTCACGCACATGACCGGCTGTTGTTCCCATACGGTGGTAGCCCAGGTGAAAGCCCTCCCAGACATTAGCGTGATGAGGTAGGCTATCTTGGAGCAATCCGAGGAGTTGGAGGATGGCTGAAGATCGAAAATGAGGGCACACTAAGCTAAAAACGACCGACAGGTGCTCGGCTCTCCATTAAAGCATTCCGGGGGAGATAAACAGGGCTCCCGGGAAGGTGGAGTGGCTGGTGGCGTGGCGCTGCTAACCGGCAAGTTACTGAGGGGCAGTGGGGTTACCACCGTGGCAGGCTGCCCCCCAGACAACCCGCGAAATTGCTCCAGCAGCATGTCCAACACCCGGTCATGGCGCTCAGCCAACGTTTGGACCCCCTCCATAAGACCACAAAGCAATTCCTTGTGCCTACCAATAGAGGCTCCTTGGGAGGAGATGGCGTTGCGCAGCTGACCCGGGTCTGCTGGGTCAGTACGAGCTGGCCTTGACTATCAGGCATGAAGGTAAGACGCAGCCAACGTTGAATCAGCAATGGTTTAATTATCGAACAGGGGCAGGCAATAGACACGTCAAGGCAGGCAGGGGTCAGTAAACCGGAGGTGGGGCAACGGTACCGGATGGCAGGCAGGCTCAGGGTCAGGGTAGGCAGAGGTCAATAATCTAGAGGTAGGGCAAAGGTACAGGTCGGTAGGCAGGCTCAGAGTCATGGGCAGGCAGAGTGGTCAAGCAGGCGGGCTCAGAATCATGACAGGCAAGGGTCAAAACCAGCGGGGTGAGTAAAAGAGAGACTGGGAAAAGCAGAAGCTGAAACAAAAACGCTGGTTGACTTGACAAACCAGATGAACTGGCAGCAGACAAACAGAGAACACAGGCATAAATACACAGGGCATTTATGGGGAAGATGGGCCGCACCTGGATGGGGGTGGAGACAATCACAAAGACAGGTGAAACAGATCAGTGTGACATTACTATTATTACAAATAGAAGATTATCACTTTTCACAGAGGTGCTTGTTTAGTAAAGTAAGATCAAAGCTGAATTAATGTCTCGTAAGATCACAATGATTCAATAGCATTTTACTTAACAGAAACAAATAAAATAGCATAGAATAGTAGATAGTTCTTAGTACACAAAAAACAACTCCTCATTTCTCATGAGATTTTAGGATAGTGAACTGAAGCTAAATAGTCCCACTTTTTTTCCTCATGCACCAAAACTCAACAGAGCGTACCACTGGGCAGGATATATTCTTTGATAGAGACAAAATACAAGAAAGGCTAATAGTTTGTTAACACCATCTGCTCTAATTCACTCACGAAACAGTAATTCAAGAAGATCTAAATGTATATTCCCATGTAACTCATTGAGATCAATCATATGATTGGCATGGAGATGCAGTTTGGACATTTCCCCGGTAAAACATGAAAAATTATCGTTCATGATTGACAGTGATGATGGCCTATTTAGAAATTAGGTAGCCTATGTCTAACTTGGTGTTTGAGGGATTTTTTATTGAAAGAGTATGTGTGGACGTATTCTGTAATGATAGGTTCAATTGGCTACACACTTTGAGGAAATGATGACATTTTTTTTTGCACACTCCCTCACCTAAAAAAATTGCACAACATCACTGCCTGGCCACTGCTGCTCTCCATATTCCAGATGAATCCTCCTGGAACTCGGTGTCTGTCCTGGATGTCAATCCATGTGTCTGAGGTCATCGCCATTCTTCACATGTTTAGCTTTCCCCAAACTAGTGGTCATCACAGTGGGCAGCCATCTTTCTCGGGATCCTGTGATGTTCCAGCTAGTTACTTCATGTTTCTCCATCAGTTCCTCTGTAAACTATTGAAATCGCACTATGCATTTTCTCTTAACTCAGAAAAGCTCTATTTTAGGTCCCTTGACTCAGTACCAGTACCCCATCCATATAGCCTCGTTGTTGTTCTTTTATTGTGTTACTTTTTATGTAAAACATTCATTGTTTATAATTGTATGTGTGAAATAGGACAAATCACCTACCAAATTATTTACACTGAAAAAAATATAAACGCAAAATGCAAGAATTTCTAAGATTTGACTGGGTAGGTCAGTTTAAATAAATGAATTATAATCTAGCCCTAATCTATGGATTTCACATGACAGATACCTTTTAAGAAAAGGTAGGGTGTGGATCAGAAAACCAGTCACTATCTAGTGTGACCATTATTTTCCTCATGAAGCGTGAGTCATCTCCTTCGCATAGAGTTGATCAGGCTGTTCAAATCAAATCAAACCTAGCTTTATTTAAACAGCACATTTCAGACATGGAATGCAACACAATGTGCTTCACAGGAAAAAACATACAAAACTATACAAAAAAAGCTGAAATATTTACTACACTTGAAACATAAGATAGAAAACAAAATAATGACAAAAACTGAAACACTAAAAAGCACCCTAAGGAAAAGCAAAGCTAAAAACATGTGTTTTAATATCTCTAATAAATATGTCCACAGTTTCAGTCCCTCGGGTTCTCTGGCAGGCTATTCCAGAGGCTGGGGGACATAATAACTAAAGGCTTCCTCTCCATACCTTTTGGTCCTAGGCTTTGGGATAGTTAAAAAGCCAGTGCATGAGAACCTGAGGGACCTACTGGGTACATAACTTAAAGCATATCTGACATGTATTGGGTTGCACAATTGTGGATTGATTAAAAAACAATAATTCTAATACTCACAGGCAGCCATTTCAGCGACCTTAAAACCAGTGTAATATGTGCTCTCCATATGGTCTTGGTCAGTACCCGTGCTGCAGCATTCTGTATGTTTTGCATTTGACCAATGGCTTTTTTGGGTAGAACTGACAGGAGAGCATTACAGTAATCAATCCCGATTGTAATAAAAGCATGTATGAGTGTCTCTGTATCAGCCTGACAGAGAAACTTCCTCACCTTGTCAGTGTTCCTCTGGTCATAAAAAGTTATTTTGGTCACATTCCTAATGAGTGATTTGAATTTTTGCTCAGAATCTAAAATAACACCTAGGTTTTTGCCTGGTGTTTTATCTTTATTGCCCATGAATTAAAATGTGTGGCCAGGTTATCTCTCTGTTGATTGAGGCCTGTGGAATGTTGTCCCACTCATCTTGAATGGCTGTGTAAAGTTGCTGGATATTGGTGGAACTGGAACACACTGTCGTAGACGGCAATCCTGAGCATCCCAGACATTCTCAATGGGTGACATGTCAGATGAGTATGTAGGCTATGGAAGAACTTGGCCATTTTTAGCTTCCAAGAATTGTGTACCGATCCTTGTGACATGGGACTGTGCAATATCATGCTGAAACATGAGGTGATGGTGGCAGATGAATGGCATGACAAAGGGCCGCAGGATTTCTGTGCACTCAAATTGCCAATCGATAAAATGCAACTGTGTTCGTTGTCTGTAGCTTTTGCCTGCCCATACCATAACCCCACTGCCACAATGGGGTACTCTGTTCACAACGATGACATTAGCAAACCGCTCGCCAACGTGATGCCTGCCATCTGCCCAGGACAGTCGAAACCGGGATTCATCTGTGAAGAGCATACTTCTCAAGCGTTCCCGTGACCATCAAAGGTGAGCATTTGCACACTGAAGTCGGTTATGATGCCAAACCGCAGTCAGGCCAAGACCCTGGTGCGGACGATGAGGGTGAACATGAATGTCCCTGAGACCGTTTTGGAAAGTTTGCGTAGAAATTCTTTGGTTGTTCAAACCCACAGTTTCATCAGCTGTCCGGGTGGCTGGTGTCAGACGATTCCACGGGTGAAGAAGCGGATGTGGAGGTCCTGGGCTGGTCGTGGTTAGTTACACGTGGTCTGCGGTTGTGAGGCCGGTTTGACGTACTGCCTAAATCTCTAAAACAACATTGAGAGAAATTAACATTCAAATCTCTGGCAAGAGCTCTGGTAGACATTCCTGCAGTCAGCATGGCAATTGCACTCTCCCCCAAAACTTGAGACATCTGTGGCATTGTGTTGTGTAACAAAACTGCACATTTTAGAGTGGCATTTTATTGTTCCCAGCACAAGGTGCACCTGTTTAATGGTCATGCTGTTTAGTCATTATTGTTATTTATTAACGTTATTATAGTCATTATTGTTATTTATTAACGTTATTATTATTATTAATAATAATTATTGCTATTATCTATTATTATTATTATCATTGTTACTATTAGTATTATTTATTACATTATACATTTATTTTAATTGATTACACAATACATATATAGGAGGGAGAATAATACGCTTTCTCTTTCTATATTGAATCACATTTGTTTTTAACTAATTGAGATTCAAAAATGAACCATTCTTCAACTGCTTTTCCTGGACCATTCACAACCACTGTTGATTCCAACCATGTGCAGTATTGAAACCAATCGACATGCATACCTGATTTTTATGTTAAACAACTCTTTTGACATATCTCCCTCCTGCTCCCTGGCTGTAATGGTGTCTTATGTAGCATTAGTCTTCCCTCCGCATGGCATAGAAGGCAACCATAATATCCTATAGCGCTGTCCTTTTGCGCTTAACAGTTTGAATGAATTACTGTCATTTGCTGGTGCTCTCACTGGTGACAGTGCTGTTTTGCCAAGCCTCGTATCTTAGTAACAGGCTCTGATATAACATACTCTCACATAGGAAACGTGGATGAAATGTGGATACATATCTGATGTTGCATATAACAGGAAATTGGAAGGTATTAATGAATCGTATGATAGGGTGGGTGCTATAGCATGTTCAATCTCCATCTGAATGATGGTGGTGCTATACCCCACTCTCCATGGCCAGTGCTAACTACTGCACAGCTGGTCTCGAATCCCCTGCCTGTCCAGAGGGAGCTGTTTCTTTAACTAGCTCTGGTGGATCCAGGCCTAGCCACGGCACTGTGGTAGACCCAGTTAACAGATGTTTGATTTGGACTTCAGCCCCTTGTAGCAGTGGATCTTAACCTTCCTCAATGTTTTATTTGACTTGGCCTGCAAATGAAAACATAAGGCAGCTAGTTTTGAGGCAAATCAAGCCTGTTACCCTTAAGGAATAAACTACTGATTACAACTGCCTATTTAGTCCATGAGAAATTTTAAACAAATTGGCCATTGTAATTAATGTAGTCAGAGTTATGTGCACACGATCAGGTCTTGTAGGTTGTGTTTTGCACAGCAGAACTAATTAAAAATTGTAAAAAAAATACCTTTTTTACTAACCACTGATTACTGTTATACATTTCGAGGGCTCTCGAAATGTTTACTGCAAGGGCCCTAACAGGGGTGATTATCACCCACTTAGTGCATTTTGAAATCATAATTGGCATCATGTTTTCATGCCTTTCTGGGAAACATTGAATTATCACTGTAATATTTAGGAGTTTTATAGTCATGAATTACACTTGTCCAGATTGTCAACCAGCACTGTTTGTTTAACATAGGCAGCAGTTTTTAAAAATGATTTTTAGCAGAATGTGAAGCTGGGGTTAATATATAGAGATTTGGATTAAGACATGTTCGCCCATATGTGTTGGAATGTCTGTAGAAATCGCTTCCCTATCTCCCATTCAGGAGCTCAAATAATAATCCCATACCTCATACTGTAAATTAATATATAATTTACCCAAGGACCACCAATGCGGCCTGACTAATTTTGATTAGTCTACAGTACATCCCCCTGTGGAGAGCTGCTCTCTGTCTATTGACAGAAACTTGCATTGAGAAACATTACATTGTCCAAAGCTATTATTAACCAATGCAATCCGTCAGAGACTAAAGTGAATACTAATGAATTTGTTATATCTCCTAGATTTAGAATGTTAACTTATTATTAGTTGCTGGAGTGTGTGACATGTGTGTTGCATGTGTGTTTCTCTCTGTGTGTGTTGACCGGAATGGGCTGCTCCCGTCCCGCCTTTATTCCTGAGATGATGGGGATACTGTGTGGATCCGGTCTATTCTCCAATGGGAATATTAATCATTTTCCTCCGCTATGTCTGGGTAATTACTCATCCCTGGCGGATGTGCCAGACTAATGCAACTCCCACGCCTGGGAATCCTGGGGGGATTTTGCCCTCTTGAATAACCTCTTAGACAACAGCCTCAGTGCACCATTGTTCTGTTTGATTGTTCCAACAGGTTACGTTGACACAATCTGCCATTTATTCCTGGATTGTACTAACAGTATTCGGCTCAAGAGAATTCCACATCAGTAATAGTAGAGTGCCTCAAAAAGAATTCACACCACTCAAAGAAAATTCTAATATTTGTAAAAAATAAAAAAAATAATGAAAAATAAAATAAATATAATAAATTTACACCACCATTCAAAAGTTTGGGGTCACTTAGAAATGTCCCTGTTTTTGAATGAAAATCACATTTTTTTGTCCATTGAAATAACAAATTGATCAGAAATACAGTGTAGACATTGTTAATGTTGTAAATGACTATTGTATCTGGAAACGGCTGATTTTTAATGGAACCACCACTCCTGTGTTCCAAAGACACATTGTGTTAGCTAATCCAAGTTTATCATTTTAACATTAGAAAAGCCTTTTGCAATTATGTTAGCACAGCTGAAAACTGTTGTCCTGATGAAAGAACCAATCCAACTGGCCTTCTTTAGACTAGTTAAGTATCTGGAGCATCAGCATTTCTGGGTTTGATTACAAGCTCAAAATGGCCAGAATAAAGGACTTCCTTTTGAAACTCATCAGTCTATTCTTGTTCTGATAAATGAAGGCTATTCCATGCGAGAAATTGCCAATGCAAACTAGCATTAGTTTCGTGAGCCAATGCAAGCTAGCATTAGCACAATGACTGGAAGTCTATGGAATCTACTACCGTGCTACCATAGACTTCGAGTCATTGTGCTAACGCTGGTTAGCAATTGCACGCAGTGACATAAATTGTATCCACAAGTTCATCTGACCCTGGGGAAGTAGATAAAGAGCTTAATTGCTAAAATCCTGAAGTATTCGTCTAATTTTTAAGCCCATGTTTTATCATTATCATTTATAAAAATATCTGTCAGTGGTATTTTGAGGAGGAGGGTACACTAATTGGACCAGGCACAGAGACCCCCCCCCCATTCTCCTTATAAATTGTTCCTTCCAAGGTGCACCACGGAGAAAAGGCGTGTGTAGAAAGGATCCTGAGTGGAGGAGGAGAGATAGTGTCGAGTGATGGGCAGGACTTGCTTGAGGAAATTTGATCACGTTGTATTGATTCCTTCTTGATAAATAAATAAAACACAATAATTTGTTCTTTCTCTGTAATACTAGCCACCTAGCAATTTTTTGAAGTTAGATTTAACTAGCCAGCTAGATAAGTTCCCAATCTCCCAACCTCAACTAGCTACCAAGCCATTTCAGGTTATCAATCAAGTTAGAGTGGCTTGTCTAACTATCTTAGCTGGCATGCCTACTAGGAAGGTTACTAGACTTTAGAAAATACAAACATTCCTTTATTTTGGGTTATGATACTATACACTCAGTGTGTATAGTATCCGGAAAAGTCTGAATTCTCCGGGGCATGGAAACATTGCTCAATTGGTATAAAGGGACCTAATGTGTGCTAGGAAAACATTCCACACACCATTACACCACCAGCACCAGCCTGTACCGTTGGCACCAGGCAGGATGGGCCATGGACTCATGCTACTTATGCCAAATACTGACTCTGCCATCAGCATGATGCAACAGGAACTGGGATTTGTTGGATCAGGCAATGTTTTTCCGCTACTCAATTGTCCAGTGTTGGTGATCACATGCCCACCGGAGCCACTTCTTCTTGTTTTAAGCTGATATGAGTGGAACCTGGTGTGGTCGTCTGCTGCACTAGCCCATCCGTGAGAAGGACAGATTAGTTGTGCATTCCAAATTCTATTCTGCACGATACTGTTGTACTGTTAGCTTGCACGGTTCTTGCCATTCTCCTTCGACCTCTCATCAAAGAGCTGTTTTTGCCCACAGGACTGCTGCTGACTGGATGTTTTTTGTATTTCACCCCATTCTCTGTAAACGCTAGACACTGTCGTGCGTGAAAAGCCCAGGAGGCTTGCCGTTTCTGAGATATTGGAACAGGCACGCCTCACACCGACGATCATACCACGCTCAAAGTCACTTAGGTCACATGTTTTGCCCATTCTATCATTCAATCGACCAGTAACGGAATGCCTCGATTCCTGTCAGCCTGTTTTATATTCAGTGCATTCAGAAAGTATTCAGATGCATTGACTTTTTCCATATTTTGCTACTTCACATCCTTATTGTAAAATGGATTAAATAAATACAAATCTTCATCAATCTACACACAATACCCCATAATGACAAAGTGAAAACCGTTTTCTTGACATGTTTGCAAATAAATAAATAATTGAACAAAAATAACTTATTGACATAAGTATTCAGACCCTTTGCTATGAGACTCGGAATTGAGCTCAGGTGCATCCTGTTTCCATTGATCATCCTTGAGAGGTTTCTACAACTTGATTGGAGTCCACTTGTAGTCAATTCAATTGACTGGACATGATTTTGAAAGGCACACACCTGTCTATATAAGGTCCCACAGTTGACAGTGCATGTCAGAGCAAAAAACAGGTTATGAGGTTGAAGGAATTGTCCGTTGAGCTCCAAAACAACATTTGGTTGAGGCACAGATCTGGGGAAGGGTACCAAAACATTTCCGCAGCATTGAGGGTTCCAAGAACACAGTGGCCTCCATCATTCTTAAATTAAAGAAGTTTGGAACCACCAAGACTCTTCCTAGAGCTGGCCGCCCGGCCAAACTGAGCAATCGGGGGAGAAGGGCCTTGGTCAGGGAGGTGACCAAGAACCCGATAGTCACTCTGACAGAGCTCCAGAGTTCCTCTGTGGAGATGGGAGAAACTTCCAGAAGGACAACCATCTCAGGCCTTTATGGTAGAGAGGCCAGATGGAAGCCACTCTTCAGTAAAAGGCACATAACAGCCTGCTTGGAGTTTGCCAAAAGACTCTCAGACCATGTGAAGCTAGATTATCTGGTCTAATGAAACCAAGATTGAACTCTTTGGCTTGACTGCCAAGTATCAAATCTGGAAGAAACCTGGCACCATCCCTAAGGTGAAGCATAGTGAGTGCAGCATCATGCTGTGGGGATGTTTTTCAGTGGCAGGTCCTGGGAGACTAGTCATGGTCGAGAGAAAGATGAACGGAGCAATGTACAGAGAGATCCTTGATGAAAACCTGGTCCAGAGTCCTCAGGACCTCAGACTGGGGTGAAGGTTCACCTTCCAACAGGACAATGACCCTAAGCACACAGCCAAGAAAACTCAGGAGTGGCTTCGGGACAAGTTTCTGAATGTCCTTGAGTGGCCCAGCTAGAGCCCCGATTTGAACCCGATCGAACATCTATGGAGAGACCAGAAAATAGCTGTGCAGCGACGCTCCCCATCCAACCTGACAGAGCTTGAGAGGATTTGCATAGAAGAATGGGAGAAACTCCCCAAATACAGGTGTGCCAAGCTTGTAGCGTTATACCCAAGAAGACTTGAGGCTGTAATCGCTGTCAAAGGTGCATCAACTAAGTACTGCGTAAAGGGTTTGAATAATTACGTAAACATGATATTTCAGTTAAACAACAATTGCCTACATTTAAAAAAAACTGTTTTTTCTTTGTCATTATGGGGTGTTGTGTGTAGATTGTTGAATAAAAAAAATGTTGTAATCCATTTTAGAACAAGGCTGTAACAGAACAAACTGGGAAATAGTCAAGGGGTCTGAATACTTTCCAAATGCACTGTAGCAAGCCACTGCCACGTGACTCACTGCCTGTAGGAGCGAATGATTTTTTTAACGGGTAGTGTACCTAATAAACTGGTCACCGCGTGTATACCAGTGTGGCAGTTGTACTAAACTCCTATGGCAAAAAGTTATTAAAGAATCAATGTACATCATTAATTAAAATGACAACTGAACAGGTAAAGAGGTATGCTTAGATAACCTATGCAGGAAATGTACATATTGTAATTGTAATTAGGCATAATGATTATGGCTCTGGATTGCAGGAAAAAGCTGTTTCAGGTGTTTGAAAAATGCTAAATTCTCTGAATTTACTGTCCCCCCACCAGCCCAGCCTTCCCCGATCAATTTACTTCGTGCCCCCTCTAAATTAATGGGTGCAAGTGATCCCTGACTGTAATGCAAATGCTCTCACTTCCCATTTGAGAATATGATCAGATTCAAAATCACTTTCCATTGTGTTATTTCTTGGCAAAGCTTTTTGAAGTAGGAATAATGTATAGACATCATTCTGTGACATGATGCATTCAGGAAAGAGCTAAAGAACATCCTTGGGGACATTCAATGGCTCGTTTTACTTCACTCGGATGTTATTATTTCTGAATCATAATGTCATTTCTAGTTTTATCTAATGGAAAAGTTTGAGCTGTTCTTTGTGGGGAATGTTCGTCTTTTTCACCATACTGGATTCTTAGATGAGAATGCATGACAACTTTATGGCAGGTAATTTCAACCCTTATTCCAAATGGATCTCTGAAGGCTTCTCTTTAATCCATTGGTGCTCATTATGAATAAAAAAATCCCCTCTAAACCTCCCTTATAAAAAATGTAAAGCCCTCCAAGTTCATCATCTGTATCAGAAATATGTTTTAAAGTGTAGTTATTAAAATCACCACTTTTAAGTAAAAGGGGATTAAACTTGGCTCTGGTGTCAAATAGGTGGTTCATGCATTAATGGCTGCAGCACTTAAATCATGACTTAAAGCTTTTTCTCCAACTCCAGCAGGAATTCAGATTTTCCATAGAAATTTCCATCACCTAAAAAAACCTCACTAAATATAACCTTTTTAACATTCTCCCAGCACATGCAATGAGAGCAGGGGTATTTTGTCTAGGTAGAGGATTTTACCAAAGAGGTTTTCAGTATTTGTAGATGATTGAACTAATAATACTGTATGTACTCATCAACAATTGTTTTACAACTAAACCATGTGTAACTAGTAGGCTTTTACACATACTGTAGATACTTTCAGTTTTCATTTGATGTTCAGGTAGGCAGCCTTTAAGCCCCATCTGTTCAAAAACAAGCCTGCAGCTAGTCTCTTTCTGTTGTGTAACTGAGGACAGTATCAGATTTCCTCTGATTTGCCACTGTGAGTGCCCGTTACTGTAATACCCCTGTTCTCTCCCCAAAATAACATTATTTGTATTGGAAATAATTGTATTGAGAATGTGCAATCTGTGGCCCTTATCCCATTATCTCTCTGTCAATAATCCAACAGAGACAGACAGAGTGTCAGGCCGAGTCAGGAATGGAGAGTGAGGTAGAGTGGTAGAGACGGAGAGAGAGAAAGAGAGAGCAAACTGGTCTCAGATCATTTCTTATTATGCTGTACATAAGTCAGAGACAAACCATTTAGTATATGTTACGTTTGGTATGGTTACATAAGACAGATGTTTACTTAAAGCAAAAAATAAAAAAGGGTGGGTGGGCATATAACGCGAATGTCTAGCAACCCAAAGGCTCATCACGGGAGTTCAAACATCATCATGGACAACTTTAGCATTTGAACTAATTGCCAACTTTTCAACTACTTACTACTTACTTTTTAGAGAAAATGCATAGAGATAGAAAGAGGTATCTAGAGTGACACTAACAAACAGTGAGTCTAGCTGATGGCCATTGTGTTGGCTATTGTCAGCGAGGTCTGGTTTTGTCTGCTGTAAACACCATTACAGGCTAAGGTGACCTTGACACAGCCTTCTCACATACACTCAAGCAGTGCCGCCTCTAGCCTTTTGGACATTGCCTTATGGGCATCCCACCTCGCAGGCATTACATTTTAGTGTGTTCAGTGTTGATTACATGCAATACTACACATTTTACCATGGAGCGGATAAAACATTTTACAGTTTTAACGGTAATATCCTGCATATTTCTTTTTTAAAATTATTACTGCCAAATGTCTTTCTTACTGCCAAATTCCGAGCTATTCCCAACGTGCTAGGGAGAGGTGAAGGTCGAGTCATGCTTCCTCCGAAAAATGACCCGCCAAAATGCGCTTCATAACCCTTTGACGCATACAATCACGTATTTGTGATCATTGTTGAGTGGTCCCTGCAGTGTACAAATCTCAAATATGTGATTGGAATAGTAGCAACAGAACGTATGACGCAACAAACACGTCTAAGCAAAATTGTTGTCTGAACAGCATCTACTGTAAAACTTTTTTGTACTGATGGAAAATAAAGGACTTAAAATGTATTCCTCAATTGTACCTTTCATTGTAAAAGATAAATGCAAACTTCACCGACCTAACAGCTAGACTAGTTTACAATGTACCACATCTCTGGTGAGCACAAGAGACTAATGTAATGTTGTTTATAAAAAAAATGAGTGTCAGCTAAACTAACAGCAGATAAATTCTTCATGATGGCAGCCATGTTTGTTTGTTTGACTTGGTGAAAACTCCCTAATCCCAGAATGCCATTCACTATAAGACAAGGTCATTGCCTGAAAAAAATTAAATTAGTTTAGCCACTTTTCAGCACATTACAAATCGTTGATGTACTTGTTACCGTGTATAAAAGAATCGCAGCACATGATTTGACAAGTCGTTTTTTGACAAATCGCAAATAAAATGTTTTTACCCCACAAATCATCACACAAAATACAAGCCTACAGCCTAGCCTAAATGTAGCGCAAAAGCTAAACAGGGATGAAATCATTTTAGGTGGGTTTGTGGGAGGGTTCATTTCATTTGTTGGGGGTTTTCAAGTCCATGGGGGGTAGAAATGGGAGAAGTTATCGTGGGGGGATATGATGCAGGAAATATTACTATGTTGGGGGATTTATTAGTAAATGGGGGGCAAACACAAGAGAAGTTTATACGCTAAATAAAAATAAAAGCCCTGGAAAGGGGGGTCTGAACTGGGAACCCTGAGGTACCAAAGTTACAATCTGATGCCTCGTAAAAAAAACTGGGGACTGGGAAATGTACGACTTCTGACTTCTGTGCGTTCAAGACAACTGGGAACTCTGGAAAAAATGAGCTCAGAATGGGAAAAATCGCTTTTTAATGGTCATCCAACTCGGGCCTCTTCCTCTAGCTTTCCGACCTGAAGATCATTGACATCATGATTTTACCTAGAATTTTTCAGAGTTCACAATTGTCTTGAAAGCACCCTAAGTTAGTCGAGTGAACTATCTCATGTTATAACATCTTTGCTCTGACAGATGCTTACGTGACAACCAGAACTCATTGTATGACGTCAACAAATACATAGCCTGCCATACATAGCCGGCAAATAGCTTAGCATTAGCTCACCACAATCAGTACAACATTCAAAAAAGTATTTTATATACATCATATGTGTCCATTACAATCTATGCAAGAATTGGAATGCATGATTTGTCTCCAGTACTTGAAAATGTGGATAAAACAGTAAATACATTATGATCCATACATACATATGGTGTGCTACACAAGAAACAACAACACGATATAGAGAAAATAAGCCACTTACTTTGATAGGAACGCACACATGTCCAAAGTCCAATTTGTAAGGAATACAATTATGAAGGCCATGCAGGCGCCAGCCAGAAAATGTGCTGGGGGAAAACGTTTGTGCAAGGCCTGTTCTGACTAGAGATGCACAATGTCTTCATACTTGATCTAGGGAAACAATAGGGAAGTGTTTGGGCTCTCGTTGAGTAAAGCCTCAAACAGAAATTGTCTGCAACATTGAAATGGGCTACTTCTTATGCAAATTAACGAGGAGGCGGAACACATCTCAATTCAAACTGTTGTTAGAAAATAAAACTTGAAAGAAAATAATTTGAAATTGACAAATTTAAGTATAGCCTATAGATAATTTGCAGACAGCGTGCCTTGGTTTGAGGGCAGCGCTGGTAACTGTTCTGTTGTGTAACAATCACTTTTTAGATTAGTGAGAGCATTCTGACATCAGACACATGAAAAAACTCACGCAGGTGCGACGGTTAGAGATATTTGGAACTCAGGCGTGAAAATGTTAACACCCGCCCAATTAACCCAGAAGCACCAATGTGTGGAGGAAACACCGTTCAATTGACAACCGGAGTCAGCCTGCAGGTGCCCGTCCCACCACAAGGAGTCGGTAGAGTGCAATGAGCCAAATAGAGCCCCCCTAACCCAGGGGCCAATTGTGCACCACTCTATGGGACTCCCGGTCACAACCGGTTGTGACACAGCCTGGGATCAAACTCTGGTCTGTAGTGACACCTCAAGCACTGCGATGCAGTGCCTAAGACCACTGCACCACTTGGAAGATAGCAGGGTGGCCCTGCGCGCAGCACTTACTCTGCGTATAGGCAGAGGCTCCACTGAACACAAGTCATCTGGAGTGACTCACCAGGGGCCTTATTCATCAATATGTCATTGAAACTGTTTAAGTGACAATGCCCTCGAAGTTGGTGTTTGTAAGATATATTGGCATGGATGTTTGGAGAATATATGGGCAAACCGTGACAATATATCCTCCAAACACTGGCTTCAAGGGCATTATCACTTTTATACAACGGGTTACCAACATTTTTAAATAATGTTTAAAAAATGTACATTAGATGTTATTTTGATGAATTTAATCATAATATTTCATCCTTCTACAAGACCCAAATCTATATAGTATTCATTGATCTGGCCAAGGCTTTCGACTCTGTCAATCACCACATCCTCATCGGCAGACTCGACAGCCTTGGTTTCTCAAATGATTGCCTCGCCTGGTTCACCAACTACTTCTCTGATAGAGTTCAGTGTGTCAAATCGGAGGGTCTGCTGTCCGGACCTCTGGCAGTCTCTATAGGGGTGCCACAGGGTTCAATTCTTGGACCGACTCTCTTCTCTGAATACATCAATGGGGTCGCTCTTGCTGCTGGTGAGTCTCTGATCCACCTCTACGCAGACGACACCATTCTGTATACTTCTGGCCCTTCTTTGGACACTATGTTAACAACCCTCCAGGTAAGCTTCAATGCCATACAACTCTCCTTCCGTGGCCTCCAACTGCTCTTAAATGCAAGTAAAACTAAATGCATGCTCTTCAACCGATCTCTACCCGCACCTACCCGTCTGCCCAACATCACTACTCTGGACGGCTCTGACTTCCAGACTCTCCTTCCAGACCCATATCAAACATCTCCAATCCAAAGTTAAATCTAGAATTGGCTTCCTATTTCGCAACAAAGCATCCTTCACTCATGCTGCCAAACATACCCTTGTAAAACTGACCATCCTACCAATCCTCGACTTTGGCGATGTCATTTACAAAATAGCCTCCAATACCCTACTCAACAAATTGGATGCAGTCTATCACAGTGCAATCCGTTTTGTCACCAAAGCCCCATATACTACCCACCATTGCGACCTGTACGCTCTCGTTGGCTGGCCCTCGCTTCATACTCGTCGCCAAACCCACTGGCTCCATGTCATCTACAAGACCCTGCTAGGTAAAGTCCCCCCTTATCTCAGCTCGCTGGTCACCATAGCATCTCCCACCTGTAGCACACGCTCCAGCAGGTATATCTCTCTAGTCACCCCCAAAACCAATTCTTTCTTTGGCCGCCTCTCTTTCCAGTTCTCTGCTGCCAATGACTGGAACGAACTACAAAAATCTCTGAAACTGGAAACACTTATCTCCCTCACTAGCTTTAAGCACCAACTGTCAGAGCAGCTCACAGATTACTGCACCTGTACATAGCCCACCTATAATTTAGCCCAAACAACTACCTCTTTCCCTACTGTATTTTAATTAATTAATTTATTTTGCTCCTTTGCACCCCATTATTTTTATTTCTACTTTGCACATTCTTCCATTGCAAATCTACCATTCCAGTGTTTTACTTGCTATATTGTATTTACTTTGCCACCATGGCCTTTTTTTTGCCTTTACCTCCCTTCTCACCTCATTTGCTCACATCGTATATAGACTTGTTTATACTGTATTATTGACTGTATGTTTGTTTTACTCCATGTGTAACTCTGTGTCGTTGTATCTGTCGAACTGCTTTGCTTTATCTTGGCCAGGTCGCAATTGTAAATGAGAACTTGTTCTCAACTTGCCTACCTGGTTAAATAAAGGTGAAATAAATAAAAATAAATAAAATAGTCCCGACACAAATCTAGGGTTGCTAGAACGGCTGGTCGTTCGTTCTATAGGTTTGATTGCCAGTGCCAGAGACGCAACCCAGTCATTCATTATTTTTTTTCTCTATCCACGGACACGACCCACTCGTTAATTCTAAATGTTCCATTGCCATACTGGCTGGCAACATCTCTTGCTTGCTAGCTTAATACTGAAAACTTAGGGTCACATCAAACAGTGCAGCCAGAATAACAGCAAATGAGAAATTTGCATTTCTTTTAGCTGTTCCAGTGATATTTATTTGGATACATCCATAACTAACAGCTAATAGTAGCTAATGATGTAGAAATGTGAGATAATATCTAGAAGCTTTTTATTGTGGAGATAAAGTTCATAAATTGCCTGGCTGAGCTGATAAGACAGTGTATTACGCAGTCAGAAGGAACAGATTAAATAGGCATTTTAACATCATAGATTTAGCCGGTGGTAACTTGTGGAATAGACACCAGCTGGAATGTAGTTTTAACCAATCAGCATTCAGGATTAGACCCACCTGTTGTATAATCTAAAATACTACTTACAAATGGAATTTAGATTGTTCGTAAGCATAGAAAAAGTGTGATTTATCAAACAAACCTACGATCATCATATGCAGACTGGTAGGAAATCACCACTGATAAATATAAATTGTTCTTAGTCTCCGGGCTCAGGCTCAGTGCTAGTGCATGACCTTGGCTATTTGAATTTCGAAACGCCCCTAATTGACATGCAGTCAAAAGTTTGGACACACCTAATCATTCCAGGGTTTTTCTTTATTTTTGCTATTTTCTACATTGTAGAATAATAGTGAAGACATCAAAGTGAAGACATCAAAACTATGAAATAACACATATGGAATAATGTAGTCACCTAAAAAGTGTTAAACTAATGATGACTAATCATGATATTACCTTCAGATTTCATTGCCACAACGTTGTGGGAAGATAATGTCATGACATTAACAATAATTAACAATCCACTACGTCGAGTTGGTCATGTTTGCGTAATGTGTTTGCTGGGTTGCCTGTCAAGATATATTGCATGAATTCACAATGGAAATACAATGAAATCTGAAAATGATTTAGTTATTACTTTCACAATTTCACACATTTTCAACATATATTTTCCCCATTCACTAGGCTATGCTTGACAAGCAGTTCCCTCATTCCACTACTTGGCACTATGTGTATGCATGGTCATCACTGTGTGTAAATTTATGCACACCCTCAAGCAAACGACCCCACGCAGGTTTTAAGGACAGATTTGTGCCTACACATGATCGATAGATAAGATCCCAGGTCTCAAGGATTAGAAATGTCCGACATGTAACATGAAAGCCAACAATTTCTGTAAAAAAACAATGACCAACCTTGTTTGTTGGCCAGATCTGGGAAATATAAATGATTTTCTATCAGTTCCCCTGTGTCTTCTGTAAGCACTATTCCTGTGAGCCGAATGGTTCTGGGAGTGAAACGCACTTTGCACAGACAGATTGGTTTTAGGGATAACTGTGTCTGCTGAAAAAAGGATGGTGGCTGGTTTTAAAAGTGCCATACATTCAGAAAACACTGACCATCACACAAGCCAGTCTTTAGAAGGTAGTCTTCTGAGTGTGCTGACATTAGAAGGAATGGTTCTTCCTGTGTTCAGGGCAACACAATCTCACTCTCAATTCATGCAAATATGTACAAAAGTATTTCAGCAGATTAGTGTATTTTTGTGCACTTTGTTTAGCTTAATTCGCGCGAAAATACACACATTTTTGCGCGACATAATTAGTAAATACACATTATGTGTGACTTCAATCATAGGAATATATATATATATATTTGTATATTAATACACATGTATTAATATAAAACAAACAAACGTGGTAACAACCCAGTATTCTTAATCAACCAGTTTGTCACTGAAATACTTAAAATATAATTTTTATTTTAAATTGGATTAATGCCAATGCTGTTTTCTATGCTTATTTCCACTTAATACTTTGGGATACTGGTGCTATGTTGGATTGTATGACTTGTATGACAACTTTGTGAAAAGTTGTATTTGTCAATTTTTTTGTGGTATCGATGAAGGTATTTGATTTGGGAATGGGGATACATTTTCATGATGGGAAATTAATGAATCAATAAATGTGGGGAAATAGAAGACCTGAAAAAAAAATGTGGTTAAAATTCCCCTGGTGCAACTGCATGGTATTTGCAACTATAACGAGTCTGGACTATGATCAATTAAGACATACATGGAGTTAAACAGGTTCATGTAAAATAATGAATTATGTTGGCTTACACTTCTGGCACTTCCAAGGCCGTTTCATGATGATTATTATGGTCGTGTCAATCATGTTATATACTTAGGCTATTGTAACAAGGCATATGCCAGCATTGTAGGCCTACTGCCTCTGCCCAGAGGCCTAATAGGCTTTCATCACAACAGCTGTTAGAGCTCACTTTGCCACGTATGAGCCCTGGTTAGAGTCCCTGTTGCAGCTTTCACTTTCTTCCTCCACATTGGTGGCAGCGTTGGGGATCATGTCCAACTCACGTCTAGTTATGTGATCTAGTGGTGGGAAGCATTCTGTTTTTCAATATTGTGTTGAGTGTAATTACATTGTTATCTAATGAACAATGGTTAAGCAACAATGGGCATGACAGATAGAAGTAGTCACAAAAGGTGTGGTCAAGCCTTACATCAAAGTTGCCTGAAGCTGAATGGGAAGATATATTCCCTGACCAGTTATCCTGGGGCGGCAGGTAGCCTAGTGGTTAGAGCGTTGGACCGAAAGGTTGCAAGATCGAATCCTCAAGCTGACATGTTAAAAATCTGTCACTCTGCCCCTGAACACTCTGCCACTGTTCCAAGGCCTTCATTGAAAATAAGAATTTGACGTTCCTAGCTAAATAAAGGTAAAAAAAAGTTCAGAAGAAAATCCTCTGTGACTTTCTACTGTTAACTACACTGTTATCTTACCAGTGTGGTGTTCTTTTGTTACAGAAGCTGATAATCTGATAACATTGGTTGTAATAACACTTTAAACAGGTAGTTTGTAAATGTATACAATGTGTTTGTTTTGGGTCCACACTGGTTTCTTCAGTGGAAATACAGAATATGTATAAAAATGCCAAATTTACCAAAAGCTAAATCAAGCAGACATTTACGACAACTTTGTTTTCTCCAATCTGGCAACCCTCATAAAATTCGACATAGCCTTGTATAAAATGCATTTCGAAGAAAATGTTGTAATGTAGGCTCTCGAAATATGAAAAGCATTATGAAGAAAATCATGTGGTCTACTCTTGATTACAGGGCCTTTCTGACTACAAGTGCACCAGCATTCCAAAGTATTGAAAACAAGCATAGAAAACAATATTGCCATTAATAAAAAAAAATGTTTTTAACTTAAGGCTACTATTATATTATAATTATTTCAGTGACAACCTGGTTAATTAACAATAATATTTTTTTTTATATCTAAACGAACATGGGACACCAAAAAAGGCAGTGTAACACCATTGCCAATCATGCATTGCTCTAATAACTTTCAAAAGCTTGTTCCGAAGTTTGCCTCCCAAACATGTGTGTCTTTTCACACAAATTAACACACTCAAAAACGCAAAAAATATGTTGAAATATTTTTTATTCATATTTGCACTAATTGAGTTTCAGATTGAGTTTTACATTAGATGACTGCCACTATTTTCCTTGCTGGTTTTCTATGTTAACTTTAAAGGGGACTTTCTGGAAAAGCTGAATGGAGACGAACATCATTACTTAGAAAAGGCATTTGATCTAAGGCGAAGTTCAACATGCCATTTCATATACCTTACCTGCTGCATGCATAGTTAATGTTTGCGGGTGTCACTTTGAGATCTTGCGTTGCACGCAATACATAATTCCCTGTGATCTTCTTGTATTTTGCACAGCGAGGATATTCAATACATTTTAGAAGAATTGACAAAGTTTCCACAAAATAAATGTATCTTTAAAATCTAGCCCCACAGCCAATATTTAACAATCATAGTTGTAGTAGTTCTCATTCACTTGGAAAACATTATTGTTTAGATTTTCCTCTCATGCAAACTTGCATACATTTCTTGCAGCATATGAAAATGACCCCTGACTGTTTGATGATGCCAAATACTGTATCCATCTTCCAGTTTACATTCACTGAGAGTCAGGATGACATGTGAAACCTCAAATTCTGTATTAAAAATTCTTACTAATGTGCAATTGTCCCCTGGAAGTTCATATGCAATATTTAAAGGGGTGTGCCATTTTAAGAATTTAGGAGAATGACAATGTATTCATGCACTGCTGCATATGTCTTCATCTGAGTGAAACAAGCTGAAATACAGAACAGAGACACCAGAGCATTCAGTTCTGTTTTGTTATATTCATAGAAATGTCCTTTCACAAAGCATGCCAAGTGTATAACATCTTTCCCATATGGTTTGCATGGTACCGTTGTCATAAGGCTGCGCCTCAGAGAATGAAGGCAGTTGCAGAAGTCAGGTTAAACAACTCTGTTAATCTTTCCTGTATCTATATCTCCCCTTTCTCTTACCCCTTTCCCTATCTCTCCCTCTTTCACCCTGCCCCCTCTCTCTGTTTCTCTCTCTCTCTCCTTCTGTTTCTGGACTCTGACACTCAGGCGATTTGGCTCATAAACAGAGGGAAGTATCCTCTCTTGACCATGGCTTAAGTGAAATTGCTGCCTTCCCTTTCATGAGCGGCCATATTGTTTCCTGCTTTGATGTGGGTGCTCTTTGTGGAGGGTGCAAGCACGGTCCCACCTGCAGAGCTGTCCAGATGGATGGTAGGATCCAGGAGCGGCTGTGCGTCCTTTCACCATCTGCCCGTTATCGGTGCAGACAACCCTCTGTGGCGCAGCATGGGTAGTACCTGTTCTGGCCCTCAGGGAGCTGAGCCAGGAGGACTCCACTAGGCCTCAGGTGTTATTCAAACTACTATTGCACACTATGTGGTTAGAGAAGGGGAGTTCTCTATTCTGAGGGGATGTAGGCCTATAAACAAATGGATGAATGTCTCACTGTGGGAAGTGGTCAGCAAAGAGAGAATTGTGCATTATTCCACGTCAGCTCATTAGAATACAGTATGAAACCATGTACAGTATGCAACATGGAATCATGTAGTAACCAAAAAAGTGTTAAACAAATCAAAATCTATTTTATATTTGAGATTCTTCAAAGTAGCCACCCTTTGCCTTGATGACAGCATTGCACACTCTTGACATTATCTCAACCAGCTTCACCTGGAATGCATTTCCAATAGACTTGAAGGAGTTCCCACATATGCTGAGCACTTGTTGGCTACTTTTCCTCCCCTCTGAGGTCCAAATCATACTACACCATCTCAATTGGGTTGTGGAGGCCATGTCATCTGATCTAGCACTCCATTACTCTCCGTCAAATAGCCCTAACACAGCCTGGAGGTGTGTTGGGTCATTGTCCTGTTGAAAAACAAATGATAGTCCCTGCAAATCAGATGGGATGGCGTATTGCTGCAGAATGCTGTGGTAGCCATGCTGGTTAAATGTGCCTTGAATTGTAAATAAATCACTGACAGTGTCACCAGCAAAACACCCCCACACCATCACACCTCCTTCTCCATGCTTCACATTGGGAACCACACATGCAGAGATAATCAGTTCACCAACTCTGCGTCTCCCGAAGACACAGCGGTTGGAACCAAAAATATAAAATTTGGATTCATCAGACCAAAGGATAGATTTCAAGATGGCACCAGAGGGGAGGGCTGCCGTCTTATCAACTCTTAACCAATCATGCAATTGTTTTAGTTTTTTTGCATTGTTTGTAACTTGTTTTGTACATAATGTTACT
Organism: Oncorhynchus mykiss; assembly: GCF_013265735.2. Classification (NCBI taxonomy): domain Eukaryota; kingdom Metazoa; phylum Chordata; class Actinopteri; order Salmoniformes; family Salmonidae; genus Oncorhynchus; species Oncorhynchus mykiss. Next base: position 51,808,394 of record NC_048571.1, read on the forward strand.
GCTACCATCTTTTATGACCAAAAAGAGCTTCTGGACATCAGAACTGAGATCACTCAACTCAAATTGGACATGGAGTTCTTCTTCAATGAGTCGGACGCGAGGGATATTCTGGACTACAGACACCCAACCAGGCCCAGATCCCCGGGACTCGCTGGAAAAGGTAATGTAGGTTTTGCGGAAAAAGATCATGATGCCTTGTGAGGATGAGGTGACGAGTGGCTAATCGTCAAATTTATTTTTATAAATCCCTTCTTACCTCAGTTGATGTCACAAAGTGCTGTACAGAAACCCCGCCTAAAACCCCAAACAACAAGCAATGCAGGTGTAGAAGTACGGTGGCTCGGAAAAACTCCCTAGAAAGGCCAGAACCTAGGAAGAAACCTAGAGAGGAACCAGGCTATGAGGGGTGGCCAGTTGTCTTCTGGCGGTGTCGGGTGGAGATTATAACAGAAATTTACCAAGATGTTCAAATGTTCATAGATGACCAGCAAGGACAAATAATAATAATCACAGTGGTTGTCGAGGGTGCAACAGGTCAGCACCTCAGGAGTAAATGTCAGTTGGCTTTTCATAGTCGATCATTCAGAGTATCTCTACCGCTCCTGCTGTCTCTAGAGAGTTGAACACAGCAGGTTATGTACAGGTAGCACGTCCGGTGAACAGGTCAGGGTTACATAGCCGCAGGCATAACAGTTGAAACTGGAGCAGCAGCACGGCCAGGTGGACTGGGGACAGCAAGGAGTCATCAGGCCAGGTAGTCTTGAGGGATGGTCCTAGGGCTCAGGTCCACCGAGAGAGAGAAATAAATAAAGAGAGAAAGAAAGAGAGAAAAAGAGAGGGAGTTAGAGAGAGCATGCTTAAATTAAATTCACACAGGACACCGGATATGACAGGAGAAATACTCCAGATATAACAGAGTGACCCTAGTCCCCTGACACGGCAGCATAAATACTGGAGGCTGAGACAGTAGGGTTCGGGAGACACCGACGATACCCGCGGACAGGGCCAACCAGGCAGGATATAACCCCACCCACTTTGCCAATGCACAGCCCCCACACCACTAGAAGGATATCTTCTAGGCGCGCCAACCCAGACAGGAAGATCACGTCAGTGATTCAACCCACTCAAGTGACGCACCCCTCCCAGGGACAGCATGGAAGAGCACCAGTAAGCCAGTGACTCAGCCCCTGTAATAGGGTTAGAGGCAGAGAATCCCTGTGGAGAGAGGGGAACCGGCCGGGCAGAGATAGCAAGGGCGGTTCACTGCTCCAGTGCCTTTCCGTTCACCTTCACACTCCTAGGCCAGACTACACTCAATCATAGGACCTACTGAAGAGATGAGGCTTCAATAAAGACTTAACCTGTCTAGGACTGAACCCCAACCCCCCCCCCCACCCCCACCCCGCAACAGCCAGTGAAAGTGCAGGGCGCCAAATTCAAAACAACAAAACTATCATAATTAAAATTCCTCATGCATACAAGTATTTTACATCATTTTAAAGATAATATTCTCGTCAATCCAGTCATGGTTTCGGATTTCAAAAAGGATTTACAGTGAAAGAATCACAAATGATTATGTTAGGTCACCACCAAGCCACAGAAAAACAGCATTTTTTTCCAGCCAAAGAGAGGAGTCACAAAAATCTGAAATAGAGATAAATGTATCACTAACCTTTGATGATCTTCATCAGATTACACTCATAGGACTTCATGTTACACAATACATGTATGTTTTGTTTGATAAAGTTCATATTTACATTAAAAAAAATCTGAGTTTACATTGGCGTTACGTTCAGTAGTTCTAAAACATGCAGTGATATTGCAGAGAGCAGAAATAGAAATACTCATAATAAACATTGATAAAGATACTATTATACTTGGAACTTTAGATAAACTTCTCTTTAATGCAATCGCTGTGTCAGATTTCAAAAAAACTTTACGGCGAAAGCAAACCATGCAATAATCTGAGTACAGCCTTTAGACAACAAAGCAGCCAAAAATATACCCGCCATATTGGGTAGTCAACATCACTCAGAAATAGCATTTTAAATATTCACTTACTTTTGATGATCTTCATCAGAATGCACGTTCAGGTCGGGCAGAACGTCAGACGAAAAGTTCAAAAAGTTCCGTTACAGCCCGTAGAAACATGCCAACCTAAGTATGGAATCAATCTTTAGGATGTTTTTAACATAAAACTTCATTAATATTCCAACCGGACAATTCCTTCGTCTGTACAAATGAAGTGGAACGTAGCTACCTTTCACGAGAGCGTGCCAGACCGAGGCTCTGACACTCTGCCAGACCACTCACTCAAAGATCCCTTATGAGCCCCTCGTTTAGAGTAGAATCCTCAAAACAGGTTCTAAATACTGTTGACATTTAATGGAAGCCTTGGGAAGTGCAACATAACTAATATCACCCTGTATCTTCAATGGGGGCTGAGTTGAAAAACTACAAACCTCAAATTTCCCACTTCCTGGTTGGATTTTTCTCAGGTTTTTGCCTTCCATATGAGTTCTGTTATACTTCAGAGTGTTTTCTATCCAATACTAATAATAATATGCATATATTAGCATCTGGGACAGAGTAGGAGGCAGTTCACTCTGGGCATGCTATTCATCCAAAAGTGAAAAAGCTGCCCCCTATCCCAAAAAGGTTAAAAGGTTGAGACCAAGTCTGCGTCTCTCACATGGATAGGCAGACCATTCCCTAAAAAATGAGCTCTATAGGAGAAAGCCCGGACTCCAGCTGTTTGCTTAGAAATTCTAGGGACAGTAAGAAGGCCTGCGTCTTGTGATCGTAGCGTACGTGTAGGTATGTACGGCAGGACCAAATCGGAAAGATTGGTAGGAGCAAGCCCATGTAATTATTTTTAGGTTCGCAGTAAAACCTTGAAATCAGCCCTTGCCTTAACAGGAAGCCAGTGTAGAGAGGCTGGCACTGGAGTAATATTATAATTTTTTGGGGGTTCTAGTCGAGATTCTAGCAGCCATGTTTAGCACTAACTGAAGTTTATTTAGTGCTTCATCCGGTTATCCGGAAAGTAGAGCATTGCAGTAGTCTAACCTAGAAGTGACAAAAGCATGGATACATTTTTATGCTTGTTCTAGGTCCCAAGAAACAAAGAGATATTCTGTTGAATCTGACAATTAATCTTAATGGTTGTACAGTCGTCTCAAATAAAACTGTGACGTACCTCGGCGTTACCTGGACCTGGACCCTGATCTCTCTTTTGACGAACATATCAAGACTGTTTCAAGGACAGCTTTTTTCCATCTACGTAACATTGCAAAAATCAGAAACTTTCTGTCCAAAAATGATGCAGAAAATTAATCCATGCTTTTGTTACTTCTCTCTCTCGGAGGACCTGAGCCCTAGGACCATGCCTCAGGACTACCTAGCATGATGACTCCTTGCTGTCCCCAGTCCAACTGTCCGTGCTGCTGCTCCAGTTTCAACTGTTCTGCTTGTGATTATTATTATTTGACCATGCTGGTCATTTATGAACATTTGAACATCTTGGCCATGTTCTGTTATAATCTCCACCCGGCACAGCCAGAAGAGGACTGGCCACCCCACATAACCTGGTTCCTCTCTAGGTTTCTTCCTAGGTTTTGGCCTTTCTAGGGAGTTTTTCCTAGCCACGGTGCTTCTACACCTGCATTGCTTGCTGTTTGGGGTTTTAGGCTGGGTTTCTGTACAGCACTTTGATATATCAGCTGATGTACGAAGGGCTATATAAATACATTTGATTTGATTTGATTCAGAAAAAGCACTGGAACGCGAGGTAACTCTGTCGGGGGCGCGCGTCATGAGACCAAGGCTCTCTGCCAGACCACTGACTCAAAGAGGTCTCATGTGCCCCTCCTTTGTAGTAGAATCCTCATTCAAGTTTCAAAAGATGGTTGACATCTAGTGGAAGCCGTAGGAAGTGCAACTTTATCCATATCTCAATGTGTATTCGGTAGGCCAAGCTTTGAAAAACTACAAAACTCAGATGTCCCACTTCCTGGTTGGATTTTTCTCAGGTTTTCGCCTGCCATATGAGTTCTGTTATACTCAGAGACATCATTCAAACAGTTTTAGAAACTTCAGTGTTTCCGTACAATACTACTAATAATATGCATACAGTGCCTTGCGAAAGTATTCGGCCCCCTTGAACTTTGCTACCTTTTGCCACATTTCAGGCTTCAAACATAAAGATATAAAACTGTATTTTTTTGTGAAGAATCAACAACAAGTGGGACACAATCATGAAGTGGAATGACATTTATTGGATATTTCAAACTTTAACAAATCAATAAACAAAAATCAAAAACTGCAAAAAATAATTTTGCACGCCCAATTTTTCAGTTTTTGATTTGTTAAAAAAGTTTGAAATATCCAATAAATGTTGTTCCACTTCATGATTGTGTCCCACTTGTTGTTGATTCTTCAAGGAAAGGATGAAACAGTGTCTGTGCCACCTGTAAGTACAGATAGTAGTATAAATCCCCAATTTATAATTTCTCATGGTTTCTGGAAGGAAATGCTGTAGGAATGCTCAACCGGTGTCGCTCATTCAGCCAACAGAAACTTTCAACCGGTTCTCACCATTAAGCTGCGAGTCTCCCCGTTAAGCAGCGAGCCTTCTCTGGTCTCTACTCCTCCCGTTATGGGGTCTGAGATGCCGAAGTTTCCCACCATTAGCTCTGACAAATTGAAAAACCTCGTCATTGGCGACTCCATTACCCACAGTATTAGACTCATCCTGCGATCATACACTGTTTACCAGGGGGCAGGGCTACCGACGCTAAGGCTATTCTGAAGATGGTGCTGGCTAAAGCTAAAACTGCAGAGTATAGGGATATTGTTATCCAAGTCGGCACCAACGATGTTAGGATGAAACAGTCAGAGGTCCCCATGCCAAATAGCTTCAGCATGTAACTCAGCTAGAAAGATGTCGGCATCGAGTAATTGTCTCTGGCCCGCTCCCAGTTAGGGGGAGTGATGAACTCTACAGCAGAGTCTCACAACTCAATCGCTGATTGAAAACTGTTTTCTGCCCCTCCCAAAAGACAGTATTTGTAGATAATTGGCCCTCTTTCTGGTACTCACCCACAAACAGGACCAAGCCTGGTCCATCCTAGCTGGAGGGGTGCTCTCATCTTATCTACAAACATAGACAGGGCTCTAACTTCCCTAACTCCACCTTGAGATAGGGTGCAGGCCAGGCAGCTCGGTGGAGTCTGCCACTAGCACAGCCTGTATAGTCAGCTCAGCTATCCCCATTGAGACTGTGCCTCGACCTAGGTTGGGCAAACTAAACATGACAGTGTTCACAATCTCACTTAGCAATCTCACTGGAATAAGACCTCCTCCATTCCTGCCTTTATTGAAAGAGATTGTGATACCTCACATCTCAAAATAGGGCTACTTAATGTTAGATCCCTCACTTCCAAGGCAGTTATAGTCAATGAACTAATCACTGATCATAATCTTCATGTGATTGGCCTGCCCGAAACATGGCTTAAGCCTGATGAATTTACTGTGTTAAATGAGGCCTCACCTTCTGGTTACACTAGTGACCATATCCCCTGCGCATGCCGCAAAGGCGGAGGTGTTGCTAAGATTTATGATAGCAAATGTCAATTAAAAACAAAACGACGTTTTCGCCTTTTGAGCTTCTAGTCATGAAATCTATGCAGCCTACTCAATCACTCTTTATTCTGTTTACAGGCCTCCTGGGCCATATGCAGCATTCCTCACTGAGTTCCCTGAATTCCTATTGGACCTTGTAGTCATGGCAGATAATATTAAAATCTTTGGTGACTTTAATATTCACAGGGAGACACTCCGTTTTTTTTGTACTATATCTCTTAACACATTGATGAAAATAATCATGGCCTCTAAAACTTCAAGCTGCATACTGGACCATATTCCAACTAAACTACTGAAAGAGCTGCTTCCTGCTTCCAGATTCATCAGAAGATCTCTTTGTTTCTTGGGACCTAGAACAAGCATCTCTGTTTTGTCCGAGTTTAAAAGTAGAAGGTTTGCAGCCATCCACTCCCTTATGTCTGAAACACAGGCTTCTAGCGACGGCAATTTTGTGGCTTCACCATGTTTCATTGAAAACCTTGAGGAACACCAACATTTACAGTTGATTTGTCAGAGGACAAACCATTCACAGAGACAAACTGATATCTTTCCGACAGATAAGATCTAAACCAGGCCAGAATTTGTCCGTGTAGACCAATTTCGGTTTTCAATCTCTCCAAAAGAATGTGGTGATCGATGGTATCAAAAGCAGCACTAAAGTCTAGGAGTACAAGGAAAGATGCAGAGCCTCGGTCTGATGCCATTAAAAGGTAATTTACCACCTTCACAAGTGCAGACTCAGTGCTATGATGGGGTCTAAAATCAGACTGAAGCATTTCGTATACATTGTTTGTCTTCAGGAAGGCAGTGATTTGCTGCGCCACAGCCTTTTCTAAAATTGTTGACAGGAATGGAAGATTCGATATAGGCCGATAGTTTTCTATATTTTCTGGGTGAAGGTTTGGCTTTTTCAAGAGAGGCTTTATTACTGCCACTTTTAGTGAGTTTGGTACACATCTGGTGGATAGAGAGCCGTTTATTATGTTCAACATAGGAGGGCCAAGCACAGGAAGGAGCTCTTTCAGTAGTTTAGTTGGAATAGGGTCCAGTATGCAGCTTGAAGGTTTAGAGGCCATGATTATTTTCATCATTGTGTCAAGAGATATAGTACTAAAACACTTGAGTGTCTCTCTTGATCCTAGGTCCTGGCAGAGTTGTGCAATTTCAGGACAACTGAGCTTTGAAGGAATACGCAGATTTAAAGAGGAGTCCGTAATTTGATTTCTAATAATCATGATCTTTTCCTCAAAGAAGACAAAAGGAATTCTACGGTTGGAACATTATTGATGTTTTATGTTAAAAACATCCTAACGATTGATTCCATACATCGTTTGACATGTTTCTAAAGGACTGTAATGGAACTTTTCGAGTTTTTGTCTGGATGAAGTGCCTGCGCCTCATGAAGATGGATTACTGGGCAGAACATGCTAACAACAAATGGCTATTTGGACATAAATGATGGAACTTTATGGAACAAATCAGTCATTTATTGTCGAACTGGGATTCCCGGGAGTGCCTTCTGATGAAGATCATCAAAGGTAAGTGAATATTTATGTTGTTGTTTCTAACTTTGTTGATTCCAAAATGGAGGATATTCCTCTGGCTGTTTTGGGCTCTGAGCGCCGTTCTCAGATTATGCTTTTTCGAAATCTAACACAGCGGTTGCATTAAGGAGAAGTCTATATTTAATTCTGTGAATAACAGTAGTATCTTTTATCAATGTTTATTTTGAGTATTTATGCTAAAAACATCGGATGTCTTGGAATCAAAACATTACTGCACGTAAGGCGCCAATGTAAACTGAGATTTTTGGATATAAATATGCACATTATCGAACAAAACATACATGTATTGTGTAACATGATGTCCTATGAGTGTCATCTGATGAACATCAAAGGTTAGTGATTCATTTGATCTATATTTCAGCTTTTTTTGACTCCTATTTTTGCTGGAAAAACGGCTGTGTGTTTTTTGTGCTTTAGCTGTAAAGCATTTTTTAAATCGGACACGATGGGTAGATTAACAAGATATGTACCTTTCATTAGCTGTATTGGACTTGTTAATGTGTGAAAGTTACATATTTCTAAAAAATATTTTTGAATTTCGCGCTTTGCCTTTTTAGCTGAATGTTGTCGAGGGGTTCCTGCCCTAGAAACGTTAAGAACTGTAATATCTTATGTTTCACCAAGTCGTGGCTGAACGATGACAATAAGAACATACAGCTGGCAGGTTATACTCTATCTGCAGAACAGAACAGCAGCCTCTGGTAAGACACGGGGCGGGGGCCTATGCATATTTGTAAACAATAGTCGGTGCATGATATCTAAGATAGTCTCAAGGTTTTGCTTGCATGAGGTAGAGTATCTCATGATAAGCTGTAGACCACACTATCTACCTAGAGAGTTTATCTGTATTTTTCGTAGCTGTCTACATACCATCACAAACCGAGGCTGGCACTAAAACCGCACTCATTGAGCTGTATTCTGCCAAAAAGTAACAGGAAAACGCTAATCCAGAGGCGGCGCACCTAGTGGCCGGGGACTTTAATGCAGGGAAACTTAAATCAGTTTTACCTACTTTCTATAATTTTGTTAAATCTGCAACCAGAGGGAAAAAAATTCTAGATCACCTTTACTCCACACACAGAGATGCGTACAAAGCTCTCCTTCGCCCTCCATTTGGCAAATCTGACCATAACTCTATCCTCTTGATTCCTACTTAAAAGCAAACATTTTAAATCAAATCTAATTTTAGTCACATGGCCGAAATCAAAGTTGTAGACCTTACAGTGAAATGCTTACTTACAAGCCCCTAACCAACAATGCAGTTAAAAAAAAATATGGATAAGAATAAGAAATTAAAGTAACAAGTAATTAAAGAGCAGCAGTAAAACCACAATAGCGAGACTATATACAGGGGGTACAGGTACAGAGTCAATGTGCGGGGGCACCGGTTAGATGAGGTAATATGTACGTGTAGGTAGAGTTATTAAAGTGACTATGCATAGATGATAACAACAGAGAGTAGCAGGGGTGTAAAAGAGGGGAGGTGAGGGTGGCAAATAGTCTGGGTAGCCATTTGATTAGATGTTCAGGAGTCTTATGGCTTCGTGGTAGAAGCTGTTTAGAAGCCTCTTGGACCTAGACTTGGCACTATGGTACCGCTTGCCATAAGGTAACAGAGAGAACAGTCTATGACTAGGGTGGCTGGAGTCTTTGACAATTTTTAGGGCCTTCCTCTGACACCGCCTGGTATAGAGGTCCTGGATGGCAGGAAGTTTGGCCCCAGTGACGTACTGGGCCGTTTGCACTACCCTCTGTAGTGCCTTGTGGTCGGTCGGAGGCCGAGTCTCTGACCTACTCCCTATAGGCTATCACTGTTGTGTCATCGGCAAACTTAAAGCCGGTGTTGGAGTCGTGCCTGGCTGTGCAGTCATGAGTGAACAGGAAGTACAGAAGTTGACTGAGCACACACCCCTCTGAGGGGCCCCTGTGTTGAGGATTAGAGAGGCGGATGTGTTGTTCCCTACCCATTCCACCTGGGGGCGGCCCATCAAGAAGTCCAGGATCCAGTTGCAGAGGGAGGTGTTTAGTCCCTGGTCCTTAGCTTATTGATGAGCTTTGAGGTCCCTATGGTGTTGAACGCTGAGCTGTAGTCAATGAATAACATTCTCACATAGGTGTTCCTTTTTTCCAGGTGGAAAAGAGCAGTGTGGAGTAAAATAGAGATTACAGGAGCAAGCGGTACCGGAGCGCCAAGTCTAGGTCCAAGAGACTTCTAAACAGCTTCTACACTCAAATGGCTATATGGCTATCTGTATTGCCCCCATTACTTATGCTACTCTGTTATTATCTATGCATTGCCATTTTCATAATACTACCTACATGTACATATTTACCTCTTACCTCAACACCAGTGCCCCGCACATTGACTCTGTACCGGTACCCCCTGTATAAAGCCCCGCAGTTGTTATTTACTGCTGGTCTTTAATTATTTGTTATCCTTATCTATACTTTTTTTCTGTATTTTCTTAAAACTGCATTGTTGGTTAAGCGCTTGCAAGTAAGCATTTCACTGTTGTGTGACACATAAAATTAGATTTTGTTTTGATTTCCACTGGTCTAATGTCCATTGCTTGTGTTTCTTGGGCCAAGCAAGTATTTTCTTCTTATTGGTGTCCTTTTGTAGTGGTTTCTGTCACTGGTATAAAGGATTTGGAGACAGGCGCAGGAATACACAATAGGGGTTTTTAATACACCCAAAATTAACATGTATACAAAATACTGGGCTGTACCCAAACAAAAGAGCGAGGGTAAACCTCGTTGAACGACACTGGACGATACCCATAATACACAATACAAAAAGCACGCAGCATAACAGCTGCACCAACGTATAGGCACTCACATGACCAACGGACATGGGATCAATAACCGACAAAGACAGAGGGAACAGAGGGCACATATATAACATACTAATCAGGGGAAATGGGAACCAGGTGTGTGTAATCAGACAAGACAGTCCGGGGTTGATGACACTGAATCCCGTTCAGTGAAGCCTAGAAAGCCAGTGACGTAGACCTCCGGAACAGGTGAACAGAATGAGCAGCAGTACCGGAGGGATCCGTGACAGTTTCTTTGAAGCAGTTCGGCCATGAAGGCCTGATTCACACAGTCTCCTCTGAACAGATGATGTTGAGATGTGTCTGTTACTTGAACTCTGTGAAGCATTTATTTGACTGCAATTTCTGAGGCTGGAGACTAATGAACTTATCCTCTACAGCAAAGGTATCTCTGGGTCTTCCTTTCCTGTGGCAGTCCTCATGAGAGACAGTTTCACAATAGCCCTTGATAGTTTTTGCAACTGCACTTGAAGAAACTTGAAAAGTTCTTGAAATTTTCCGGATTGACTGACCTTCGTGTTTTAAAGTAATGATGAACTGTCGTTTGTCTTTGCTTATTTGAGCTGTTCTTGCCATAATATGGATTTGGTCTTTTACCAAATAGGGCTATCTTCCGTATACCACGCCTACCTTGTCACAACACAACTGATTGGCTCAAATGCATTAATTCCACAAATTAACTTTTAACAAGGCACACCTGTTAATTGAAATGCATTCCAGGTGACTACCTCATGAAGATGGTTGAGAGAATTGCAAGAGTGTACAAAGCTGTCATCAAAGCAAAGGGTGGGCACTTTGAAGAATCTCAAATATAAAATATATATTTTTTGCTTACTATGTGATTCCATATGTGTTATTTCATAGTTTTGATGTCCACCATTATTCTACAATGTAGAAAATAGTAAAAATAAAGAAAAACCCTTGAATGAGTATGTGTATCCAACATTTGGACTGGTGCTGTATACTGTATGTACAATACATATCTACCTCAATTTCATCGTACCTCTTCACAATTCAGTACTGGTACCCATGTATATAGCCAAGATATAATTTCTTATTGTGTATTTTTTGTTACAATTGTTTTATTATTATTAGTAATCTATTATAATTATTATTTTTCTACACATGTTGTTTTCGAAGCATGTGACAATGAAACCTTTGATTTGATTTAATTGCCAAAATCTCGCACTATCCCTTTTAAGGTGCGCTATCCCTTTACAAATCCATAATTTTTTATATTGTATTTTTTTTGGAGTGGCGGAAATGATTTGGCAGCAATAGGGCACTGCTGCTAAATTAATATACGGGAAATTCTGAATGTGTTAATTTTGAAAACTATGACTTAGTAAAAAAAGAGCAGTCCTGGGGGTGTCTTATTTCCCACAGTCCTGGTGTTGTTATTTGTAGGAGAGGACTATTTCTTCAATGAGTGCTAGCATCAAATGTCAAGGCTGTCAGTGTCGTCCTTCCTCTATTGCTAGTCAGGGCCTTGAGGTATGAAGATGACAAGCACAGTTGGCAGAGGAGCTCAGTTGTAGCTGTCAGACTGGATGCTGTTCAAATAGGACTGGCTTTATGAATATTAAGCAACAGCTTTCAGCAGATAAACAGTTAGCGTGTTCCTTCCTCAGCACTGGAGCTCCTCGTTACAGAACAGACAAGGAATTTGCTGTTGTTTTAAAGCAATACATTTGAGCAGGGCCTTTTTGGCGTATTTGTGAGTTCCATTCTAGCTGTCACTTTTCCTCTAAGAAATACAGTATTGTTATAAGTAGAGCACTGCGTGACTAGCGGGGACGGGGGGGGGGGGGGGGGGGGGGGGGGGGGAATCGATAGATTTACATACCGCACTATTATTTTGGACTATATTATATTGCTACTTTGACTGTACAGTAAGTATCAATTTGTAAAACTTTTTTTTTGTTAGGTAACGTTAGCTAAAGCTAGTCGGCTGTACATTCACCAAAACGGCAGTATTTTTCACCCTATGGCTGGCTCTATCTTCTTTTTAAATAGTGAGCCAGCATGTTTTCAGACCTTTTATTTCAATGACTGATCACAAAAAAAATGTCATGCTCTCTCTTCTCTCTGCAGCAGACATACAGTGACTTCGGAAAGTATTCAAACCCCTTGACTTTTTACAAATTTCGTTATGTTACAGCCTTATTCTAAAATGGATTAAATAAAAAAAGGTCCTCATCAATCTACACACAATACCCCACAATGACAAAGCAAAAACAGGTTTGTAGACATGTTTGCAAATGTATTATAAATAAAAAACAGAAATACCTTATTTACATAAGTATTCAGACCCTTCGCTATGAGATTTGAAATTGAGCTCAGGTGCATTCTTTTTACATTGATGTTTCTAAAACTTGATTGGAGTCCACCCGTGGTAAATTCAATTAATTGGACATGATTTGGAAAGGCACAAACCTGTCTATATAAGGTCCCAAAGTTTATAGTGTATGTCAGAGCAAAAACCAAGCCATAAGGTTGAAGGAATAGTCCGTAGAGCTCCAAGATAGGATTGTGTCGAGGCACAGATCTGGGGAAGGGTACCAAAGCATTTATGCAGCATTGATGTGCGCCAAGAACACAGTGGCTTCCATCATTCTTAAATGAAAGAAGTTTGGAACAACCAAGACTCTTCCTAGAGCTGGCCACCCGGCCAAATTGAGCAATCGGGGGAGAAGGGCCTTGGTCAGGGAGGTGACCAAGAACCCGATGGTCACTCTGACGGAGCTCCAGAATTCCTCTGTGGAGATGGAAGAACCTTCCAGTAGGACACCCATCTCTGCAGCACTCCACCAATCAGGCATTTATGGTAGAGTGGCCAGACAGAAGCCACTCCTCAGTAAAAGGCACAAGACAACCCACATGGAGTTTGCGAAAAAGGCACCTAAAGACTCCCAGACCATGAGAAACAAGATTCTCTGGTCTGATGAAACCAAGATTTAACACTTTGGCCTGAATTCCAAGTGTCACGTCTGGAGGAAACCTGGCACCATCCCTACGGTGAAGCATGGTGGTGGTAGCATCATGCTGTGGGGATGTTTTTCAGTGGCAGGGACTGGGAGACTAGTCAGGATCGAGGAAAAGAACGGAGCTAAGTACAAAGAGTTCCTTGATGAAAACCTGCTCAGAACCTCAGACTGGGGCGAAGGTTCACCTTCCAACAGGACAATGACCCTGAGAAAACAGCCAAGACAACGCAGGAATGACAAGTCTCTGAATGTCCTTGAGTGGCCCAGCCAGAGCCCAGACATGAACCCGATCGAACATCTCCGGAGAGACCTGAAAATAGCTGTTTAGCAACACTCCCCATCCAACCTGACAGAGCTTGAAAGGATTTGCAGAGAATAATGGGAAATACAGGTGTGCCAAGTTTGTAGCTTCATACCCAAGAAGCTTCGAGCCTGTAATCACTGCCAAAGATGCTTCAGCAAAGTACTGAGTAAATGGTCTGTATACTTATGTAAATGTCATATTTCTGGTTTTGCTTTGTCATTATGGGGTATTGTGTGTAGATTGATGAGGGGGAAAAAACGATTTAATTAACTTTAGAATAAGGCTGTAACTTAACAAAATGTGGAGAAAATCAAGGGGTCTGAATACACTGTATAGTGAGCAATATGTTTGGAACACCAAATTGCAATAGAAACACAGTATCGAATCGCAATACATTTAGAATTGTGAGAATCGCAGTACATATTCAGTTGGCACTAAGTGTCATGATAATATTGTAAAATGAGCTCACTTGCAATTCCCAGCCCTAATATTTAAACTGCTCCTGCAATTAGGGTGAATGGGTAATTATATTAAGTATATAGAGAGTGGTCTGCTCCACAAATCAATAGGCATTGCCTGATGGTAATGTGTGCCTTTAGTAACATGACTGAGCCAACGGATTACCACTGAATGTGTAGTAGCCTATATTACCACTCAATGTGTTGGCAAGGTTATTTTTATTATAAAAAAAAGAGAGAAGAGAGAGGACATAAACACTAACTTTCCAGGCTTAATAACTTCTGAGAGCAGCGTTGATAGTTGAGCACCACCTTAGCCTTTTGCAATGGAAAAGGACACAGAGGGCAGGCAGGAATTTTCCCCAGGGTCCCATCCCACAGAGTAGTGGTTATCACAGCCAGGCACACATTCAATGCTGTGGCCCTCTCTCTTGTAATAGATTGCATCTATATATTGGGTTACATTTACAGTGAGCTCCAAAAGTATTGGGACAGTGAATTTTGTTGTTGTTATTTTTGCTCTATATTCACACACTTTGGATTTGAAATGATACAATGACTATGAGGTTAAAGTGCAGCCTGTCAGCTTTAATTTTAGGGAATTTTCAGTCATATCTAAACATATGAAATGTTTAGACATTACAGCACTTTTTGTACATAGTCCCCCCATTTTAGAAGACCAAAAGTATTGGGACAAACATGACAATAAAGGGGAGGTTAGTGTTTTTGGGGGTTATGATCTGATGTGCACACCAAGGAATAGAAACTCAAAGGGAAAGAGATAATCACAGAAAGAACATCACTGCCTTGGATCAATTTACATTTACAATTTACATTAGACTAAAACACTTAGTTGTCAGTCCTAAAGGGGGAAAGGTTCGATTGATCAGTTCCACCAAACCTGTGGAGATGGAGGTGAACATTTGTTGCAGACAGGTGGTCAATAAGATGTAGTTGTGGCTCCGTTGAGACCCAGTTCCCTAAGGCATCACTTTATCCCCACATTACACAGTTTTCATGGTCTTTACAGGCCAGGCTGCTCAAAAACACACGTCATACCGTCTCTTCAGAGACAAAGGAAATGGAACTCCAAATTCAGCAGCGTTATAAATATGCTTTGCCTCCTCCATTTGTAAGACAATGTTTTCATTCTTCATAGAGAAACAAATACTGTGATCCATTAACCACTGTGTGTAAAGTAAGCCATACAGGATGTTATGGCAGAGGGTGAAGGTTTCCATGCACCATATCAAGCACCCTCAGGCCTTTAATCAGCATACAGACAGGTCTTGTTGCACTTCACTGCTGTTGTTTATGCTTTAGTTGCCCTACAGTTCTAAAAACAGGTGACCTGTGATCCTGCTGATTTTCTACCTGTGAATTATTTATTCCTTTTTAAAAATTAATTCTACAGTATTGTACTGCAAGCAATAATGTTTTTGAGTCATAGCTAGAATGGAAGCTCTCTATGATATCAGTGATATGTTCAGTGTTTGTCACTTGAGGGACCTGGGCATCATTGTTATCCATTAAAAGGTTATGTGTTGTTTGAGGCTGTCTGTGGTGTAGGTAGGTGTAGTTTTGTTCTAACACAGCATCAAGGTTTTGTCAACATTTGTGACAGCGGACCCTTGTGCAGGAAGTGACAGTGGAAAGGCAGGTGAAAGTGCCTGAGGGTGTATCCTCGTTCAAACAGGTGCCTGCGGGCCATCCATTGGGAGGTCTGATGTTCTGTAAGCTGTCAGTGGCATTTTCAAAGCCCCTACACACACACATGTATTCTCGGACAGTGTGTTTGTTTAGTATATTATACGGAACCATGATATATTATAAATGCTTATATCATGTCTTATAATGCACTTTGGGGAGATGATAGGTGGTAGGCCTAGGCTAGGTGCTGTGGGTGTATTAGTGCAGAGAAGGCTCTCAGTGTTACTGGATTATGCTTTTTATTTGATATACGTTTTATGCTCTCAAACATACCAGTTCATTGGCTCACCACTGAGGATATGACAAAAAAATTAAATTATACAGCTGCACCATCGAGTGCATCCTGACCCGTTGCTTCACCACCTGGTATGGCAACTGCTCGGCATCCAAAGCGCTACAAAGGGTAAAGCGTACGGCCCAGTACATCACTGGAGCCAAGCTTCCTGCCATCCAGGACCTCTGTACCAGGCGGTGTCAGAGGAAGGCGCTAAAACTGTTATTACATTACCTGGAAACCTAATAAAAACCTTAAGGTAACGTTCTGTGGTGGTTATTACAAATGTTGTGCACAGCATTTTAGTGAATGTTGGGAGACCATTCCAAGGATATTTAATTTAAAAAAAAAATGATGTTAGATCAAACCCTAACTAGAACTTAATGAGAATGTTAGCTAATGTCCTGGGAATGTTCCTGATTTTCTGTGATTCCCTATGGACCGAAAGTAACCCAATGTGCCATGCTACAACACGGCTGCCAATATTGCATCGTTGAAGCACGTGCGTGGTTAGGCTCTGTATCCATCACTCTGCCGAGGTGGATGCTTGTTCTAATTCATGCATTGGCTGTTATGTTCTGTATGATCTGCACATAGTCGTTATGTCATGGTTTCTATTATTGCTATTGCCAAGAGCAGACTGTGATATCGTGGTGACATAGAGGCTAACACTAGCTATCCCTTCCACAGCAGCTGCTTGGAGCACTGGAGTATGATGGCACACCATTTTAGAATAGCTGTAAGCAAGTTTACACATGATATCATGCATGCTTGTACATAGTTTAAGATGCCTGCATACACACTATCTTATTTTAGCTGAGTGTGACTCATAACTACCACTATTGTGGTCCGCTACATACACTGTTCGGCAGTCGAGCAGCGTGATATCTTGTGCTAGTCGAATGGTGTAGTCTGTCCTTAGGCTAAACATTACTGGGTCTTTCCATTACGGGGTCTTTCCATTTTCCAAGTACATATCAAAGAAGTACAGCCTCATTTTACATTGATACTGCTGCCTAGCCATAACTTGAAATCTGAGGAAGAAAGGTTAACCCCTTGGACCTTAGTGAGTAAGCTGATGCTCTATAGCTGTGCAATGACTTATCAAGCCTTGCTATAATTTCAGCCGAATTGGATGGGCTGTTGATACTAGCATGCGATGGGATTGCTAAACACCAACATGGCGAACAGTGCTGGCGATCAAGCATTCATTGCCTCTTATGGGAACGTCTGTTAGAGAGCCTATTTCAGATCCTCTTATATGCAGGCTTCTTCTAGAAGTCTATGGGGTCTATTTATCATGTTATAATTTATACTTCTCGCATGGCTTAGCGGCATATACGGTTAGACATTAGCCTTCAGCTCAGTTAGACTATATGTTAGGTCTAGGTTTTGATTATCGGGACGCTTCTGGGGGGATTCTAGTAAGATGCCGTCAAAGTCTGCTGAATTCCAGTAGACGGAAATGGCCCGATGTACTTGGGCCGATTCTGGGCAGTCATTCATTTTGATTCCAGGCCGAGTCCGAGACCCGATTCCGGGCCGATTCAATCAGTTCCGGCCCCCCGGAAAAGGGCCGCTTCTGGGTCGAATCTTCATTGCTAGCTGGGGTGTAATAGCTGATAATGTAGCTTGCTAACGCTTGACTATCTTACCTGTATACATCATCATGTTATCTGGAACAATTTGTGCCAGCTCTACGCACCAGGTCTCCAGTGCGCCTTCACAGCCCAGTACGTCCTGTTCCTTCTCCCCACACTCGCCCTGAAGTGGGTGTCACCAGTCCGGTACCACCAGTGCCGGCCCCACACACCAGGCTTCCTGCGACAGATCCCCAGTCCAGAGTTTCCGGTGACGGTTCCCAGTCCAGAGCTTCCGGCACCGGTTCCCAATCCGGAGCTTCTGGCGACGGTTCCCAGTCCAGAGCTTCTGGCGACGGTTCCCAGTCCGGAACCTCCTGAGACAGTCCACAGTGCGGAACCTCCTGAGACGTTCCACAGTCCGGAACCTCCTGAGACGGTCCACAGTCCGGAGCTTCCGAACACGGCGTCCAGTTCAGCTCTATGGCAGGAGCTTTCCTCTGCGCCGATGCCCAGTCCGAGCACGTCGCCCGGTCCAGCTCCAGGGCAGGAGCCTTCCTCTGTGCCGATCTACAGTCCAAACACGACGTCCGGTCCAGCACCATGGCAGGAGCCCTCCTCTGCACCGATGTCCATTCCAGGGCCGGTGTCCAGTCCCGCTCCATGACAGGAGCCTTCCTCGGCATCTGGGTCCAGTCCGGGCACAGTTTTCAGCCTGGGTCCATGGCTGGAGCCGCAGGATGAGCGGGTTCTTCGGCCCGCACCAGAGCCACCACCAGGGATGGTGGATCCAAGAGCTGAGTGGATTATTCGTCCCGCACCGGAGCCGCCCAACGGAGCCGCCCACGATGCTGGCGGATCTGCGGGATGATTGGGTTCTTCGTCCAGCACCAGAGTCGCCTCCCTATGCTGGCGGATCCTCGGGATGAGAGGGTTCCTCGACCTGCACCAGAGCCGCCACCGACACTAGGTTTTGCGGCCGGAGTCTGCACCTTTGTGGGGGGGGGGGGGGGGGGGGGAGATACTGTCACGTCCTGACCATAGAGAGTCCTTATTTTCTTTGGTGGAGTAGGTCAGGGCGTGACTGGGGTTTAGTCTAGTTTATTATTTCTATGTGGGTGTTATGGTGATTTGTATGATTCTCAATTAGAGGCAGCTGGCAATCGTCGTCTAATTGAGGATCATATTTAAGTAGTGTTTGTGGGATATTGTATTTTGAGTAAGTGTATGTAGCACCTATGTAGTCACGGTTCGTTGTTCATTTATTGTTTTTGTTAAGTTTCACTATTAAGAAATTACGTGGAACTCAACAATCGCTGCGCCTTGGTGCATTTCTACAAACGATCGTGACAATGGCATGCAAGTTTGTTATTTAGGCACATGAAAGTTCACATGGTGGGGGGGGGGGGAGATACTGTCACGTCCTGACCATAGAGAGTCCTTATTTTCTTTGGTGGAGTAGGTCAGGGCGTGACTGGGGTTTAGTCTAGTTTATTATTTCTATGTGGGTGTTATGGTGATTTGTATGATTCTCAATTAGAGGCAGCTGGCAATCGTCGTCTAATTGAGGATCATATTTAAGTAGTGTTTGTGGGATATTGTATTTTGAGTAAGTGTATGTAGCACCTGACCATAGAGAGTCCTTATTTTCTTTGGTGGAGTAGGTCAGGGCGTGACTGGGGTTTAGTCTAGTTTATTATTTCTATGTGGGTGTTATGGTGATTTGTATGATTCTCAATTAGAGGCAGCTGGCAATCGTCGTCTAATTGAGGATCATATTTAAGTAGTGTTTGTGGGATATTGTATTTTGAGTAAGTGTATGTAGCACCTATGTAGTCACGGTTCGTTGTTCATTTATTGTTTTTGTTAAGTTTCACTATTAAGAAATTACGTGGAACTCAACAATCGCTGCGCCTTGGTGCATTTCTACAAACGATCGTGACAATGGCATGCAAGTTTGTTATTTAGGCACATGAAAGTTCACATGTTCGAGAAGGCATTTCTGCCGAAAAACGCATTTTGATTAAAAAAAAAGGTTTACATTCAAACGGCTCTCCTGTGAAGTTGTGACTTTCAACATACGTCTAGTTTCCTGAATCGGGTCACAAATGTAAAGGTTGGGTTAACACAGAATTCTGAATTTTTCAAGCAGGGAAAATAAGACAATACACATAAGAAATATCTTACTGCGTTTTGTAAATGCAGTTGTAAAATGCTTTTTATTGTCATTTCTGCTCGGCATCAGATACTAATTTTGTGCTTCAGTTGCACTTCTCCACTCGGATGGGAATTCACAAATGAGCATTCTATCAGCAGACAATGCTCTGACTGATGTGTAGTTACTTTTCTCTGGTAAAATGCAAGATTAACTTTAAACAAAACATTAGGAAATGTAGCTGGCTACATTACTTATTAGAAATATGATGGCCATGCATCTCTTTTGCAAAAAATACACTTCTCTTGTCATCTGAGGAAAATTAAACTATTTTCTTCCAAATGTGATGCACAAATGTATTTTCTGTGAAGGAAAACAATAGTTGTACGTTCCTGATCACTCTATTGAAGAAAAAAACCACACTGACTTTCATTATAAAACGCAACCCCTGTCAATACACAGCTGTACTCACCTGCTCCTGCTTTCTCTCGTTGTGCTACTTAGAAACAAACATGTGACTGGCTCAACTGTTCTGCGGAACTACGGTAAGCTTCATAATGTAAAATAATGTGACCGGTGAAATGAAGAATGAGATCTGCTTTATCTCCTAATGTATTGCACAAGTTGACTACAGGTATTAAAACTTGTTGTAGCTGCAATCCCGGTAACGGGATCGATATGACAACTACCAGTGAAAATAGAGGGCGCCAAATTCAAACCAAAGATATCTCATAATTACAATTCCTAAAACATGCATGTGTCTTATATCATTTTAAAGTTAATCTTGTTGTTAATCCCACCAAAGTGTCCGATTTCAAATAGGCTTTTCAGCGAAAGCACTACAAACGATTATGTTAGGTCTCCACCAAACCACAATAAGCACAGCCATTTTCCAGAGAAATATAGCATTCACAAAAAGCAGAAAAAGAGATCAAATGAATCACTAACCTTGAATTATCTTCATCCGATGACACTCATAGGATTTCATGTTACACAATACATGCATGTTTGTGTGTGATAAAGTTCTTATTTACAGTATATAAAAAAATCTGAGTTTACATTGGCGTATTAGATTCACTAGTTCCAAAAACATCAAGTGATTTTGCATAGCCACATCGTTTCAACAGAAATACTCATCATAAATGTAGATGATAATACAAGTTTAACACATGGAATTATACTGTAGATATACCTCTCCTTAATGCAACCGCTGTGTCAGATTTTTTTTGAAGTTTACGGAAAAAGCAATCCATGCAATAGTCTTAGATGGAGCTCAGAACAGTTGCCAGATTAGCCACCATGTTGGAGTCAACAGAAACCAGAAAATACATGATAAATGTTTCCTTACCTTTTGATGAACTTCATCAGAATGCAGTCCTAGGAATCCCAGGTCCACAATAAATGCTTGATTTGTTCAAAAATGTCCGTTATTCATGTCCAATTAGCTACTTTGGTTAGCGCGTTTGGTAAACAATTCCAAAGTCACAAAGCACGTCCACTATAACGTGACGAAATGTCCAAAAGTTCCGTTACAGTCAGTAGAAACATGTCAAACGATGTACTCAATCAATCTTTAGAATGTTGTTTACATATATCTTGAATAACATTCCAATCGGAGAATTAGAATGACTTCAGATGACCGGTGGAATGCAGGTCCTTCCCCTGTGAACGCGCATGGTGAAAGAATGGTCAACTCGTGGCACTGGTGACTATTTCCTGTCTCATTCAAGTCTCCTTCACATTAGGGTCATCAGACAAATTTCTATTGACTGCTGACATCTAGTGGAAGGCGTAGGAAGTGAAAACTCATCCATATCTCGCTGTAATTTCAATGAGAGCTTGGTTGAATATCTGCCACCCCCAGAAAAAATACAAACAGGAAGTGGAATTTCTCAGGTTTTTGTCTGCAATATGAGTTCTGTTATACTCACAGACATAATTCAAACATTTTTAGAAACTTCAGAGTGTTTTTTATCCAATACTAATAATAATATGCATATATTAGCAACTGAGACTGAGGAGCTGGCCGTTTACAATGGGCACCTTTTCATCCAAGCTACTCAATACTGCCCCTGCAGCCATAAAAAGTTAACAAATATTAACATGTTTTGACAAACTTCCGATAAATAGTTTTGATAGTATTAAAAACCATCCCATTTCTATTTTCAAATACCCCAGTATACAGTATACCACCCAAGCCTAGTGCACGCCCTGCATATTGTAGATGTAGCAGCTACTGCTGAGCAATTTTAGTAGGACATTAGGCTATTTAAATAGTAAAGGTGGTTAGGTAGCTAACATTTAGTTGCGGTTTTGGGTGGTTTGTTAGTAAAACTGTATGTTTTAAGCTATGTGATGGTATGTCACAACTGTTGCTCTTCTCTCTGTACAATGTCTTCTGTTATATAAGCATGTATGCCCTTTCTATTCCGATTTCAGTCAGGCAAATGCAACCTTATCCTACGTCGTTAGTAGGGATTCCATTCATTTTGGGCATCAGGACCTTTCAGGGTGCAGTCTGCTCAGGAATCCATCTGTCTGCCTGCTCTTCGTGGCCTTTGGAGAAGAAATGCACAAGCATATCAAAGAGTATCTCTCCTCTCTCAGTAGCAGAAGTTTGAGTTCATGTTAAGGCAACAGTGTTGGGTTTACATTATGCTTTTCCAGAGGAAGTCCGTATGACGGATTTATTGGTTCTTCAGTCTGAAATACACTAAATGTTCCTTTCCTTTAATTTTGCATGATCTCTTAAGTTCTGTTTGCATTATGGAGTCTCACATGTTAAACATACTCTCATACACCCCGAGATGAAAGAATTGGAATGGAACAACAGTCATCATCAGCAGAAATAACACTGCTTTGTCCTGTCTTTCATGTTGTGCTGCCTGCATGCTAAGCATGGGCAGAACCTGGCGAACCTCTGTTCAACATTGATGCTGGCAACCAGTGCGACCTGTCATTCAGGGCAGGTGGGGCTCTATTTTTTTAGTGGAGGGGGCTTGCTTGTTTTGCTTGTTATTTTGGCATTAATACGTGTCACATATCAGTTTGCAAACAATGTAAAAAAAATATGTAATTGAGTTATGAAAGCGCATACAAACATGGTCTCTTTTTTTCTTTCTTGAGTAAGGCAGCTCCAAAATGCAGGTGTTTCAGCTTAGCTCAGTGCTTTCTGTGGTGGTGGGGCTTGCCAGCAGAAAATACAGAGCATTGCACATGATTGGCTCAGTTTTCTGTCACTCATGGGACAGTGCGTCATCCCCAATTCTAAGGTTAGAGCTCAACATTTTTTGCCCCTTGGGTTCTGCCATAGAGTTATATTAGAAGTGCCCATCCAAGAATGCTCAAGGTCATTGGCCACAGGTATAATCACGTTATATAGAATCTTTGATTGGACTGATCATGTCAACATCATACTTCCAAAATATTAGCTAGCAAGGTTGCAGTCGTCACCATGAATCAAGTCGACAATCAAATCCTTTTCAATCCTTGTCATACGAAGAGAAAATAGAGATAAAACGTCTCAGTGCTCATCGGCCATTGGACATAAACATTACAGTTGGAAATCGCAAATTCAACAATGAGTGGTTTGGGAAGGAATCAGTAGCAAACTGTGAGTTCAAGACTGCTGGGAACTCGGGAAAAACTAGCTAAGACAAGGAAAATATGTTTTAAATGGTCATTCAACTCAGAACTGTCAATCTGGCATCTTTCTCTTTGTCAGAGGAGCTCACAGATCACTGCACCTGTACATAGCCCATCTGTAAATAACCCATCCAATGACCTCATCCCAATACGATATTTATTTATTTATTTATCTTGCTCCTTTGCACCCCAGTATCTCTACTTGCACATCAATCACTCCAGTGTTTATTGTATATTGTACTTACTTTGCCACCATGGCCTATTTATTGCCTTACCTCCCTTATCTTACCTCATTTGCACACACTGTATATATACTTTTTTCTACTGTATTATTGACTGTATGTTTGTTTATTCCATGTGTAACTGTGTTGTTATATATGTCGAACTACTTTGCTTTATTCTTGGCCAGGTCGCAGTTGTAAATGAGAACTTGTTCTCAACTAGCCTACCTATTTGGTGATGGTGATTCCAACTGACATGGAATTTTTACTGTATACAGTTGAAGTTTACATACACCTTAGCCAAATACATTTAAAAACTCAGTTTTTCACAATTCCTGACATTTAATCCTAGTACAAATTCCCTGTCTTAGGTCAGTTAAGATCACCATTTTATTTTAAGAATGTGAAATGTCAGAATAATAGTACAGAGAATGATTTATTTCAGCTTTTATTTCTTTCATCACATTCCCAGTAGGTCAGAAGTTTACATGCACTCAATTACTATTTGGTAGTATTTCCTTTAAATTGTTTAACTTGGGTCAAATGTTTTGGGTAGCCTTCCACAAGCTTCCCACAATAAGTTGGTTGAATTCTGGCCCCTTCCTCCTGACAGAGATGGTGTAACTGAGTCATGTTTGTAGGCCTCCTTGCTCACACACACTTTTTCAGTTCTGCCCACAAATTTTGTATAGGATTGAGGTCAGGGCTTTGTGATGGCCACTCAAATACCTTGACTTTGTTGTCCTTCAGCAATTTTGCCACAACTTTGGAAGCATGCTTGGGGTCATTGTCCATTTGGAAGACCCATTTGCGACCAAGCTTTAAATTCCTGACTGATGTCTTGAGATGTTGCTTCAATATATCCTCATAATTGTACCTCCTCATGATGCCATCTATTTTATGAAGTGCACCAGTCCCACCTGCAGC
Source organism: Oncorhynchus mykiss (assembly GCF_013265735.2). Taxonomy (NCBI): domain Eukaryota; kingdom Metazoa; phylum Chordata; class Actinopteri; order Salmoniformes; family Salmonidae; genus Oncorhynchus; species Oncorhynchus mykiss. Next base: position 51,832,697 of record NC_048571.1, read on the forward strand.
AAAGCACCCCCACAACATGATGCTGCCACCCCCGTGCTTCACGGTTGGGATGGTGTTCTTCGGCTTGCAAGCCTCCCCTTTTTCCTCCAAACATAACAATGGTCATTATGGCCAAACAGTTCTATTTTTGTTTCATCAGACCAGAGGACATTTGTCCAAAAGGTACGATCTTTGTCCCCATGTGCAGCTGCAAACTGTAGTCTGGCTTTTTTATGGCTGTTTTGGAGCAGTGGCTTCTTACTTGCTGCGCGGCCTTTCAGGTTATGTCGATATAGGTCTGGTTTTACTGTGGATATAGAAACTTTTGTACCTGTTTCCTCCAGCATCTTCACAAGGTCCTTTGCTGTTGATTTGGGATTGATTTGCACTTTTCGCACTAAAGTACGTTCATCTCTAGGAGACAGAAAGCGTCTCCTTCCTGAGCGATATGGCGGCTGCGTGGTCCAATGGTGTTTATACTTGTGTACTATTGTTTGTACAGATGAATGTGGTACCTTCAGGCATTTGGAAATTGTTCCCAAGGATGATCCAGACTTGCGGAGGTCTACAATTTGTTTTCTGATGTCTTGGCTGATTTATTTTGATTTTCACACGATGTCAAGCAAAGAGGAACTGAGTTTGAAGGTAGGCATTGAAATACATCCACAGGTACACCTCCAATTGACTCAAATGTTTGTCACTTAGCCTATCAGAAGCCTCTAAAGCCATTACATAATTTTCTGGAATTTTACAAGCTGTTTAAAGGCACAGTGAACTTAGTGTATGTAAACTTCTGACCCACTGGAATAGTGAAACAGTGAATTTTCAGTTAAATAATCTGTCTGTTAACAATTGTTGGAAAAATGTAGTGTCATGCACAAAGTAGATGTCCTAACCGACTTGCCAAATATATAGTTTGTTAACAAGAAATTTGTGGAGTGGTTAATGACTCTAACCTAAGTGTATGTAAACTTCCGACATCAACTGTATGTAAGAACGGCCCATATTCTGAAGTGTTGAACAATTAGTTATATTGAATACGTACGTTGTCTCTCGCTCATTAATGTCTTAATGGAAATTACAGATGGCCTCTTATCTGCTTGTCGTCCCCTTATGCCATAGTTTGTGCTGTACATCTCAATTGTCATGCCACATTTGTTGCCACATTTCATGCCACATTTGTTTGGCTTGCCCCACCAAGGATTACATGCTAAAATCACCACTGCTGGCAACCAATGACAAGATACTGGAACTCATCACGGTTCTGATTCCTTCTTCAGCACTGAGGGATAGCTCTGAGTTATATGCCTCCCAATTCTGCATCGACGCCGCTACTGGTTTTCAATTGATCCTAACTTTTTTGCAAAAAATTGGTTCGCGTTAAGGAAAGGGTTTTTCAGCTCATACAATGATATTGTAGCAGCGTAGTCTAGTAGTTAGAGCGTAGACTAATAACCGAAATGTTGCAGGATCGAATCCCCGAGCTGACAAGGTACAAATCTGTCTTCTACCCCTGAACATGGCAGTTAACCCACTGTTCCTAGGCCGTCATTGAAAATAAGAATTAGTTCTTAACTGACTTTCCTAGTTAAATAAAGGTACAATTAGAGGCATTCTGTTTTATGGCTTTCTACAGGATTTTAGGGTTGGGGAATACAGTTCTTATTCTTTTCTATTTAATCATTGCATAATCTCACGATTTCTGATTTAATTTATGGACATGCACGTGTTCACCGTGTTGGTAAAGCATTCTAAACTGGTAGGAAGGGTAAAGGTATTCCAGTTCTCATTGTTCAAACAAAAACTTCCATGTTAGGGAAAGGGGGATACCTAGTCAGTGGTACAACTGAATGAATTCAACTGAAATGTGTCTTCCGCATTTAACCCAACCCGTCTGAATCAGAAACGCTTCCTGCAATTGTGACCATTGGCCATTATTCAACACTGATGCTGGTAAACCAAGGACGAGATGCTGGTTCTCATCGCGCCTTCGTCTCCTTTGCCAACTGTGGGCTATCGTCTGAGCTATACGCAGCCCATTCATTTTGCATCGGCGCTGCATCCCTCTCAGACAGAGAAGGATGCTATGTTAACTTGCTGGCTATGGCTATCCAACACTGAAACTCTTCCAAGTCCAGGTAAGCTTTAGGATTTATTAATTTATTGCCATTATATTGCAGTTATTTCACGTAGGCCAACAGCAGTGGAGGCTACTCAGAGGAGGATGGGGAGGACCATCCTCCTCAGTGAATTTCATAAAACTAAAAATAGTGAAACATTAACGAAGTTATACTTTTTAGATAAAACTATACAGCATTATATTTACATCGCCAAATAATTGACTAAACACACAGTTTTTCAATGAAGGTCTACAGTAACCTAAGCAGCACTCTGTAGGGTAGCAACATGGTGTGGTCTGACAGCTAGCTTCTGTCCTCCTGTAGGTACATTGACTTCAAAACAGAAAGTAGGAGTTTCATGGTTCTCACCACCTTCCATAGACTTACACAGTAATTATGGCAACTTCCAGAGGACGTCCTCCAAACTATCAGAGCTCTGGCAGCATGAACTGACTTGTTGTCCACCCAATCAAAGTATCAGAGATTAATCTAGTACTGAAAGCTTAATCTACAGCTGGTTAGCACTGCAGTGCATAACATGTGGTGAGTAGTTGACTCAAATAGAGAGAAAGACAACAGTTGAACAATTTTGAAAAAATTCATTTTTTCCAAAAATAAGGAGAAGCTAGAGAGAGAGAGAGAGAGATAGCTATATTTCATTCTACAATGTAGAAAATAGCAAAAATAAAAAGAACAACCCTGGAATGATTAGGTGTGTCCAAACTTTTGACTGGTACTGTATGTACACATACAAACAGAGCATTCGGAAAGTATTCAGACCACCTTACCTTTTCCACAATTTGTTACACATTTTGTTACACACATCCATATAATTATATATATATATATATATATATATATATATATATATATATATATATATATATATATATATATATATGTATAGTGGGGCAAAAAAGTATTTAGTCAGCCACCAATTGTGCAAGTTCTCCCACTTAAAAAGATGAGAGAGGCCTGTAATTTTCATCATATGTACACTTAAACTATGACAGACAAAATGAGAAAATCACATTGTAGGATTTTTTATGAATTTATTTGCAAATTATGGTGGGAAATAAGTATTTGGTCACCTACAAACAAGCAAGATGTCTGGCTCTCACAGACCTGTAACTTCTTCTTTAAGAGGCTCCTCTGTCCTCCACTCGTTATCTGTATTAATTGCACCTGTTTGAACTTGTTATCAGTATAAAAGACACCTGTCCACAACCTCAAACAGTCACACTCCAAACTCCACTATGGCCAAGACCAAAGAGCTGTCAAAGGACACCAGAAACAAAATTGTAGACCTGCACCAGGCTGAAGGACAGAATCTGCAATAGGTAAGCAGCTTGGTTTGAAGAAATCAACTGTGGGAGCAATTATTAGGAAATGGAAGACATACATGACCACTGATAATCTCCCTCAATCTGGGGCTCCACGCAAGATCTCACCCCGTGGGGTCAAAATGATCACAAAAATCCCAGAATCACACGGGGGGACCTAGTGAATGACCTGCAGAGAGCTGGGACCAAAGTAAAAAAGCCTACCATCAGTAACACACTACGCCGCCATGGACTCAAACCCTGCAGTGCCAGACGTGTCCCCCTGCTTAAGCCAGTACATGTCCAGGCCCGTCTGAAGTTTGCTAGAGAGCATTTGGATGATCCAGAAGAAGATTGGGAGAATGTCATATGGTCAGATGAAACCAAAATATACGTTTTTGGTAAAAACTCAACTCGTCGTGTTTGGAGGACAAAGAATGCTGAGTTGCATCCAAAGAACACCATACCTACTGTGAAGCATGGGGGTGGAAACATCATGCTTTGGGGCTGTTTTTCTGCAAAGGGACCAGGACGACTGATCCGTGTAAAGGAAAGAATGAATGAGGCCATGTATCGTGATATTTTGAGTAAAAACCTCCTTCCATCAGCAAGGGCATTGAAGATGAAACGTGGCTGGGTGTTTCAGCATGACAATGATCCCAAACACACCGCCCAGGCAACGAAGGAGTGGCTTCGTAAGAAGCATTTCAAGGTCCTAGAGTAGCCTAGCCAGTATCCAGATCTCAACCCCATAGAAAATCTTTGGAGGGAGTTGAAAGTCCGTGTTGCCCAGCAACAGCCACAAAACATCAGTGCTCTAGAGGAGATCTGCATGGAGGAATGGGCCAAAATACCAGCAACAGTGTGTGAAAACCTTGTGAAGACTTACAGAAAACGTTTGACCTCTGTCATTGCCAACAAAGGGTATATAACAAAGTATTGAGAAACGTTTGTTATTGACGAAATACTTATTTTCCACCATAATTTTTTTTTTTTTTTTCTCATTTTGTCTGTCATAGTTGAAGTGTACCTTTGATGAAAATGTACAGGCCTCTCTCATCTTTTTAATTGGGAGAACTTGCACAATTTGTGGCTGACTAAATAGTTTTTTGCCCCACTGTATAAATACTTTACTTCCACTTTCGCTTACTTAGCTAGCAAATGCAGCTAGCTAGTTTAGCCTACTCAAACCCGGTTTAAACAGAGAGGGATGCTATGTTAGCCAGCTGGCTATGGCTATCCAACACTGGAAATCTTCCAAGTCAAGGTAAGCTTTTGGTTTTATAAATGTATAGCCAAAGGGCTTTCCGGTGTAACTGCTAAACTGCTTGCTGTACACTACACTGTGTTAATTTAAGTTAATTGAGGTTAATTGAGGTCATTGAGTCATTTGTTGAGGTCATTTGTACATGTAGGTAGGGGTAGAGTGACTATGCATATATAATAAACAGCAAGTAGCAGTAGTGTAAAAGGGGGGTGGACTATACAAGTAGTCCACTTTGCCATTTGATTAATTGTACAGCAGTTTTATGGCTGGGGGTAGAAGCTGTTAAGGAGCCTTTTTAACCTAGACTTGGCACTCCGGTACCGCTTGCAGTGCGGTAGCAGAGAGAACAGTCTATGACTTGGGTATCTGGAGTCTTTGAGAATTGTTTGGGCCTTCCCCTGACACCACCTAGTATAGAGGTCCTGGCGGGTTTACCAACCCGTTAGATCTAGTAGCTATGTTGACTATTTCTTTAATATGTTGAAAACTATGTATGCTGTGTGTAGCGGTTAGTGGTTACTTATGGTATGAAAGTTTGGCTTGGAAAGTTTTTTTCACCTGGTCATAGGCAGCTGTTGTATTGTGCACTGAAGTGCACAAGCGAAGGGAAAAGGTGAGTGGAGGAGAGAGCATAGATGTGAGAATGAATTATATTTACAATGAGCAAAGTTATCATGCAGTTTATATGTGGCTGCTAGTTTTCATGTGATCAGGGATGTATTCATTCCGCCGATTCTGTTGAAAAAAAAGAGTGTGCAAGGCGGTATTGAATGTGTCAATGTCTGTCACCTTGATTAAACTAATTTCTCTCCACATGTGCACCTACGTTGCAAATGTTAATTCGTAGGCTGTGGAAACCTCATGATGGGTATAGCGAAACTGTGAGACTATCGATGTTAAACCTATCAATGTCACATTGAGCTGGGTGAATGTGAATATGAATGACAGTCATCCAATATGCTGTCATAGTCCTCTATTTTGGAGGATTGGTACAGTTTACTGCGCTCACTGCCTGTAGGCTATTTTATTTTGACACTTTGCTTGGGCAGTGAGCTACCCTGAAAGAGCAGAGCATATATTGCCAAGACTTGCATTATTCATTGCTTAATAAATGGTTAAACATATTTCTATGTGCGTTTTCTTTCTGAAATTAAGCGGCGCCAATTCAGGAAGGAAACTCGAGTGCCCAGCCTCAGGCTAATGCATCAGCTGAGATGGCATCAATTAGAGGCTAGTATCAATCATGCCTACCTTATTTGGCGGTTTATTTAAGCTGACTGGGTCTTCTCACTCATCCTGCTGCAGCTTGCTGCTGGCGCTGCTAGGTGCTGGCTTCTTGCTCCCACTACCACCCCAGTTGTGTGTTCCTGCTGGGGGGATTGGTATAATTTACCGCGCTCACTGTGTGTAGGCTATTTTATTTACTCATTGCTTGGGCAGTGAGCTACCCTTAAAGAGCAGAGCCTATATCGCCAAGACTTGCATGATTCATTGCTTAATAAATGGTTAAACATATTTCTACCTGGCAAATTCTACATGTATAAGAGACAGCAGCACAAATGTTCTATGAAGAGAATGTTAGTAATGCATTACATGCATGTATAGTGTTCAAGTCAGCATGACTTGAATACATATATGGTACATATTGTACCATGGATGGAATACATTATAGATGCATGGTAACACCAAAGCATTTTTTTTACTCATGCTATTCACTCTTTAATGTTGACCACCCTTTGTGAGTTCCCTGCCCATCTGTATTTAGTGTAAGGATCAACACTAGAGATGAAAAGGAGGTACAGGAAGTGAACATTTAATAACCTTGGACAGGAACAGAATAAGTACAGCGTCTGGACAGGGGAAACGGAAACCACAATAATGATGACACGGAGATGAGACAGAGAAAACAGACAGATATAGGTTAGGCAATTAAAACGTTAAGGAGTCCAGGTGAGTCCAATGGGCGCTGATGCGCGTATTGATGGTGACAGGTGTTCATAATGAAAGGCAGCCTGGTGCCTTCGAGCACCAGAGAGGGAAAACAGGAACAGGTGTGACAGTACCTCCTCCTCCTCTAGGGGCGCCACCCGGCATCTCACCTGGGCGAGCCTGACGGGCCTGCCGAGGCATAGGCGCTGGACAAGCCGGCTGGAGGCGTAGAAGCTTGACGAGCCGGGAGAGGCTTGGGAGCCAGGCGAGCCAGCTGAGGCATAGGAGCCCGACAAGCCGGTTGAGGCATTGCGTGGGATGGGAGCCCGATGAGGCGTAGGAGCCAGACGAGCCGGTTGAGGCATGACGTGGGATGGGAGCTTGCCGTCCCAACCAGGGCAAGGAAACCAGCTGAGGCACCCCCGGTTTCTTCAGCGGCACCCTGTCTCGACGTCACCCACAAAACAAAAAACTAAAATCTTTGTACAGTGGTGTCAGCATTCTGTAAGGATCGATGCTGGAGACGAGAAGCAGGTATAGGGAGTGAATATTTAATAACCACAGACAGGAACAGAATACGGACAGCGTCTGGACAGGAGAAATGGAAACCCCAATAATGCTGACACGGGGATGGAACAGAGGAGACAGAAGGCAATCAAAACGTGAAGGAGTCCAGGTGAGTCCAATGAGCACTGATGCGCATAATGATGGTGACAGGTGTGCGGAATGAAAGGCAGCCTGGCTGCCCTCGAGTGCCAGGGAGGGTGAGCGGGAGCAGGCGTGCTCACATAAGTCTTAATCAGCCAAATGGATACGGATTGGCTCTCTGGCTATCTGAATAATGACCTGTATTGTACTGTACAACTCACTTATTGAGTCACCCTGCCTCTCACACACCGAATAGATGAATGCATGTTTTGTGCTCCCCGATGCATGCATTATCAAGGTTTGGAAGAAAATTTAAAGCATATCAATAATGAACCGAGCAGGTTCGGGTTCAATTCTGAATTTCAGAATTCAATTCAACCCTTGAAATTTGAATTTGATTTGGCCACAGCCCACAGACACAGGAAGCAGGATTTGAATATAATTTGAATTAAGAACAATTGAATTCAAATCAATTCAAAGAAATTTACCTGAGACGAGTCTCATTCTTTTAACAAATATTTTGCCAAAAGCATCTGCCACCTCATCCCAAAGGATACAGATACCTTTGAAAGTGGAACTAATAGCGTTTTAGCAACATTAAATGTTGTCCATATACACCCCCAGGAAGAATGACACATTAAAAAAAAAAAATCTGACAAGCGAGCACTTACATATGGTCATTTTCAAATGTTCATAAATGTCTGTTTCCTCTGTTTCATCTCCGCGTCAACATTATTGTGGTTTCCCCTGTCCAGACGCTGTCCTTTTCTGTTCCTGTCTGTGGTTATTACATTTTCACTCCCTGTACCTGCTTCTCATCTCCAGTGTTGATCCTTACACTAAATACAGATGGGCAGGGGAACTCACAAAGGGTGGTCAACATTAAAGAGTGAATAGCATGAGTAAAAAAAATGCTTTGGTGTTACAATGCATTTATAATGTAACCAAGATAGAACTCTTTGGCCTGAATGCCAAGCGCCGCGTCTGGAGGAAACCTGGCTCCATCCCTACGGCGAAGCATGGTGGTGGCAGCATCATTCTGTGGGGGTGTTTTCAAAGGCAGGACTGGGAGACTAGTCAGGGTCGAGGGAAAGATGAACGGAGAAAAGTACAGAGAGATCCTTGATGAAAACCTGCTCCAGAGCGCTCGGGACCTCAGACTGTGGCGAAGGTTCACCTTCCAACAGGACAACGAGTACACAGCCAAGATAATGCTTGAGTGGCTTTGGGACAAGTCTCTAAATGTCCTTGAGTGGCCCAGCCAGAGCTCCGACTTGAACCTGATCGAACATCTCTGGAGAGACCTGAAAATAGCTGTGCAGCAACGCTCCCCATCCAACCTGACAGAGTTTGTGAGGATCTGCAGAGAGGAATGGGAAACTCGGGGCCTCCTGGGTGGCGCATAGGTTAAGGGCGCTGTACTGCAGCGCCAGCTGTGGGTTCGCGCCCAGGCTCTGTCGTAACCGGCCGCGACTGGGAGGTCCGTGGGGCGACGCACAATTGGCCTAGTGTCGCCCGGGTTAGGGAGGGTTTGGCCGGTAGTGTTTGTCTCATCGCGCACCAGCGATTCCTGTGGCGGGCTGGGCGCAGTGCGCTCTAACCAATGTGTCGGTGTTTCTCCGACACATTGGTGCGGCTGGCTTCCAGGTTGGTTGGGTTGTGTATCGAAGGACGCATGACTTTCAACCTTCGTCTCTCCCGAACCCGTACGGGAGTTGTAGCGATGAGACAAGATAGTAGATACTAAACAATTGGATACCACTAAATTGGGGAGAAAAAGGGGTAAAATTAAAAAATAAATAAATAAATCAATAAAAAGAATGGGAGAAACTCACCAAATACAGGTGTGTCAAATTCCCAAGAAGACTCAAGGCTGTAATCGCTGCCAAATGTGCTTCAACAAAGTACTGTACTGAGTAAAGGGTCAGAATACTTATGTAAATGTGATAATTCAGTTTAAACATGTTAATATATTTGCAAAAATAAATAGTTTTTGCTGCTTCATTATGTGGTATTGTGTGTAGAATCCTGAAGCTTTTTATTTATTTTATTCATCAATTTTAGAATAAGGCTGTAACGTAACAAAGTGTGGAAAAGTCAAGGGGTCTGAATACTTTCCGAATGTGCACATTTATGCATAACATAAGAACATATGTATTTAAGTAAAAATTGAATGAATGAGAAACACACTTAATTAACAGATTCAAACATGGAAGCCATTCCTAAACAGAGCTATATCAACACCCTTATTGTAAATTGAACAGGTCCATGTTGCCGCTGTCAATTGTGAGCAGCACATTTAACACTGCACTCTGTCTTATTCCTCCAGAATAAGCAGGACAACATTACACAGGTGAAAAAAAGGTACCAAAAACAGTACACCACAACACTTTTAAATGTGTTACTGAGTGTAGATGTTTCAAATCAGGAAAAAAATGAGTAAAGGTAGCAGCTTAGGGAAAATGGGTGAAGGTAGGGTGGGTTTATAGAGATAAGATTGAGAGTTCCAAATGTCCGAAGTTGATGGGGCATAAGAAGCAAGGTATATAGTAACGGGTAGCTAGAGTGATGGTTAGCCATGGAATAAATATAAAATGGGGTGCTGGTGTGCTTCTTCACCCCCTTTAAGTCGTTGTCACAAATATCCGGCCCATGCCCAGTCATATTCGAGGTCTTAGCATGTGTCATTAGACGTCATTCCGTTTTAGATGCAGCATTCAAATTGTGGTCATCATGTGTCTGTGAATCACAACATTAAAGACGATGAGTGATCACCGAATTTCCACATATTGAGCCATAGACAATACAACTTAAGAATTGAGGAAAGCATATTGTTGACAACATGGTGGTTTACACTATGTCTACTGTGTGTGAATGATGGAAGAATCTTACCCCAGCTATAGGTACATTTGAGTATATGTGGTCACTTATGCTTGCACATCAACCACTAATGGGAGTGTTGGAGACTTGGGATGCTTACTCTGAAAATGCTGCTTGAATGTCTTCGGGTCTGCATCCATAAAGATAAGATGTTGAGGGACCATGGGGCATAGAGTGGAATAAGAGGTAGCTAGAGGGGTGGTTGGCTTTCTTCTAAGCAGTCGTCGCCATGGCATCAGTCAACAAGTTCAACTTCAACTTGAGAGTGGAGCATGCGTTATATATCAATATCCCCACTCCACCCCCTTATACGGGAGTATGTATAAGCTTTTCGTTCCAGCCCAAACCTGATTGCAAATCGCAGCCTATCGCCGTGATTCGGTATGTTGATTTATTAAGTCAGGTGTTAGAGCTAGGCTGGGACAAAACCCTTCACACACAAGCAGGCTCTTCAGGAGTTCCTGCAATGACTGAAATAGACCAAAGCAGGAGAATGGTGTTTCAGGTTGAAACCACTTACAGTACCTAGCTGAGAGGTTACAAGACTAAGGCACACCCATTGGTTCTGGAATAGAGAAGGTGAAAATAAGGTTTGCAATTTGTTATCAACCTTAAGCAATTCTTAAGTTGATAACATCAATAACATGACAGTAATTCTACCTCAAAAACAAACATGTGAATACCTATTAATTTAAAACCCACCATAGCAGGTAGGACTAAATAAGGTCACCTAACCTTGTCTACTAGCTATACTGTACTAGTGATCTGCTGTCCAGAGGGTTACAGCAAACATAATGTTTCCCCCAGTAAAGTGAGCACACTGTTGACTCAAGATCAGTCCATCTCTGAAAATTCTCAAAATGCCAGATTAAAACAATACAGCTAGCTAGGGTAGCTACAAGTCAAATCAAATCAAAGTTTATTTGTCACGTGCGCCGAATACAACAGGTATTCGGTATACCTTACAGTGAAATTATTACTTACAGGCCCTAACCAACAGTGCAATTTTTAAGTAAAAAATAGGTAATTGTTGAACAACAGATAAGTAAGGAAATAAAAAACAACAAAAAGACAGTGAATAATAACAGTAGGGAGGCTGTAACAGTAGCGAGGCTATATACAGTAATGAGGCTATATACGGGCATCAGTTAGTCGGGCTAATTGAGGTAGTATGTATATGAATGTATAGTTAAAGTGACTATGCATATACAGTGCCTTGCGAAAGTATTCGGCCCCCTTAAACTTTGCGACCTTTTGCCACATTTCAGGCTTCAAACATAAAGATATAAAACTGTATTTTTTTGTGAAGAATCAACAACAAGTGGGACACAATCATGAAGTGGAACGACATTTATTGGATATTTCAAACTTTTTTAACAAATCAAAAACTGAAAAATTGGGCGTGCAAAATTATTCAACCCCTTTACTTTCAGTGCAGCAAACTCTCTCCAGAAGTTCAGTGAGGATCTCTGAATGATCCAATGTTGACCTAAATGACTAATGATGATAAATACAATCCACCTGTGTGTAATCAAGTCTCCGTATAAATGCACCTGCACTGTGATAGTCTCAGAGGTCCGTTAAAAGCGCAGAGAGCATCATGAAGAACAAGGAACACACCAGGCAGGTCCGAGATACTGTTGTGAAGAAGTTTAAAGCCGGATTTGGATACAAAAAGATTTCCCAAGCTTTAAACATCCCAAGGAGCACTGTGCAAGCGATAATATTGAAATGGAAGGAGTATCAGACCACTGCAAATCTACCAAGACCTGTCCGTCCCTCTAAACTTTCAGCTCATACAAGGAGAAGACTGATCAGAGATGCAGCCAAGAGGCCCATGATCACTCTGGATGAACTGCAGAGATCTACAGCTGAGGTGGGAGACTCTGTCCATAGGACAACAATCAGTCGTATATTGCACAAATCTGGCCTTTATGGAAGAGTGGCAAGAAGAAAGCCATTTCTTAAAGATATCCATAAAAAGTGTCGTTTAAAGTTTGCCACAAGCCACCTGGGAGACACACCAAACATGTGGAAGAAGGTGCTCTGGTCAGATGAAACCAAAATTGAACTTTTTGGCAACAATGCAAAACGTTATGTTTGGCATAAAAGCAACACAGCTCATCACACTGAACACACCATCCCCACTGTCAAACATGGTGGTGGCAGCATCATGGTTTGGGCCTGCTTTTTTTCAGCAGGGACAGGGAAGATGGTTAAAATTGATGGGAAGATGGATGGAGCCAAATAGAGGACCATTCTGGAAGAAAACCTGATGGAGTCTGCAAAAGACCTGAGACTGGGACGGAGATTTGTCTTCCAACAAGACAATGATCCAAAACATAAAGTAAAATCTACAATGGAATGGTTCAAAAATAAACATATCCAGGTGTTAGAATGGCCAAGTCAAAGTCCAGACCTGAATCCAATCGAGAATTTGTGGAAAGAACTGAAAACTGCTGTTCACAAATGCTCTCCATCCAACCTCACTGAGCTCGAGCTGTTTTGCAAGGAGGAATGGGAAAAAATTTCAGTTTCTCGATGTCCAAAACTGATAGAGACATACCCCAAGCGACTTACAGCTGTAATCGCAGCAAAAGGTGGCGCTACAAAGTATTAACTTAAGGGGGCTGAATAATTTTGCACGCCAAATTTTTCAGTTTTTGATTTGTTAAAAAAGTTTGAAATATCCAATAAATGTCGTTCCACTTCATGATTGTGTCCCACTTGTTGTTGATTCTTCACAAAAAAATACAGTTTTATATCTTTATGTTTGAAGCCTGAAATGTGGCAAAAGGTCGCAAAGTTCAAGGGGGCCGAATACTTTCGCAAGGCACTGTATGATAAAGAGAGAGTAGCAGCAGTGTAAAGAGGGGTTGGGGGGGGTGGGGGGGGGAATGCAAATAGCCAATTGATTACCTGTTCAGGAGTCTTATGGCTTGAGAAGCCTTTTTGTCCTAGACTTGGCACACCGGTACCGCTTGCCATGCGGTATTAGAGAGAACAGTTTATGACTGGGGTGGGTGTGGTCTTTGACAAGTAGTACTTGAAGTAGGCTACACAGCCCTCACCCACAGACAAACAAACAAACATTATGAAGGACGCATTTGTATTTATTTATTTCACCTTTATTTAACCAGGTAGGCAAGTTGAGAACAAGTTCCCATTTACAATTGCGACCTGGCCTAGATAAAGCAAAGCAGTTCGACACATACAACAACACAGAATTACACATGGAGTGAAACAAACATACAGTCGAAAAATAAGTATATCTACAATGTGGTGAGATAAGGGAGGTAAAGGCAAAAAAAAGACCATGGTGGCGAGGTAAATACAATATAGCAAGTAAAACACTGGAATGGTAGATTTGCATTGGAAGAATGTGCAAAGTAGAGATAGAAATAATGATGTGCAAAGGAGCTAAATAAATAAATACAGTAGGGGGAGAGGTAGTTGTTTGGGCTAAATTATAGATGGGCTATGTACAGGTGCAGTAATCTGTGAGCTGCTCTGACAGCTGGTGCTTAAAGCTAGTGAGGGAGATAAGTGTTTCCAGTTTCAGAGATTTTTTTAGCATAGATAGTTAAGTCTGTTGGTTTTTAAAAGCGAAAGAAAGCTCAACTCGTTTTTATGAAATTCTCATACATTTAAAATACATCTCTCCAGGCTAATGTTGCTAACTAGATAACCATGAGCTAGCTACAGTGGCTAGATACATTTAAAACTTGCCCAAGACAGAATTGTCAATTTAATAAACTTTAGCCAATTTATGAATTAATAACATTAGCTAACATTACATACAGTAGTTAATTCAAAAATGTCTACCTTTGCCTCAATTGGACTTTCTAATGCAGATTATCATGGCCCTGGTGAGTGATGTGAATCTTGAGAAGGGCATTTGTAGTTATGTATGACAGCCACATTAGCAGCTAATTAGCATTACATTTTTTCGGGGTAAATACTAGGGAATATAAAATTCACCATGTCCGAGAGAGATTTACACGGTTATGAAAACGTCGCACCAGGGTAAGACAACACGAAATACAGCCATAATTTATTGATGTGTTTCAGCCATTATTTGAAGTGTTTAAAATTTAATGGTGGAAAAACGATTGGAACCGTTTCCGTGTTTGACCATTAGGTTTAATGGTTATTATGCCAGAGCATGATGAGCTAAAATCTAACGAGGGAACATTAGATAAACCCTCAGCTATTTGTCCGTAAAGATTGCACTGATAAACAATGGGGAATAGTAGCCTGCTTGACCTTCTGCAGCTTGCCTGCCAATGCATGCTTGTCCAAACCCACGTTTTGACAACTGAATGGGAACTTGTCTGTCAACCTGCCAGCCCATCTGATCGATGCCAAATACATTTAATTGACAACTAAGGTTGCATTCTTAAATTGCCTCCAGTGTGTCAGAGTGCGCTCTGGGTTGTTCGTAAATTCAGAACGTTCAGAGTGTACCCTGCACTATTGACACTGGACGCTTTGGTCGAGGAGTAGGATTATTCCTAGTGTTCTTCACAACGGCGTTCAGTCAAGCACCCAAGCTTACTAAATAAAGTTGGCTAATGCTAACTGCATAGCAGTTCAGCAGGTTCAGCATAGCTAGCTAGCAAAGAGATTCACATTTCTTGCTATTTACCCACTTATGACTGACTTGTGATCGACGTTGCCCTTGCCAGATGGATTGTATTGACATTCCCAGCCTTAGCCCACTTTTGTCCCCAAAATATTGTCATTGAAACTGAAACACTGCATACCGAATGGGTGAAAGCAGCAAACAACGTACCAGGCCAGCTGTGATTCAATTAAAGTTGGTTTTGTAGCATAAACTGGGACCGATACTATGATTGTCTGTTTAATATCTGCAAAGTAGTTAAAATGCTGCCAGTTCCACTTTAAAATAACAGCTTGATTATAATTGTCAAACAGTATTTTGTTTGTATTTTCTATTGAGAAGGTTATTCCAGTCCATTCTGCAGTGTTCGCATTCTGGGATATGTAGTTTTTGTTCATATTAAATAATAATAATAAGTGAATTATGAATTATTTTAGACAACCTACAAAATGATCTTATAGACCACTATAATTATTTAAATCTCATTTTAGAATAATATGTGTTAAAAATGAAATATTTCAAGAACGTGTTAAACATAGTATTGGTAAGCATACGTGATGTCAAAAAATATACATGTGCATTCTGATTTCTGGAATACTTTTTCCATTTGAATTTCAATGAATTTCACTGAATTAAATGATCCTTTCATTCAAATTTAATTCCAATTCTCCTTCCTGTGGGGTGAGGCCAATATGAATTACATTTCAAATTCAAAAATTGAATTAGAATTGAAGACCAATTCACAAGTCAATTCAGAATTAACACCAACACTGGAACCGATGAAGTAAACCTGAAGAAGGTGTTAGCGTTTTTAAAATGATTTATTTAGTAATTTCAAGCTCTCTCACACCTGAGACTACTTCTGGGAAGGATGGAAGGAAGGATGCATGGAGAAGTATTAGAAAAGGTCCATAGAGAGAGCAACGTCCTCCTCTGTGTATCTAGGCTCCATACCAGACAGGGCCAGCAGAGGGAAGAGTTCTGCTCAAGATTGACGTGTCTTTCATCTCCCTGTCAATGTAGCTTCACTCACACACAGTTACTCCACTCTGTCACTCTCAGCCCAAACTACTCTCAGCCAAACATGCTTCCATTGGTATACATACACTGCTCTTGAGTAAACACACATTTGGTGTGTCTGAACAGGCTCTTGGACTATGAGTATAATGTTATATAATGTTATAGTATTCCTTTCATGTTTATCCCAGCACATTCCTCTGTGTTTAATTGGACTTTCATTCACTTTGAAGGACTATTATCCAGGGGAAGTGTACATCTCTGACACATGAGAATGTTATAATTTTTTATTAGTATTTTGATACTTTTGCACAGTACTTTTCAATACTCAATAGAAACATAGCTTTGACCTAGGAGAAAAGCCCATTGCTTACATATTTCCTAGTACCGATTGCTTGAGGATTGTAATATAGGCTGGCTATATTTTAATGATGTTTGTGACATACAAAATCATGCATGTGACATACAATCAAGATACACATCACAAACATGAGCTAAGAATAATGTCTTGTAAACACTTTTTCAACATGGAAAATGTTGATAATTCATTGCACCTCCAAATAGGAAAAATAATATCAGCAAGGAGATTCACTTTATTCTGTTGTTTTCTCAGTTTTACAGAGAACGAGAGTAGGCAAACTGTCTTTGCCCAGGCGGGTTGTGGGTCCTGCTGGTAGCTGTCTGAGTGGATGAGAGGGCAGTGAGCAGCCTCTGTTGTGGACGTCAGAGCCTGTGCTGGGACATAAGCTGGCCTTTGTTTTACGACGCTTTACGATGCAGATACTGCCATGAATTTAGCAGCCCTTGATGAGCCGTTTTACATGCTAATCATTTGACATCCTGCTCGCTAGTAGAATAAATAAATGGAGGGTGATAGGAAGGGAGGGAACGGTGGATGAAGGAAATATGAGCAGGTGATATTTTTGCTTTGGTTGAGCAATGATGAAATAAATTCATCCTTTTCAGTTTCTAAGCTGCTCAGAAATTTGGAGGTAACAACAAGCATACTGCTAGGAGATTAGCTCTGTAAAAGTGTAACTATATAATTATTTTCTGATCCACAAGCTGTGCCACACACACTCAGTGTATCAATGAATACCATTAGATGAGCCTAAGTTAACTAAGATGTGTGGCTCTCCATCACAAACTCTGCTCTATGTAAAAGCACCACCACACTCTCTTCCAAAGTTGTATGTGGGGCGGGTCAAAAAAAAAGCTCAATTACAAAACAAATAAAGTAGCCATGTGAAGTACTCCGGAGGACTGGAATTACAGTACATCTCCATCCCAATGAATGGCCTGCAGCTCTCCTGCCTCCACTATCATTGTCTCCTCCTCCCCAGACTCTCCGCTGACAAGTTTTTAATTGCCATAAACTCATGCATATTCATGACAGGTGTCAGCCCTATGTTGTTGATAGACTGTGGTAAAAGGCTGTTTTGCATAGCAATGATAACATTTATTTGTTTGGTTATACCTAATCCCTTCCTCCACCTTCCTCCAACGCTGTTGTTGTGCTAGAAGCCCGTCTGTCTATTTAGCAGAAGTATATGATGTTCAGTACAGGTTGCCTGTGCATATGCTGTATTGTGTTCTTATCTCTGTCAAAGAACGCCTGTTTATCAAGGTTAAACTCTCATCAGCTGTAATTCAAATAGCATTCAAGTGAAGCTTTATTTACCAGTTAAGGTCAAATAGAAAAGTGTGTTCGGCTTCAACTTAACAAACTCAATGACAAACACATTGCATAAGTCGTCATGTGATGTCTTTTATATTCTGCTGTGACCTTTACCACCAACTTGTCAATCCCCCCATGGCCTCTCCAAGCTCAGAGAGAAGGGTTCAATACCCAGACCTCCCCAAGCTCAGAGAGAAGGGTTCAATACCCAGACCTGCAGAGTGCAGCCATTTTCACGCCCCTTTACACCCTCCAGTGTGTGTTTCCCTGTTTACCTTGTCTCACAGGGAGCTTTGGAGGTTATATTTAATTTACTGGACCACACACACACACACACACACACACACACACACACTCTGCTTCTCAAGGAGTCCGCTAGACACTGTTTGTTACCTAAATCAGTTGATATTTTCACATTCACGATCAGTGACTTTCCCTCCCAGATCAATTGATGGCATGGCACATTACCTTGAATGGGAATAATGTCCATTCTATAGTTACTGAATGTAATTATATAGCACTAATTTGCCCGAATACGGACATTCAGCCTTTACTGTGTTTACATGTGATTCAGTGCTGCTTAAGTTCACAACCTAGCTTGAACTATTAATGCCTTGGATGCTCTATTGAATTAGACACTGACAGGTGTTTATTTGTTTTCAAAGCTAGTGTTGGCATTATGTGAGTTGGGCTATGTCTGTCATTCAGAAACCTACATCAATTGAAAATCTATGAGTCTTGAGAATAAAATGTGAATTGAGGAATTTGTGTTGAAAACTGTTACTCACTTCTTATACAGTTGAAACCCATGAATGTCTGGATGATACATTTCAAAGCTTTGTATGCATGTCATGTTCTTTCGTATCATCAAAAACTCTTTGAAATGTGTTAATTAGTTTCAGTTTGTTAGCCCCCTGTTGCGCTGAACATCATTTCACACTAACAATTCGTGATTTGCTTTACTTAAAAAGCACGGCTTTCAATATCACAATTTCCATGCAGTTTGTCAGACAGCATATTGGCCCTCATGATTGTTTTTATTTGATTATATTTGCGGTTGCTCTGCACCAACGTGTACAACAGTTTAATTAAAGGAGGAGAAGAGCCTGAATGCA
Source organism: Oncorhynchus mykiss (assembly GCF_013265735.2). Taxonomy (NCBI): domain Eukaryota; kingdom Metazoa; phylum Chordata; class Actinopteri; order Salmoniformes; family Salmonidae; genus Oncorhynchus; species Oncorhynchus mykiss. The sequence goes on from NC_048571.1 coordinate 51,851,276, forward strand.
AACGTAATTGAAGAGTAAATTGAATTATTGTATTTGCTCAGTCATGTTGCCCTCTGGGTGTACTCTGGATTTCATTTGACACTGTGAAACTCCTGAGAGAACAGCTTTCAGACATGACAGCATTCTATTTACACACACACACCCAGGCATCCACGCACATACAATCACGGACAACATGCACAAATGCATGTACATACACAAGCTTACACAGGCATAAGCACACACACACACATGCACACACACACAAACTATATTCATTTCATTGCATCAGTGACATGCTTTTATGAAGCCCCCTAGGCATATGAAATGTAAGCCTTTCTTTTATTAATTTGATTCAATGCAGTTTAATAAGTTTACTTTAGCAACTGCGCCATCAAAGAAAATATCAGAAAAAATCATTGAAATCTAAATTAATTGGCAATTTTGCATGCAGTGTGGATAAGTGTGTTTTCTTTACTTGTTTCTCAGGCCTTGGAAAGTACCCTGTCCCTGGCTGTCACTGTGCTTATTTAGATGTATTTTAGTTCCAGGTAGGGTGACTCAATGGCAAACCTTTACCCATGAAAAGAAAATGCAGTGGAGATGATGGGGTTCACATTGAAGCCTGTCAGTTTGAACGCTGGGCAGTTTATCCCTATCCCATCCACTTTCATCCATTGTCAGATCCTCATTGGATACATCCTGCCAGCACTCACTGACACCCTCCCCCCTCCGAGCCTTCACCCCCCCCCAAGAGGTCAGAGTCATTACGCTGCTTTCTGCGCCACCATTAAAGCCTGTTTAAATCCTTTCTTTCTTTTCAGCAAGCGATCGTTATATTTCTTCTGTCTCCCAACTCAATGCGACAGGTTTTTTTTCAGAGACTTTGAGTAATTCTCCTCAAACGGCAGGTCTCATCCTCAAAGGCTTTTAACGCACTCTGTCAGAAATAAGAGCTGTGTTCGAATACCCACACTAACATAAACTATACTACATACTTAATGAGTATATACTACATACTATATGCTATTTGTTCATTTTAGTATACTGTAAACAAACGGTATCCTTTCAGTTGAGCGTACTAGCGCTTTGCCTGTCTCCCGGAAGTTGATGCTGTTGCTACAGTATGCAACCTCTTGCTAGCTTGTTAGCATATCAAATTACTAGCTAGACATCTTACGATTTCGGATTTGTTTGTAAATTCAATCTGGAGTGTCAGAGTGCGCTCGTAAATTCAGAGTGTTGTCAGATTGTCTGCTAGTAAATTCAGAGCGTTTCACTCTTGGAGCTTACACTGGAAGCTCTGGCCAAGGAGTAGGGTTAATCTGAGTGTCCTGACCTCACGACGGCAGTCAAGCATGTGTTAGTAGTCAACCAACGTTAGGTAGCTAGCCAACATATCAGACAATACTGCTGTAATGATATGCTATGCTGTTCGTAAGGATAGCGTAGCTAACAAATTGTCAGCCAACATAACGTAACATGGCTTATGTGAAAAGTAAATACATTATAACATGTTTTAATATTTCTCATAATTAGTTAAAGCAGTGAATTTGTATCCTTTCTCATCGGACTTCGGCTTCATATTTTCAGAATTTTCTTGAAATCTGAAAATGTTGGGAAGCCATTGCATTATGGAAGCCATTGCATTATGAGCATACACTTCGTATTTTGGTGAATTTAGTACGACATTGGGGGACTTTAGGCATACTAACTATATCTATACTATGGCCAATATGCATAATACATACTCAATTTACATCACAAATACAGTGCCTTGCAAAGGTATTCATCCCCTTCAGAGTTTTTCCTATTTTGTTGCATTACAACCTGTAATTGAAATACATTTTTATTTGGATTTCATGTAATGTATATACAAAAAATAGTCCAAATTGGTGAGGTGAAAAATGACTCGTTTCAAAAAATTAAAAAATTAAAAAACTGAAAAGTGGTGTGTGCATATGTAACGGCTCTCGTCGAAAGGAGTGGACCAAAGCACAGCGTGGAAAGTGTTCATGATTTTTAGTTAAAAAAAAACATTCAAACAAAAATAACAAATGTGAAAACGAAAGCGCACAGTTATCAGGTACAGACACTAAACAGAAAACAAGATCACACAAAACCCAAATGGAAAATGACAACTTATATATGATCCCCAATCAGAGACAACGATTGACAGCTGCCTCTGATTGGGAACTACACACGGCCAAAAACAAAGAAATAGAAAACATAGACTTTCCCACCCGAGTCACACCCTGACCTAACCAAACATAGAGAATAATAAGGATCTCTAAGGTCAGGGCGTGACCGCATATGTATTCACCCCCTTCGCTAAATAACATCTGGTGCAGCCAATTAACTTCAGAAGTCACATAATTAGTTAAATAAAGTCCATGTGTGCAATCTGTCCATAGGACCACTTTAACCCGTACACTCTGCAGAGCTGGGCTTTACGGAAGAGTGGACAGAAAAAAAACATTGCTTAAACCTTTTTGGGATAGGGGGTAGTGAGTATAACAGAACTCATACGGCAGGCGAAAACCTTAGAGAAATTCAACCAGGAAGTGGGACATCTGAGGTTTGTAGTTTTTCAAAACTTGGCCAGCCGAATACACATTGAGATATGGATAAAGTTGCACTTCCTACGGCTTCCACTAGATGTCAACCGTCTTTTGAAACTTGAATGAGGATTCTACTATAAAGGAGGGGCTCATGAGACCTCTTTGAGTCAGTGGTCTGGCAGAGAGCCTTGGTATAATGACGCGCGCTCCCGACAGAGTTACCTCGCATTCCAGTGCTTTTTCTGAAGACAAAGGAATTCTCCGGTTGGAACATTATTGATGTGGTGAACATCAAAGGTGAACCTCCGTCCCAGTCTCAAATCTCTGGGAGACTGAAACAGTTTTCCCTGTATTTAGCTCCATCCTTCATTCCTTCAATTCTGACCAGTTTGCCAGTCTTTGCAGATGAAAAAATCCCCACAGCGTGATGCTGCCACCACCATGCACCAGACATAGTGTTTTCCTTGACTGACAAAAAGCTAAATTATAGTCGCATATGACCAGAGTACCTTCTTACATATGTTTGGGGCATCTCCAAGTGTGTTTGCTTATAGGCCAAGCTTTGAAAAACTACAAACCTCAGATGTCCCACTTCCTGGTTGGATTTCTCTCAGGTTTTCGCCTGCCATATGAGTTCTGTTATACTCACAGACATCATTCAAACAGTTTTAGAAACTTCAGTGTTTTTGATCCAATACTAATAATATTATGCATATATTAGCATCTTGGACAGAATAGGAAGCAGTTCACTCTGGGCACGCTATTCATCCAAAGGTGAAAATGCTGCCCCCTATTCCAAAAGGGGGAACATTTAAATGTATTGGAATGGCCTAGTCAAAGCCCAATTAGCTCAGAGCTGTCCTTGCTGTTTTTTAGCCGCTCCTCAACTCCTAACGGGGTGCTAACATTGTTCTTTGAAATGAACAGCTTTGCCCCATGCTATTGTTTTGACATTAATATCTGAAATGTTTTTATATAATTGAATCATCCAATGTGAATTCAGTTTGGGTTCTCACAGTAATTGAGACTATTGGAAGTTACCAGTGTCAAAGCAGAGCAGGTTTACAAGGGATTGAGTGCTTTGTTTGTTGATGAGAGAGCTGTTGCTTTTGAGCTCCAAGGTCAATCTGCTCCCTGAATGTTTCTCTCAATTAGTTTTCCATCCAGACCTTGTGGGAGTGATTTGTCTCACCTACTGTGTGCAAGAATTGAAAACCCATTCACAGCCTCACAGTGCATAGGAACATATCATTATGATTTTTTTATACACCCAGCTTAGTTACCTGTTAAATACACATATCTCAGATAGGGGTAGTGAGGCCTAAGAGGGTTTTATAAATAAGCATCAACCAGTGGGTCTTGCGACAGATATACAGAGATTACCAGTTTACAGAGGAGTATAGAGTGCAGTGATGTGTCCTATAAGGAGCATTGGTGGCAAATCTGATGACCGAATGGTAAAGATCATCTAGCCGCTCGAGAGCACCCTTACACACAATCTATAAATTATATCTCCGAAATCTAACATGGGTAGGATGGTCATTTGAATTATTAGTTTGGCAGTTGGGGTGAAAGAGGAGCGATTACAGTAGAGGAAACCAAGTCTAGATTTAACTTTAGCCTGCAGCTTCGTAAGAAGCATTTCAAGGTCCTGGAATGGCCTAGCCAGTCTCCAGATCTCAACCCCATAGAAAATCTTTGGAGGGAGTTGAAAATCCGTGTTGCCCAACAACAGCCCCAAAACATCACTGCTCTAGAGGAGATCTGCATGGAGGAATGGGCCAAAATACCAGCAACAGTGTGTGAAAACCTTGTGAAGACTTACAGAAAACGTTTGACCTCTGTCATTGCCAACAAAGGGTATATAACAAAGTATTGAGATAAACTTTTGTTATTGACCAAATACTTATTTTCCACCATCATTTGCAAATAAATTCATTAAAAATCCTACAATGTGATTTTCTGGATTTTTTTTCTTACTTTGTCTGTCATAGTTGAAGTGTACCTATGATGAAAATTACAGGCCTCTCTCATATTTTTAAGTGGGAGAACTTGCACAATTGGTGGCTGACTAAATACGTTTTTGCCCCACTGTATGAGGTGACTACCTCAAGCTCTAAACCCTCAGAGGTAGTAATCACACCCGTGGGGAGAGGAGCATTCTTCTCACCAAACCACATGACCTTTGTTTTGGAGGTGTTCAGAACAAGGTTAGGGGCAGATAACACTTCGGGGAGGGGCAAGCTGAGTATAAGACTGTATCATCTGCATATAAATGGATGAGAGAGCTTCCTACTGCCTGAGCTATGTTGCTGATATAAATTGAGAAGAGCGTGGGGCCTAGGATCGAGCCTTGGGGTACACCCTTGGTGACAGGCAGTGGCTGAGACAGTAGATGTTCTGACTTCACACAATGCAGTCTTTGAGACAGGTAGTTAGCAAACCAGGACAAAGACCCCTCAGAGACACCAATATTCCTTAGCCAGCCCACAAGAATGGAGTGGTCTACCGTATCAAAAGCTTTGGCCAAGTCAGTAAAAATAGCAGCACAACATTGCTTAGAATCATGTGTAATGGTGACATGATTGAGGACCTTTAATGTTGCAGTGACACATCCATAACCTGAGTGGAAACCAGATTGCATACCAGAGCGAATACTATAGACATCATGTCACGTTCTGACCTTAGTTCCTTTGTTTTTGTCTTGTTTTAGTATGGTCAGGGCGTGAGTTGGGGTGGGCAGTCTGTTTTTCTATGTTGGTTTTTGAGTTCGGCCTTGTATGGTTCTCAATCAGAGGCAGCTGTCAATTGTTGTCCCTGATTGAGAATCATACTCAGGTGGCCTGGGTTTCACTTTTGGTTTGTGGGTGTTTGTTTCCGTGTGAGTGTTTGGGCCACACGGTACTGTTTCGTTTTGTTCACATTGTCTGTTGTTTTGTTCCAGTGTTCCGTTTGTTTATTAAAAAGACATGAACACTTACCACGCTGCACCTTGGTCCTCCTCTCTATCTCCAGACGACATCTGTTACACATCAATAATATTTTTCCAACACTTTTGATAAACAGGGCAAAATATAAATAGGCCTATAACAGTTAGGAACAGCTTGATCTCCCCCTATAAATAAAGGATGAACCTTGGCTGCCTTCCAAGCAATGGGAACCTCCCCAGAGAGGAGAGACTGGTTAAAAAGGTCAGAGATATGCTTGACGATGATAGGGGCAGCAACCTTAAAGAAGAAAAGGTCTAAACGATCTGACACAGATGTTTTTGGTCAGGTTTAAGGAGCTCCTTTAGCACCTCGGACTCAGTGACTGTCTGCAGGGAGAAACTTTGTAGCGGGGCAATGGAAAAAGAGGGAGGAGCATTCGGGCTAGTCACTTTAGGAGGGGTGGGAGATGAGGAAATGTTGAACAGGCAAGGAGGCATGGCTGAGTCAAATAGGAATCCTGACTTAATGAAGTGGTGATTAAAGAGCTCAGCCATGTGCTTCTTGTCAGTAACAACCACATCATCAACTTTACGGTATATGGGAAGCTGTGAGGAGGAGGGTTTATTCTCCAGGTCTTTGGCCGTTTTCCAGAACTTCTTGAGGTTAGACCCACAGAGAGATAACTGCTTCCTAAAGTAACTAACTTTGTTTGGCCTTCCGAATAGCCTGAGTGCACTTATTTCTCATTTGCCTGAACGAGAGCTAGTCTGCCAAGCCTTTCGCCAAATGCAATTCTTGAGGTGGTGTAACTCTGCAAGATCAAGGTCGAACAAGGGGCTGAACCTGTTTTTAATTCTCATTTTCTAGGGGCGTATTTCTTAACAATACCACTGAAAATATCAAAGAAGAAGGTCCAAGCTTCTTCGACAGAGCAGATTAGCTGATTCTATGTCAATTTACAGAGGCCAGGTCATGAAGGAAGGCTTGCTCATTCAAGTTTTTTGACAAATCAGGACAGGTCATTTCACTGAGCAGCCATTACAAACACAGGCTGAAAAACAGTGATCACTAAGGTCATGACAGAAAACACCAGACTGATTGATACTTATCAGGATTATTTGTGAGGATAACATCGAGGAGAGTAGCCTTTTTCTGGGTGTTTGGTAGTCATATATTGTGGGATTGGTAAAAATCTGAGAAAGATTAAGGAATCCCATTGCTTTAGGACTTCAGGTGGTTTAATTAAGCATTTCCCAATTTAGGTCACCAAGCAGGACAAATTCAGACTTAGTGTAAGGGGCCAGGAGAGAGCTAAGGGCAGGTAGGGTACAGGCCGGTGCTGATGGAGGACGATAACACCCAGCAACAGTCAATGAAGAGCTATTTGAAAGTTTAATGCTTAAAACCAGCAAATCAAATTGTTTAGGGACAGACTTGGTGGAGACAACGGAGCACTGAAGGTGATCCTTGGTAAAGATTGCCACTCCCCCAACTAAGAAAATCTAAATGTAATAATTGGAACTTATCGAGTTCACCCCTCCCCCAGTGCCGCCATTCAACAGCATCTTCGGACTGTCCTTCTGCGAATTCAGAAAGTTATGTAATCCTCACAAATTGTGTTACACATAGATGGCTTTATGGTTTTACAAAATATATAGTACTGCATATTATTTATGTCTGTTGGTGAATTAGTCAGAGTTGTTCAAGTTCAGGTCTAGTAACAGTTCTCATACTAGAAACGTGATATTTCAAGTTGGTGCAAATGAAATAGATGTCAGGGTCAATGTCCTGACTTGTCTTTGTTCTCTTGTATGTTAGAGTGCAGTAGTGATAGATGCACCTCTGCCCTGGAGGATCAACTTACAGAGCCATGTTTCTCAGTCTGTGACCTGTATATAGTGATTAAAAAAAAATCAGTAGAGACCCAGTTAGCTGAAACAGATTTCATCAGTTCTAGCTTTGATTTAGTGATCCTAAAAGGAGGAACACTGATATTGAGTGACCCATATTTACTGTCTATACTCCAGTGTGTCTGCCAGCCTGAACTCACGAAGTGTGAGTTGGCCTCCAGTAGCTCCTCAGTTTCACTGTCCTCCATACTGCAGCCTGCAGGGAAACACTCTGCAGCACGCTTCTCTCTTACTGGTTTTAGGAAGTCAGCCGCTGTGGATTTCCTCAGCAGAGCTACAAAAAAACCCCACAGAGGAATATTTGCACCAACACACAGTACTTAATGCTTATAGGAATAATGTCCTAAGTAACTAAAATATCAATGTCAAATGTAGTACCGGATGACAATTGTGATAATAGTGATAGAACCAAGTCAAATAATATCAAATCAAATATGAGTCTATTTTTACTCCATACAGTATATTCGTTTTTTTCTTTTGTCCTTGCAACACCATCACTTTGATATGGATCACCAGCTCTCAGTCTTACAGAGAGACAGATGTTAAAATAACTTACTTGTATAGCCATTATAAGGTGCTTTGAAACCCTCGTGGCAATTGAATTACAAATTCCATTACTTGTTTCTATTCAGTACTACCTGAGTGTTCTTGAAACACCTGTAACTGAGCTGTTTCCAGTTTAAGAGTTTAAAGAAACTTGTAATACAGATAATATATGGACTCTTACCTGCTTCACAGATGTAGGTCATGTGCACCATAGCCAGCAGTGGCTCAGCAATATCCATACGCAGCCTCATTGCCTCTCAACAAGCAAAGTGCAATGCCACTAAAAGCCCCAGCTCTTTGTACGTTACCTGAGAAAACACCCCAGCATTGTTCATTGTGTGTGTGTGTGTGTGTTTGTGGATGTGCCATGAGCAGCTTAGTGTCAGATCAAAATAGCTTGTTTAATAAGAAAAACAATATAAAAAAAATCACACATCACTGCACTAATCAAACTAAAGAGCAGACATAAATGTAACATGGTGTGTATCCATGTAAATCCCTCCTCGCTACAACAGTTATGACACAGACTAGTTGTAAGTAACATATTTCTGTCTTTGCGTTTAAAAAGTAGAAATTGCTTATCTGGCCGAACTTATCGGTAGTTATCAGTTTCTATAGTGTAATCTAAAACAGGATACTTCCACTGCTGTATTTAGTCACTTTGTTAAGAATATCAAATTCTATTACTCACCAGTCAGGACTGAATGTGGTCACTTTCATTATAGGTGTTCTGTTCGCTGAACCCTTTAGTTCAGGTTCACCAAGGCAACATTGAAACAATTTGGCTCCTGTGTAGCGGAGCACTACAAATCAGTTCCTGAAGATTCTTTAGGATTAAGCACACAGGAGGGTGATAGTGGTTTGAGGACAAAGAGTCTTCTTGTGATGCAGAGTGTCGCATTACTCTACCCCCATAACTATGGGGCCAAAGAATTTAGTGAGGGCACAGGGGACTATGTCTAATGGTGTCTCGCAGTTCTTCTGTATCCAGGTTGGGGATGATTAAAAGTTTCACATGTTGGATATCCTCTCTGACTGAATTCCCAATAGGAATGAAACATTACTTTGCAAGCCAGCATAATGTGACTTGCAGCCGTATGTGTTTAGGAAGAACCCTTAAAAGATAAAAGGCTTCTTGTTAAAACTATTTACAGAAGGTTCTATGAAGCAACAAAAAGGGTTCCCCTATGGAGACTAACCAATGAACCTATAGTTCTACTTAGCACCTTTTTTTCTGAGAGTATATTATTTGGATTAGAGTCAGATACTGTATAGCAGTTGCAGAACCAATGGGGGCATGGCTGTTCATTTGAATGGGTTTACTTCTGACAAAATCACAGAAAAATATTATTATCGATTAGAATGAATGTTGAAAATATTACTTGATATAGAGTGCAACTATCATCATATCCCAGTTTTTAAAAGTTCCACTGCATCAATGAAAAAAAGTTTGATGCTAGGATCTCACATCACATTTAGCTATTCCATCAAGATTAGTTTGAGCCCTCGTATAAGCTTCAGTAATTAGTGCTCCTCCAACCAAGACAAGTTTAGCATCCATCCAAATAAGGAGTGTAGCGTAGGGCTTAAAGTAATTGCTCTACTCTATAAATATCAATTTCTCTCACATTTCACGCAGAGCATGGAGTTAAATAAGGAAATTAACATTAATATATTGCACACATATTTCTTCTCCATTCTAATCCCTGGGCATCATGCTACACAATATAGAAATGATACAGACTCTTATCGTTGACCACAACAGAGGCAAAGCCACGGCAGGGCCAGGCCGGATGTAGGCCCTGCCAGATTGAAAACTGGCCCACACAATCAAAATGGCTTAATATACAATACATTCAGAAAGTATTCAGCCCCCTTGATCTTTTCCACAATTTGTTACATCCTTATTCTAAAATGGATTCAATCTTTTTTTTCCTAATCAATCTACACACTATACCACATCAAGACAAAGCAAAAACAAGAATTCTTTAGAATTCTTTGCAAAAACAGAAATAGCACATTTACACAAGTTTTCAGACCCTTTACTCAGTACTTTGTTAAAGCACCTTTGGCAACAATTACAGCCTTGAGTCTTCTTGGATATGACTCTACAAGCTTGGCACACCTGTATTTGGGGAGTTTCTCCCATTCTTCTCTGCAGATCCTCTCAAGCTGTGTCAGGTTAGATGGGGAACGTTGCTGCGCAGCTATTTTTAGGTCTCTCCAGAGATGTTCAAATCCGGGCTCTGGCGGGTCACTCAAGGACATTCAGAGACTTGTCCCGAAGCCACTCCTCTGTTGTCTTTGCAGTGTACTTAGGGTCGTTGTTCTTTTGGAAGGTGAACCATCGCCCCAGTGTGAGGTCCTGAGCACTCTGGAGCAGGTTTTCATCAAGGATTTCTCTGTACTTTTCTCCATTCTTTCCCTCGATCCTGACTAGTATCCCAGTCCCTGCCACTGAAAACATCCACAGCGCATGATGTGATGCTGCCACCCCCATGCTTCATTGTAGGGATGGTGCCAGGTTTCCTCCAGACGTGACACTTGGCATTCAGGCCACAGAGTTCAATCTTTCATCAGACCAGAGAATCTTGTTTCTCATTGTCTGAGAGTCATTCGCTGCCTTATGGCAAACTCCAAGCAGATTGTCATGTGTATTTTACTGAGGAGTGGCTTCTTACCACTCTACCATAAAGGCCTGATTGGTGGAGTGCTGCAGAGAACTTTGTCCTACTGGAAGTTTCTCCCATCTCCACAGAGGACCTCTAAAGCTCTGTCAGAGTGACCATTGGGTTCTTGGTCACCTCCCTGACCAATGCCCTTCTCCCCCGATTGCTCAGTTTGGCTGGGTGTTGATGTTGCCCTGTTGGGTGAGGTTTATGACCCCCCTCCCCCCATTAATACCTTTACCAATTTTCTCTCTACTCTACAAAATGGACTCTGCCGAAAGCCCTGTGTTACCACAGAGAAAGTATGGTAACATCAAAAGGTTGGGGAATGGAACAATGTTTCCCTTTCTCAACCAGTTGAAGATTTCTGTTCATATTTAAATAGGACAACATAAATTGTATCTTGGAAAGTCTAGCTATCAGATTCACATGGAATTGTTGTGCAATTTAAATGTTTAAATATTAAACTATTAGTTAGAACATGAAATGTGATTTTAGCTTCTAAATGAGAATTGTTTTCAGAAGTAAACTTATGTTCACTCAGTGGCCCAAGTGAACAGACATTGTTTGAGAACTATGAAACACACCCTTCTCTCCCCCAGTACAAAAGCCCATTGACGGAAGTCAACCTCAGTTCCCGATGATGTGAGTACTGGTGTCCATACATTTAAAAGGGAGGATTTCAACGTGGAGGTGACGATCACCACGCTGGAATGGTGAATTTCGACTAGACCACCCAGAATACAGTATGAGCTGATTATGGCAACTTGGTATGAACTTTGAACTATTATTCACCAAAGAAGAAGTGATACATCCCAGATGTTCTGACCCGTGTTATCAGCTGCAGCTGTAAATATATGTGGCCAAGGAAAGGACAGACAATCTCCTAAGAACTACAGGGTACTGTAACGGTTTTCCTCCTCTTCTGAGCAGGAGTAGGGAAGATCGGACCAATGCGCAGCGTGGTAAGTGTCCATATTTTAATGAAATAACCGAACACTGAATACAAAAGAACAAGAGCAATAAATGAAAACCGAAACAGTTCCGTATGGTAAAACACAGACACAGAAAACAACTACCCACAAATCATAGTGGGAAAACAGGTTGCCTAAGTATGGTTCTCAATCTGAGACAACGATCGACAGCTGCCTCTGATTGGGAACCATACCAGGCCAAACACAGAAATACACAACATAGAATGCCCACCCCAACTCACGCCCTGACCAAACTAAAACAGAGACATAAAAAAGGAACTACGGTCAGAACGTGACAAGTACTTCAATGTATCCGCTCTACAACACTACGACCAGAAAGATTCTTCAAAGGTCAATGGCCTCTCTGCTGGGCAAACCAGTTTTCCATCTTCGACCCATCTATCGAAGTGCAGCTCAGCGTAAATATATATCTTGCATTTTCCGTTTTCCGAATGGGCGGTTATTAGAATGCATAAGATTCTGTATTTACGGTAGCATAGATTCTCAAGGTTCGATAGATACCCAATCCCTTTGTCCCTTAGTCTGTCCACTCTTTCATTCGAACCCAACCCCCTTCCTTTGTTTAAACAACCGTCATATCGGGTTAGCCCACTAGGGGTTTTTCATGACATGATTAGAAATCGATGTATGACCTATCCTGTGTATATATATGAAATTCTGTGTGATTATTTAGGCATTTAGTAAATAAATAATTAAGCCAATTTGTGTATTGCTGATATAACTTGTTAGCTAAGGTTCGTGCAGATGACCAAGTACTTCCGAAAATCAGAATGAGACTGATCGAGGTGACGATTAATAATTGACTGCTATTAATATAAAAAATCTTCAGATCTTTAAGAGAGTGGATTCGGGGGATAACCGCTCTATATAAGTTATTGCTTCCATGGTGCCCCAGGTTATTAATGGTTTAATTGTTGCATGGTTTAATTCAATCACATAATCAATTAAACATTAGTTAATTGATTTGATGAAATAGCATGTCATATAATTTAATCATAGTCAGAGACACAACATAATTGACGCCCAGTGCGAGGAATCTAAAATAATGACTTTTTTATGTTGATTTAGCCTATGTAATATGAAAAGCAGATCACATAATACACCCAGGTTATTATATACATTATTGGAGTTGAAGACAGGAATTGGTGAGTCGTGTGTGTTCTGGAGGCTGCCTCCGTGTTGTTCTCTGATGTAGCCAGTGGGTAGCGTTAGCTATAGATTTCTAGTACTAGGGCTGATCCTACTATTTATAGAAATTGGAGGAATAAACGTAGTGCTATTTCTGCCTCCCACGTTTCAGAAGCGGGTAGGCTCGGTCATTATTAAGTTCTCGAGCGAGGACACAGGGCCAGCAGGCTGAAATTTGAGTAGATATTAGCTTGACTAGCGATAATTATCTCTCGTGTTTCCACGCGAGTAGACCAAGTGTTTACCATGCGTCCCGGTAAAACATCGCAAAAATAAAGCAGAGAAATGGTTTGAACATAATACGTTATTAGTAAAACCGTACCCTTTGCTGAAGGGGATCCTATTTTGTGCTGGGAAGTGAGATTACTGTACAAATCGGATTAGCTTAGCACTAGATGCTACAGCTAACAAAGGAACAGCAGCCATTTTGTTTTCTTGTGTCACACTGAATTTCCTCCTGCTTAGGCGACGGAAGTCCCTCTGTACTTTCATTCGAGTTCAGCTCTGTGCGATCAGTGACCTCTAGTGGTGAAGAACTGCAAGTAAAATAATATATATTTTTAAAAAACAAAAAAGAACATGTTATTATTTTTTACTATTCTATTTGTAAACAAAACGTGTTCTCATTTGGTGTAACTACGGGTAAATGGGTAAATTTATGATAATCCTGCCAATCTCAATTGACTGGATAATTGCCTCATCCAATTTAATAAGCTAAATATACCTTTTCAGGTTCTTCCAATTCGTTTTTTTTACTTTTCCATATTTACCTAGATGAAGCAGCGCTCTCAGGTTAGTTAAAGTTTACTTCCGAAATATCATTAAAATGGATTAAATCAGTCATATTTGCTTTTGCAAAGCTCATTCAGGACTACTCAGTACTGAATGAAGTCCCACCTCCAGCTGGAATCCCATGTGGCTTCGGCCTTAGGGACATGTGAACCTGGTGATGAATGTACCCTAACATTTAAACTACTGTTCACACTTCCATATTAAACCAGATGAACCAAACCTCTCAGGTTATTTAAAGTTGAATTCCCAGATAGCCTATCCAGGTATGATTAATCATTATCATTGATTAATAAATTTGCTTTTGCAAAATTCATTCACGTCCATCTCCCACATTACTGATACAGTACTGATGGTTCATTAATGTATATAAATAGATTAAAATCATCTTTGCAGCTTCCAATGAATTCCAAACCCAAACTTTGGAAAAAATAAATAAAATAGGATGTTTTTCTCTACATTTTTCAAATAATGTGCAAGCTATCAGAGGTGGTCACTCTGTTAATTAGTGAACCTCCAGCCATTAAACGATTGATCTCTGACATCAGCAGCGATAACAACGCTAACTATGCCATTAGCGGAAAAACTGCAGAAATTCTGAACAACGTTCTCCAAAATCAACGCAGGCTTTGTAATGGTTCTCTCCACTTTAGCCCTTATGTATCCCCATCAAAGATGGGTATCGGTCCAATACAGCTGAAGCACATGCAAGACATGGCTGACATGAAGGAACAGGTGGAGAGAACCAAGCAACTATTGACAAAAGCAGGAAATGAAAACATTCTGCTAGCCGAGGAACTGCGTTTGAAATCTGAACAATTAAAAGTAATTTCAAATACGTATGACGATGAACAAGCAGAAACTCTTCAACAAAATCATTGTCTCCAGGAACAACTCGATTTATCTAAAACTAAATACGATGTAGTCCACTCCAAACTAGATAAATCTGTCGAGTTATCTACAAACAGGAGCGCGCAATTTGATAACATGCAGGCAGTTTTGTTGAACATTACTCAAAGTAACAATGTTCTACTCCAAATACTGCAGACCAGAGACGATCAGTTAATGAACACAATGACTAAGTTGGATGACAAATCAGCAGAACTCGTTGAAGTCGCTGACCAAATGAATGATGAGGAAACCCAGGTGATGAAGGTGGAAATGTTGATTTCTAAGCAAGCGGAGGAAATCTCATCACTGAATATCTCGCTCTGTACTCAAGACCTCTATCTGCAAACAATGACAGATACGTTTGAGACCGAAAGGAGCAAGTGTGACACTCACGTGTCCAAAATCAGTACTTTAAGCACTCAAGTGGACTCTGCAATGCAGCAGAATACCACCCTCAGGTACAATCTGGTGGAATTCCAGAATGGTCACGCGCTACAGCGTGACTACCCAACCAAGCAACTGGAGTCCGGTACTCAAAGGAGTGAAGACAATAGAAGGTTTCAGACATTGCCTCCCTCTTGTGTCCCTCAGTCTTCTCCTCTTGGCCGTTCAGTACTGAGTAATATGGCGCCTTTTCGCCAACAAAGCCAAAGCTTTGTTTCTCCTCTTGGCCTTTCGCCCCCCGCTCGGTGCGGAACGCTTTGACACCTTTCCCCACCTTTGACCCCGTTCCAGGTAAGCCAAACGATACTGAGACTTTCCTAGCTGACATAGAGGACGCATTGGATGGCTACCCGAATGCTACGGGTTCTGACAGGGTTTACCTGTTGAAGCGAATATACACGTGAGAAGGTTAATTAGTCTACAACAGTAACACGTGCTAAATGACTACACTAAACTTGCCACCACTTCGAAATTAGAATTCAGTGGTTCCTCGACTCGCAAACATGATAGCTCACTGGCTAACACTGTCAAACAAGCTCGGAATGAACACCCACAAGCTAACTATCATAGGCTTCGTTCAAGTCACTTTGGCCTACTCACTGAAACAGGAATGGAAAAGTTGTTAGCATTCAAACAAATGTTTCTGTCGAACATGTATCCCACCTTCATTACCTACTTGGGCCCTAAAACCCACGATGGCTTGCCAATCTTACAAATCAGAGAGCTTGCAAGCACAGCTTTTCGAGGCATCAAAAGCTTGCAACGCTAAGAGCCCTGACCACTCAGTTTTGAAGTTTGACCAGGAGCACTCACTCCAGTTAGAGGGTGGATTATCAGGTATTGGAGCATTGAAAGATGATGCACAATAACGGTTTCTACCACGAAACCAGGAATACAATAACCACCGTGGTCAAAATAACTGTAAAGTACGTCGCCATCAAAGCGACTACTGCTGCAATCGACCTGTTCATACGTTCCTGCACCCAACCCACACAAAGTGTCAGAGCACAAGGGTAACAAAGGTTAAAGGACGATCAAACCATAGACCAATGTTTTATAGAAGTAAGCGTCGAACAAAAGCGAGAAAATGTTGAGAAAAGGGTAAAAGTGTCAAGACTTCCACCGAAGGTGGCTCCTCTCCCTGCTCGGGCGGCGCTCGGCGGTCGTCGTTGTCACAGGTCTACTAGCTGCCACCGATTCCTTTATATTTTCTGTTGGTTTTGTCTTGATTGTTTTCACCTGTTGCTTATTTTGGTTTGTCAATAGTCTATTTAAACTTCTAGGGCCCGCCTGCTTTTGTGCGGGCTTATCCTTACTGTCTGTGGTGAGGTTGTTTTTCACCTGCATATTTTGCTGTATGTTCTTTTCATGGGTTTTGGGAACATACTTAATTTATGGTCATTGCCTGATTGTTGGCTAGACCAAGCGCAATAAATGCATTCATTTGGAAGTATTGCTTTCTGCGCCTGACTCTACACCCACCACTCCTAGGAATCCGTGACAAAAAGATAAGTCACAAGTCCTAGAAGGGGAATTGCTGGACACCAGGTCCGCAGGAATTAACACCATTAGCAAGGATGTTAAAAAACACATTTCTCCCGCTCCGCTGTTATTAATGGATTAATTGTTGCATGGTTTAATTCAATCACATATTTCAATTCAGGGTTAGGTAATCGATTTGATAAAATAGCATGTCATGTAATTTAATCATAGTCAGAGACAAAACACCTCTGTGATCTTGGGGACCTTCAATGCTGCAGAAATATTTTGGTACCCTTCCCCAGATCTGTGCCATGACACAATCCTGTCTCGGAGCTCTATGGACAATTTCTTCGTCCTCATGATTTGGTTTTTGCTTTGACATTCACTGTCAACTGTGGGACCTTATATAGACAGGTGTCTGCCTTTCCAAATAATGTCCAATAAATTGAATTTACTACAGGTAAATATATACAACTTGTACAACTTGTACAACTTATATACAACTTATATACAACAAATATATACAACTTGATTGGAAGTTGTATAAACATCTCAAGGATGATCAATGGAAACAGGATGCACGTGAGCTCAGGTTTGAGTTTCATAGCAAAGGGTCTGAATACTTATGTAAATAAGATTTTCAAAATGTTAATAGATTTTCAAAAATTCTAAAAACCTGTTTTCGCTTGGTCATTATGGGGTATTGTGTGTAGATTTTTTTATTTAATCAGTTTTAGAATATATAATATTTTAGAAGACTTTGGGAATTGTTTAAGGGTGCCAATATATTTTCCCGGAATTGTATGAGAAATTCATTTCAGCATATATTTTCCAAGAGAATCTTGGCATGAACACATCATTTTCAAAATATCAACAATTGCTTCAATAAAACTGAAGAATACATCTCAGAACAAGCACATAAAATGTAATGAATGCACAAGCTTCTGAACCTAAGATATGACACATAAATTTCCAACACATCCACAACCGTTTTGGATTACTGACATTATCATGCTGAAAAGGATATTGACAATGAAAAGAGAGAAACCAATTATAGAACATAACATATTGATTAGTTAGATTTACAGAGACATTTTCAAGATGATCTCATGTAATGTACATGTTTTTCAAAATGTTTCCTAAAATAAACTGTGGATGTTACATTGCCTGTACCAGTCACCCCCTATCTAGAACACGCAAAAACAAAACTCAATACACTTCAATTTGGTCTGTATTGCTTCACTAACATCTCATCTTCAGAACTAATATTGGGGGACAGCTCTGAGGGGAAAAACAAGCACTGTGACGGTTTATAAAAGCCATGAAATATGATCGACTGAAAATACTTTGAGACTTGGCCACCTACACTCTTATATAAAAAAAATGCTATCTAGAACCTTAAAAGGTTCTTCGGCTATCCCCATAGGAGAACCCTTTGAATAACCATTTTGGGTTGCAGGTAGAACCCATATGGTTCCAGATAGAACCCTTTTAGGTTCCATGTAAAATCCATTCTACTGAGGCTTCAATGTGGAACATAAAAGGGGTCTCCTATGAGGACCTTTTGGAACACTTTGTTCAAAGAGTGAACTCTGTAATAGTCAAAATTGATGTAATTTCAAATAAAGTCTGATCTCCAACAAACTGTATAGACCTTAAGGATAATTATGAAAGTTGTTATTTTTTAAATGACTAACTTGATTTGTGCACACTCAGGTTGACATTTACAAAACATTGCCCCTTATAGTCTAGATCTCGTCTAAACACCATGCCAAATTTGATTTACTGTAGATAAAATAGTTAGAGCATGGCCCAGCAGGCACTATTGGTCCAGTTGGTATGAGCTAATGTTTTGGGTTCTGACTCATTTTGCCTTCCCATCATGCCCTTGGTTTTCGTTGCCTTGGGATTATGGGTTTTGTAATCCAGCCATAGATTAATGACATAGATTAATGACACTAATTTATCTTCCTCCTCAGGACCTGCATTGCCCTATTTGGTATAATGTAATACATTTGTACCTCTATGTTGCATAAAAATTGTCTGTGAATAATAAAGGACAACCCAATTTAGGTTCCTGACAAAAACAATAGTATCTCAGCATAGACAGCGACAAAACGGAAGATTTACTTATTATTTCGCATACGGTTGATGTCAGAAGTTTACATACACTAAATTAGTATTTGGTAGCATTGCCTTTAAATTGTTTATCTTGGGTCAAATGTTTTGGGTAGCCTTCCACAAGCTTCCCACAACAAGTTGGGTGAATTTTGGCCCATTCCCCCGGACAAAGCTGGTGTAACTGAGTCAGGTTTGTAGGCCTCATTGCTCGCACATGCTTTTTCAGTTCTGCCCACAAATATTTTATAGGATTAAGGTCAGGGCTTTGTGATGGCAACTCCAATACATTGTCTTTGTTGTCGTTAAGCCATTTTGCAACAACTTTGGAAGTATGCTTAGGGTCATTGTCCATTTGGAAGACCCATTTGCGACCAAGCTTTAACTTCCTGGCTGATGTCTTGAGATGTTGCTTCAATATATCCACATAATTGTACTTCCTCATGATGCCATGTATTTTGTGAAGTGCACCAGTCCCTCCTGCAGCAAAGCACCCCCACAACATGATGCTGCCACTCCCGTGCTTCACGGTTGGGATGGTGTTCTTCGGCTTGCAAGCCTCCCCCTTTTTCCTCCAAACATAACGATGGTTGTTATGACCAAACAGTTAAATTTTTGTTTCATCAGACCAGAGGACATTTCTCCAAAAAGTACGATCTTTGTCTTCATGTGCAGTTGAAAACCGTAGTCTGGCTTTTTTATGGCTGTTTTGGAGCAGTGGTTTCTTCCTTTCTGAGCGACCTTTCAGGTTATGTCAATATAGGACTGTTTTTACTGTGGGAAGGATACTTTTGTACCTGTTTCCTCCAGCATCTTCACAAGGTTCTTTGCTGTTGTTCTGGGATTGATTTGCACTTTTTGCACCAAAGTACGAGACAGAACGCGTCTCCTTCATGAGCGGTATGGCGGCTGAGTGGTCCCGTGGTGTTTATACTTGTGTACTATTGTATGGATGAATGTGGTACCTTCAGGAATTTGGAAATTGTTCCCAAGGATGAACCAGACTTGTGGAGGTCTACAATTTTTTTCTGAGGTCTTGGGTGATTTCTTTTGATTTTCCCATGATTTCAAGCAAAGTGAGCACTGAGTTTGAAGGTAGGCCTTGAAATACATCCACAGGTACACCTCCAATTGACTCAAATTATGTCAATTAGCCTACCAGAAGCTTCTAAAGCCATGACATAATTTTCTGGAATTTTCCAAGCAGTTTAAAGGCACAGTCAACTTAGTGTACGTAAACTTCTGACCCACTGGAATTGTGATACAGTGAATTGTATGTGAAATAATCTGTCTGTAAACAGTTGTTGGAAAAATGACTTGTGTCATGCACAAAGTAGCATGACACATGCTAACCGACTTGCCAAACTATAGTTTGTTAACAAGAAATTTGTGGAGAAAAAAAACTAGTTTTAATGACTCCATCCAAAGTTTATGTAAACGTCCTAATTCAACTTTACCACGGTTTAAGAATGTCCTTGAATGCTAGTGTTAAAGCTAGCTGTTGCTATTTGGCAAGGTATTTGTGCAGTTATATTGGAGCCTGCCTCCTGTATGCACTGTTATCATCTTACTCAAACTATTTACAGTGTTGAAATAACACAAATCTAGCTATGAATTATCGCGGATGAATTGTAAAACTAATATTGTATTTTCTGAAAAACATGAACTTTTTCCATCATTCAATTTAGAAAAAATATCTTTACACCAACCAAAGGTATTTTAATCAGCTTATGTCTACTGACAGTTGACTGTGACTTGATAGTCAGTGAGAGAGTGTATTTGTGTAACACTTTCTTCCTGTGCTGCCGCCAATTACACGCCAGCTTTATTTTGTTCTGTTGCATTCTGAATAGAGCGTCTCTGGCTCCCCCGGGCTGCAAGATTGCTTGGTTATCACTAGAAGGAGAATATTTCCGTCTCACATTCAATGTGCTGTGGCAGCTATCCAGTGGGAGGCTCACATGGCCATTGTCTAAGGGCCTGAAGAGGAGAACGCTCCAAAAAACTGGCCTCTGTATTTCAAGATGGACGCCAGCGCCCAGGGTTTTTAATCGTTTTATGTTGCATCACTTTGTACACTCCATACTGAAAAGAGGTGTGTTATTCATTTGTTGCTTGTAGACAGGGATGGGTCCTAATTCTATGTAGAGCAGCTCAGAGTCCTAATGCTGGCGAAGGACAGACTGAGGTAATGGAGTCATGTCTATTGGAATAAACATGCTGCTATTGCTCTGTGCAATGTGCACTCACAAACCAAGGGCAATCTGACCACAGCCTTGACCAGGTGAGTTTGTTTAAGCAATAAGGCATGAGATCCTGGGAATTATCATGTGAATAACTCCCAATTTAGGACTGTTCTTAGGCCGGAGGCGATGCCAACAGCAGGGGTGCCCTTAGGGGGTGTTATTCTCAATAATTTCTGGGTTTGAGGGCCTTCTTGCTTTCATTATTATATTGAGTAAATTAAAACTTCTACCGTACAAAATAGTCCGGGCAAAAGCCAGTCGTTAGTTCTGAGATTCTGAAGTTGCAAGCAAAATTGTCTGGTTGTTCATTCTATCCATTTTATTTGCAATGGCAAATCTTAGTCATGTAACTGTGCAGGGTAGCTACTTCTACTTTGCTAGCTAAGCGACTAAAGCTAACACAATCACATCAAGCAGTTTTACCTTTGTTTTGTGGTGTTATAACTCCCTGCTATCAACCAGTTAGCATCCAGGATCCAAACAACACATTTTAAAATGTCCTATAATTCCATTAATTCAGTTATTTATCTTGCCTCTGGCTCAAACTTCATGCCGTGTAAGCCTATTCAACATTATCTTTAATTGTTTTGGACTGAAGTTTTATGATTCGATTCTACCCCTTGCAAGTACTAATACATATCTGAAAAGTTAGGAATGCCCAAACACAGTTTCAGTTGTTTATGTCAGTGTCTCAATCATTGTACATGTGTTTTGTTTATGTAATGCACACAATATAACTAGTATTTAGGCTAATTTCATGCTACAGTAGAGTCAAGGGTGAAATCAACCAAAGTGAACCAATCAAGTTTTAGTACACTGCAGTCTAACCTAGAGGAAGGAGTGTGAGATGTATTAGCTCATAATATTAGCTCCACTGACACATGCCATTTCAATTCTGGGCTTAGTGACAATTATCATAGCCAGTGATCAAGAGTTACCGTCATGGTTGTACATGCCCTGAAATGCTGACATCATGGACATTGATATTCATGAGGCAAGTGGGTTCTCATTCAATATCATGTGCCGGCAAACCTTATTCAAAATGGTGTCTCTCCTTGGGTCTCCAATACTTTGGACTTTTATTTGCGCCATAAATCCAAGATTCAAGTTTGTAGGGTTTTAAAAAGGCCCTATTATTCATGTCAGGGCTGAGGGAGGGATGTAAATATGAGAGAACAAAGTGGTGTGTGAGGTGATAACAAGCCTAATTTATGCTGATGTTGCGCTATAAACTATTTACGGAGACTGTTAGCCGATCGCCAGATTTATATTGATGTCCCAGGAGCCATAAACAATCTAATAAACATTTAAGGTGAACGTCAAAAACAAACAGGCAGAAGCAACAAGCTGCCCAAGGTTATGGAGCTTGTTTACCCTGGTTGGTTTTTAAGACCACCTTTTCTGCCCTTCACCTCCATCTTGTAATCTCAAGTTTTATGATAAGACCTTGATGTCGAGATGGCCAGTTGTTTGAGCAATCCCAGAAGAGTGGTTTGTTCAACCAACTTCAGCATGATACAATGGCCCATTCAAAGAACACAGGAAGAGGTTTCCCAAACGTTGTCATGTTCAAAGAATGTCTGTAAACCTTGTCCCTTCCTTTGGCTATTATCCATATTTATTGCGAACCCTTCAAAGTTTCATATTGGTATCTGAAGAGGACTTTCAACATACAATGTACATGTTCAATATACGCTGTGTAACACTGTGTTGTTATTAGAATGAGATCCAAGTGACCTTGGCAAACATTTGGTCGCTAATGCTATTCGTCAGTAGCACCAGTTGGCTGGCTTGATTTCTAGTCAGATTCCACTGGTTGTAGGTTAGAGCTGAGGATCCTTAGAGACTTGTCAAAGGTCTGTGGATGAGGGGATTGACTTTGAAGTGAGTCTTTAGCTGGCAGTGAGCTCAGCTGGATCCATACCCTTCCAACATGTCCATCACTAACCACTCACCGCCCCGAGCTCAAACACTCCCTCCACTAGGGAGGCCAAAGAGGGCTAAACTATGGAAACTGTTGGCCAAACACATTTCATTGTTTCTCTGCCCTCCTTTCTCAATATTGGCAAACTACTGGAACTACATCATCTTCCCTCTGAGACATGCTCCATATCTCCATTTGTATTCAACAAGTTAAGCAGCATCTGACTCTGTTTCAATGGATGGAGTAGGTTACTTTGTAAATGTAATCTGTTACAGTTACTAGTTACATGTCCAAAATTGTAATCAGTAATGTAACTTTTGGATTACCCAAACCCAGTAACGTAACGTAATCGGATTACTTTCCCCTTAAGATGCATTAGAAGAAGACAAACATTTATTTTACCAATTGAACAACATATTGCAGGATAAATCAATGTTAAAGTTTAGATAGCTGGCCATAAATGGATTTATGGATTGATTATGTAGGCTTCTTCTAACCCATTGATTCTACTACATATGATTAGGCCATATAGTCTGTCAGATTTCCAGTCATTCCAAAATATTGAATGCCCCTTTGTCTTCAACAATAGGACTTGGAAATATGGAATTATATACTCAGTGGCCAGTTTATAATGTACACCACCCCCTTCACGAAAATGGTCGACGGAGAATGGCAAAAATTGTGCAAGCTA
The DNA here is from genome assembly GCF_013265735.2 of Oncorhynchus mykiss. Taxonomy (NCBI): domain Eukaryota; kingdom Metazoa; phylum Chordata; class Actinopteri; order Salmoniformes; family Salmonidae; genus Oncorhynchus; species Oncorhynchus mykiss. The sequence continues at coordinate 51,874,639 of NC_048571.1, forward strand.
ACAGGCGGGCCACAAACAGGCAAATAACGGCACAGTACAACAGTGAAGTTATCAGCTAGAAACAAGAAGAAGCGGTTGTCACGGGATCACCAACACTGGACAATTGAGGAGTGGAAAACATAGCCTGGTCTGACAAATCCCGATTGCTGTTGTGTCCTGCTGATGGCAGAGTCAGGATTTGTCGTAAGCAGCGTGAGTCCATGTACCCATCCTGCCTGGTTGTCAACAGTACAGGCTGGTGGAGGTGGTTTATTGGTGTAGGGAATGTTTTCCTGGCACCGTTAGGTCCCTTGATACCAAATGAGAAATGTTTCCATGCCCCAGAGAATTCAGGCTGTTCTGGAGGCAATGGGGGTCCAATCCGGTACTAGATGGGTGTACCTTAGTGTAAATCAGCAACAACAACAAAAATAACTGAGCATACCCTACAAACAAAGAACTTATCAGCCTACTCTGTTGTTTATGATTTTGTTGTCATGGAGGACTGATTGGGCTCATTGCTTAGAGTTGAAAAATAAATACTGTTCTCATGGAATGGCATGCTTTGAGTACTACTGAGAAGCGCCACAGGTCGGGAGTTTACATACACTTAGGTAGGGGACATTAAAACTAATTTTTCAACCACTCCACAAATGTCTTGTTAACAAACTATAGCTTTGGCAAGTTGGTTCGGACATCTACTTTGTGCATGACACAAGTCATTTTTCCAACAATTGTTTACAAACAGATTATTTCACTGTATCACAATTCCAGTGGGTCAGAAGTTGAAATACACTAAGTTGACTGCGCCTTTAAACAGCTTGGAAAATTCCAGAAAATAATAGCATGGCTTTAGAAGCTTCTAATAGGCTAATTGACATAATTCAATCTGAGGTGTACCTGTGGATGTATTTCAAGGCCTACCTACAAACTCAGTGCCTCCTTCCTTGACATCATGGAAAAAATCTAAAGAAATCAGCCAAGAACTCAGAAAATACATTTTAGACTTCCACAAGTCTGGTTCATCCTTGGGAGCAATTTCCAAACACCTGAAGGTACCACGTTCACCTGTACAAACAATAGTAAGCAAGTATAAACACCATGGGACCATGCAGCCGTCATACCGCTCAGGAAGGAGACACGTTCTGTCTCCTAGAGAGGAATGTACTTTGGTGCGAAAAGTGCAAATCAATCCAAGAACAACCGCAAAGGACCTTGTGAAGATGCTGGAGGAAACAGGTACAAAAGTATCTATATCCACAGTAAAAACGAGTCCTATATTGACATAACCTGAAAGGCCGCTCAGAAAGGTAGAAGCCAATACTCAAAAACCGCCAGGGACTGGTGCACTTCACAAAATAGATGACTTCATGAGGAAGTAGAATTATGTGGATTTATTGAAGCAAAATCAAGACATCAGTCAGGAAGTTAAAGCTTGTTCGCAAATGGGTCTTCCAAATGGACAATGACCCCAAGCATTTTTCCATGTGGCAAATTGTCTGAAGGACAACAAAGTCAAGGTATTGGAGTGGCCATCACAATGCTCTGACCGCAATTCTATAGAACATTTGTGGGCAGACCTGAAAAAGTGTGTGTGATCAAGGAGGCCTACAATCCTGACTCAGTTACACCAGCTCTGTCAGGAGGAATGGGCCAAAATTCACCCAACTTATTGTGGGAAGCTTGTAGAAGGCTACCTGAAACATTTGACCAAAGTTAATCAATTTAATGGCAATGATACCAAATACTAATTGAGTGTATGTAAACTTCTGATCCACCGGGAATGAGATGAAATAAATAAAAGCTGAAATTATTAATTCTCTGTACTATTATTCTGACATTTCACATTCTTAAAATAAAGTGGTGATCCTAACTGTGTCATGTACTGTCATGTTGTGTCTTGTCTCTGTCCTTTCCCTTCACCCTGTCTCCCTCTGCTGGTCGTTGTTAGGTTACCTTTTCTCCCCCTCTTTCCCCCAGCTGTGCCTTGTCTCCTCCTAACCACCTCGTCACCCCTTTTCCCACCTGTTCCCTTTTTCCCTCTGATTAGTCCCCTATATCTCTCTCTGTTTTTGTTCCTGTCCTTGTCGGATTCTTGTTTGTTGTGTTTCATGCCTGAACCAGACTGTCGTCATGTTTGCTGTAACCTTGTCTTGTCCTGTCGGAATCTGCCGGTCCGTCTGAGCCTACCTATGTTTGGTAATTAAAGAAGCTCTGTTTAAGTTAATTCGCTTTTGGGTCCTCATTCACTCACCGTAACAAACTGACCTAAGACAGGTTTTTTTTTTACTAGGATTAAATGTCAGGAATTGTGAAAACCTGAATTTAAATGCATTTGGAGAAGGTGCATGTAAACATCCGACTTCAACTGTATCTCCTTCACACCTTTTTTGGACAGAGAACAAAACAAATAAAATTCTAGCATGAAACAGCCAACTTGTTTTAGTCATTGATTTCACCACAACCTTCTTATTTTTTTATTTTTATTTTTATTTCACCTTTCACCTACTTTTGTTCTCCTGCCTTTGGAACCATTGCCATTCGAATCAGTCATTTGGGTTTTGATTTTCCTTTCCATTTGAATCCCCATTCTATGTACAAATTCAGCGTGAAATTAACTACTTTCTTTTGTAAATTCTCATTTGCAACTGCGACCTGGCCAAGATAAAGCATAGCAGTGTGAACAGACAACACAGAGTTACACATGGAGTAAACAATTAACAAGTCAATAACACAGTAGAAAAAAAAGAGAGTCTATATACATTGTGTGCAAAAGGCATGAGGAGGTAGGCGAATAATTACAATTTTGCAGATTAACACTGGAGTGATAAATTATCAGATGGTCATGTAGAGGTAGAGATATTGGTGTGCAAAAGAGCAGAAAAGTAAATAAATATAAACAGTACGGGGATGAGGTAGGGAAAATTGGGTGGGCTATTTACCGATAGACTATGTACAGCTGCAGCGATCGGTTAGCTGCTCAGGGAGCAGATGTTTGAAGTTGGTGAGGGAGATAAAAGTCTCCAACTTCAGCGATTTTTGAAATTCGTTCCAGTCACAGGCAGCAGAGAACTGGAACGAAAGGCGGCCAAATGAGGTGTTGGCTTTAGGGATGATCAGTGAGATACATCTGCTGGAGCACGTGCTATGGGTGGGTGTTGCCATCATGACCAGTGAACTGACATAAGGCAGAGCTTTACCTAGCATGGACTTGTAGATGACCTGAAGCCAGTGGGTCTGGCGACGAATATGTAGCGAGGGCCAGCCGACTAGAGCATACAGGTCGCAGTGGTGGGTGGTATAAGGTGCTTTAGTAACAAAACGGATGGCACTGTGATAAACTGCATCCAGTTTGCTGAGTAGAGTATTGGAAGCTATTTTGTAGATGACATCGCCGAAGTCGAGGATCGGTAGGATAGTCAGTTTTACTAGGGTTTTACTACGGAGACATTGATTTGTACTTATATTAAATTCTGATGAAGTTTGTCTGAGTACTGCTGGGACTGGGGTTTATTATTCTGTCTGTCTAATTAAACACAAGTATCTTTAACCCATGTTTTTCACTTGATAAAGAATCAAATAAGTATACCTACTTATTACTTCAAGTGTGTCTGTGCATGATCTCTAAAACTTAAGGCAGTTTCACACTGCTGGGAGGACGAGGGTATGGAGAAAACCACATGAGTACATGCATCCATCCATCAATGCAGGCTGGTGGTGGTGGTGTGATTGTGTGGGGTGTGTTTTCTTGGCACACATTGGGCCCCTTGATAAAAGTGGAGCAACTTTTGAATGTCACAGGATATCTCAACATCATTGCCAATCAGGTGCTTCCCTACATGGCTGCAGTGTATCCATCTGCAAATAGATTTTTTTCAGCAGGATAATGTCCCATGCCAGAAGGCTAGGATTGCCCAGGAATGGTTTTACGAACATGACAGTGAATTCAGCTTACTGCAGTGGCCTGCCCATTCACCAGATATCAATCCAATTGAGCATCTGTGGGATGAGATGGAATGAGCTATTCGGGGTAGAGATCCACTACTAGCCAACTTGGCACAACTGTGGGAAGCATTGGGGTCAACATTCGCTTTGCCACCTTGTAGACTCCATGCCCCAATGAATGGAGGCTGTTCTGAGGGCAAACGGGGGTGCAACTCAATATTAGGAAGGTTTTCCTAATGGTCTGTACACTCGGTGTACAGTCTTGGCCAAAAGTTTTGAGAATGACACAAATATTAATTTTCACAAGGTTTGCTGCTTCAGTGTCTTTAGATATTTTTGTCAGATGTTACTATGTAATACTGAAGTAGAATTACAAGCATTTCATAAGTGTCAAAGGCTTTTATTGACAATTACATGAAGTTGACGCAAAATTTGCAGTGTTGACCCTTCTTTTTCAAGATCTCTGCAATCTGCCCTGGCATGCTGTCAATTAACGTCTGGGCCACATCCTGACTGATGGCAGCCCATTCTTGCATAATCAATGCTTGGAGTTTATCAGAATTTGTGGGGTTTTGTTGGCCACCCGCCTCTTGAGGATTGACCTCAATGGGATTAAGGTCTGGGGAGTTTCCTGGCCATGGACCCACAATATCAATGTTTTTTTCTCAGAGCCACTTAGTTATCACTTTTGCCTTATGACAAGGTGATCCATCATGCTGGAAAAGGCATTGTTCGTCACCAACTTGTTCCTGGATGGTTGGGAGAAGTTGCTCTCGGAGGATGTGTTGGTACCATTCTTTATTCATGGCTGTGTTCTTAGGCAAAATTGTGAGTGAGCCCACTCCCTTGGCTGAGAAGCAACTCCACACATGAATGGTCTCAGGATGCTTTACTGTTGGCATGACACAAGTCTGATGGTAGAGCTCACCTTGACTTCTCCCTACAAGCTTTTTACTGGATGCCCCAAACAATCGGAAAGGGGATTCATCAGAGAAAATGACTTTACCCCAGTCCTCAGCAGTCCAATCCCTGTACCTTTTGCAGAATATCAGTCTGTCCCTGATGTTTTTCCTGGAGAGAAGTGGCTTCTTTGCTGCCCTTCTTGACACCAGGCCATCTTCCAAAAGCCTTCGCCTCACTGTGCGGGCAGATGCACTCACACTTGCCTGCTGCCATTCCTGAGCAAGCTCTGTACTGGTGGTGCCCCAATCCTGCAGCTGAATAAACTTTAGGAGACAGTCCCGGCACTTGCTGGACTTTCTTGGGCGCCCTGAAGCCTTCTTCACAACAATTGAACCCCTGTCCTTGAAGTTCTTGATAATCCGATAAATGGTTGATATAGGTGCAATCTTACTGGCAGCAATATCCTTGCCTGTGAAGCCCTTTTTGTGCAAAGCAATAACGGCACGTGTTTCCTTGCAGGTAACCATGGCTGACAGAGGAAGAAAAATGACTCCAAGCACCACCCTCTTTTTGAAGCTTCCAGTCTGTTATTCGAACTCAATCAGCATGACAGAGTGATCTCCAGCCTTGTCCTCATCAACACTCACACCTGTGTTAAATCACTGACATGATGTCAGCCGATCCTTTTGTGTCAGGGCTGAAATGCAGTGGAAATGTTTTGGGGGGATTTGCATGGCAAAGAGGGACTTTGCAATTAATTGCAATTCATCTGATTACTCTTCATAACATTCTGGAATATATGCAAATTGCCATCATACAAACTGAGGTAGCAGACATTGTGAAAAGTAATATTTGTGTCATTCTCAAAACTTTTGGCCAAGACTGTATATCTCAAGGTCAGTTGCATTGCATAAACTGAGGTCAATAACAAAAGATTCATGCTCAAAGCAAATTTCCACAAAGTGGGTGGATGTCAAGCTATCAAATGCTAGTACACAATGTGGGTGTTTGTCCAAACAATGTGTATATAGAAATAATAAGGACGAAACACATTTGTTTGTTTCAATTTACCTTTATGAAAAGTGAAAATAGACAACATGTCATTGGGGAGTAACGAATTACATGTAATCCGTCACATAAAACGGTTTACAAGAAATCTGTAACTGACAAAAAATGAAGTAATCAGATTACAGATAATTCTGAGAAACTACAGTAGATGATTACTTCTAGGATTACTTTTAAATTCAGAAAGGATGTTTGAGAGAAAATTCTTTGACAACATTCTGTTCTATCAATGACATTCAAATCAGCCTTGAAAAAATATGCACGTTTAATTTGTTCCGGCTGAGTGAGTCTGACCACAAGTCAGAGACTAATATGATGACACACGAAATACGTTCGATGGATCGCGGAAAAGAGCAGGAATAGGCTTTTGTAGGCTACAGACCAAGCTACAAAATGTCTCTCAATGGTGTGACTCCTGTCAAAGATTGAATAAACGATTGGAGGGTAACGATGACAGCAGTGGTATAGCATACATCACTTATTACTTATATCTATATAGGGCTGTAACCAAACTGCTTTTCTCTTATTAGCTATTTGCAGCTTACGGATTGTGCTTATTCACAAATGTATATGTTTATTCTAACTCAATAATGGTTAAATTGAAGAATTTTAAGATGCCTATCAATGATTGTTTTTGCAAAAATCGCTGAAGTTGGAGACTTTTACCTCCCTCACCAACTTCAAACATCTGCTATCTGAGCAGCTAACCGATCGCTGCAGCTGTACATAGTCTATTGGTAAATAGCCACCCATTTTCACCTACCTCATCCCCATACTGTTTTTATTTATTTACTTTTCTGCTCTTTTGCACACCAATATCTCTACCTGTACATGACCATCTGATAATTTATCACTCCAGTGTTAATCTGCAAAATTGTAATTATTTGCCTACCTCCTCATGCCTTTTGCACACAATGTATATAGACTCCCCTTTTTTTCTACTGTGTTATTGACTTGTTAATTGTTTACTCCATGTGTAACTCTGTGTTGTCTGTTCACACTGCTATGCTTTATCTTGGCCAGGTCGCAGTTGCAAATGAGAACTTGTTCTCAACTAGCCTACCTGGTTAAATAAAGGTGAAATAAAAAAAAATAAATAAATAAAAAATTGTTTTTTGCGACAAGTGGACAGCAAGTGAAAAATGCACTTGTGCAATAGCTGCATATTGCAGATCCCAGCCTATGGAATAAAAGTTTGAGGGAGTTTCTACCTTCTAAACTCCCCTGTGGTATAGTGCTCCATTCTGTCATTGCAATTTGTGCTGAACAACATTTTTTTTGATAGGACTAAGGGAAACGTGCATACTTTTTATTAGAAAATTATAGACATATCAAAGTGTCACCAACAAAAATGTAAACAATAGGTTTTATCAAATGTAGCATTTGGCATATGTTTTTATATGCAAATACAGTTGGTGTCGGAAGTTTACATGCACCTTCGCCAAATACATTAAAATTTTCACAATTCCTGACATTTAATCCTAGTAGAGAATTCCCTGTCTTAGGTCAGTTAGGACCACCACTTTATTTTAAGAATGTGAAATATCAGAATAATAGTACAGAGTGATTATTTTCAGCTTTTGTTTATTTCATCTCATTCCCGGTGGATCAGAAGTTTACATACACTCAATTAGTATTTGGTAGCATTGCCTTTAAATTGATTAACTTGGGTCAAATGTTTTGGCCCATTCCTCCTGACAGAGCTGGTGTAACTGAGTCAGGTTTGTAGGCCTCCTTGTTCACACACACACTTTTTCAGTTCTGCCCACAAATGTTCTATAGGATTGAGGTCAGGGCTTTGTGATGGCCACTCCAATAATTTGGAAGTATGCTTGGGGTCATTGTCCATTTGGAAGACCCATTTGATGTCTTAAGATGTTGCTTCAATATATACACAATTTTCCTCCCTCATGTAGCCATCTATTTTGTGAAGTGCACTAGTCCCTCCTGCAGCAAAGCACCCCCACAACATGATGCTGCCACCCCCGTGCTTCACGGTTAGGATGGTGTTCTTCGGCTTGCAAGTATCCCCCTTTTTCCTCCAAACATAACGATGGTCGTTAAGGCCAAACAGTTCTATTTTTTGTTTCATCAGACCAGAGGACATTTCTCCAAAAAGTACGATCTTTGTCTCCATGTGCAGTTGCAAACTGTAGTCTGGCTTTTTTATGGCGGTTTTGGAGCAGTGGCTTCTTCCTTTCTGAGTGGCCTTTCGGGTTATGTCGATATAGGACTTGTTTTGCTGTGGACATAGATACATTTGTACCTGTTTCCTCCAACATCTTCACAAGATCCTTTGCTGTTGTTATTGGATTGATTTGCACTTTTCACACCAAAGTACGTTCATCTCTAGGAGACAGAACGCATTTCCTTCCTGAGCGGAATGACGGCTGCGTGGTCCCATGGTGTTTATACTTGCATACTGTTGTTTGTACAGATGAACGTGGTACCTTCAGGTGTTTGTAAATTGCACCGACGGATGAACCAGACTTTTCCTGAGGTCTTGGCTGATTTCTTTAGATTTTTCAATGATGTCAAGCAAAGAGGCACTGAGTTTGAAGGTAGGCCTTGAAATAGATCCACAGTTACACCTCCAATTGACTCAAACTATGTCAATTAGCCTATCAGAAGCTTTTAAAGGAACAGTCAACTTAGTGTATGTAAACTTCTGACCCACTGTTATTGTGATACAGTGAATTCTGTAAACAATTGTTTGTCCTAACCGACTTGCCAAAACTATAGTTTGTTAACAAGAAATTTGTGGAGTGTTTGAAAAACAAGTTAATGACTCCAACCTGTGTATGTAAACTTCAGACTTCAACTGTATATACTGTATATAACAGCCATTTACCATTATTCATTAGTTACCACAGCATCACTCTGTCGCATTGTAGTCATTGTTATCAATGTTCTACAGATGCCGTAGCATATTGATGTCTGTGTGATGGTTAGAATCCCTAAAGTCGATCTCCGTGCCCCCATGGAAATCTAATTAGCATAATTTATGGTTATATATATATGGAGACTGTTTAGTCCCAAAAATAAGGTGTTAAATACTGTACATGTAAAAAAAAATTGAAATGTTTCCTGATAATTTTCATAAATAGGACAGACACTTCAGAACAAAATTCCTTTGTTTTTTGGGGGACTATCTGTTGTTACATGTTGTTAATCTGTTATTTAATGCATTTCTGTGGGCTAACAGCAGAAAGGCTAAATCATTTTTATATATATTTTTTTTTAACTTCAAGGTGTCTTAGAATTCAAAATCAAATAGCAAAATTATCCTTGGTATGACCTTCTTAGTCGGGCTTTGTCACAATCGGTGGAATGAATTGACCAAGGCACAGTGTACTTAGAGTTCCACATGTTTAATAAATATGCAACTCACCAAAAACAATACAGAAGGAAATGAAATGTGAAGTTCTGGGCTGCTCTCAGGCAGCTACACAAAAACAAGATCCCACAAACAACGGGTGGGAAAAGGCTGCCTAAATATGATCCCCAATCAGAGACAAGGATAGACAGCTACCTCTGATTGGGAACCATACCAGGCCAACAAAGAAATAGAAAACATAGATTGCCCACCCTAGTCACACCCTAACCTAACCAAATAGAGAATTAAAAGGATCTCTAAGGTCAGGGCGTGACAGTAGAATGTATCATAGCACCATTTTAATTTACCATTCACACCCTATTAGTTTGTATTTAGTTCAAATTATAATAAATTATGCTCACTGTTTGGTGCAAGTTAAGATATTTAAATAGGCATACATTAGTGTTGTGTGTTATATGGAATGCTTACCTTTTTTGAATGAATTGTGAATAGGAATTGGAGTGAATTGGAGCTGTGAGCTTCTCTTTATCTATGCAGTAGACCTCCCATTAATATCACCAATCTTTGTTATTCTCACAATGTTCTCATTTAGATTGCACACTTTGAGGTTGAGGCTGGTCTTCAGTGTGGAATTCATTTAAATACATTCAATTTCCTTCTTAAGGGCTTTTCATTGGATATTGTGAAATATTTCATTAATGGCTATTATGATAAGTTACAGTATTTACTGTTGTGAAAGAGATGTGATTTAGAAAGAGAGTTGGGAGAAAAGGAGAGAGCAAGAGAGAGAGAGCGAGAGAGATAGTATTTTCGGTGCTGAATCAATGTAATTTAGAGGTGCCAAGTGTGTCTTGAGACCCAATGGTAGTGCAGGCCCCTTTCACATAACACAATGCATTCAGCAGCAGTTTAAGACTGGTGTGGTACAGTAGTGGAGCCATCCTTAACTCTGCTCTCCCTCTCTCACTGTCCAATAGCCTCCTCCCTGGGAGACGAGCTGCTCCTCTCATTAGTTGAACTGTTAGTGACCCTGGTGCCTCAGGGTGCCTCCCAAGTTTGGCCCCAATTCTTGTTTCCATCATAATTGCTTAGTCAATTTCATCTTGAGTTCACAGTGCACCCTCTCCTTCTCCCTTGCTGGGAAAGATAACCGCCGAGATTCTGCAGTCGTTAAGGTGTGTACTTTTTTTAATTGGCTGCTGCGCTAGGTGCAGCTGTGTTCCTGGAACAACTTCCCCTTGTCTCCCATGCCCATGCTGTCACACTCTCCTTTAAAAAGCTATACAGGTACCTAACTTATTATCTGGCATGTTGCTCATCATTAGCAGAACATTCCACCCAAGGAATGTTTAAGACATTTTATCCTTTTACCACAAGCTGAATATTGTGCGACTGAACGGACAAAGATTTTGGAATGTTAGAGAAAATATAAGTACTTCTGGTTATTTTTCAATCCATTGTGGGTACTTGTGTTTTACTAAACCTACTGCCTGAAGCATTCCAGTAATGTATCCCATCAGCATTTTGTTCCCTAGAACTACCGATTTAATTTGGTTGATGCACAGAAATTATATTTCAATGATACTGTGTTTGAAAAAGCCTAAAAGTTTTAATTTTCACTGTTATGGTAATTACAGAAATGTGATATCTTTCTCGCCCACTATTCCAGCAATCATTGATGCACAATTAGTCTAATTAGAGACTGGCTACCTAAGCACATCCATTATCTCTGAGGGAAGTTTTTAATAATGTGCTTTGATGTAGATACAATGCTTTACACTAATGTAATCCTGTAATGGCTTCTAGGTATCGGCCTGGTTTGGGTGAAAACAGTGGTGTAGGGTATGTAACATGTTTTGCTCTAAGATGCTCACAAGCTACGCAAGAGTCGTTAGAATGTAAGGGGTTCGTATACATACAGCGCCTTGCAAAAAGATTCATCCCCCTTGGCGTTTTTCCTATTTTGTTGTATAGTAATACAACAAAATAGGAAAAACCTGTAATTTAAATGGATTTTTATTTGGATTTCATGTAATTGACATAGACAAAATAGTCCAAATTGGTGAAGGGACATTTTTTAAATGACAATGGAAAATGGTGCGTGCATATGTATTCACTCCTTTTGTTATGAAGCCCCTAAATAAGATCTGGTGCAACCAAATACCTTCGGAAGTCACATAATTAGTTCAATAAAGTCCACCTGTGTGGACTTTATTTAAAAGTGTCACATGATCTGTCACATGAACTCAGTATATACACCTGTTCTGAAAGGACCCAGAGTCTGCAACACCACTAAGCAAGTGGCACCATGAAGACCAAGGAACTCTCCAAACAGGTCAGGGACAAAGTTGTGGAGAAGTACAGATCAGGGTTGGGATATAAACAAATCTGAAACTTTGAACATCACACGGAGCACCATTAAATCCATTATTAAAAAATTGAAAGAATATGGCACCACAACAAACCTGCCAAGAGAGGGCCGCCCACCAAACTCACGGACCAGGCATGGAGGGCATTAATCAGAGAGGCAACAAAGACAAAGATAACTGAAGGAGCTGCGAAGCTCCACAGCGGAGATTGGAGTATCTGTCTATAGGACCACTTTAAGCCGTACACTCCACAGAGCTGGGCTTTTACAGAAGAGTGGACAGAAAAAAAGCCTTTGCTTAAATAGAAAATAAGCAAACACATTTGGTGTTCACGAGAAGGCATATGAGAGACCAAACATATGGAAGAATCTGCTCTGGTCAGATGAGACTACAATTGAGCCTTTTGGCCATCAAGGAAAACGCTGTGTCTGGCGCAAACCCAACACCTCCCATCACCCAGAGAACACCACCATCATTCATTGACAGGGACTGGGAAACTGATCAGAATTGAAGGAATGATGAATGATGCTAAACACAGGAAAATTATTGAGTGAAACCTGTTTCAGTCTTCCAGAGATTTGAGACTGGGACGGATAGCTATGCATGCTCAAGTTCTCATTTTTTTTTGTCTTAGTTCTTGTGTTTCAAAGAATAATATTCAAAGTGGTAGGCATGTTGTGTCAGCCACCAATTGTGCAAGTTCTCCCACTTAAAGATGAGAGAGGCCTGTAATTTTCATCAAAGGTACACTTCAACTATGACAGACAAAATAATCAAGAAAATCACATTGTAGGATTTTTTATGAATTTATTTGCCAATTATGGTGGACAATAAGTATTTGGTCAATAACAAAAGTTTCTCAATACTTTGTTATATACCCTTTGTTGGCAATGACAAAGGTCAAACGTTTTCTGTCAGTCTTCACAAAGTTTTCAGACTGTTGCTGGTATTTTGGCCCATTCCTCCATGCAGATCTCCTCTAGAGCAGTGATGTTTTGGGGCTGTTGCTGGGCAACACGGACTTTCAACTCCCTCCAAAGATTTTCTATGGGGTTGAGATCTCGAGACTGGCTAGGCCATTCCAGGACCTTGAAATGCTTCTTACGAAGCCACTCCTTCGTTGCCCGGGCAGTGTGTTTGGGATCATTGTCATGCTGAAAGACCCAGCCACGTTTCATCTTCAATCCCCTTTTCACTCAAAATCTCACGATACTAGGCCCCCTTCATTCTTTCCTTTACACGGATCAGTCATCCTGGTCCCTTTGCAGAAAAACTTGTGATCATTTTGACCCCACGGGGTGAGATCTTGCGTGGAGCCCCAGATCGAGGGAGATTATCAGTGGTCTTGTATGTCTTCCATTTCCTAATAATTGCTCCCACAGTTGATTTCTTCAAATCAAGCTGCTTACCTATTACATATTCAGTCTTCCCAGCCTGGTTCAGGTTAACAATTTTGTTTCTGGTGTCCTTTGACAGCTCTTTGGTCTTGGCCACAGTGGAGTTTGGAGTGTGACTGTTTGAGGTTGTGGACAGGTGTCTTTTATACTGATAACAAGTTCAATCAGGTGCTATTAATACAGGTAACGAGTGGAGGACAGAGGAGCCTCTTAAAGACGAAGTTACAGGTCTGTGAGAGCCAGAAATCTTGCTTGTTTGTAGGTGACCAAATACTTATTTTCCACCATAATTTGCAAATAAATTCATAACAAATCCTACAATGTGATTTTCTGGATTTTTTTTCTCCAATTTTGTCTGTCAAAGTTGAAGCGTACCGATGATGAAAATTACAGGCCTCATCTTTTTAAGTGGGAGAACTTGCACATTTGGTGGCTGACTAAATACTTTTTTGCCCCACTATGTACTTACAGCATTCATATAAATTCATTTTTAGAAGGTTTTTGCTTTGCCTAACCTTATTTGTTATTGATATTTGTCAATAAAACTCATGAATGCAGCTGTTTATGTCAAATTATTATTATTATTTTTTTTTAAGAAAATGGGCAAGCACTTCATTGCGAGGCTAAATATAAGGGCTGGACATGCACATAAAATAAATTAAAATATGATTTTTGCTGGGGTCTCAGAACTGATAGGTTTATAGGAGCACCGGATAATGCAGACATTTTACAATAGTTATTTCAGATACGAATACCACAGCACCCCTCATCAAATCAATGTGACGGGCATCCATACTGTGTCATTTGGTTTGAAATGTGTTGGAGAGATGTCTACAAAGTATGTATACATCCGGGTGTCTTTGAGGACATTGTAATTAAATTACATTTGCTGGTCTGTACATTGCATTAGGATTTATGAGCCACATTCATCAGGATTTTGGCAGAGTCAGATGAACTCGTGGATACAATGGTGTTGATGTGAGTCATGACCAGCGTTTCAAAGCACTTCATGGCTACAGACATGAGTGCTACGGGTCGGTAGTCATTTTGGCAGGTTACTTTAGTGTTTTTTGGCACAGGGAATATGGTGGTCTTCTTGAAACATGTTGGATTTATGTCAGGGACCGGTTGAAAATATCAGTGAAGACACTTTAGTTGGTCTATGTAAGCTCGGAGTACAAGTCCTGGTAATCCGTCTGGCCGTGCGACCTTGTGAATGTTGACCTGTTTAAAGGTCTTACTCACATCGGCTACGGAGAGCGTGATCACACAGTCATCCGGGACAGCTGGTGCTCTCATGCATGTTTCAGTTACTTACCTCGAATCGAGCATAGAAGTAATTTAACTTGTCTGGTAAGTTTGTCACTTGGCAGCTCACGGCTATGCTTCCCTTTGTAGTGTGTAATAGTTTGCAAGCCCTGACACATCCGACGAGTGTCGGAGCCAGTGTAGTACGATTCACTCTTAGTCCTGTATTGCTGATTTGCCTTTTTGATGGTATAGCGGAATTTCTTCCGGGTTAGAGCCCCACTCCTCGAAAGCGGCAGCTCTACCCTTTCGCTCAGTGTGGATGTTGCCTGTAATCCATGGCTTCTGGTTGGGGTATGTACGTACGGCCACTGTGGGGACGAAGTCATCAAGGCACTTCTTAATGAAGCCAGTGACTGATGTGGTGTACTCCTCAATGCCATCGGAAGAATCCTGGAACATTTTCCAGTCTGTGCTAGCAAAGCAGTCTTGTAGCTTGAATCTGCTTCACCTGACCACTCTCTTATTGACTGAGTCACAGGTGCTTCATGCTTTAGTTTTTGTTTGTAAGCAAGAATCAGGAGGATAGAAATATGGTCAGATTTGCCAAATGGAGGGTGAGGGAGAGCTTTGTGCGCGTGTCTGTGCGTGGAGTAAAGATGGTCTTGAGTTTTTTTCCCCTCTGGCTGCACATTTAACATGCTTGGCGAGATTAGGTAGAACGGATAAAAGTCACCGGCAACTAGGAGTGCCGCCTCTGGATGAACGTTTTCCTGTTTGCTTATGGCTGTGTACAGCTCATTGAGTGCAGTCTTAGTGCCAGCTTCGGTATTTGTTGGTATATAGACAGCTACGAAATGTATAGATGTAAACTCTTGATAAATAGTGTGGTCTACAGCTTATCATGAGATACTCTACCTTAGGCAAGCAAAACCTCGATACTTCCTTAGATTGTGTGCACCAGTTGCTGATTAAAATATACAAATGCCGCCACCCCCCGTCTTACCAGTGCCCACTATTCTATCCTGCCGAAAAAGCTTGAAACCCGGCAGCTGTATGTTAATCATTTCATCGTTCAGCCATGACTCGGTGAAACATAAGAAAATCTAGTTGTTAATGTCCCGTTGGTAGGATATACGTGCTCGAAGTTAGTCTATTTTACTATCGATTGATTGTACGTTGGCTAATAGGACCGATGGTAAAAGGAGATTACCACGATCAGCTCCTTTGTTTTGCTGACGTTGAGTGAGATATTATTTTCCTGGCACCACTCTCCCAGGGCCCTCACTTCCTCCCTGTAAGCTGTCTCATCATTGTTGGTAATCAGGCCTACTACTGTTGTGTCGTCTGCAAACTTGATGATTGAGTTTGAAGCGTGCGTGGCCACGCAGTCATGGGTGAACAGGGAGTTCAGGAAGGGGCTGATAATGCACCCTTGTGGGACCCGTGTTGAGAACCAGCGAAGTGGAGGTGTTGTTTCCTACCTTTTTCAACTGGGGGCGGCCCATCAGGAAGCCCAGGAGCCAGTTGCACAGGAAGGTGTTTAGATCCAGTGCCTTGAGCTTAATGATGAGCTTGGAGGGTACAATGGTGTTGAATGTTTAGCTATAGTCAATAAACAGCATTCTTCCATAGGTATTCCTCTTGTCTTGATGGGATAGGGCAGTGTGCAATGCGATGGCGATTGCATCGTACGGGGATCTATTGGGGTGGTAAGCAAACTGAAGTGGGTCTAGGGTGTCAGGTAAGGTAGATGGTATATGATCCTTAACTAGCCTCTCAAAGCACTTCATGATGACAGAAGTGAGTGCTACGGGGCAATAGTCATTTAGTTCAGTTGCCTTTGCCTTCTTGGGTACAGGAACAATGGTGGACATATTGAAGCAAGTGGGGACAACGGACTGGGCTAGGAAGAGATTGAATATGTCTGTAAACACCCCAGCCAGCTGGTTTTCGCATGCTCTGAGGACACGGCTATGGATGCCGTCTGGGCCTGCAGCCTTGCGAGGGTTAACATGCTTAAATGTCTTACTCACGTTGGTCACGGACAATGAGAGCCCACAGTCCTTGGTAGCCTGCCGTGTCAGTGGCACTGTGTTATCCTCAAAGCGGGCGAAGAAGGTGTTTATCTTGTCTGGAAGCAAGACGTCAGTGTCCGCAACGTGTCTGCTTTTCCCTTTGTAGTTCACTTTGATTGTCTGTAGACCCTGCCACATACGTTTTGTGAATTGCGACTCCACTTAATACAGAGAGACGTTTTTCCTGTTTGATTGCCTTACTGAGGAAATAACTATGCTGTTTGTATTCGGCCATATTCCCCGTCTCCTTGCCATGGCTAATGTGGTGGTTCGCACAATCAATTTTGCGTGAATGCTGCCATCAATCCACGGTTTCTGGTTTGGGTAGGTTTTAGTCACAGTGGGTACAACATTTCATATACACTTCCTGATGAACTCAGTCACTGTATCTGTGTATTCGTTGATGATATTCCTAGAGGCTATCCGGAACATATCCCATGATCAAAACAATCTTGAAGCATGGATTCCGATTGGTCAGACCGGCATTGAATAGACCGAGCAACGGTACTTCCTGTTTGAGTTTCTGCCTGTAGGAAGGGAGGAGCAAAATGGAGTCATAATCAGATTTGGAGGGCAGGTAGGGCCTTTTAGGCATTTCGAAAATTTGAATAGCAGTGGTCCAATGTTTTCCCAGCTTGAGTACTAAAGTCAATGTGTTAGTAGAACTTCGGTAAAGATTTCAGATTTGCTTTGTTAAAATCACCCAGCTACAATAAATGCGGCCTAAGGATATGTGGTTTCCAGTTTGCATAAAGTCCAGTGTAGTTATTTGAGGGCTATCGTGGTAACGGCTTGAGGGGGAATGTACACGGCAGTGACAATAACTGAAGAGAATTCTCTTGGGAGGTAATACGGTCTGCATTTTATTGTGAGGTATTTTAGGTTGGGCAAACAAAAAGACTTGAGTTTCTTTATGTTATCACAATTACACCATGAGTAGTTCATCATGAAACAAACACCACTGCCTTTCTTCTTCCCGGGGAGTTCTTTATTCCTGTCTGTGCGATGTACTGAGAACCCAGCTGGCTGTATTATTATTTACATCCCTTCAAAATGAACTTCTGTAAACTGCTGTGTTGATCATTTCAAGTAACAGTGGACCTAATCGGTTACAAAATAGACCTCAGGAGGAATACTGTCACAACCTGGTGATTTTGCTTTTATTCATATTATCCAATGCCCTTTGAGTTCATGAAAAGAGATTTGGGCTCCAAGCAAGCCGGCTTACTCAGTTATTAAGAGAAGGAGTTCTTACATATTTTAAAATCACAGGTTGTTGAGACACAGCGGTCCTAAATGAGAGCCTGGTCTCAAGCATATTTGTCAATTAACAGGATTGTGATTTGGAGTGGGTCGATACATGCAGCCATACAAAGCCATTAGATTAGTGATCCATTGCGCATGTCTCGTTTCCTACTTGAGCCCCTATTGTATTTCCATGTACAGTTGAAGTTGAAAGTTTACATACACTTAGGTTGGAGTGATTAAAACTTGTTTTTCAACCACTCCACAAATTTCGTGTTAACAAACTATAGTTTTGGCAAGTCGGTTAGGACATCTACTTTGTGCATGACACAAGTCACTTTTCCAACAACTATTTGCAGACATATTATTTCACTTGTAATTCACTGTATCACAATTCCAGTGGGTCAAAAGTTTACGTACACTAAGTTGACTGCCTTTAAACAGCTTGGAAAATTCCAGAAAATGTCATGGCTTTAGAAGCTTCTGATAGGCTAATTGACTTTTGAGTCAATTGAAGGTGTACCTGTGGATGTATTTCAAGGCCTAACTTCAAACTCAGTGCCTCTTTGCTTGACATCATAGTAAAATCAAAAGAAATCAGCCAAGACCTCAGGAAAAGTCTGGTTCATCCTTGGGAGCAATTTCAAAACTCCTGAAGGTACCATGTTCATCTTCTCCTTCCGCTCAGGAAGAAGACGCTTTCTGTCTCCTAGAGATTAACGTACTTTGGTGTTAAAAGTGCAAATCAATCCCAAAACAACATCAAAGGACCTTGTGAAGATGCTGGAGGAAACGGGTACAAAATGATCTATATCCACAGTAAAACAAGTCCTATATCAACATAACCTGAAAGTCCGCTCAGCAAGGAAGAAGCCACTGCTCCGAAACCGCCATAAAAAAGCCAGACTGCGGTTTGCAACTGCACATGGGGACAAATATTGTACTTCTTGGGGAAATGTCCTCTGGCCCGATGAAACAAAAATAGAACTGTTTGGTCATAATGACCATCGATATGTTTGGAGATAGAAGGGGAGGCTTGCAAGCCGAAGAACACTATCCCAACCGTGAAGCACGTGGTGTCAGCATCATGTTGTGGGGGTGCTTTGCTGCAGGAGGGACTGGTGCACTTCACAAAATAGATGTCTTCATGAGGAAGGAAAATTATGTGGATATATTGGAGTGGCCATCACGAAGCCATGACCTCAAACCTACAGAAAATTTGTGGGCAGAACTGAAAAAGTGTGTGCGAGCAAGGAGACCTACAAACCTGACTCAGTTTCACCAGCTCTGTCAGGAGGATTGGGCCAAAATTCACCCATCTTATTTTGGGAAGCTTGTGGAAGGCTACCCAAAACATTTGACCCAAGTTAAACAATTTAAAGGCAATGCTACCAGATATTAATTGAGTGTATGTAATCTTCTGACCCACTGAGAATGTGATGAAAGTAACAAAAGCTGATAAAAATAATTATTCTGACATTTCACATTCTTAAAATAAAGTTGTGATCCTAACTGACCTAAGACAGGGAATGTTTACTAGGATTATACACTTCTCAAAAAAATAAAGGGAACACTAAAATAACACATCCTAGATCTGAATGAATGAAATATTTTTATTAAATACTTTTTTCTTTACGTAGTTGAATGTGCTGACAACAAAATCACACAAAAATTATCAATGGAAATCAAATTTATCAACCCATGGAGGGCTGGATTTGGAGTCACACTCAAAATTAAAGTGGAAAACCACACTACAGGCTGATCCAACTTTGATGTATTGTCCTTAAAGCAAGTCAAAATGAGGCTCAGTAGTGTGTGTGGCCTCCACGTGTCTGTATGACCTCCCTACAACGCCTGGGCATGCTCCTGATGAGGTGGCGGATGGTCTCCTGAGGGGTCTCCTCCCAGACCTGGACTAAAGCATCCGCCAACTCCTGGACAGTGTGGTGCAACATTGCGTTGGTGGATGGAGCGAGACATGATGTCCCAGATGTGCTCCATTGGATTCAGGTCTGGGGAACGGGCGGGCCAGTCCATAGCATCGATGCCTTCCTCTTGCAGGAACTGCTGACACACTCCAGCCACATGAGGTCTAGCATTGTCTTGCATTAGGAGGAACCCAGGGCCAACCGCACCAGCATATGGTCTCACAAGGGGTCTGAGGATCTCATCTCGGTACGTAATGGCAGACAGGCTACCTCTGGCGAGCACATGGAGGGCTGTGCGGCCCCCCAAAGAAATGCCACCCCACACCATGACTGACCCACTGCCAAACCGGTCATGCTGGAGGATGTTGCAGGCAGCAGAACGTTCTCCACAGCGTCTCTAGACTGTCACGTCTGTCACGTGCTCAGTGTGAACCTGCTTTCATCCGTGAAGAGCACAGGGCGCCAGTAGTGAATTTGCCAATCTTGGTGTTCTCTGGCAAATGCCACACGTCCTGCACGGTGTTGGGCTGTAAGCAGAACCCCCACCTGTGGACGTCGGGCCCTCATACCACCCTCATGGAGTCTGTTTCTGACCGTTTGAGCAGACACATGCACATTTGTGGCCTGCTGGAGGTCATTTTGCAGTGCTCTGGCAGTGCTCCTCCTGCTCCCCCTTGCACAAAGGCGGAGGTAGCAGTCCTGCTGCTGGGTTGCTGCCCTCCTGTGGCCTCCTCCACGTCTACTGATGTACTGGCCTGTCACCTGGTAGCGCCTCCATGCTCTGGACACTACGCTGACAGACACAGCAAACCTTCTTGCCACAGCTCGCATTGTTGTGTCATCCTGGAGCTGTGCTACCTGAGCCACTTGTGTGGGTTGTAGACTCCGTCTCATGCTACCACTAGAGTGAAAGCACTGCCAGCATTCAAAAGTGACTAAAACATCAGCCAGGAAGCATAGGAACTGAGAAGTGGTCTGTGGTCACCACCTGCAGAACCACTCCTTTATTGGGGGTGTCTTGCTAATTGCCTATAATTTCCACCTGTTGTCTATTCCATTTGCACAACAGCATGTGACATTTATTGTCAATCAGTGTTGCTTCCTAAGTGGACAGTTTGATTTCACAGAAGTGTGATTGACTTGGAGTTACATTGTGTTGTTTAAGTGTTCCCTTTATTTTTTTGAGCAGTGTATATCAGGAATTGTGAAAAACTGAGTTGAAATGTATTTGGCTAAGGTGTATGTAAACTTCCGACTTCAACTGTATCTACTAAGGATATTATACCATTCTAATCCCTGCTTGGCTTTGAACTAGGAATGATTTTCAGATGGATGTATGAACATGCTTTATTTTCCAATGTCAAGAGTTAATAATAATTTTATGCAGTTGTGTAATGTAATTATATCCTGTCTTACATGACATAGGCCTATGAAGGCTAAGAACAAATATCTTAGGATTTGTTCATTTGAATGTTTGCCAATGACAGGCTAAATGTTGCTTTAAACATTAGTTGTTGTTTTTTGTTTCAAGCTCAGGTAATTGTATACCACTGAGTTTGTATTACTGATTTTAGTGTTGTAAAACTTTTTAACATTGCTATTGTACAATCTTATCAAGGCTTTTTAGTTATAGCTTGTAAGAGTGGCACTGGATGGATTGAATACTCTATTCACTTCCCTCATGAAAAATCACATTGTAAGTAAAATCGATAATACCGTTTATATATTTTTTTATTTAACCTTCATTTAACCAGGTAGGCCAGTTGAGAACATTTACAACTGCGACCCGGCCAAGATAAAGCAAAGCAGTGTAACACAAAGAGAGTTACACATGGGATAATTAAACGTACAGTCAATAACACAGTAGAAAGATCTATATACAGTGTGTGCAAATGTAGTAAGAGTAGGGAGTTAAGGGAATAAATAGGCCATAATGGCAAAATAATTACAATTTAGCAATACCATTGGAGTGGTAGATGTGCAAGTAGAGATACTGGGGTACAAAGGAAAAAAACAATAAAAACAATATGGGGATGGGGTAGTTGGGTGGGCTATTTACAGATGGGCTGTGTACAGGTGCAATGATCGGTAAGCTGCTCTGACAGCTGATGCTTAAAGTTAGTGAGGGAGATATAAGACTCCAACTTCAGTGATTTTTGCAATTCGTTCCAGTCATTGGCAGCAGAGAACTGGTGGGTGGCAGTTATGGTGACCAGTGAGCTGAGATAAGGCGGGGCTTTACCTAGAAAAGACTTATAGATGACCCGGAAACAGTGGGTTTGGTGACGAACATGACACAAGGACAAACTAACAAGGGCATACAGGTCGCAGTGGTGGGTAGTATATGGGGCTTTGTTAACAAAACGGATGGCACTGTGATAGACTGCATCCAATTTGCTGAGTAGAGTGTTGGAGGCTATTTTGTAAATGACATCGCCGAAGTCAAGGATCGGTAGGATAGTCCGTTTTACGAGGCAATGTTTGACAGCATAATTGAAGAAGGCTTTGCTGCGAAATAGGAAGCGAGTCTGGAAGGAGAGTTTACAGTTCAACCAGACACCTAGGTATTTGTAGTTGTCCACATATTGCTACCGTCCAGAGTAGTGATGCTAAACGGGAGGGCAGGTGCAGGCAGCGATCGGTTGAAGAGCATGCATTTAGTTTTACTAGCATTTAAGAGCAGTTGGAGGCTATGGAAGAGTGTTGTATGGTATTGAAGCTCGTCTGGATGTTTAATAACCTTTCTAGCGCAGGCTCGATAACATTCCGCTGAAAAAGCAGGGCACAAAATTCAAAAATATTTTTACGAAATATGTAACTTTCACACATTAACAAGTCCAATACAGCAAATGAAAGATAGACATCTTGTTAATCTACCCATTGTGTCCGATTCAAAAATGCTTTACAGCTAAAGCACAACATATGATTATGTTAGATAACCGCCAAGTCAAAACAAATACAGCCTTTTTTCCAGCCAAAGATAGGCGTCACAAAAAGCAGAAATATTGATAAAATTATTCACTAACCTTTGATGATCTTCATCAGATGACACTGATAGGACATTATTTTTTATTTATTTTATTTATTTCACCTTTATTTAACCAGGTAGGCTAGTTGAGAACAAGTTCTCATTTGCAACTGCGACCTGGCCAAGATAAAGCATAGCAGTGTGAACAGACAACACAGAGTTACACATGGAGTAAACAATTAACAAGTCAATAACACAGTAGAAAAAAAAGAGAGTCTATATACATTGTGTGCAAAAGGCATGAGGAGGTAGGCGAATAATTACAATTTTGCAGATTAACACTGGGGTGATAAATTATCAGATGGTCATGTACAGGTAGAGATATTGGTGTGCAAAAGAGCAGAAAAGTAAATAAATATAAACAGTGTGGGGATGAGGTAGGTAAAATTGGGTGGGCTATTTACTGATAGACTATGTACAGCTGTTAGAAAACTCTGAAGTTTCTAAAACTGTTTGAACTTATTTAGCAGGTGAAACCCAGAGGACAAACCATTCAGATGTTTTCTTTGAAGTCACTGTCTTTTCAATATGTTTTCATGGGAAGTCTTTCCTTTAGTTCCTACCACTTCCACTGGATGTCACCAGTTTGTAGAAATTGGTTGAGATTTTCTTTGTGTAATGAAGAAGTACCATAGCTCAGAACGAACATCACTTCATGTGTACCTTTTGATAGAGGCGCGTAACCAGAAAAGTAGCGTCAGTTTGTTTTGCTCCTGTATTGAACACAGATCATCCCATCTTCAATTTGATCGATTATATACACGTTTAGAAATACCTAAAGTTGTATTACAAAAGTCGTTTGAAATGTTTCGGCAAAGTTTACAGGTAACTTTTGAGATATTTTGTAGAGACATTGCGTAAATTGGAAGCGGTATTTTTCTGGATCAAATGCGCCAAATAAATGGGCATTTTGGATATATATCGACGGAATAAATCAAACAAAAGGACCATTTGTGAGGTTTATGGGACATATATGAGTGCCAACAAAAGAAGCTCGTCAAAGGTAAGGCATGATTTATATTTTATTTCTGCGTTGTGTCACGCCTGCAGAGTTGAAATATGCTACTCTCATTGTTTACTAAAGAATTTTTAAAGAAAAATTGGCGCACTGCATTTTCCCTGGCTATTGGCCATGTGGGACGCAAGCATCACACCTACCCCAGAAAGGTTAATGCAACCGCTGTGTCAAAGCATAATCGGCGCTCAGAGCGCAAAACAGCCAGAGGAATATCTGCCATTTTGGAATCAACAAAGTTAGAAACACCATAAATATTCACATACCTTTGATGATCTTCATCAGAAGGCACTCCCAGGAATCCCAGTTCGACAATTAACTTCTCTAGGATAGGGGGCAGCATTTGGAATTTTGGATGAAAAGCATGCCCAAATTCAACTGCCTGCTACTCATCCCCAGAAGATAAAGTATGCATAATATTAGTAGACTCTGAAGTTTCTAAAACTGTTTGAATCATGTCTGTGAGTATAACAGAACTTATGTAGCAGGCGAAACACCAAGGACAAACATTCCGCTGAAAAGGCAGCGCGGGAAATTAATCACTAACCTTTGATAATCTTCATCAGATGGCACTCATAGGACATCATGTTACACAATACATGTGTTTAATAATATGCATATGTACATTCACAAATCTCTGTTTACATTGACGACATGTTCAGAAATGCCTCCAAAATATCCGGAGTAATTACAGAGAGCTACGCCAGATAACAGAAATACTCATCATAAACTTTGACGAAAGATATGTTTTACATATAATTAAAGATGCTCTGGTTCTTAATGCAACCGCTGTGTCAGATTTTTTTAAAACGTTACGAAAAAGCATACCATGATATAATTTAAAACAGCGCTAAGACGTAACAATATTTCTCCACCATGTTGGAGTCAACAGAATTACGAAATTACATCATAAATTTCCCCTTACCTTTGATGATCTCTCATCAGAATGCAGTGCAAGGAGTCCTAGTTCCACAATAAATTGTTGTTTTGTTCCATAGGAACTGGCATTCTGACAGACCACTGACTCAATCCCCTCCCATCCGGTCATACATCACACTAGAGGCTTAATTCCATGTTCTACTGACTGTTGACATCTAGTGGAAGGCGTGGGAAGTGCGAACATATCCATATCTTGTTTGGCTGTGAATAGGCGATGACTTGAAATTCGACCAGCCACAGAATTTCCACTTCGTGTTTGGAAATTTGCCTGCCCTATGAGTTCTGTTATACTCAGACATCATTCAAACAGTTTTAGAAACTTCAGAGTGTTTTCTATACAATACTACTAATAATATGCATATATTAGCATCTGGGACAGAGTAGGAGGCAGTTCACTCTGGCCACGCTATTCATCCAAAAGTGAAAATGCTGCCCCCTATCCCAAAAAGTTTAACCGTGTCCAAAGAAGGGCCAGAAGTATACAGAATTATGTCGTCTGCGTAGAGGTGGATCAGAGAATCACCAGCAGCAAGCGCAACATCATTTATGTATACAGAGTCGGCCCAAGACTTGAACCCTGTGGCACCCCCATAGACTGCCAGAGATCCAGACAACAGGCCCTCCGATTTGACACACTGAACTCTGAGAAGTAGTTGGTGAACTAGGCGAGGCAGTCATTTGAGAAACCAAGGCTGTTGAGTCTGCCAATAATGCGGTGATTGACAGAGTCGGATGTCTTGGCCAGGTCGATGAAGACAGCTGCAAAGTATTGTCTTTTATTGATGGCGGTTATGATATTGTTTAGGACCTTGAGCGTGGCTGAGGTGCACCCATGACCAGCTCGGAAACCAGAATGCATAGCGGAGAAGGTACGGTGGGATTCAAAATGGTCAGTGATCTGTTTGTTAACTTGGCTTTCGAAGACTTTAGAAAGGCAGGGTAGGATAGATAAAGCCCTGTAACAGTTTGGGTCTAGAGTGTCTCCCCCTTTGAACAGGGGGATGACTGTGGCAGCTTTCCAATCTTTTGGGATCTCAGACAATATGAAAGAAAGGTTGAACAGGCTAGTAATAGGGGTTGCAACAATTGCGGTGGATAATTTTAGAAAGAGAGGGTCCACATTGTCTAGCCCAGCTGATTTGTAGGGGTCCAGATTTTGCAATTCTTTCAGAACATCAACTATCTGGATTTGGGTGAAGGAGAATTGGGGAGGCTTGGGTGAGTTTCTGTCATTGGAATTTCATAATTCCTATATGTGTACATTAATTAAATCTCTGTCTATTTTATAAGAATTTGTAAGATTCCTATTTGCATAAAATAGATAGAGACCAGTCTTAACAAAATTAGATAATAGTATTTATTTTCGGAGCTCGCTACCATGAAACCACGAACAGTTTATATACAAAATATGACGTCATAGGTTATAAAATGTCCTTCCTCCTATCCACCAGGACAAAACAGGTTCAAAAGTTTATTCCAACCCCCTCGCTCGCTCACTCCAGACACCTTCACCTTCATCCATCACTATTTAGAAGACAGTTCCAGACAATGGAAAACCCAGGAAAACACTCGCTGCCTTATCTAAACATCCCAGAGCTAAGTTGAGTCGGTTCCACCATCGGTTAACGATACTTTCTGCTTACTTAAAACCCACAATCCATTCCTTATGAATTAACATTATTAATCAGATATTGTAAAACAGGGTGGAGTTCAATTAATTATAGTTCTATTTAAATGTAGATATTGTTTAGTCATTATACATACAATTCCTAGCAGTTTCTGTGGGCTGAGGGGGGTGTGTAACAGGCTGCAACATTGAGAGACTTATTTATGGAAAGGTGGATTTTTAAAAGTAGAAGCTTGAACTGTTTGGGCACAGACCTGGATAGCATGACAGAACTTTGCAGGCTAACTCCACCCCCTTTGGCAGTTCTATCTTGGCAGAACATGTAGTTGGGGATGGAAATTTCAGAATTTTTGGTGTCCTTCATAAGCCATGATTCAGACATGGCTAGGACATCAGGGTTGGTGGAGTGTGCTAAAGCAGTGAATAAAACAAACTTAGGGAGGAGGCTTCTGATGTTAACATGCATGAAACCAAGACTTTCAGTTAGAGAAGTCAACAAGAGATAGCGCCTGGGGAATAGGAGTGGAACTGGGGGCTACAGGGCCTGGGTTAACCTCTACCTCACCAGAGGAACAGAGGAGGTGTAGGATAAGGGTATGGCTAAACGCTATAAGAACTGGTCGTCTAGTGCGTTGGGGACAGAGAATAAAGGAGCACATTTCTTGGCGTAGTAGAATAGATTCAGGGCATAATGTACAGACAATGGTATGGTAGGATGTGAGTAAAGTGGAGGTAAACCTAGGCGTTGAGTTACGATGAGAGGTTTCGTCTCTGGAGGTACCAGTTAAGCCAGGTGAGGTCTCCGCATGTGTGTGGGGTGGGACGAAATAGCATTCTAAGGCATTTTGAGCGAGACTGAGGGCTCTACGGTGAAATAAAACAGCAAGAACTAGCCAAGACAGCAGTAGAAAATGCTAATTGACGTTAGAGAGAGGCATAAAGTAAACAGAGATGTTGATCAGGAGAGCTAAGACTACAACGGGTAAATGGCGATGAATGGGCAGAGCGGGGTAGTAAGGTACATACAGGACCTGAGTTCGAGGCTGCGGCCGACAGATTAAAAATATTAAAGTGTATGTCCATGTGTTGTGAACATATACTTCACTGAAAATAACTAAGTTCCATGTTAATCCATTTTTTTGATGGACGAGTCCCAGTGTTGCTGCTGTTCTGGATCTGTAGCTCCATAACAGATGGCTCTCTGGTCTAATGTAAGCACAGTATTTTTCATTGGATATGAAAATACTATATAGAGCAGCCACAAGTCTCCATTATAGCAAAGGTCAGAATGACACAGTAATCAATGCTGCTGCTGGAAGGAGGTTTGGAGCCCTGAAACGACTGCTCTGGCCCTGGCCTTAATCTTCTCCCTGCTCATTTAGTTGCCCTTTCTCTTCAGACGCTGTGCCCACCTAATCTCATTTCCGCAGCTAATGCCTGTTCCGGGAGATGGTGTGCTGACAAGGCGCATCATGATAATGATTCATGTACACAACCAAATTGGATCTCACAAACACCTCTGGCTTATTAAAGGCAAAATCCACTCAAACTACATTTGTGTTTTTTTAATTAGTCCACTGTTAATACAGCCCCAAAATACATGTATCAACAGTGGAATAGCGAAAAAAATATCAAAATAGTTTTGGCTTTCCATGGTGACATCTCTATGCTGTAAATTGGTTAATAGACCAATATCAAAGAGAGCTCCAAACCTCTATGCCATAACAGCTAGTTCAGTTTTTCCCTCCCCATTCAGAACACTGCCAGACAAGACAGTCCTAGCAAAATTCTTGCTTGAGAAATATTTTTTAGCTAAATAATGATTTTTGTGCATTTTTATGGAAATCTATTACAGTAAGATACTTAATTGTAACCAGAAATGATATGATATTGATAATAAAAAAAGTGGAGTCCTAGCTAGACACAGGAGTGGTATAGTCTTTTGACCATACAGACAGGTCATAGTAAGTAATCTATAATACTTTTTTCGTTAGATATAAGAATAATAAACATTTTTGTTGCACCAATTGGTGAATTGATCTCATTGAATGTTTTGGCCGTTTGGAAACTTTGAATGTGGACTGTATGCTTACGAAACAACCCCACTTTCAGGCTAGGGCAGTGGCTGAGGTCAAGAGGAAAGGAATCCACTACAATCAAATCAAAAGACTCAGTGAAGGATTACCATCGGAAGGACAGCTCCGGTTCGGACACACGCTGGATATTGTTCTATTTGTCATTGCATTCGGACCACAAGGACAGCTCTCTTGGAAGGACTTGAACTCCTAGAATTCGCCAGCTGTGAGCAACCACTGTGACTGAATGAGCTGCCCTGTTCAATGCAATCGTTTGAGCATGCATATTATGGAAGCACCAATGTGCTTATAATTGGAACGTTTGATAAGCTTGGGAATGGAATTCAAAACAATTTTGAACCTGTGAAAACAATTAAGAAGTTTGTGTTTGGGAAACACTGAGATCATATGCACAATGCAGCCTCATCATATGTCTAATATTTGGCCTAACGTTGAAATGCAATGCATCAACGGAACGCAACTAAAGGATCTAAAGATACTGCGTGTTTAAACTTCTTTAAAGAGGACAAAACATATAGTGGGATGAAATGTTTAAAACGCGTCTAAAATGCCGAACTTGTACATGTTCAATTCAAAAGGGGTCAATATGCTGAAATGGATGACTGTGTTTTAAAGCATTAAAGGAGGTCTAAAGGGGCATTGCATTTAGCAATCAAACCAACAACTCTGTCATTATAAATTGAGTGAACTAAAGTGAATGATGGCAGATGAAATCCCAATTAAGACCCCACTGGAGAGGGCAGAGGGTCATTTAAATTCACTCTATGCAGCCCGGCGAGGCAAACTTGAAATTAAAGTCCTTGTTGATGGAGGAAACGTTGAAACTGTGAATGAGGGTCTTGAAGCATTTGATGTTCTCAATGACTTTAAGAATGCTCATGAATCTGTGCTAGAGCTGGTCACAGAAGAGGAACAGGAAAATGAGAGCATTAACCTGTTATGGCTGCAATCCCAATATCGGGATCGATATGACAACCACCAGTTAAAATAGAGGGTGCCAAATTCAATCCAAAGATATCTCATAATTACAATTCCTAAAACATACATGTGTCTCATATCATTTTAAAGCTATTCTCGTTGTTAATCCCACCAAAGTGTCCGATTTCAAGTAGGCTTTTCAGCGAAAGCACTACAAACAATTATGTTAGGTCTCCACCAAACCACAATAAGCACAGCCATTTTCCAGCAAAATAGAGCATTCACAAAAAGCATAAAGATCAAATGAATCACTAACCTTGAATTATCTTCATCAAAGTTTACGGAAAAAGCAACCCATGCAATAACCTGAGATGGCACTCAGAACAGTAGCCAAATTAACCTCCTTGTTGGAGTCAACAGAAACCAAAAAATACATAAATGTTTCCTTGCCTTTGATGAACTTCATCAGAATGCAGTCCTAGAAATTGCAGGTCCACAATAAATGCTTGATTTGTTCGAAAATGTCTGTTATTTATGTCCAATTAATTACTTTGGTTAGCGCGTTTGGTAAACAATTCCAAAGTCACAAAGCGCGTCCACTATAATGTGGCGAAGTGTCCAAAAGTACCGTAACAGTCAGTAGAATCAATCTTTAGAATGTTGTTTACATATATCTTGAATAACGTTCCAACCGGAGAATTAGAATTACTTCAGATGAGCGGTGGAACGCAAGTCCTTCCCCTGTGAACGCGCCTGGTGAAAGCATGGTCCACTCATGGCTGTGGTGACTATTTCCTGTGTCAATCGACCCCCCTTCACATTAGAGTCATCAGACAAAGTTCTATTGACTGCTGACATCTAGTGGAAGGCGTAGGAAGTGAAAACTCATCCATATCTCGCTGTAATTTCAATGAGACCTTGGTTGAAAATCTGCCACCTCCAGAAAAAAAACAGGAAGTGGAATTTCTCAGGTTTTTGCCTGCTATACGGGTTCTGTTATACTCACAGACATAATTCAAACAGTTTTAGAAACTTCAGAGTGTTTCTATCCAATACCAATAATAATATGCAAATATTAGCAACTATTAGCAATATTAGACTGAGGAGCAGGCCGTTTGATATGGGCACCCTTCATCCAAGCAACTCAAGACTGCCACTGCAGCCATGAAAGTAAACTATTATCAGAGAGAATAAAGTAGACGACTCGCGTCAAACGTTTGATTTATGACCCTATGTCCGGGGTCATAAATTATTGCGCATAAATTATAAATTATTTATTGCTGTTGTCTATGAAGCAGGAATGTCCGGGGGGGATTGTGTTGGGGGCAGACATTATAAATAAGACCCAGAACAAATGCGGCCCCAGAACTCTAAACAAGATTTAAAAAATAAACCCAAAACATTAAACAGAAAAATATGTCTCCTAGGCTAATTCTCGGGGTGCTATGCTTCTCTTGTCATGAACCCAATGATAAACGCATCGAGGACGTTTTGTACGAGGCCCCTGAATGTTTTAAAAACCTTTTGGGATAGGGGGCAGCATTTTCACTTTTGGATGAATAGCGTGCCTCCTACTCTGTCCCAGATGCTAATATAAGCATATTATTATTGGATAGAAAACACTCTGAAGTTTCTAAAACTGTTTGAATGATGTCTGTGAGTATAACAGAACTAATATGGCAGGCAAAAACCCAAGAAAGATTCCAAACAGGAAGTGAGAAATGTATTTTCAAAACAGTGCCTATGTTCCGGCACATAACAGGAAAAATGTTAGATACATTATGAACAAGATAAAAGACTCAAAGGGGACCTCTACTTGGAATGACAAAGGAGAATTTATCCTTCAGGGCGCTGTTGTCAAGGGTTCACATATGCTTGACTTGCTTAAAAGTATCACGGCAGCCCACAAGGTTGCTGATAACAGAAGACCTCCCGGGTTGCGTTTTTGGATGTCAAACACTTGACATTTTTGGAAGTTGAACACTCAGATTTAGATCTATGGACTCTTCTCCTATATTTGTATATAGCTATGAACTGTAATAGTGCTCTGGTATAGAATGTTTTGGATCTACGTTTGAATATTAAGTAATTGTTGTGCATTCAGTGCAGTTAACAATTAGGGGCCGGTATGTTAGAGCCGATTTGGACATATTTGTATAAAAGACAGAACATACAGAGCTCCATATGTGTTTGTGTAAATATATGAAATATGAATGTATATGATAAAATATTAGGTACGTGCCTTTATGATTTATATTTACCTGATTGAGATATATTCCTTTGTTATTTGTGTAACTTAGTTTTTGGCCCCCTCTCTTGCCCATTCATTGTACTGTGGTAAGTGTGTTAGGATAAAAGCAGGAAGTTGGGCCTTCGGGGGTAGGGGGGGAGGAGGGGTCCTAGCTAGACGCGGGAGCGATATAGTCTTTTGACCATACAGACATACAAACAGGTTATATTGTGTATTTTTCACGTCAAGTAATCTATGCTTTAAGTTGATTGGAGAATCATTTTTTGTTAGATATAAGAATAATAAACATTTTTGTTGCATCATATCCCTGGATCTCATTGAATGTTTTGGCCGTTTGGAGACTCTGAATGTGGACTGCATGGGTAAAGAAACAACCCCACTTCCAGGCTAGGGCAGTGGCTATGGTCAAGAGGAAAGGAAGCCACTACATTTGGATATGTAATTTTAGGCGAAAATTGACAGAAAGGATCTGATCCTTCAGAGGTTAATACACAATGACCATGTACCAATACACAATGTACCATGTGTCAATGGATGCAGTGTTGTACTCCTTTCAGAAACTGCAAGTTGTAATGTACCATGTAAACACTGTTTTTATTCTTCTGGGTCTTCATCAAAGAGGACGTTATCACCAACAGGCACGAGCACAAATAGGGCTCTTCCTGTGCAGAGCACAAGCCCCTTTGCCCTTCCAGTGACCAAAGTGTTATACCCCCCCCCCCCCCCCCCCCCCTCTCAACAAAAAAAAAATGTTGTTCAGGAACCACTTAAGGGCTCAAGTCATCATGATGTCACCCACCACCCTGTCCATTGGTTGCGCCTGTTGATCTGGGCTGTATGGAGCTCGTGCGCGCCCGGTTGTGCCTGTTTCTCGGTCAGGTCATGGCTAGAATTATACATCTTTTGTCAAGTGAACTTGAAAAAGTCTATATTTTTGCATTTTAGCTAACCCTAATCTTAACCTAATTCTCCTGACCTGCTACGTTAATTATCCTAACCTGCTGCGTAAATTCTCCTAACCTGCTACAAAAAGTCAAATCTGACAAAAGCTGTATCCAATCTAGTCAAAACCCCGTCTGCCTTGCATGGCTTGATAGATGCGGTCACCGGTTGAATGTGTGTAGCTAACTACCTAGTTCAAATGTCAACAGTACTGCCACAGCAGCATAACATGTGATTAACACTTGATTTAGCCTACATCATCATCAATATTCTGTCTGGTTGGATGTGAGAGGCAGAAAGACATAGAGAGGAGCAGATGCATCAATGACCAAGCGACACATCTCCATCCCATTTTCAGTCGGGTGTTGAACATACGGTGCCTTGCGAAAGTATTCGGCCCCCTTGAACTTTGCGACTTTTTGCCGCATTTCAGGCTTCAAACATAAAGATATAAAACTGTATTTTTTTGAAGAATCAACAACAAGTGGGACACAATCATGAAGTGGAACGACATTTATTGGATATTTCAAACTTTTTTAACAAATCAAAAACTGAAAAATTGGGCGTGCAAAATTATTCAGCCCCCTTAAGTTAATACTTAGTAGCGCCACCTTTTGCTGCGATTACAGCTCTAAGTCGCTTGGGGTATGTCTCTATCAGTTTTGCACATCGAGAGACTGACATTTTTTCCCATTCCTCCTTGCAAAACAGCTTGAGCTCAGTGAGGTTGGATGGAGAGCATTTGTGAACAGCAGTTTTCAGTTCTTTCCACAGATTCTCGATTGGATTCAGGTCTGGACTTTGACTTGACCATTCTAACACCTGGATATGTTTATTTTTGAACCATTCCATTGTAGATTTTGCTTTATGTTTTGGATCATTGTCTTGTTGGAAGACAAATCTCCGTCCCAGTCTCAGGTCTTTTGCAGACTCCATCAGGTTTTCTTCCAGAATGGTCCTGTATTTGGCTCCATCCATCTTCCCATCAATTTTAACCATCTTCCCTGTCCCTGCTGAAGAAAAGCAGGCCCAAACCATGATACTGCCACCACCATGTTTGACAGTGGGGATGGTGTGTTCAGCTGTGTTGCTTTTACGCCAAACATAACGTTTTGCATTGTTGCCAAAAAGTTCAATTTTGGTTTCTTCTGACCAGAGCACCTTCTTCCACATGTTTGGTGTGTCTCCCAGGTGGCTTGTGGCAAACTTTAAACAACACTTTTTATGGATATCTTTAAGAAATAGCTTTCTTCTTGCCACTCTTCCATAAAGGCCAGATTTGTGCAATATACGACTGATTGTTGTCCTGTGGACAGAGTCTCCCACCTCAGCTGTAGATCTCTGCAGTTCATCCAGAGTGATCATGGGCCTCTTGGCTGCATCTCTGATCAGTCTTCTCCTTGTATGAGCTGAAAGTTTAGAGGGACTGCCAGGTCTTGGTAGATTTGCAGTGGTCTGATACTCCTTCCATTTCAATATTATCGCTTGCACAGTGCACCTTGGGATGTTTAAAGCTTGGGAAATCTTTTTGTATCCAAATCCGGCTTTAAACTTCTTCACAACAGTATCTCGGACCTGCCTGGTGTGTTCCTTGTTCTTCATGATGCTCTCTGCGCTTTTAACGGACCTCTGAGACTATCACAGTGCAGGTGCATTTATACGGAGACTTGATTACACACAGGTGGATTGTATTTATCATCATTAGTCATTTAGGTCAACATTGGATCATTCAGAGATCCTCACTGAACTTCTGGAGAGAGTTTGCTGCACTGAAAGTAAAGGGGCTGAATAATTTTGCACGCCCAATTTTTCAGTTTTTGATTTGTTAAAAAAGTTTGAAATATCCAATAAATGTCGTTCCACTTCATGATTGTGTCCCACTTGTTGTTGATTCTTCACAAGAAAATACAGTTTTATATCTATATGTTTGAAGCCTGAAATGTGGCAAAAGGTCGCAAAGTTCAAGGGGGCCGAATACTTTCGCAAGGCACTGTATGTGTCAGGGCAGCAGGGACATACTGTAGGTAGTCTACACTTTACCTAACCACATACTAAAATACCCACACAAGCCACTAGCCAGCCAGCTAGCCATATAGCATTAAATTAGAAGATTATGAATATTATATTATATTATGAAATTATTATTTGATACAATAATTTAAGATAAATAACAATTAGTAAAAAAAATTGAGCTAGCAGATTTACATGAATCAGAAACATCAATGATCACCTGATACCCTGATTTCCTGATGTTAATCATGTGTTTAGGAGGCAGTGTAACTAGCTTGCTTACAATTTGCGATGATTAGTATTTTTTTTCTCTCACTACAGAGGCATTCGGTAGCGAGGGAGCAAGATAAATACTGTAGTAAAGAGAATAAATGTATAAAAGATCAATTTTTTAAACTTATTTTTTAACCTTTACTCAACTAGGCAAGTCAGTTAAAAACACATTCTTATTTTCAATGACAGCCTAGGAACAGTGGGTTAACTGCTTGTTCAGGGGCAGAATGACAGCTCGGGGATTTGAACTTGCAACCTTTTAGTTACTAGTCCATTGCTCTAACCACTAGGCTACCCTGCCACCCCAAAATTATCAAACCTCATATTTTAACTTTACTTCCCATACATTGATTGGGCTCTATGTTACTTTAACATGCGGGTTGGGTTTATGTTAAAGATGACGGAGATGCAATACAGTGACGTACGTACACTACAGTCTTAGCATCTGTGGTTCTACAAAGGCATGCTAAGTAGCAGCTAACAAGGATGCATGGCACACAAGTACATATGATTTACACTCTGCATGCAGGCACATATGCTGAAGGCCAGAAAATTATTGTTTGGGTCTCAGCTTTTGAGTTGAGACCCAAAAATGTATATTAATATGAATAATGGCAATCACCGCATTCCCATATGTATAGAATGCATCCGGAAAGTATTCAGACCCCTTAACTATTTCCAAATTTTGTAAGTTACATTTTTTAAATTTAATTAGATTTTTTCCTCATCAATCTACACACAATTGCCCATAATGACAAAGCGAAAACAGGATTTTAAAATGTTTGCAAATGTATTAAAAAATATATATATATCTTATTTACAAATGTATTCAGACCCTTTGCTATGAAACTCGAAATTGAGCTCAGGTGCATCCTGTTTCTATTGATCATCCTTGATGTTTATAAAACTTAATTGAAGTCCATCTGTGGCAAATTCAATTGATTGGACATGATTTGGAAAGGCACACGCCTGTCTATATAAGGTTACACAGTTGACAGTGCATGTCAGAGCAAAAACCAAGCCATGAGGTTGAAGCAATTGTCCGTAGAAATCCAAGACAGGATTGTGTCTAGGCACAGATCTGGAGACCTAGACATTTCTGCAGCATTGAAGGTCCCCAAGAGCACAGTGGCCTCCATCATTCTTAAATGGAAGAAGTTTAGAACCACCAAGACTCTTCTTAGAGCAGGCCGCCAGACAAAACTGAGAAATCAGGGGAGAAGGGCCTTGGTCAGGGAGGTGACCAAGAACCCGATGGTCACTCTGACAGAGCTCCAGAGTTCCTCTGTGGAGATGGGAGAACCTTCCAGAAGGACAACCATCTCTGCAACACTCAACCAATCAGGCCTTTATGGTAGAATGGCCAGAAGGAAGCCACTCCTCAGTAAAAGGCACATGACAGCCCACTTGGAGTTTGCCAAAAGGCACCTAAAAGATTCTCAGACCATGAGAAACAAGATTCTCTGGTCTGATGAAACCAATAATTGAACTCTTTGGCCTGAATGCCAAGTGTCATGTCTGGAGGAAACCTGGCACTATCCCTACGGTAAAGCATGGTGGGGACAGCATCAAGCTGTGGGGATGTTTTTCAGCAGCAGGGACTGGAAGACTAGTCAAGATCAAGGGAAATATGAATGGAGTAATGTACAGAGAGATTCTTGATGAAAACCTGCTCCAGAGGTTCACCTGTCAAAAGGTCAACGAGCCTAACCACACAGCCAAGACAACACAGGAGTGTTTCTGAATGTCCTTGAGTGGCCCAGCCAGAGCCCGGACTTGAACCCGATCAAACATCTCTGGAGAGACCTGAAAATAGCTGTGCAGCGACGCTCCCCATCCAACCTGAAAGAACTTGAGAGGATCTGCAGCGAAGAATCTGAGAACTCCCCAAATACAGCAGTGCCAAGCTTGTAGTGTCATACCCAAGAATACTTGAGGCTGTAATCGTTGCCAAAGGTGCTTCAACAAAGTACTGAGTAAAGTGTCTGCATACTTATGTAAATGTGATATTTCAGTTGTTGTTTTTTTAAGACATTTGCAAACATTTCTAAACTGTTTTTGCTTTGTCATTATGGGGTATTGGGTGTAGATTGATGAAGAAAAAAAACTATTAAATACATTTTAGAATAAGGTTGTAACGTAAAAATGTGGAAAAAGTCAAGGGGTCTGAATACTTTCTGAATGCACTGTAAATCATTTCAGTTAATAATTTCAGTTAATAAGGTTTTCACAGATGAAGTCCAGATCTCTTTTTTAGTTGATAACATCCTCAAAATGAATACATAGAGAAGCAAAGGCCCGGCTGTGTTAGAGAAGAGCCTTGTAGTGCCAGGCTCCTTTAACATAATCAGCATGACATGGAATGACTCTTGACAAGTTACTATGTTGTTGAGAGCAGAAGTGCTCTTGGCCTTTTCAGCTCTACATGACCATTACCCTGGCCACTCGACAGTTCCTAACAACTTCTCCTCAACTAATGGAACCTGTTTTATTGCATATATGGATGGCTGTATGTAAGCTCTTTTTTGGTCTTCTTTGAAGTGGCTGAGCCCATGAATTATTTATATGTTTGATTGACAGCTTGGGGCCATATGTCTGAGTCTCCGACAGGGTTTGTCTACAGATCAGACTGTGCTGAATCATCGACAGATTGCCAAAGCACTAAATAATACTGATCCAAGTTTCCTCTGAACAGACAAACAGCCTTTTCCCTGAAACATGTCTGGGTGACATTTCTGTCCACTAAACAACCATATTACCATAATACTTTCAGTGGGATGTTATAGAAAACATCTTGTTTTATGATGCCAATGACAATAGCAGCGATACACTACAGAGAAGAGTGATTATGTGATGCCCGCTATGAAATTGTAGGCCTCCAATCTATTTGATGTTATGGACGATTTTGTCAAGATGTCACCACATTTTTGTATCCTACAGAAGATGTTAAAGAGGACCCAAACTAACACCTACATGTTTTACAACCTGTCAAATGCAGATTTTCAAATATTCAGAGGGTGAGGGTGTTATAAGAAACAGTTTATTGAGCATGCAAGAAATACTAGGTAGATATTATTTCACAGACCAGACCTTTTGAATTAACACCTTTCCCTGCTCCTCAATAACAAGGCATTTTCTGTTTCAACTCCTTTTCTTTATCTTCAGACTAAATATCATGTGTTTCGTTATAGCCACACGTGTTTAGTAGGCCCAACATTACACTTTTCTTTTTATTTATTTCTCTCTATCCTTATGTTTTCTGTTAGGTAGCAGGACTAAAGACTCGATAGGAAAGGCTGACAGATTTACTGTTTAGCCACCTCTGATCAGAAAATTAAATCTAAATAAGATTTTTCTATGAGAGACGGCCACAGTTGTTGATGATATACGTTGGTCAGAAAACACTGGGAAAGTGTGTTTTTAATTAAAACCACTGCTATTCTTCTCTGTCTCACTTGTTTTACATTCTTAACAGGGTCTTTCGTCAGCTCTTTTGATGTCTCTGTCGTTCAGAAAGAGGGGAATTTACTGATAGGACATGCTTAGGCCACGCTAAATAAAATTCCCCCTGAAGGAGCGCAGAAGGGATTTAATCTAGTTTCAATGGTCTACCTGCCACACCGACCACCACACATGGCAGACAGGTGAAAAACCGTACAGGTTTATTTGCTGCTGTTCACTAATTGATTTTAAATTGACCTTAGGTAACAAGAGTAGATTACACTTATTATAACTGAGTGAGGCCACAGTTTAACAAGCCTTTATTTGATTGAATTGCATTGTTTAATTCCCCTATCAAGTGTGACAAAATAATATTCTGGTGTCACTGAGAAGCTTGGCATGATTACCCTCATACAAATAACTAGAAGATGGGCGAGGGCTAGTCTCACCGATTGGTTGTCAGAAGGCATCTTGTCATCCATTGCAGTTTAGTATGTGTAATATTCTATCAATTGTTCTATAGCTATGAGGTAATGCCTTATTTTCCACAAATAGCACCTTTAAATCCTAATACAAATGTAGCCTGCTGTATAAGACGCCACGATGTCTTGCCAAGTAGGCCGACATTTACAATGCAGCTGCACCTGGAAGCATTGGATGTCCTTTTGATACTGTATGTTGCTTTTCTACAACACAATTCTTTCCTTATCCTAATGGTCTCATATATTTTCTTCCGACTGTCAGAAACCTCATGTTGGGGGGTGGGATACCTTTCACTATTGCTTTATTGTTGTGAGTGGGCTTTGGGGACTGTATCTGCCTCACGCTTTGTGTACGAGCAAATTTAATTACAGGGGCTTTTCAATTCCTAACTTAATTCTGAAAGAATTTCAAAATGTACCGTTCCCTTATGGTCTCAGAAGACATGTTTAGCACTTTTGATACATCTGGCACGTGAATAGACTACCTTCTGTAGTAAACACAGTGAAGTAGTGGGAGCCAGTATTGTGGCTTAGTATTCTGTTAACATAAACATGTTTCCTGTGTGGATTTAAAGCCGGTGTAAGAGGCTATGAGAAGAGAATAAATCAGGACTGGTATCAGGGCTCAGCGTATAACCTCAACAGCAAAAAAGGATGATGTATGATTGTGATTGTAAGCTCATGGCAATCCATAAAATATCTGGATATAATCATCTTTGTTGTAATGGAACAGGGCTTTGTGGAAGCGCTGAGCTGAGTATCACCAGCCGAGCGTTTGAATGGATTCAGCCACATCCCTGGTTTCAGAGTGGGGATTCTGTGTTTAAACAACCAGAGCCTATCAGTAGCCCGGAATCACAGAGCAACATGCAACGCTGCAGACATGAGATACAGAACTGAGCTCTCATTTTCACTCCCAGTCCCCTTGTGCATGTGTATGTGACAATTCTGCATTCTGTGTGTGTGTGTGTGTGTGTGTGTCGCTGTGTATGTGTGTTAAGTTCATGCTGAGGCATATGTGTTGTGAAAAGCAATTTGAGATTAGAGTGCTGTGGCTACCTTTTAAACTAGCCAGGGTTGTAATTGAAGCTGGCCCTGGGCTTACCGTAGGGTAAGTCAAAGCAGCTGTGTCTCAAATGCAGTCTCTACTACAGCCTCTGAATCACCAAGCACTGAGACTCACAAGCATCTACATTCTCTTACCTATGTTAAAACAGCCATTTGATGCCGGAGATGTAGTAAGCATCAAGTCGAATACAGATTGATCTGTTTTATTGTGTTGATGGAGGACTATCATGGCTAGTATCACTCAATAATGGGACAATTTCATTCAGGTTAATGCGTGTGGTTGGAATACCCTCAGAAATATCAATGACTGAAACAGATTGGCTTAACACAGACATACATTTCAATAAGTTGGTCTCTACTCCATGTATTTTCCTTTGTGATGAAGCTGGCGGGCTTTACTATGTCTGTGACATGCGTTACTGAAACTGCTTTAACCTTGGATACCTTCAATCCCAGTGTATCTTTTGAAGGTTCTGTTCTATTCATTTCATTGCACCACAGGGCTTTGCATTATTTGGCGTTGCTGTTATGAGCACCTGGGTCCAATATGGCCAACCCCGGTGTGATAATCAATAGCCATTTACTGGCCAGTGTGTAAAACGGTGTGTGATTGAGTCAACCTCCTGGCTTAAAGGGAAGATTGCAGAATAAGGTGGCTGTTATACATTTTGATTTGCTTCATCTTCCCAACTTAAAGTCCCACTACGACATATAACTTTACTTTTGTATTCTGGGAGAAATATGACCTAAGTGATGTCGGACAAGCGTTCGGAAAAGAGGTGTAAAAGAGGAGCACTACACGAGCAGAAGTGAAGCCACTGTCCACATTAGATGATAAAGACCCACATCATACAGAGTCCTCCTATTGTTTTTTCAAAAATATTTTGGCACTCAGAATAAAGCCAATTTATCATCTGCCCATATCCTATGATTTCTTTATTCTGTATCAGCAAATAAATATAAATATACAGAGCGCAGGCGTTTAGCGTAGCCACTTTTACACCCCTTCTGGCTTTCCGCTACTTGCTAACCACTAGCAGCCTTGAAACACATCACTTATTAGGAGATCAGCACATTAGCATTTCTAAACAAGATCAAGATAAACCTTTACCATCATAGTAGAAACTGAACGTCTATAACCAAACTGGCTAAAACTCTGTTGTTGGCCGATGGTAGCTATAGCTAGCCAAATGCTAATCTGATTGCTACAACTAGCAGCAGTAAATCCATGTATAGTTACGAACACAAACATTGTTTACCATGATATCCTGAAAGTTATATTG
The DNA here is from genome assembly GCF_013265735.2 of Oncorhynchus mykiss. Taxonomy (NCBI): domain Eukaryota; kingdom Metazoa; phylum Chordata; class Actinopteri; order Salmoniformes; family Salmonidae; genus Oncorhynchus; species Oncorhynchus mykiss. The sequence goes on from NC_048571.1 coordinate 51,915,506, forward strand.
GCCAATAAAGATCTGAAAGTTCAGAAATAAATAAAGATATTATAGATGGGCTATGTACAGGTGCAGTAATATGTGAGCTGCTCTGACAGCTGGTGCTTAAAGCTAGTGAGGGAGATAAGTGTTTCCAGTTTCAGAGATTTTTGTAGTTCATTCCAGTCATTGGCAGCAGAGAACTGTAAAGAGAGGCGGCCAAAGGAAGAATTGGTTTTGGGGGTGACCAGAGAGATATACCTGCTGGAGCGCGTGCTACAGGCAGGTGCTGCTATGGTGACCAGCAAGCTGAGATAAGGGTGCACTTTACCTAGCAGGGTCTTGTAGATGACCTTTGGCGACGAGTATGAAGCGAGGGCCAGCCAACAAGAGCGTACAGGTCGCAGTGGTGGGTAGTATATGGGGCTTAGGTGACAAAACGGATTACACTGTGATAGACTGCATCCAATTTATTGAGTAGGGTATTGGAGGCTATTTTTTAAATGACATCGCCGAAGTCGAGGATCGCTAGGATGGTCAGTTTTACAAGGGTATGTTTGGCAGCATGAGTGAAGGATGCTTTGTTGCGAAATAGGAAGCCAATTCTAGATTTCACTTTGGATTGGAGGTGTTTGATGTGAGTCTGGAAGGATAATTTACAGTCTACCCATACACTTAGGTATTTGTAGTTGTTCACATAAGTCAGAACCATCCAGAGTAGTGATGTTGGACGGGCGGGCAGGTGCAGGCAGCGGTCGGTTGAAGAGCATGCATTTGGTTTTAATTGTATTTAAGAGCAATTGGAGGCCACGGAAGGAGAGTTGTATGGCATTGAAACTCGTAACCTACCCATCAATCTACATATTCCATCCCGCCCCACCCTTCTGTGTCTGTCCTCTTATGCCAGCACCAAGCTGTAATTTACTGTAGGTGGACATTTACTATGAAGTTCTAGGGGGATGTTTCCATTACAAAGAGTATTGCCCCTTTAAAAGAAGCTCAGTCAGCTCTCTTGGTAGTTATTCTAATAAGGGCTCCCAAAGTCTATAAAAGGACCTTTCATTACCTTTGAGAACAGCACTTATTCTTTAATGAGGAAGTACTTTGAACATTTCTCTGTACAACTGTATGGCAGAGGGTGGTTTATCCTTAATCCAGTTGATCGGAACATTAGTTTTTGATAAATGTAATTCAAATTGTGAAAATAGAAGTGTATATATATATATATATATATATATATATATATATATATATATATATATATATACATATATATATATATATATATATTAGATGGATTATTAGCAATCTATGTTGTTATATTTGTGGAAATATATTGCGTAACCTGTCCTTCACATCCCACCCGTGGGATCCAAAGCTACGCTCTTTTAGATAGGAGCTGATAGGAGGGGAAAAAAGTCTAATAAAGAAGTGTGCCAATAGTATTGTTGATATGTTGATGTGCCTATTAAGTATCCTGCGAGTGTTCTTAAAAGGGCAATCAGCAGTTACTACATCCATTTTGATGTAGAATATATCACTAGCCACTTTAAACAATGCTACTTAATACAATGTTTACATACCCTACATTACTCATCTCATATGTATATACTGTACTTGATACCATCTACTGCATCTTGCCTATGCCGTTCTCTACCATCACTCATTCATATATCTTTATGTACATATTCTTTATCCGTTTACACTTGTGTGTATAAGGTAGTAGTTTTGGAATTGTTAGGTTAGATTACTAGATGGTTATTACTGCATTGTCGGAACTAGAACACAAGCATTTCGCTACACTCGCATTAACATCTGCTAACCATGTGTATGTGACAAATACATTTGATTTGATTTGATTTTTGGACTTGAATTATGAAATGAATTATATGTACCTATTGATTCTTGAAGAATATAACTCATGAGCTTAGTAACTGTTGTACCCAATCAGATCCTAAAATATAAGCTTATTTTACTCCAATTTTAGTAAACAAAGTGAATGTAAAGAAACACCATTTAGCCTCAAAACGTGCTTAAAACTATAATTTTAATATCATTGACGGGCAGTCCTTGCATCCATAGCACTGTCTATAAATTTGACAGTGGTTACATTTCTCCAGCCCCATCCTTAATCTTTTTACCGAAATGAGCGGGGTTGTCTGTTATTGTGTCTACTGCCGATTGCCGCTTTAAAGGATATTTTTGATATTGAATTAAATTGTGTTGTTGATTGGCTAGTTGAAAGCAAAACTGTCTCCGATGATAATAATGATGAGCAAAAATAGAATTGTGAACAAGATCTCTTCAGTGAGTGTTTTTTAAGGGAATATTAATGTTGAATTATTGCTCTGGAAATGTCCTTTCACAACTTTAATGCAGACGGTCTGCCTGTTCATTTGATGTTCTATTGAAAATGAGTAAATTTACCCCCTGGAGGTGTGTTTGATGCCAGTGTAATATCAGGTGCACCCAAAGACTGATGTCTGAGCTGATTTGTCCTGGTAGGGATCCTGTGAAGGGCGTTAGTCCATGTTTCGGTCAGTTCTTTGTGTTGATTATGCTATCTGACAGGGAATGGGAAATCGGGTACTGGCAATGTACTCCTGGATAGCAGAGATTACACAGCGTTCTGACACTGTGTGTTCAAGGTTACAGATAGGGATAAGACATGTGACCCATGTGTGTGATTCTGTGCATAATGTTACACAAACAGTCACTCGTGGCTATAGATTTATCATGACCTGCACGGCACAATTACTGACTCAAGAAAAACAAACAGTAAAGATGTTAGCTCGCATGGTACATTTGCATATGCTAGCACAACACATAACACGCAGTGTTTTCCCTATCTGTCGGCTAAACAAATATAAAATACTTAGGATTTAGCAGTTTTAGCCAAAACGTGCACATGTCCCCAGAATTGAACCCCATACCCTGACATTACACGTGCTTTACTCTATTACCTGAGCTACAAAGGACCATGTCACTTACCAGTCTTACATTCAAAACATTTCATTGTGCATAAATCTTTCAGCACACAACCATTGATCCAAAATAACAGTTTACTGGGAAATATAATACATTGGTTTAATCACCAAAACACAACATAATAAAACCGTCTCAATTTAGTTAAAGTATGTGAAAATGGTGTGTTTCTATGTTTTGTAGTAAAAAAGATTGAAAAGGATAAGTGCTTCCAATGACATCATCAACCAATTAGTATACAATTAGTAGGCAATGCCTACTCGCAATTATTCAAAATCACACAATGCACACTGATGATGTTATTGGAAATATTATTTCCAATATTATTTTACTACAAAACATTAGAAACACTCAGTTTTCAGATATGTTGGTTGTGGTGCTGCAGATGATGAATACGAAGTTTCCCTTTAAAGATATTGATAACGGCCTTCTGATTTGGTTAACGTGTCAACTGTTGCTTTCTGTCGAGCAAATCCCAAGTTTAACACCTGCTTCAATTCTTCGAGCATACTTGTAGGTCTATTGTTGATAGAAAATGCCTAATAAAAGGGATCTTAAAGCTAGTGGAATTTAGCAGGCGCTTATAGAATTCTTCAAGAAGAAATATGTGGTTCAGTTGCAAAATATATATTTTTTTATCAATGACACACTGTACTGCAACTCACGGAGTTATAAACACATTGGAATTCAGTAATTGAACTGATGTGGAAAATATTTACATTTAAAATAAATGCAATTTTAGATGGAAATGTGTAATATAGACATCTTATTTATGTGATTTAACTTTAGATGATGTTGAGCCTTGGCAGTAAGTGTCCAAAGCCACAGAGCCAATACAATACATAATTTGAAGAACAAACATCATTATGGCAATTCATATCTTACAGTAAAACTGTACACATAACTTTAATGTCAAGAGAAGACATGTTTAACGTTAAAAAAGTTTTAATGTTCTCTTACTTAGAATATAGTCTTGACGTAGGCCTAGACGGTATCCAAAACAACTAACAGTACACTGAATTGATACATTTACAGTTATTTTAATTGTGAAATCATGTATATAAAAACACTAGATTTGCACACACATAAACTAAAGAAACATCCCTTTTTCAGGACACTGTCTTCAAAGCTAATTCGTAAAAATCCAAATAACTAACAATATCTTCATTATAAAGGGTTTAAACACTGTTTCCCATGCTTGTTCAATGAACCATGAACAATTCATGAACATGCACCTGTGGAATTGTCGTTAAGACACTAACATCTTCAGACGGTAGGCAATTAAGGTCACAGTTATGAAAACTTAGGACACTAAAGAGGCTTTTCTACTGACTCTGAAAAACACCAAAAGAAAGATGCCCAGGGTCCCTGCTCATCTGTGTGAACGTGCCTTAGGCATGCTGCAAGGAGGCATGAGGACTGCAGATGTGGCCAGGGCAATAAATTGCAATGTCCGTACTGTGAGACGCCTAAGACAGCGCTACAGGGAGACAGGATGGACAGCTGATCATCCTCGCAGTTGGAGACCATGTCTAACAACACCTGCACAGGATCGATTCATCTGAACATCATACCTGCGGGACAGGTACAGGATGCAACAACAACTGCCCAAGTTACACCAGGAACGCACAATCCCTCCATCAGCGCTCAGACTGTCCGCAATAGGCTGAGAGAGGCTGGACTGAGGGCTTGTATGCCTGTTGTAAGGCAGGTCCTCACCAGACATCACCGGCAACAACGTCGCCTATGGGCACAAACCCACCATCACTGGACCAGACAGGACTGGCAAAAAGTGCTCTTCACTGACAAGTCACAGTTTTGTCTCACCAGGGGTGATGGTCGGATTCACGTTTATCGTCAAAAGAATGAGCATTACACAGAGGTCTGTACTCTGGAGCGGGATCAATTTGGAGGTGGAGGGTCCGTCATGGCCCGGGGTGGTGTGTCACAGCATCATCGGACTGAGCTTGTTGTCATTGCAAGCAATCTCAACGCTGTGTGTTACAGGGATGACATCCTCTTCCCTCTTGTGGTACCATTCCCGCAGGCTCATCCTGACATGACCCTCCAGCATGACAATGCCACTAGCCATACTGCTCGTTCTGTGCTTGATTTCCTGCAAGACAGGAATGTCAGTGTTCTGCCATGGCCTGCGAAGAGCCCGGATCTCAATCCCATTGAGCACGTCTGGGACCTGTTGGATTGGAGGGTGGGTGCTAGGGCCATTCCCCCCAAAAATGTCCAGGAACTTGTAGGTGCCTTGATAGAAGAGTGGGGTAACATCTCACAGCAAGAACTGGCAAATCTGGTGCAGTCCATGAGGATGAGATGAACTGCAGTACTTAATGCAGCTGGTGGCCACACCAGATATTGACTGTTACTTTTGATTTTGACCCGCCCCCCCTTTGTTCAGGGACACATTATTAAATTTCTGTTAGTCACATGTCTGTGGAATTTGTTCAGTTTATGTCTCAGTTGTTATGTTCATACAAATATTTACACATGTTAAGATTGCTGTGTGGTGTTTTGGATACGCATGTTACATCTTTGGCAGTTGTAGGAAAGATGCATCGTTAAAACACTCGTAAGCCTATATTCCATCGCTATTGGGAAACCGGGCCTGGCTTATCATTTCTTTCTATTTGGCTGGCTACTCCATGTGCTATTGGAAAACCCGGCACACACACACACACACACACACGGTTTCAATGTTTCCATAGCATTTTAAATTAACTGATGAAAATGGTCCAAAGTGAACGTTAATTGGGTCATCGCTGTGTGCAATAAACTAATTGCAGCATTCTCCTAATTCTTAATTGTGGAATTGTTGGAGCCCATTTGGAATCTTAGTGCAGGAGACAGCTGGTGGGTGTGTGCGTGAATGCGTCTTCTGGGACCAGGCCCAAATCCACCCAGTGCTCAGCTTCTGTCTTTCTCTTTCTCCAGATATCTTTCCCTCTCTCGCTCTCTTTTTCTTTCTTTCTCTCTCTCGCTCTATCTCTCTCTCTCTCTCTCCTCTCAGTGCATGCTCACTGTATCAAAGGTACCATGTTGCAGTGCAGAGAGGGCGGAAACGGAGAGAGTGTGACGGAGACGCTAAGGGAGAAAAATGTAGCGGGATTATCTCCTGGCCTCAGCCTTTCTCCTTAGTCTCCTATCCCATGCAGCCTCTGTTGTGCCGCAGAGCACTCGGAGAGAGGCCTGTGTAATCACTTAGGCCTCATTTAACCCCATTACAATAAGTAATTCACACATTTCAAAAGGGGATCCACAGTCATTAGGTGTAATTAAATTGAGGGGGAGTGGTCACAGTATAACGCAAATGTACTGCTTTTTTAGAGAAGGATGCATCACCATGCATCCGAGAGGATTTTGTGTTTGTTTTATGACTCTGTGTTTTTTACACACCCTGTGCTTTAATTAATTTAATTTTCAGGCCCAAAGTTGTGCACTTGTGTAGGGCATTAGTGTGGACTATACCACAACACTTCTTTAGCCAGCTCAGTGTGTGCCGAGGCTTTTGACCTCCTGGGTCAGGAGTTTTTCTGGACCACCTGAACTAACAAAGAAAACCTTTGAGTCCTAAACCTCTGAGCCCCCCAATGACTAACTAAATGCTAACCAATGTAAGCTTATAAGCACATTGTTGTATTGCAAGGTGGGATTTATTTGCTATTTTTTGTCAACGATGTACACAAAATACTTTATAATGTCAAAGTAGAAGAGAAATTCAAACATTTTGTAAAACAATTATGTAAAATACATATGTATTCAACTTGTTGAGTCAATGCATGTTATAATCACCTTTGGCAGTGATTACAGCTGTGAGTCTTTCTGGCTAAGTCTCTAAGAGCTTTGCACACCTGGATTGTACAATATTTGCACATGATCCTTTTTAAAATTGTTCAAGCTCTGTCAAGTTGGGTTGTTGATGATGACTAGACAGCCATTTTCAAGTCTTGCCATAGATTTTTAAGCCTATTTAAGTCGAAACTGTAACTAGACCACTCAGGAACATTCAGTATTGTCTTGGTAAGCAACTCCAGTGTATATTTGGCCTTGTGTTTTATGGTATTGTCCTACTGAAATGTGAATTTGTCTCAAGGTGGCAGACTGTACTAGGTGTTCCTCTGCCTGTGCTTAGCTCTTTTCTGTTGCTTTTTATACTTGCCGATCACATGTATACCGATAACATGATGCTACCATCATTGAAAGTATACAGAGTGGTCCTCATTGATGTGTTGTATTGGATTTGCTCCAAACATTTTCATTCAGGACATAAAGTTAATTTCTTTGTCACATTTTTTGCAGTTTTACTTTAGTGCCTTATTGCAAACAGGATGCATGCTTTAGAATATGTTGGATGGACCTTACAGATAATTGTACTGTATGTGTGGGATAAAAAGATAAGGTAGTCATTCAAAAATCATGTTAAATAATATTATTGCACACAGAGTCCATGCAACTTATTATGTGAATTGTTAAGCACATTTTTCTCCCTTATAATTTAGGTCTGAATAATTATCGACTCAAGACATTTCAGCTTTTCATGTTTAATTCATTTGTAAAAATGTCTAAAAACATATTCCCACTTTGACATTATGGAGAATTGTGTGTAGGCCAGTAACACAAAATCTACATGTAATCCGTTTTAAATTCAGGCTGTAACACAACACAATGTGGAAAAAGTCAAGGGGTGTGAATACTTTCAAAAGGCAGTATATGTGTGTCATGTTGTAGAATGCTGGATTCTTGGATATACAGAAGAAGAAAGAGAATTCCAGTGCGGTGGAGATACAGTGGGGAGAACAAGTATTTGATAACCTGCAAAATCGGCAGTGTTTCTTACTTACAAAGCATGTAGAGGTCTGTAATCTTTATCATAGGTACACTTCACTGTGAGAGACGGAATCTAAAACAAAAATCCAGAAAATGACATTGTATGATTTTTAAGTAAATCATTTGCATTTTATTGCATGACATAAGTATTTGATCACCTACCAACCAGTAAGCGAACTGCAGAAAAAAGTGATTTTCTGACGCTCTAGACGACCAGTTTTGATAGCATTTAGCCGTACCCTCATCCTACTCCTCCTCTGTTCCTCGGGTAATGTGGAGGTAAACCCAGGCCTTGCGTGTCCCCAGGCACCCTCATTTGTTGACTTCTGTGATCGAAAAAGCCTTGGTTCCATGCATGTAAACATAAGAAGCCTCCTCCCTAAGTTTGTTTTACGCACTGCTTTAGCACACTCCGCCAACCCTGATGTCCTTGCCGTGTCTGAATCCTGGCTTAGGAAGGCCACCAAAAATGTTGAGATTTCCATACCCAACTACAACATTTTCCGTCAAGATAGAACTGCCAAAGGGGGAGGAGTTGCAATCTACTGCAGAGATAGCCTGCAAAGTTCTGTCATACTTTCCAGGTCTATACCCAAACAGTTTGAACTCTCCAGAAATAAGTATCTTGCTGTTGCCACCTGTTATCGACCCCCCTCTGCTCCCATCTGTGCCCTGGACACCATATGTAAATTGATCACCCCATCTAGCTTCAGAGTTTGTTCTGTTAGGTGACCTAAACTGGGATATGCTTAAAACCCCGGCAGTCTTACAATCTAAGCTAGATGCCCTCAATCTCACACAAATCATCAAGGAACCCACCAGGTACAACCCTAAATCCGTAAACATGGGCAACCTCATAGACATTATCTTGACGAATTGGCCCTCCAAATATACCTCTGCTGTTTACAATCAGGATCTCAGCGATCACTGCCTAATTGCCTGTATCCGCTATGGGTCCGCGGTTAAACGACCACCCCTCATCACTGTCAAACGCTCCCTAAAACACTTCTGCAAGCAGGCCTTTCTAATTGACCTGGCCCGGGTATCCTGGAAGGATATTGACCTCAACCCGTCAGTCGAGGATGCCTGGTCGTTCTTTAAAAGTAATTTCCTCACCATCTTAGATAAGCATGCCCATTTCAATAAATGCAGAACTAAGAACAGATATAGCCCTTGACTCACTCCAGACCTGACTGCCCTTGATCAGCACAAAAACATCCTGTGGTGGACTGCAATAGCATTGAATAGTCCCCGCGATATGCTACTGTTCAGGGAAGTCAGGAACAAATACACGTAGTCAGTCAGGCAAGCAAAGGCTAGGTTTTTCAACAGAAATTTGCATCCTGTAGCTCTAACTCCAAAAGTTTATGGGACACTGTAAAGTCCATGGAGAACAAGAGCACCTCCTCCCAGCTGCCCACTGCACTGAGGCTAGGTAACACGGTCACCACCGAAAATTCCATGATAATCAAACATTTCAATAAGCATTTTTCTACAGTTGGCCATGCCTTCCTCCTGGCTACTTCAACCCTGGTCAACAGCTCCGCCCCTCCTGCAGCTACTCACCCGAGCCTCCCCAGCTTCTCCTTCACCCTAATCCAGATAGCAGATGTTCTGACAGAGCTGCAAAACCTGGACCCGTACAAATCAGCTGGGCTAGACAATCTGGACCTTCTCTTTCTAAAACTATCCACCGCCATTGTTGCAACCCCTATTACCAGCCTGTTCAACCTCTCTTTCCTATCGTCTGAGATCCCTAAAGATTGGAAAGCTGCCGCGGTCATCCCCCTCTTCAAAAGGGGTGACGCTCTAGACCCAAACTGCTATAGCCCTATATCTATTCTGCCCTGCCTCACTGACCATTTCAAATCCCACCGTACCTTCTCCACTGTGCAATCCGGTTTCCGAGCTGGTCACGGGTGCACCTCAGCCACGCTCAAGGTACTAAACGATATTATAACCGCCATCGATAAAAGACAGTACTGTGCAGCCGTCTTCATCGACCTGGCCAAGGCATTCGACTCTGTCAATCACGTATTCTTATCAGCAGACTCAACAGCCTGGGTTTCTCTAATGACTGCCTCGCCTGGTTCACTGCAGACAGAGTTCAGTGTGTCAAATCAGAGGGACTGTTCTCCAGACCTCTGGCAGTCTCTATGGGGGTACCACAGGGTTCAATTCTCGGGCCGACTCTTTTCTCTGTTTATAACAATGATGTTGCTTTTGCTGCGGGTGATTCCCTGATTCACCTCTACGCAGACGACACCATTCTGTACACTTCTGGCCCTTCCTTGGACACTGTGCTAACTAAACTCCAAACGAGCTTCAATGCCATACACCACTCCTTCCGTGGCCTCCAACCGCTCTTAAACGCTAGTAAAACCAAATGCATGCTTTTCAACTGTTCGCTGCCCGCACCCGCCCGCCCAACTAGCATCACGACCCTGGACGGTTCTGACCTAGAATATGTGGACAACTATAAATACCTAGGTGTCTGGCTAGACTGTAAACTCTCCTTCCAGACTCATATTAAACATCTCAAATCCAAAATAAAATTTAGAATCAGCTTTCTATTTCGCAACAAAGCCTCCTTCACTCAAGCCACCAAACTTACCGTAGTAAAACTGACTATCCTACCGATCGTCGACTTCGGCGATGTCATCTACAAAATAGCTTCCAATACTCTACTCAGCAAACTGGATGCAGTTTATCACAGTGCCATCCATTTTTTTACCAAATCACCTTATACCACCCACCACTGCGACCTGTATGCCCTAGTCGACTGGCCCTCGCTACATATTCATCGCCAGACCCACTGGCTCCAGGTCATCTATAAGTCTATGCTAGGTAAAGCTCTGCCTTATCTCAGCTCACTGGTCACAATAACAACACCCACCCGTGGCACACGTTCCAGCAGGTATATCTCACGGATCATCCCCAAAGCCTTTCCTTCCAGTTCTCTGCTGACAGTGACTGGAACGAATTGCAAAAATCGCTGAAGCTGGAGACTTATATTTCCCTCACCAACTTTAAACATCAGCTATCGGAGCAGCTTACCGATCGCTGCAGCTGTACATAGTCTATCTGTAAATAGCCCACCCAATCTACCTACCTCATCCCCATACTGTTTTTATGTACTTTTCTGCTCTTTTGCACACCAGTATATCTACTTGCACATCATCATCTGCTCATTTATCACTCCAGTGTTAATCTGCTAAATTGTAAATCTTCGCTACTATGGCCTATTTATTGCCTAGCTCCTCGTGCCTTTTGCACACACTGCATATAGACTTTATTTTTTTCTACTGTGTCACTGACTTGTTTATTGTGTTATTGGCTTGTTTATTGTTTATTCCATGTTATTCCATGTGTAACCCTGTGTTGTTGTCTGTGTCACACTGCTTTGCTTTCTCTTGGTCATGTCTTAGTTGTAAATGAGAACTTGTTCTCAAATAGCCTACCTGGTTAAATAAAGGTGAAATAAATCAATAAAATTAAATTAAATTCATTTTTGTTTTAACTAGCTTCAAAATGAACTATTGGCTGCAGCAAACCAGGGTTTTCTTTCATTTCTGTTCTGATTGAGATGTTTCGATACCAAGAGACCAGTTCGACATTTTTAGATGATAAGAAAAGTGATACTTTGTATTGTCCTTATATTCTTTGTACAGTGTCATTTGCTGAACACCAAGCAAACCCGTACATACTTAGGGCTGCAGTGGTCTTGCCTCAGTTCACCTTTGTTGAACACTTCTTCCCTTTCAGGCCTGTGGTCATCACCATGTCGGGTTACCATGTCTACATTCTATTTTGCCCAGCATGTCATTAAGGCCTCTGCAGTGTTTCTGCAGACAGAGTTGTCTTTTACCCTGGTCAACAGGAAGCCTGTGGTGCCTGGATGTATTCTTCCATTATGACTTTGACCCTAACAGGGACACCGCTTGTTAGCTGGGGCTGAAATAGAGGAAACAACTGAACCATCCTGAACCTGAAAACAGGTAGGTCACAGCTTAATCTCCAAGTCTCTACTCTCTCTAGTTCTCTCTCTCGCTCTCTTTCTCTCTCATCCTCTCTCTCCCTCACCTCCCTATAACATCCTGTTCTCAAAGGAGCAGTTCTATTGCCACCTCTGGTTGCTGAGCAACAGTTTGTCTCTCTAGTAAGGTGAGTGTGACCTCAACACCAGGCCAAGTAAACAGCTGTTTACCACAAAAACAGAAGGAATAAAAAACTGTCTCCTGCTATATGTGGACAGTGAGGTTGTTTAGCTGGTATACAGTTCAGTTGTTTGTGTCACAACAACAACTTTAAAACAGATGTTTACCTCTTAATGGATATAGGCAGAGTGGATGTAGAGGTGTCATAGATCTTAGTCAACTCTTGTCTTGACTCTCCTCTTTCTTTGGGTGAAAAACGCAATAATTTTGTCTATTAATCATCGTTTTCAACCTGCAAATGCAAACCTTGCATTCATTTGCATGATTTCCGTCCCTTATTTGCTTGAATAATGTGTTTTTTCTCTTTCTGGAATGATAATCAGTCCTTGGCTTTGTGCTTGAGTTCCTCAAGTGCTGTTCTGCCTTGCATAACGTCTCTGTGTTTAGGTTAACTTTGGACTGGACAAGTTTTTTTACAGCATTATAGGGTGTTGATTTATAATCCTTAACTCTGAAGAAAGAGAACAATGTTATCAGCTTCTCAGGCCATCCAGAATACATGATAATTATTGAATCATACACTTTCCATTCTACATGGAACCTTAAAATAATTCCAGGATGCAAATTAAGTGGACTGTGATTATCACTCCAGTGTAAAAAGGGACTTTTTGTTTCCTAAAGCGTGTCTGAGTGAGTGTTTGGTGCCATACAACTGTGTACATGTGTGAGTTTAACCCACTCTCAATCTTCTGTGTGTGTGTGTGTGTGTGTGTGTGTGTGTGTGTGTGTGTGTGAATCTAATCAAACGCGCCGAATACAACAGGTATAGATAGACCTTACAGTGAAATGCTTACTTACAAGCCCTTAACCAACAATGCTTTAAGTGTTAAGAGAGATAGTGTTAAGTAATACATTTAAATAAAAGCAATAAATAATTAAACGACAGCAGTAAAATAACAATAGCGAGGCAAAATACAGGGGGTACAGAGTCAAAGTGCGGCGGCACCGTTTAGTCAAGGTTATTGAGGTGATATGTACATGTAGGTAGAGTTAATTTAAAGTGACTGTGCATAGAAAATAACAGAGAGTAGCAGCAGCCTAAAAGAGGGGTCTGGGTAGCCATTTGATTAGTTGTTCAGGAGTCTTAAGGCTTGGGGGTAGAAGCTATTAAGAAGCCTTTTTGACTTAAACTTGGCGCTCCGGTACCGCTTGTCGTGCGGTAGCAGAGAGAACAGTCTATGACTAGGGTGGCTGGAGTCTTTGATCATTTTTAGGGCCTTCCTCCAACACCCCCTGGTATAGAGGTCCTAGATGACAAGAAGCTTTGCCCCAGTGATGTACTGGGCCGTATGCACTACCCTCTGTAGAGCCTTGTGGTCGGAGGCCGAGCAGTTGCCATACCGGGCAGTGATGCAACCAGTTAGCTCCATAATATCGACAGAAACATGGCAAACGTTGTTTATAATCAATCATCCACCATGCTCTTGATGGTGCAGCTGTAAAATCTTTGAGGATCTGAGGACCCATGCCAAATCTTTTCAGTCTCCTGAGTGGGAATAGGCTTAGACGTCCCTCTTCATGACTGTCTTAGTGTGTTTGGACCATAATAGTTTGTTGGTGATGTGGACACCAAGGAACTTGAAGCTCTCAACCTGCTCCACCACAGCCCTGTCAATGAGAATGGGGGCGTGCTCGGTCTACCTTGTCCTGTAATCCACAATCATCTCCTTTGTCTTGATCACGTTGAGGGAGAGGTTGTTGTCCTGTCATCCTATGGCCAGTTCTCTGACCTCCTCCCTATAGGCTGTCTCATCGTTGTCGGTGATCAGGCCTACAACTGTTGTGTCATCGCAAACCTGATGATGGTGTTGGAGTCGTACCTGGTCATGCAGTCATGAGTGAACAGGGAGTACATGAGTGAACAGGGAGTAGAGGGGACTGAGCACCCACCCCTGACCGGCCCCTGTGTTGAGGATCAGCGTGGCGGATGTGTTGTTACCTACCCTTACCACCTGGGGGCATCCCGTCAGGAAGCCCAGGATCCAGTTGCAGAGGGAGGTGTTTAGTCCTAGGGTCCTTAGCTTATTGATGAGCTTTGAGGGTACTATGGTGTTGAACGCTGAATTGTATTCAATGAGTAGAATTCTCACATAGGTGTTCATTTTGTCCAGGTGGGAAAGGGCAGTGTTGAGTGCAATGAAGATTGCATTATCTATGGATCTGTTGGGGCGGTATGCAAATTGGATTGGGACTAGGGTTTCTGGGATAATGGTGTTGATGTGAGCCATGACTAGCCTTTCAATGCACTTCATGGCTACAGACGTGAGTGCTATGGGTTGGTAGTCATTTTGGCAGTTTACCTTGGTTTTCTTTGGCACAGGGACTATGGTCTTCTTGAAACATGTTGGCATTACAGACTCAGTCAGGTTCAGGTTGAAAATGTAAGTGAAGACACTTGCCAGTTTGTCAGCGCATGCTCGGACTACCCGTCCTGGTAATCCATCTGGCCCTGCGGCCTTGTGAATGTTGACCTGTTTAAAAGTCTTACTCACATCGGCTACGGAGAGTGTGATCACGCAGATGTCCGGAACAGCTGATGCTCTTATGCATGTTTCAGTGTTACTACAGCCACAGTGTGTCCATGTTGTTGAATATGGATGGGCTTAAACTGTAGCTCTACTGGTAGAAATGTTTTGTTCACCGTGTCAGGGCTTAGATCAAAGCGCTATTCTCTGTTCTCAAATCTGTACATGTTGTGGTAGGGGGAGGTGAACAGTATTTAGGGCACTTGGCTGAGATCTGAAACGTCACATTCCTGTCTGTCTGCACTTGGATTTCCCAGGGATGTTATTGGATATCTTTCCAGTAATGCTGGAATAGAGGGTGCAACAGGACAATCCCTGAGGATTTACAGGGCATACATTAAAGTCTGTGGGATCCCAACGGACATCTAGAAATTCCCACTATCTCATTCCTCTTTTCTCTCTTTCTCTCTCAATATTTATCCATGTACTCACACACACACACACACACACACACACACACACACACACCATCCCCCTCACAATAGCTGACGTGCTGCACTGCATATGTGTCCTGACATGCAGGTGACACCATGATTTGACTCTGAAAAGAACATCTTGGATTTTTCAATAACGTTGGGTAATGAGAAAACAGGTGTCACTTCCAGTCGATGAGATGGACAGTTTAGTGGAACATTTTAGAAAATAGAAAATGGGTTTTATGATGCTGTCAGACCTACAGCGTTTCCTTACCTGTCGTGTTTATTGATGGAGCACCCCGACAATGGGTTTTCTTGGTAAATTAACAAGACAGATAGACGCTGGTTGTTAAAGAGTCAGTCTGGATTGGGGCTATTTTTTAAGAACATGGTCCAGTCATTGGGTGATAGAAAATCACATTTGCTTAATTAGGTCTGTTACACAAAACTGAACATAGCTAAAGCTGAAGGCAAGCACAGGGATCCTAGATCAAAGACCAGCTATTAGAAGTTTACTTGAAGGCAAATAACCTATTTGCTTTGTGTGTGCCTTCCAGGCCTGTGTAATGTGTGCTAAGTTAAACAAGTATTGTGCCTTTAATGACCCTGTTTCAACAAGGCAGGGCTATGTAAATTTGAATTACTAGAATTTGAATTCTAGTAGAATAACAGTATATAGAATGTATGCTTGACATCAAATACACTTGCATTGCACTGCATATAGTATAGTAGTGCAGCATTCGTTAATGATATGACGTTTACACTGTATGTAAAAAAAAAAAAATTAAGCAGATATTTGCACTAATTGGTAGAATGTGTCCCCCTATTGAAGGATCATGGTATCCTTTTTGATGTTTACTGTTCATGGTAACATGACTCTAATTGGAGTCGTACTACCTTTTAACATCATCATACGGCTCCAATAAGGGATGACACATCATTACCCTTTTAATCAGTGCCATTGATCTACCTCTTTTGATCCAGTAAACCCACACCATACTTCTTGAGAACAAGTCTCAGTAAGTATGAGTATGAAGGAACATCAAATCCAAACAGACACATATCTATAGTTTGAATGTTGGCCTTCTACTGTATGCCATGGATAGGAAAGCCTAATCATTGAGCCTTGCTCTGGCAGAACATGGCTGAAACTCAAGCTTAGAAAGATGGATTATAACTTGTCATATCCGCGTTAAACATTCCCACTGCCATGCCCTTTAGGGCCCCTGCTACAGCTCAAATCCCCCATCACAGGCATGCAAATCTCCCTGACAACACAAATCACACCCTTTGATTAAACATCTTCTTTCTGGATTAATTCATTAGCAAGATACTCAGAATAGTTGATTACATAGATCTAGTAATCTTATTCAAATTCATAATTAGCCATATTTCCCCCCTCTTCCCGTGGTAGGGAGAGAAAGAGCTGTGATTAGCACGGCACAATGATCTCGCATTACCGTTCAATCTAGCAACACACATTACCAGACGCACAGGCTGGGATTACCACTTGCATTATGACTTTGTTCTGGAAATAGCCTCTAGGTAACTGCTTGAGAGCTGTGTTGTCATTGTGGTAAATGTCAGTGGATGACAGATGTGTACTTCACATTGCATTCTCAAGGAGATCAAACAAATGTGACAGACATTGGATGTCGCACCAAGAAGGTCAATGGTTTCTCAGACCTTTTTATGTGAATCCCCTTGAATATTGGTTTTGTGTTTTCTATTGCCAGCCTCTCCAGAATCACTCAGATCAGAGTTTCTTCTTTGACAGTCGCAGACCACTGTGGGTCACACTTGAAGACAACTAAACCACACACCATATACAGTCAGGTCCAATAATTATTGGCACCCTTGATAAATATGAACGATAAAGACTGTATAAACAACACAAATACTGAGCTATATTATACCCCATACTAACTCAATTGCTCAGAGAAATATATTTTGTTTAACAAGTAATATAACATATCTGAAAAAGATACGGGTCAAAATTATGGGCACCTCCTGTTTAAAATACGCTAACACCCTCCTTTTACGAGGATAGAAGCACTGAACCTTTTTCTAAAATGTTTTTTGAGATTGGAGAACATGTTGGGAAGGGTCTCAGACCATTCCTCCATACATAATCTTTCCAGATACTTGATCCAAGATCCAAGATGGCGTAGCAGCAGGACGTGTTGTCGTGTCGTGTCCCTTGTATATATCGTTTGTTTTCGTTTTTTTTTCTTCACATATCTTTAAAACTTTTTGCTGAACCTCAACTTCTTCTAAATACTCTCCTGCAACCCGCCTCACCCAACGTAGCTATTTTTCCTAAAGTATTTATACTTACTTCGGATCTGGAACCCCTCAACTGAAGCTAGCCAACTAGCCAACTAACTACCAGCTTCAGCAAAACATTGCTAGCGGTCTTCAGCTAACCGGTCATCAGCTAACCTTTAGCTCGGAAAGCTCTCGCCAGTTCGAACAACGCGAATCTAACCAGAGAATAACGGACCTATTTATTCTTTTATTTTTATTTTTCATCCCCGGATTCCCATCGCAAACGGAACATTTTGAGCTCCTGGGCTACAATATCCAGACCCACGACCGGTCCATCGATGTCACCGCATGAAGAGGAATAAACAGACTCCCCCCATCGCGACGTCCCCAAAGGCTAACTCTCTAGCCCTTTTCTATCTCCTTGCTTGCAAATTCGGCCTGCTAACTGCTAGCTTGTTTATCCCGGTCCGCTAACTGCTACCGTGTTTAGCACCGTCTACTAACTGTTAGCTTGTTAGCACAGGCCTGCTAACCGTCTGAATCGCCGCGTCCCAAACACTCACTGAACCCATATTTACTTTCTATCCCTTTTCGATTTTTAATTTGTTTATACCTTCCGGTAACCTGCCTCACCCAATGTGATACGGAACCGCTATTATCTTTACATTTTTAGAACACACTCAAGAACCTCCAGAAGCTAACCAGCTAACTGGCTACAAGCTATTTAGTCATTGTTAGTTTTCTAACCTGGATAACACTCGCCAGTCCAGCTTCCCTGCCCCATCCACCGCTGCCCCTTGGACACTGATCACTTGGCTACATAGCTGATGCATGCTGGACTGTCCATTAGTCACGGTAATCCATTCTGCTTGTTTATGTTTTATCTGTCGGCCCCAGCCGCACTTAGGCTCTGTGTGTAGTTAATCCGACCCTCTCTGCCTAATCAATCGCCATTCTACATGCTGTTGTTGTGCTAGCTGATTAGCTGTTGTTGTCTCACCTACTGTTTTAGCTAGCTCTCCCAATTCAACACCTATGATTACTGTATGCCTCGCTGTATGTCTCTCTCAAATGTCAATATGCCTTGTATACTGTTGTGCAGGTTAGTTATCATTGTTTTAGTTTACAATGGAGCCCCTAGTTCCACTCTTTATACCCCTGATACCTCCTTTGTCCCACCCCCCACACATGCGGTGACCTCACTCATTACAACCAGCATGTCCAGAGATACAACCTCTCTCATCATCACCCAGTGCCTGGGCTTACCTCCGCTGTACCCGCACCCCACCATACCCCTGTTTGCGCATTATGCCCTGAATATATTCTACCATGCCCAGAAACCTGCTCCTCTTATTCTCTGTCCCCAACGCCCTAGGCGACCAGTTTTGATAGCCTTCAGCCGCACCCTCATACTACTCCTTCTCTGTTCCGCGGGTGATGTGGAGGTAAACCCAGGCCCTGCATGTCCCCAGGCACCCTCATTTGTTGACTTCTGTGATCGAAAAAGCCTTGGTTTCATGCATGTCAACATCAGAAGCCTCCTCCCTAAGTGTGTCTTACTCACTGCTCTAGCACACTCTGCTAACCCTGATGTCCTTGCCGTGTCTGAATCCTGGCTCAGGAAGGCCACCAAAAATTCTGAGATTTCCATACCCAACTATAACATCTTCCGTCAAGATAGAACTGCCAAAGGGGGAGGAGTTGCAGTCTACTGCAGAGATAGCCTGCAAAGTAATGTCATACTTTCCAGGTCCATACCCAAACAGTTCGAACTACTAATTTTGAAAATTACTCTCTCCAGAAATAAGTCTCTCACTGTTGCCGCCTGCTACCGACCCCCCTCAGCTCCCAGCTGTGCCCTGGACACCATTTGTGAATTGATCGCCCCCCATCTAGCTTCAGAGTTTGTTCTGTTAGGTGACCTAAACTGGGATATGCTTAACACCCCGGCAGTCCTACAATCTAAGCTAGATGCCCTCAATCTCACTCAAATCATCAAGGAACCCACCAGGTACAACCCTAACTCTGTAAACAAGGGCACCCTCATTGACGTCATCCTGACCAACTGGCCCTCCAAATACACCTCCGCTGTCTACAACCAGGATCTCAGCGATCACTGCCTCATTGCCTGTATCCGCTACGGAGCCGCAGTCAAACGACCACCCCTCATCACTGTCAAACGCTCCCTAAAACACTTCTGTGAGCAGGCCTTTCTAATCGACCTGGCCCGGGTATCCTGGAAGGACATTGACCTCATCCCGTCAGTTGAGGATGCCTGGTCTTTCTTTAAAAGTAACTTCCTCACCATTTTAGATAAGCATGCTCCGTTCAAAAAATGCAGAACTAAGAACAGATATAGCCCCTGGTTCACTCCAGACCTGACTGCCCTCGACCAGCACAAAAACATCCTGTGGAGGACTGCACTAACATCGAATAGTCCCCGCGATATGCAACTGTTTAGGGAAGTCAGGAACCAATACACACAGTCAGTCAGGAAAGCTAAAGCCAACTTCTTCAGGCAGAAGTTTGCATCCTGTAGCTCCAACTCCAAAAAGTTCTGGGACACTGTGAAGTCCATGGAGAACACGAGCACCTCCTCCCAGCTGCCCACTGCACTGAGGCTAGGTAACACGGTCACCACCGATAAATCCATGATTATCGAAAACTTCAACAAGCATTTCTCAACGGCTGGCCATGCCTTCCGCCTGGCTACTCCAACCTCGGCCAACAGCTCCCCCCCCCCCCCCCCCCGCAGCTACTCGCCCAAGCCTCTCCAGGTTCTCCTTTACCCAAATCCAGATAGCAGATGTTCTGAAAGAGCTGCAAAACCTGGACCCGTACAAATCAGCTGGGCTTGACAATCTGGACCCTCTATTCCTGAAACTATCCGCCGCCATTGTCGCAACCCCTATTACCAGCCTGTTCAACCTCTCTTTCATATCGTCTGAGATCCCCAAGGATTGGAAAGCTGCCGCAGTCATCCCCCTCTTCAAAGGGGGCGACACCCTGGACCCAAACTGTTACAGACCTATATCCATCCTGCCCTGCCTATCTAAGGTCTTCGAAAGCCAAGTCAACAAACAGGTCACTGACCATCTTGAATCCCACCGTACCTTCTCCGCTGTGCAATCTGGTTTCCGAGCCGGTCACGGGTGTACCTCAGCCACGCTCAAGGTACTAAACGCTATCATAACCGCCATCGATAAAAGACAGTACTGTGCAGCCGTCTTCATAGACCTTGCCAAGGCTTTCGACTCTGTCAATCACCGTATTCTTATCGGCAGACTCAGTAGCCTCGGTTTTTCGGATGACTGCCTTGCCTGGTTCACCAATTACTTTGCAGACAGAGTTCAGTGTGTCAAATCGGAGGGCATGCTGTCCGGTCCTCTGGCAGTCTCTATGGGGGTGCCACAGGGTTCAATTCTCGGGCCGACTCTTTTCTCTGTATATATCAATGATGTTTCTCATGCTGCGGGCGATTCCCTGATACACCTCTACGCAGACGACACCATTCTATATACTTCCGGCCCGTCCTTGGACACTGTGCTATCTAACCTCCAAACGAGCTTCAATGCCATACAGCACTCCTTCCGTGGCTTCCAACTGCTCTTAAACGCTAGTAAAACCAAATGCATGCTTTTCAACCGTTCGCTGCCTGCACCCGCACGCCTGACCAGCATCACCACCCTGGATGGTTCCGACCTTGAATATGTGGACATCTATAAGTACCTAGGTGTCTGGCTAGACTCTAAACTCTCCTTCCAGACCCATATCAAACATCTCCAATCGAAAATCAAATCAAGAGTCGGCTTTCTATTCCGCAACAAAGCCTCCTTCACTCACGCCGCCAAACTTACCCTAGTAAAACTGACTATCCTACCGATCCTCGACTTCGGCGATGTCATCTACAAAATTGCTTCCAATACTCTACTCAGCAAACTGGATGCAGTTTATCACAGTGCCATCCGTTTTGTCACTAAATCACCTTATACCACCCACCACTGCGACTTGTATGCTCTAGTCTGCTGGCCCTCGCTACATATTCGTCGCCAGACCCACTGGCTCCAGGTCATCTACAAGTCCATGCTAGGTAAAGCTCCGCCTTATCTCAGTTCACTGGTTACGATGGCAACACCCATCCGTAGCACGCGCTCCAGCAGGTGTATCTCACTGATCATCCCTAAAGCCAACACCTCATTTGGCCGCCTTTCGTTCCAGTTCTCTGCTGCCTGTGACTGGAACGAATTGCAAAAATCGCTGAAGTTGGAGACTTTTATCTCCCTCACCAACTTCAAACATCTGCTATCTGAGCAGCTAACCGATCGCTGCAGCTGTACATAGTCTATTGGTAAATAGCCCACCCATTTTCACCTACCTCATCCCCATACTGTTTTTTATTTATTTATTTTTCTGCTCTTTTGCACACCAATATCTCTACCTGTACATAACCATCTGATCATTTCTCACTCCAGTGTTAATCTGCATAATTGTAATTATTTGCCTACCTTCTCATGCCTTTTGCACACAATGTATATATAGACTCCCCTTTTTTCTACTGTGTTATTGACTTGTTAATTGTTTACTCCATGTGTAACTAACTCTGTGTTGTCTGTTCACACTGCTATGCCTTATCTTGGCCAGGTCGCAGTTGCAAATGAGAACTTGTTCTCAACTAGCCTACCTGGTTAAATAAAGGTGAAATAAAAAATAAAAGTCTGTTCTTATGGACTTGCCCTTTTCAATTCAAACGAAAGTTTTTCAATGGGTTTTAATCGAGAGACTGAGAAGGCCTTTGCAAATTGTTTATTTTGTGGTCAATAAAAGAACCAAGTGGATTTTGATGTGTGCTTGTGGTTCTTGTTTCCTGGAAGATCCACCTCCGGACACTGAGATGACCATTGCAAAAATTTAGTTTTCGGGTCAATTAACCATTTCTTTGTGGATTTTGATGTGTGCTTGGGGATCCACCTTCATCCAAGTGTCAGCCTCCTGGCAGAGGCAACCAGGTTTTTGGCTAAAATGTCCTGGTATTTGGTAAAGTTCATGATGCCTTTAACCTTTACAATGGCCACAGGACCAGTGGACGCAAAATAGCCACACAACATCAAAAAAGCACAACCATATTTAAACGTAGGTATGAATTACTTTTGTGCATGTGCTCCAAACCCACAACTGGTTTGTGTGGCCAAAGCGCTCTATATTCAATGGCAACTGTTTTATTATTTTATTTTTGCTGGACATAACATTTCATACAAAATCTGTGACGTAGTTCACAATTGTGCAACACTTTCAGGGACCCTTTTTGTCTTGTTAGCACTACTTTCAAAACTACTGGCTGAAATTATACAAAAGCTCTGCTGTATCTCTTTAATGTCTGAAATTGTCTCTTCCCATCTCAGACTGCCTTTCTACTAGGGATGGGTATTCGAATAGTATCACAAAAAAAAATCTGATAGCCGCCGTAGTAGCCAACATTTGCCACAGCCAAGACTAGCTAACTTGTAGAGCCATATTTAGAGCCTGTCTTGACTAGAGTAGCCTAGAGAAGCTAGCTAGTTAAGCTAACCATGTACTGTATACATGTAGCTAGCTAGCTAGTCTAATTGAGCCTACATGCTATGTTTTCTCCCCAACCACATTCAGATTAAACAACAATGTACCTGTTGGTTGCTTGTTGTAGCCTACTATGACTGTAGTGCTGCTTTGATTTGCTTACAAAATCAACAAGCTATAGGCTTGAAGGCTACTGGTCTTTTTGTGGTGTGCAAGTCATACAAAGTACATTGAAAGTTTGATACATTATATTCATGTTTTGAAATGTCATGGCATATCCTTGTATGTAACAATGTCTCATGGATATGTACAGTACATTTTATTTAGGAAAATCCTGTCACGCTTACTCCTGCTCCCTCCCTCCCTCCACCACTCGATGTCTCAGGTCTACTAACTACCGATCCTGGCAACCCACATTACGCACATCTGGCAATCATCATTGCGCACACCTGCTCCCCATCGTTACGCACACCTGAACTTCATCACCACCCTGATTACTTTCCCTTCATATAGCCCTCTAAATCCTCAGTCATCAGGTGGTATTGGTTTTGGTTATGTTCAGTACACTTCTCCTGTTTTGTATTTGCTTTATGTTTATTATTACTCACCTTCTGCACCTGCTTCCTGACTCTCCAATACTAAGTATTTGAATACTTATATCCGAATACTAACATCCGTTCGGATATTCTAATATTCTAATAACCGTGCTCATGCCTACTTTCTACACAGCCCTATCTTTGATATGATCACATTGTGTCACATTTATGTTAGAATGCTGTGAGCTGATGCCACCCTCAAGATTTGTCATGCTTGCCGAAGAAGCCAATGGACATTTTTCAGGACAAGTGCTTATTCTTTTCACAAAATGTAACATTTCAATATTGAGCAAATACAATCAGGATTGATTCTGTTAATTCAGATTTTATATTTAATTTGTAAGAACAGAGAACATTTCACTTTTTTTTATCAGGAATACCACAGAGACATTGATGAGTTCAGACTCTGGTACCTGCAGACAAGTTGTTTCTGTTCGTAGAATATGTTCTACAGATTCGAGGTCCAGAAACGATCCTTCCTTCCCCAGTTTGTATTGCTGATGAGTCGATCTTCTCCGTCATAGCCAGCAATAAAAAAATGCATTGGCAACAAGAGACATTGATTTATTTGAGGTCTTGCTGTTTTCAACCTGCATCAAACTTTACCTTAACCCAAGAAAAGACTCAGAAGATATGTAAGGGAACACCCCCCTGAAATGGACAAAAATGAATGGGAAGTCATTGGCACTGGACAAACCATATACACGGTGTCCAATACCACTCAATTCGGCGTCGTTTCGTTCAAAGTTGATTGCAAATGCCATGTGTAACACTTTAAAAATCCAACAGGTGGCGAGCGCTCTCCACCGTGGTTTTTCATATTGCAAATGCAACACAAGACAACATCCAAAAGTAAAATTTTGAAAAAGTGAGAAAAAAAATTCAAAAACGTATTACCCCCTTAAAAAAGTGCTTTCTGGACCGTTTTCAAAATACTTTCGATATGTTTTGTCAATTACACATGTGTAAGAACTGTATGAATATACTTTTGTCTAATTTTATCATATATATATTTTTTTAATTACTTGCGCATAAGGCATATGTTTTGCCCATTTGCAATATGATTTCATAGGAAGTCAAAAGTCAAAGTCAAAAGTCACTTTTTTTGGCCAAATGCCATAAGAAATGTCCAAATGCAATATGAAAGATTTGAAAATGCCAAATCAGGATGTTATGTCCATTTGCCATTTACCATCATGAATTTGACATGCTCAAAAATACTGCAGAAATGCAAAATTGACTGGCCTGATGAACTCGGGATGGCCGGGCAGTGATAGTTGTTCCTTTCCATCGCTCGTTGTGTTGATTTCATCATGTCCATTTGGTGATGTTTTTTTCGCTATTGAATCATATTGCAAATGCGTGTGCATTTGCAATATGTTTCAATGGGCATTTACCATCACGAATTTGTCATGCTCAAAATCCTGCAGGAATGCAAAATTGACTGGCCTGATGAACACAGGATGGCCGGGCAGTGATAGTTGCTCCTTTCCATCGCTCGTTGTGTTGATTTCATCATGTCCAATTGGTGATGTTTTTTTCACTGTTGAATCATATTGCAAGTGCACGTGCATTTGCAATATGTTTCAATGGGCATTTACCATCACGAATTTGGCATGCTCAAAAATCCTGCAGGAATGCGAAATTGACTGGCCCGATGAACTCGGGATGGCTGGGCAGTGATTCTGGTTCCTCTCCATCGCTCATTAGGGTTGATTTCAGAATGTCACTTTGGTGAAGGTACCTCACTGTATTGCATATGGACAATAGTCACCCGCAAGTCACCATCCATCAGTCAAATAGATATCATTCTGACACCAAACTGATACAAACTGACACCAAACCCACATTTTCCAACTCGTTTAGCAGCCAACTATCACATACTTCAGAGCTGGCCCAAAATTCACAACGCCTTCAGTTCAAAACATAATAAAAACATAAAACACGTAGTTACGTTCTAGCTGCGGGTCCAGTTCTGATGATATGTGAAGGCCTAGCTGAGACGACCCCGAATCCCAAGTTTCAGCTCGATAGGTCATTTGGTGCCCGAGCAAGACCCTAATTGGTGCTGAAAATCCAAATTTGTCCATGCCTTGCTACGGGGTCCTTGAATGAGCTATCGGACAGAAACGTTGAGGTCCATCTCTATGGGCCGAGCCGGTTTCAATGCACCTAGTCTTGCGTCTCTGACGCTTTTCTAAATGTCGGCATTTTCGTAATGGTCAAAATGAATTGAAGTCATTGCAAATGTACGAGGCTGTTTCTCGGTCCGAGAACCTTCTAGAGCCACCTAACTCACCACACACTATTGACCTGAGGTCTAGAACAGGTTTCTAACGTTTCAGAACTCTTGGTCTGACGGTTCTTTTTTAGCTCAAACAAAGGTAACTATTGCAGGCACTGGCTGTCTCTATGCACCCCAATGGGTCCCTCCTGCCAAGCTGTGTGTGTGTTTTATTTAGTTTTTCTTTGAAATTTTATGGGAGTCATGACTGACTTACAGTTCATGTGGGTTGCCTAATCACACATATGAAGCTTTGAAAAGGTCTGACCATTTTAACCCTTCAAAACAGCCACTATGACACATTTAAGGCACTTCCGGTTGGCACAGGAAGCTATAAGTAAACTCATAACCTGATTGGGGTATGCCTTTACAGAATCCTGAGTTTTAAGTCTTTACGTTAAGAACTGAGCTATTTACGGAGGGTTTAGTGAGTGTGTGTTATTTCAGAAAATCACAGAAAATCACAGAAATCTCGCAGAGCTCCGCAGCACACTTTAAAAAGATTTGTATGAACACCCTGCAACTGGATCTGTAACTGTTTTTTTTAAACTATTTTTGAACATCGGCAATTTGACATTGTACGATTTCTCTTAAACGACGATAGATACATTTCTGGTTCTTTTTTTATTGACACCGTAGGTTCCTTTACTTTGACGTGAAGCAGAAAAATTATTGCTCTATTTTCATTTTGGACCTTTAATCCCAGAAAAATGGCCATAACTCAAAAACCATTGAGGCCTAGACGCCATCTTGTTCGGGGCCAACTGCCCATTATACCAAACCTACGCTCACAAAGTTTCGTCTTCAAAGTCTTTTCTGTTTTGGAGATAAGGCCACGTCGTGATTCGTGATGTTTTGTACATTTGCAATATGATTCCATTCGCCCTCTTGTGGGATTTATCAGGGACAGCGGAAAAATGACCAAAATGTGATTATTTTATCAAACGGAAACCGAATGTCAGAGAGAGTTCGTTTAATGACTTCCCGGTAGATCCGGCCCTGCCGCACGGCCCGACGCCGTCCGCAAATTTTACAAACGTTTTCGGACGTCTAGTAAGGGACCGTACATTTGCAATATGGACTTTCTCACTAACCATATGGCGAATGTCAAAATGTTCCCTTGGGGTATGAAAAGACTCAGAAGATATTCGCTTACAGATCAGACCCTTTTTTTAAATTTTAGCCTGAAATGAATACCCAAATCAAACTGCCTATAGCTCAGGATCTGAAGCAAGGATATGCATAATCCTTTTTTTTCTTTTACCATTTGAAAGGAAACACTTTGAAGTTTGTGGAAATGTGAAATTAATGTAGGAGAACATCACATTAGATCTGGTAATACAAACAAAAAACATGCATTTGCTATTTGTATTTTTTTCTTCCATCTTTAAAATGTAAGAGAAAAGCCATATTACCCTAGGTGTAATTTAGATTTTGTCCACGAGATGGCAGCAGTGTGTGTGCAAAGTTTCCGACTGATCCAGTGAAGAATTACCTCACTACACAACATTTTGCCAGGAGTTTGCCCAAATGTGCCGAATTGGTCAATTTATACATTTTCAATTACATAAATATAGAGAACATACAAAACTGTCAGAGACAGCATTGGGGTGAAACTGATTGAACCCAGTTTCTACATTTTGAATATAAAAATATAATTTTTTCAAACAAAACTACACTATATTTTATATCTGATACCCTCAGGATGACAAGTCAGAGCAATATGACTGCATGTAAGTACATTACTGAATGTAAGTACATTAGTGTGCTCCCTCTCCAGCCTCTATGTCACCAGGCTGCTCGTTAGGTGCATAATGACATTCACCTGGACTCCATCACCTGCTTGATTACCTGCCCTATATATGTCACTCCCTTTGGTTTCTTCCCCAGTCGTCATTCTTTCTGTTTCTGTTCCATGCCGGTGCTCTGTTTGTGTTACGTGTTTGTTTCATTTATTTATTACATTTATTCACTCCCTGAACTTGTTTCCCAACTCATCGTACAACGTTACAATTATTTACCTTCAGAGGTGAATGTATCAAACCAGTTGCTGTGATAAATGTGTTTTGTTGTTGTGCACTATACTCAAACAATAGTATGGTGTTTTGTTTCTGTAACAGCTACTGTAAATTGGACACTACATTCAGATTAACAAGACATTAAGCTTTCTGCCCATATAAGACATGGCTGTTGTATACAATTTTGGCTGTTGTATACAATGTTTTCTAGTCACATTATCGCATATTAAGCAACAACATCGATCCCGTAGAGGACATACAGCACCTTCAAAAAGTATTCAGACCCCTTAAATTTTCCACATTTTGTTTTGTTACAGATACTTACAATACTTAAGTACCTTATTTACATAAGTATTCAGACCCTTTAATATGAGACTCAAAACTCGAAATTGAGCTCAGCTGCATCCTGTTTCCATTGATCCTCCTTGAGATGTTTCTACAACTTGATTGGAGTCCACCTGTGGTAATTTCAATTGATTTGACATTATTTGGAAAGGAATTGTTCGTAGAGCTCCGAGACAGGATTGTGTCGAGGCACAGATCTGGTGAAAGGTACCAAAAAATGTATGCAGCATTAAAGGTCCCCAAGAACACAGTGGCCATCATTCTTAAATGGAAGAAGTTTGGAACCACCAAGACTCTTCCTAGAGCTGGCCACCTGGCCAAACTGAGCAATCGGGGGAGGGAGGTCAGGGAGGTGATCAAGAACTTGATGGCCACCCTGAGAGAGCGCTAGCATTCCTCTGTGGAGATGGGAGAACTTTCCGGAAGGACAACCATCTCTGCAGCACTCCACCAATCAGGCATTTAAGTGGCCAGACAGAAGTCACTCCTCAGTAAAAGGCACATGACAGGCTGCTTGGAGTTTGCCAAACGGCACCTTAAGACTCTCAGACCATGAGAAACAAGATGGTCTGATTAAACCAAGATTGAACTCTTTGGCTTGAATGCCAAGCATCATTTCTGGAGGAAACCTGGCTCCATCCCTATGTTGAAGCATGGTGGTGACAGCATGCCCTGTGGAGGTTTTTCAGTGGCAGGAACTGAGAGACTAGTCAAGATCGAGTCATCGATGAACGGCGCAAAGTACAAAGAGATCCTTGATGAAAACCTGCTCCAGAACGCTCAGGTCCTCAGACTGGGGCTAATGTTCACCTTCCAACAGGACAATGACCCTAAGCACACAGCCAAGACAACACAGGAGTGGCTTCGGGACAAGTCTCTGAATGTCCTTGAGTTGCCCAGCCGGAGTCCGGACTTGAACCCAGTCGAACATCTCTGGAGAGACCTGAAAATAGCTGTGCAGTGACGTTCCCCAACCAACCTGACAGAGCTTGAGACGAAATGTAGAGAAGATTGGGAGAAACTCCCCAAATATAGGTGTGCCAAGCTTGTAGCGTCTTACCCAAGAAGACTTTAATTGCTGCCAAAGGTGCTTCAACAAAGTACTGAGTAAAGGGTCTGAATACTTATGTAAATGTTACGTTTCAGTTTTTTATTCATAAAAAAATGAGAAAATCAATTTTTTGCTTTGTCATTATGAGATGTTGTGTGCAGATTTGGTGAGGGGGGAAAACAATTGAATCAGTTTTAGAACAAGGTCGTAACCTGGCAAATGTGGATGAACTCAAGGGGTCAGAATACTTTCCGTAGGCACTGTATATTCAACAAAACACAGTGTTGAAGCAACTTCTCCGTTGAGTGTTACATTTTCCTCTGCTCTTTTAATTGATCAGGGAATGCTTTAGTCGGCTACTTTAACTGAGGTGTTTTTAAGACGGTAATCTTTTTGATTGTCATACAGATGAGTATATTTGGCCTTTCTATTTGACCTGAAGTAATAATAATTAGTTTAGCTGGGATCATGTACAGTGTAAACTATTACATTCTTTATTTTGGGTAGTTTTGATGGTAGATCTGCTATAGCTCCCATAGCGGGCTATGCTTTCTCACTAGGTTCCATGGTTCATGTTCTATGTTTTATATGGTGCTGTATCCGTTTTACCCTTCTCTTGGATAGGGTTGTGTGTAACTTCCTCACTCTGATGGCTTTTGACAACTCTCCTAATCCATTCCTTGACTGTCTGTCAGAATCACACTTTAAAACATCTCCCTCTCCTTCTCTCAACTCCTCTATGAAAATCTATGATTCGTCTCATCTTTTCTCCCAGGCCTATGTTCTGTAGATAGTGCAGTGAAAGGTGCAGCTTCTGGTGACTGTAGACTCTCATGTCCAGTGGACTGGCTGCATGGATCACTGTGCTTCCATGCCGGTAACCATACAAGAGAAATCAGGTCATTGAGTATTCTGAGCTGCTGGAGTGAGCCTCAACCTTTTTATCTCTATCGTGTTTACGTTCTTGTCTGATCAGGGCTCCACAGCCTGGTGGAAATGCGGCTACAGCAGAAACCCCTCTGAGCCTGCGCCACAGCCCGCTCAGAGGGCCCCGAGAGTGGGCAGTGCCAAGGCCAGGATGGGTGGGCAAGACCATTTTGGAGTTTCACCCAGCAGTGATAAGGTGAATCTGGATGTCTTTCCAGTCCACTTTTCATCCAACATAAACACACTCACATACACACAAACACACACACAGTAAGTAGTTAATTAAAAGTTATACCATCATGCAAGTTTGTCTATTAAAAGCCACATTTAGATTAAAACTTCTTAGGGATAGGCATCCCGCTAGCAGGACACCTGTCGATGACATCCGGTGAAATTGGAGGGCATGAAATTAAAATAAATAATCGTAATATTAAACATTCATGAACATACAAGTATCTTATATAATTTAAAAGCTAAATTCTTGTTAATCTAACTCCGTTGTCCTATTTTACAATAGGCTTTACAGCGATTGTCTGAGGATAGCGCCCCACATCAACATATTTTTCAACCAGCACATGCTTCACAAAATCAAAAATAGTGATTAAATAAATTCCTTACCTTTGAAAATCTTCCTCTCTTTGCAATCCCAAGGGTCCCAGCAACAACATGAATGGTCGTTTTGTTAGATAAAATCCTTCTTTATATCCCAAAAAGTCAGTTTAGTTGGCGCCATCAATTTCAGTAATCCACTTGTTCAACATGCAGACAAAGGAGTCAAAAAAGCTACCGCTAAACTTCGTCCAAACAAGTCAAACAATGTTTCTATTTAATCCGCAGGTATCCTAAAATGTAAATAGTAGTAGTGGTATGTTCAATAGGAAAGTAAAATTAGTAAGTGCGCGCCCTCTTCCTCGCACGCCGAAAGACTGATATTGTTCCTGTGCTCTCTTCACCAAAACTCAAAATTCTTGCTAATTTTTCAAAAAACCAGCCTGAAAACTCGAATAAAGACTGTTTACATCTAGTGGAAGCCATAGGAATTGCAATCTGGGAGCTGGAATTACATAGGACCCATAGCTTTCTATTGAAAGCCTCAAACCTCAAAAAAAGAAAAATTCTGGTTGGTTTTTCTTCTGATTTTCACCTGCCATATCAATTATGTTATAGTCACAGACATTATTTCAACAGTTTTAAAAATGTCCATAACATTTTCTATCCAATGCTACCAATGCTATATGCATATCCTGGCTTCTGGGCCTGAGTAACAACCGTTTACTTTGGGCACTTCAGTCAGGCAGAAATTCAGGAAACAAGACCCTATCCCTAACAAGTTTTAAGAGGGAAAAATGAAACAAACATTTGGCATTTTAGAAAAGTCCGCATTTTGGATGTAATTATAGGATGGATCTGCTTTCTTTTATTACAAAGCTGAATTTCAAGTCAATACACATTTCCAATTAAAAATTTATATGCACACATTTTTCGTCCTTTTGTATTTTCTTTGAAGATGTTTTATTTCATATATCACTACTAAATTAGTTGCCTTACTAAATTATTCCTTGTGCTATCTTGCATGAAGCTCTGCTTTCATGTTTAGCTCCTCATCATGGTTGTGTATGGGGCCTTAATCTTGTTTAGGGTTGATGCACAATATATACTGGTCTGCTCTTTCTCTGCCCAACTCATCAATAGATAAGATTCTCACCTAAAGACCTCTCTCGAAAAACAATAATTTGGCATCTCGAGAATCACTGTGAGTTGTTTGGCTGTTTTGTAAGGTAGGTTGTTCAGTTGTATTTCAATATTCTGTCGAATTTGTACTCCATGTTCATTTTATTAGGTACACCCATCTAGTACCTGGTGGGACTCCCCTTTGCCTCCAGAACAGCCTAAATTTTCGGGCATGGACATATTGGCTCAATTGGTATCAAGGGACCTAATGTGTGCCTGGAAAACATTCCCTACACCATTACACCATTGCCACCAGCCTGTACCATTGACACCAGACAGGATGGGGACATTGACTTATGTTGCTTAAGCCAAATTCTGACTCTGCCATCAGCCTGTCATGACAGGAGTCGGGATTCGTTGGAACAGCCAATGTTTTTCCCCCCTTAAATTTTCCAGCGTGCCCACCGTAGCCGCTTATTCTTGTTTTTAGCTAATGGGAGTGGAACCCGGTGTGGTCCTCTGCTGCAACAGCAAATCCGTGATAAGGACCGATGAGTTGTGCGTTCCCAGATGCCGTTCTGCGCCGATATTTGCCTGTTTGTGGCCCCCCTGTTATCTTGCACAATTCTTGCCATTCTCCTTCAACCTTTCATCAATGAGCTGTTTTTGCCACCAATACTGCCGCTGACTGTATGTTTTTGGCTTGTCGCATCATTCTCGGGTAAACCTAGACACTGTTGTGAGTGAAAAGACAGGATGCCGGCTGTTTCTGAGACATTGGAACCAGCACAACTGGCACTGACAATCATACCACGCTCAAAGTCACTTAGGTCACTTGTTTTGCCCATTCTAAGTTCAATCGAACAGTAACTGAATGCCTCGATACCTGTCTGCCTGCTTTATATAGCCAGCCACGACCACGTGACTCACTGTCTGTAGGAGCAAACCATTTTCGTGAACAGGGTGGTGTACCTAATAAACTGGGCACTGAGTGTATATTGCATGTGAACATCTTTCAGTAAAAATACTGTTTTTATAATAACTATCAACCACAAATATATTGCATGGAACGAATTGCAAAAGTAGACCAAACTGCTGTCTCAATATTCCTGGGACATAGGCCAAGCACTGCACAGCATGTTTTGCTAATCATCTACAGTACACATTGATTGATTCAACAGACTTTTGCTTAAATGTCACAGTATTATGAAAACCTGTCACTGGCAGCAGAGAACTAGAAGGAAAGGCAGCCAAAGGAGGTGTTGGCTTTGGGGATGACCATTGAAATATACCTACTGGAGCATGTGCTATGAGTGGGTGTTTATATGGTGAGCTGAGATAAGACAGAGCTTTACCTAGCAAAGACTTATAGATAACCCGGAGCCAGTGGGTTTGACTACGAATATGTAGTGAGGGCCAGCCAACGAGAGCATACAGGTCACAGTGGTGGGTAGTATATGGGGCTTTGGTGACAAAACAGATGGCACTGTGATAGACTGCATCCAATTTGCTCAGTAGAGTGTTGGAAGCTATTTTGTAAATGATAACGCCGAAGTCAAGGATCGGTAGGATAGTCCGTTTTACAAGGGTATGTTTGGCAGCTTGAGTGAAGGAGGCTTTGTTGCGAAATAGGAAGCCAATTCTAGATTTAACTTTGGATTAGAGATGCTTAATGTGAGTCTGGAAGGAGAGTTTACAGTCAAGCCAGACACCTAGGTATTTATAGTTGTCCACATACTCTAAGTCAGAACCATCCAGAGTACTGATGCTAGTCGGGTGGGCGGGTGAGGGCAGCGATCGGTTGAAGAGCATGCCTTTCGTTTTACTAGCATTTAAGAGCGTTGAAGCTCGTATGGCGTTGAAGCTCGTTTGGAGGTTAGTTAACACAGTGTCTAAAGAAGGGCCAGATGTATACAGAATGGTGTCGTCTCCGTGGAGGTGGATCAAGGAATCACCCGCAGCAAGAGCGACATCATTGATATATACAGAGAAAAGAGTCAGCCTGAGAATTTAACCCCCATAGAGACTGCCAGAGGGCTGGACAACAGGCCCTCCGATTTGACACACTGAACTCTATCTGAGAAGTAGATTACGGTGGCAGAGTACAGTGGTCTACTTTTCTCATCAGACCCTGCTCTGCTTGGCAGCAATGACATGCACTATTGCAATTGTGTTTGTTATTTATCTGAAGACATTGGCATGTCTCATATGGAACAGTTTATGAAACATCAATAGTTTTTTGCCATTTTGACATAGTCTGAGTGAATAAAAAAATGTAACATTAGCTTTTCTATTCTATGAATAGCATTGAATTGGAATCCAAGAAAGCATTGCATCTTTTGTTTTCTGTCACGTCTGCTCCCGCTCTTCCCCCCTGGCGCTCGAGGGCGCATGGCTGCCCTGCATCACGCACTCATGCCATTATCAATTATGGACACATGCCTTCCCTCATCACGCGCATCAGCGATACTAGATTCACCTGGACTCACTCATCACCTGTTTATTACCTCTCCTATATTTATCAGTTCCCCCCCACTCTTCCCTGCTGATGCATAGATTGTTTTTGTCTTTGTTACCCTTGTGTTGACGCTGTTCCTGTCTCATTCCATGCCCGTTCCTTAGTAAATGTTTTACTCCCAGTACCTGCTTCGTCTCTCCAGCGTCAATTCATGTGACAGTTAACAAGAGGTTGTAAGATCTCTCTTTTATTGTCCAGACAGGGTGGACAGAAAAGTGAAAAAGCATTTGTTCTTTAGGGGAGAGACACAATAGTCAACTGATCAACTGACAGTGACTTTAGAAAGAACAAAGAGGAGACTTACAGTATGTCTGAGTAACAGTTATATAGATGAATATGACAGACCATTATGTATGTCTGTCTGTCTGTCTGTCTGTCTGTCTGTCTGTCTGTCTGTCTGTCTGTCTGTCTGTCTGTCTGTCTGTCTGTCTGTCTGTCTTTGTCTGTCCGTCCGTCCGTCCGTCCGTCCGTCAGTCCGTCAGTCAGTCCGTCAGTCCGTCAGTCCGTCAGTCCGTCAGTCCGTCAGTCAGTCCGTCCGGTTCTGTGCAGGACAGTTGGGGGCCCACAGACTTTGATTTCCCAGGCAGATTGAGGCGTGGCCTCCTTTCTTGTGTTGAGACTGTTTCATAATTAAAAGTTCTCTCCCATAGGCCTGCTCCAGATGTGATGGTAAAATTGCTGACCTTTTCTATTCCATGGAGAGATGCTGGAGACAGCATCTCTCCATGACATCTCTAAATGACAGAGGCCTTATGACCAAGGCATATTTAGATTATTTTGAACCCCTTCTATTTTTCTGTGGACCGTAAGATAAAAATGGTATCTGAGCTTCCTCTGTCTAGTAACTGTAGTGCAGTGTTTGGTGGTAAACTCTAAAGGAACTCTAAAATAAATGTTGCTTCTTAGTATTTGACCTCCTTAGGCAGTGACTGATTGGTGCTTGTAGTATTCCAGCAATCCATTAGCCTGTCAAAAGCATAATTATTCATAATTACCTTGTATTACATCAAGCAGGCACATTAAGTGTGCCTAGGCTAATTATTCTGCAAAATTTATACATTTTTAAATGGAAAATAACAACCATTATGCATAGTTACAGATTAGATGTGTGTGTGTGTGCGTGCGTGCGTGCGTGTGTGTGTGTGTGTGTGTTTGATTGCATGTGTGCAGGACTGCATGTGTGCATAGAGTATGTTTGTGTGGTAATCTATCCCTGTCTGTGTGTAGGACTATGTGTTTTACTTAGGTCTTTGTGTGTATGTGTATTTTCTGCATTTGTTGTGTGTTTCTGTGTGTGTGATGAAGTGCTGTGTGTTATCTATTATTCTCCTGCACATGACAGTCCTAGTTGGCGGATGATTCACAAAGTCTCGCTGTGGAATTATCTGTGGAAAAAGCTACAATGAATTCATGAGGACTAACTAGTATGTCTCTGCTACTTGTAAATTCAAATTTCTGAATGATATACTGCACTGACCTGAACCACCATCTTCAGTCAATATGATTCATATCTGTGGCGGAATAAAGGATTAGAAACCAGTGATTATTTTATTATTCTAGGTGAGGGTGGAGCCTTAGGCGGTCGGGGCAGAATTCAACTAATGATTGGACATGACTGGCAGAGAATTGGGGAGTTGGAGCAGGGAACAATTGGTC
Source organism: Oncorhynchus mykiss (assembly GCF_013265735.2). Lineage (NCBI taxonomy): Eukaryota > Metazoa > Chordata > Actinopteri > Salmoniformes > Salmonidae > Oncorhynchus > Oncorhynchus mykiss. Next base: position 51,951,345 of record NC_048571.1, read on the forward strand.
TCTACTGATCTTTTGAAATATCTCTATAGAACAGCACCTTCAATAGCATGTAAAGTAAAGGACCTATTATAGCAAGCATAGTAAACAACATGCATTTCAATGGAAATACTTCACATGATCAAAGATATCTGAATACCTGCTCGTCGAACATCTCATTCCAAAATCATGGGCCTTAATATGATGTTTGGTACCCCCTTCGCTGCTATAACAGCCTGCACTCTTCTGGGAAGGCTTTCCACTAGATTTTCGAACATTGACTTACTTCCATTCAGCTTCAAGAGAATTAGTGACTTTGGGCACTGATGTTGGGCAATTAGGCCTGGTTCGCAGTCGGCATTCCAAATTATCCCAAAGGCGTTCGATTGGTTGAGGTCAAGGCTCTGTGCAGACCAGTAAAGTTCTTCCACATTGATCTCGACAAAACACTTCCTGCACGGGGGCATTGTCATGTTGAAACAGGAAAGGGCCTTCCCCAAACTTAGCCCGAACCATGAAAAACCTCCCCAGACAATTATTCCTCTTCCACCAAATTTTGTAGTTGGCAGTATGCATTCTGGCAGGTAGCGTTCTCCTGGCATCCGTCAAATCCAGATTTGTCCGTCGGACTGCCTGATTGTGAAGTATGATTAATCACTCTGGAGAACACCTTTCCACTGCTCCATAGTCCAATGGCGGTGAGCTTTACACCACTCCAGCTGACGCTTGGCATTGCACATGGTGATCTTAGACTTGTGTGCGGCTGCTCAGCCATGGAACCCCATTTCATGAAGCTCCAGACAACCAGTTCTTGTGCTGACGTTGCTTCCAGACGCAGTTTGGAACTCCCTAGTGAGTGATAGATGATTTTTACGTGCTATGCGCTTCAGCACTCGGCGGTCCAGGTCTGTGGGCTTATGTGGCCTACCACTTCACTTCACTTCAACGTTGTTGCTCCTACATTATTCCACTTCACAATAACATAATTTACAGTTGACCGGGGCAGCTCTAGCAGGGCAGAAATGTGATAAACTGACTTGTTGGAAAGGTGGCATCATATTACAGTGTCACATTGAAAGTCACTGAGCTCTATGGAGATTGCATGGCTGTGTGCTCGATTTTATACACCTGTCAGCAACGGGTGTGGCTGAAATAGCCGAATCCGCTAACTTGAATGGGTGTCCGCATACTTTTGAATAGAGTATATAGTGTACCGTAACTGTCAGGGGTTGAAAATAAGTAGAATAGGCTGTGCTGTGGATGTATACCTTTACTTGCCTTCCATTAATCACATGTAAACTCATTTAGTATGTATTTTAGATTATGCAGCCTGTGAGTACGGATATATTCGTGGCATTGTGTAACTGGTCTTGGTGTTTAGCATTTTCCTGATGTGGTCTTGGCGAGCATACACATGTCTGTAGTGATGTAATACTGTATACCATATGTCAGCTCTACTTCATTCAATTTCCTCTGCGCAAGATGTGTGTGTGAGGACTGCGTGCTCGACATAACCTTTGCAGACAATCTACGCATGTGCAGTATGTCCTACACAGTGATATATGTGTAACAGTTACTAGACAAAATAAATTATGTCCCTGATAGTCCGAACATCCGACATTCATAGACAATTTCAGTCTCCAGGTGTTTGTGCACCTTATTAAAAAAAAATTATAGCACAATGTCCTCTAACATTTCATATTACACAGGGGAGAAGCCTTCCCACTGCTCTGACTGTGGAATGAGCTTAGACACCTCAAACGGACTATAATGTGAAGTAATCTCTTGTAGAGTTGTAGGCGTAGAGCTGTCGGCTCTCATACAGTATGCTGCTTCTTCCTGTTCTTGTAGGATTGGTTCTCTTCTGAAGCCCCCTGCCTCTCCGTGGAAGATCCATTATGTGCTGGTCTTGCACAAAGGAAAACAGGCCCTGCGTAGCTGCATTATTCATTTCTTAATTTCACATTGTCAGAGTTATTGAGAAATAATGTAAGGGTGGGAGAGACCTGGACAGAAAGCAAATGAAGCACTCTATTCTCATGGAAAGCAGCCATGATGTAAGTTTGCTTTGGTGTGGTGGTGAATAACAAAATGTTAATTCTCTTCCCCCATCCCCGCGCCATGATGCTTTGCTTTTGTCTGCCAGGACTTTGACATCTTCTGGTTTTCTCTACTGGAAAATATGTCATTTTCCAGAGTGATCACTTGCCTTTGCATGACTCATTGCATGTCATTTGATGTCCTTGGGGGGAAGCAGTAGATGATAAAGCTTGTTGTTTGAAGACAGTAAAAACACACAGCTTCTCTGTGACAGATCCACACTCACCATAAAGCTTGTGTTTCACCAAGACTTCAGTCAAGGGCTGATTGAATTACTCGCCTTAGAGTTTTGTATCCTTTGCATGTGATTGTATTTCTTAAGCAATGCTAATTGAAAATAGATATTCATACCATCTCAGGGATCAAAGTTCCATCCTAATAACATGAAATCAATATAAGAATATTACACAGGATCACAGCGGTAATTTAGTTTTTATGGAATATATTATATTTCTGATAATTATTTTAGCTTATGTTTAATAAGGTCCATATGCAAAAGCTGTTGTGAATGCTCATCCACATAATAATATTTTGTTTATTGTAACAGTTCTTTTCACTTTCATGCACCTCATTCCTACCAAGCTTTATTAAAACAGGAATGAAAATAATAATTTTCAAAATAATATAGAATATTCAGTGGGAATGATACCTGGTTCCCTTTGCAGGTTAACATTTTTCATCATGAATCTTGTTCTGGAGGCAGCTCTGCAGAGTGGTCACTAGCTGGCACAACCACAAAGTCATAAAATCTCAATTTAAACCTAACCCTAACTTTAACCTTCACCTTAACCACACTGCTAACCCTAACACTACATTTAAAAAGCTAATGTTTATATTCATACATTTTTACAATATACAGCAGGCCTATCTAAGGAGAAATCGCTCAGTTCTGCCTCCAGGACAAGACTCATGACAATAAACATCAACCTGCTGTCTCTTTTCCCTCCTGTCTTGACACCAAGTACACACTACAGTACCAACATTTGAGAAATGCTATTGAATGACATTTGATTATCACGTAGAATGTTGCCATGCAATGTTGTATTCTCAATAAGAGAGTAACACAATAAGCTCCCATACAAAATAAATGTGAAATTAATCATATAAAAGTGTATTAATTTCCAAATATTGGAAATAACCAAAAGGCCCCCATGGATGTAAGATATTCATTAAACAGACAATTATAAAGATGTGATAAAAAGAAGAGAAATGTACTTTATTCATTAATTCCATAATGCAAATTCTATTAAGCTGGCACCTTAAATAAATACATTTCCTGATGGCTCCCTACATTGCTACTACAGATATTGGAATCTCAAATTATATGTTTTATTCTTGAAATCCAAATTAACTGACTTGCTGGGGACATTCATTCATTCTGCCTGGCTCACAGGCATATCTCACCAGTGAATGCAAGGCTTAAATACTTTATGGCTGGTAATGAGTTTTTTTTAATGAGCAGGGCCACACTATAAACAGGTCCCATGGAGCAATTTTCTTACAGTTAGCGAATATTAAATGGCTTAAAGAATCACGTTCCCTGCATAGAAAGACTGACCATTTCTACCAAGGACCTATGGATATTTTCTCTTGGCAATGTTAATGGAACTTTGGAAAAGTTATTAGGATGATACACATGGCACACTATTCCAGGATATTAAGGAAACATTTAAATAGCGGCATGTCTTTCAATTACACATTTACGAAATGCAAATGTTTAAGAATGTGTTATTAGAAAATTGCAGGAAATTCTTATGTTTGTCCAGAGGGAGCCTGTGTGCATGTGAATCTGTATTGGTGTGTGTGTGTGTGTGTGTGTGTGTGCACGCACGTGTGTGTAAGTTGTGTGTGTGTGTGTGTGTGTGTGGCGGTGGTATAATGCCCTTCCTGTGGTTAGCGCTGTCTGTTTGGGGAGGCACTGCTGATTGCTCCTTTTTCATCAGACTGTCATGGCTGGACCTCAGGAGGACCTCACACTGGCCCATTGACCTCCACTTCTCTAGGTCAACCTTCCCCTCCTCTAGAAACACCTCTCCCTATGCATAAAGTTCACTTAGTATCTCTTAGCAATTGTTTGAATTGGTCTCAATGTGTTGATTTTTATGTTGGGGTTAACTCTGCTTAGTATATCCAACTCATACCTTAGCAATCAAGATACTACTTTAGTGTGAATCAATCATACATTCCTATGTCATAACATTTATACATTTATACTTGACTACTATTGATATTAATGATACGTTTATTAACATTTCCCTCTTCACAGATGGTATTCTAGTGCAATGAAGAAAGACACCCATTTACCGGTGCTATCGTCAACGAGACAGTGATTGAGCTGTCCACCAGTCCACTTCGTCAACTGTCAACGGCAGGGAGATTCCACTAAGCAGAAGGGCCTGAGGTTATTGAGTCCTTTTGATAGTGTCAGAGCATGGAAGGCCTGTAATCCATCTCTTCAGCTCTTTACTGATGGGCTCCTCAACCATCTCCCAGCCCCAGGCCTGCTGGGCAAGTAAGTTAGTCATGCTAGCTAACCTCTCTGTTACAGTCTGCTACAGTCACTTGGCAGGGAAGTGTCACATTTTAAAACAGTTGGATCGATGTGAGTAATGGCTTTGTCACCATACACTCTCTGACATCTAGAAAAATACATTAAAAAATCCAAATAATTATAGTTCTGTTCTGTTACCTTGGAAATATGGTGACAGGTTAGAATGTAAAGAGTGTTGAGAAGTAGAGATTTGTTTTAGTTTTTGTCTAGAGGTTTTTGTTTTGTTTTTTTAAACTTTGACTAGATGAACTGGGTCCAAGGGAAGCGGCCAGAGTGAAAAAATTGGTTCTATACAGACTACACAGGGTAAACCAATAATACCTTCAGAACAAGACTAATTGGAATTCAATGGAATTCACCTCAACCCTTACAGTATAGCTATTTTGTGTCTATCCTCATTATATTTTTATTTTGTCGTTTTTGCAGAAGTTAGCATATTGGTTACTTTTAGTGTTGGTTTTAATGAATGTCTAATGACTGTGACCTCCAGAGCAGAATGGTGAGGTGGCAAGGGATCATCATGAGAGACTAGCAGGATGCGTTATTATTAGCATATCTCTAAGCTCTTCCCAGACTCAATCCGGAGATTAAGCACTCTTTACTGTCAACACACTCCCTCCTGCTAAATAGCATAGATACTATATCAGAGTTCCACGAAACATATAACGTCCTCTTCATCTTCACTGATAGACAGCTTTAACCACCTCTACGCCCTCAACCAATTAGGTTGGACGGAACGTTTGAACAAATACAGATATTTTGTGTCCTCAGGGACGACTTTTAGTGTTTGTGGAAAAGTAAATGTGCATATGGTTTCTAACTTCAGTGGGAGCTGTGTTGTGTAGGGAATCCCATATTGTGTGGAGCAATTCAATTATATCTTCTCTCTATCCTCTCTTTTCTGTATTAATTAGTAAATAGGCAGTCCCCTCTCATCTGTTTCTCCCCTCCTCTTCCTGAGGCCAGCAGATTCTACCATGTTTGATTAGAGTATTAATAGCCACAGACAGTCTTGGCAGTCGCAGCAGTTATTGACGGCAAAGTATGCATCTGTCCAATCAGCTTTTTAGCCGATTGCATTACATTTGATTAGAATACAAATAACCCAAAAAAACTAAATGTTCAGATTTTTCACCATCCTACTCACACACCCAAACTTGAGTCAATCAGTTTGAACTAGTCAGTACCAGCACTGATATTGTAGCGGCTCACAGCAGCATGGGGAGGCTCTACAAACAATGCATTCATCAATAATAAAGCAAAGTAACAAAGTTGTACAAATCAGAGCTGGAAATATAGCTGTTAGCCTATCCATAATTTTGCTCCATATGAACCCCAAACTGAGATAAATAGACAGCACCAGTAGGATGTACAGCAGTTCAAATAACAGTTGGTAAAACTCTTACACACAGCAAATTGGCCAGTTTTACCTAGTGTTGTTTTTTGTGTGTAGCATTTTCTAGTGCTGATTCAGGTGTTAAATTAATTATGTTTGTTACATTAACACTCATTGGTGTTAAATAACCCCAGGTTTGGTGTTAATAACTAGTGTTAAACCAAAACCACTCCCATAATTATCATATTTCCCAGCCTGCACTATTGCAGGTTGATTTTTAGAATTGTTTGTTTTTGTGGATTTCTGGTTCCGGTGGCTTAAATGTGTGGCTTTCTCGTGGCTTTTCTTAACACAAAATAACTATGAATTAATATACTTATTTTAAAATAATTGCCAACATAAACATCACATTAAGGTGTGGGACATTTATTACAAGGAAAAATAGCAGGTATATTTCGCTCCAGTAGCTGGCATATTCTGTCTTTTCACAATTCACCTGTGGGAACATGGTGGCTCTTAACAGCCGACAACAGAAAGAGTTGGCCACAACTATCCGAGAGATTGTTCATGAGGAAATTACCTCTGCCCTCGACTTGTAATTAAACCGATAAATTAATCTCTTGCTGCTCACTTCTAAAGTGGATACTTACTCATCCAAAGCGGAAAGTTTGGAGACAGCGGTCAACGTGACAGAAGGGTGACTCCTTGACCTAGAAAAAATGTGAACTAAGCTAGAAGGGGAAATCAATTTCCTAAAAAAAAAACTGAATCACTCGAAGATCATTCCCATAAATTCAATGTGTGGGTCACAGGACTTGAAACTGGTGTGGAAGAGAGCGAACCCAAATCACTTCATGAGCAATCTTTTCTCTGAACTGTTGGGCGGGAGAAGCAGGGTCCCATGTCCCTGATGAACACCGTATGGGTCCTCTCTGGAATGTATCTCTGTGTATGCTTGCTGAAATCCACAGTTTTGAAGTCAAACAGCAAATGGTTCACCTCGCAGTGGAATCGGGGGCTGTTACCTATGCGGCGAAGAGGATCAGCGTCTACCCAGATATGAGTGCCAAACTGCTAAAACAGAGGGCTACCTAAAACGAAGTGAGATCCCAGCTGCGCAAGGTAAACCTGATATGCAGCTTCATCCACCTGACAAAGCTGATCTTGACCTTCCGGAATAAAACACACACGTTTTCCACTGCCATTTTCTGATTATCAGTGGTCTTGTAAATCTTCCATTTCCAAATACTTATTTTCCACCATAATTTGCAAATAAATTCATTAAAAATCCTACAATGTGATTTTCTGGATTTCTTTTTCTCATTTTGTCTGTCATAGTTGAATTGTACCCATGATGAAAATTACAGGCCTCTCATCTTTTTAAGTGGGAGAACTTGCACAATTGGTGGCTGACAATACTTTTTTTGCCCCACTGTATATTCAGGTGTTTGGAAATTGCTCCCAAGGATGAACCAGACTTGTGGAGGTCTACCAATTTTTTTCCTGAGGTCTTGGCTGATTTCTTTTGATATTCCCATGATGTTAAGCAAAGAGGCACTACATTTGAAGGTAGGCCTTGAAATACATCCATAGGTACACCTATCAGAAGCTTCTAAAGCCATGACATAATTTTCGGGAATTTTCCAAGCTGTTTATATGCAACAGTCAACTTAGTGTATGTAAACTTCTGACCCACTGGAATTGTGATACAGTGAATCATAAGTTAAATAATCTGTCTGTTAACAATTGTTGGAAAAATTACTTGTGTCATGTACAAAGTAGATGTCCTAACCGACTTGCCAAAACTAAAGTTTGTTCACAAGAAATTTGTGGAGTGGTTGAAAAATGAGTTTTAATGAGTCTAACCTAAGTGTATGTGATCTTCCGACTTCAACTGTAGCTACATATTGAACTTCCACCCACTCAGGCCAGGGGCCTGAATTAATGGTTGGATCAGACTCACCGTTTTAATCATTGGCCAGAATGGAGAATTAAGTAAAACCACAAGTCCAAATCCCTATTTTAAAAAAGTATTATTATTTCACCTTTATTTAACCAGGTAGGCTAGTTGAGAACAAGTTCTCATTTACAACTGTGACCTGGCCAAGATAAAGCAAGGCAGTGCGACACAAACAACAACACAGAGTTACACATGGAATTAACAAGCGTTCAGTCAATAACACAATAGAAAAAAGAAAGTTCCTATACAATATGTGCAAATGGCGTGAGGAGGTAAGACAATAAATAGGCCATAGTAGCAAGTAATTACAATGTGGCAAATTAACATTGGAGTGATAGATGTGCAGATGATCTCCATCCATGGCTAATTGTATCTAGCTCCCTGGAGGACAACAACACATTGAGATACAACAATTCAAGTTGTTTCTGTCAATACCGTGTGCTCTCAAAGTGATTTGATAGGAGTGACACCAAATCCAAACTGGCTTCCCATGACACTTTTTTGTTTGTTTGTCAGAACCATTGACAGTTGAGTTCACTCAGTTTAGCTTAACGCTGATTGGCTATTATACTTTTTTTTTTATCAAGGCAAGCCAAATGCTTGCTTTCCTTGCGTTTAATACTATGGCCAGAAGCAATGTCATACTCGTTTGGACCAGACAGGATCAGACAATTGAGACATGGATTGTGTATGTGCACCTTTCAGAGGGTGAATCCGTAACTGCAGGGTTGGTACATTCAGAAGGTGTGTCGGCGGGGAACCACAGGGTGCATGTGAGGTGTCTAGTGCAGTAGTGCCTAGGTAGAGGTAAGTTGCATGCTCGCTCTTACCACATGCTTGCATAGTCTCGCTTACAACTCGCTGCCGCCGACTAGACCTTTAACTGGCACGGGGACCTTATAACGAGTCTTGTGAGGCTTGTGGGCATCCTAGAAAACGGATAACACAATTGCGGTCATGAGTCTCAGCTTTCCACAAACGGGTCATATTAGTGTAGCACAAATCATCCGGATGCTATAAATGTTTTTGTGAGAAGATTGATTTTCGGGATTTCTCATGGTCTGACAAACACTGCTTTAGCTCTGCCACATTTCACCAGAGATGCGGAAGGGTGATATCGGTGGATGCTGTGGATTGAAAGTAGGGTTGAATGGAGGAAACCCGGTTGCCCAGATTTACTGCACAAAACCGCCTCCCTTTTCTCAGGATAAATAACTGCAAAAAAAACGGTAAATTATAATAAATGGTGTTAAATATCAGGCACGGCGTGAAACAACCGTTTCGGAATCAACAAAGTTAGAAACGACACCATAAATATTCACTTACCTTTGATGATCTTCATTAGAAGGTATTCCCAGGAATCCCAGTTCGACAATAAATTACTGATATTTAACACCATTCTATGTGTGGTCTAAATATGGCTTCGCATTTTCTCTTCTGCTTTATCATGCTTTGAATGATATGCGTAATTCCAGTCCATATATTACAATATAATACAATACACTAATACAGTTCACAATTAAAAAGACAAGCCTACTGCAGCTAGTTTCATTTATTTACCAAAGAGAGCCTGCTTTTATTTACCAAAAGCTAGCTGCTTTTATGTTTTTCTGTTGTGCGTAATGTGCAGTAGCCCATAGATGTATTGTATAACGTCACAATCAATTGGGCTTTTTTGAGCTTGGGCTAGATAATTGTCATTAATAACCTCTTGCGACGAGCAATCCCGTATCCGGGATCGTAATTATAGCCTCAAGCTCATTACCATAACGCAACGTTAACTATTCATGAAAATCGCAAATGAAATGAAATAAATATATTGGCTCTCAAGCTTAGCCTTTTGTTAATTAACCTCTTGATCCTACTTGAGACGCAGACGTCTCAACTAGGCACCTGGAAATGCAAATGCGCTACGCTAAATGCTAAATGTACTCGTTAAAACTCAAACGTTCATTAAAACACACATGCAGGGTTTTGAATTAAAGCTACACTTGTTGTGAATCTAGCCAACGAGTCAGATTTTTAAAATGCTTTTCGGCGAAAGCATGAGAAGCTATTATCTGATAGCATGCAACACCCCAATTTTCCTGAAGGGGACGTAAACAAAAGAATTTGCGTAGCCGGCGCTACACAAAACGCAGAAATAAAATATAAAACATTCATTACCTTTGATGATATTCTTTGTTGGCACTCCTATATGTTCCATAAACATCAGAATTGGGTCTTTTTCCCGATTAAATCCGTCCATGTATGCCCAAAATATCCATTTGTATAGCCTGTCTGGTTCAGGAAAAAAGCTCTCTTCCAACACGCAAAGTCATTTTTTAAAATTATATAAGTTGCCTATATTCTTTGACAAAACACTTCAACCTACTTTTGTAACCCAACTTTAGGTATTTGTAAACGTTAATAAGCGATCAAATTGATCACTGGGCGATCTGTATTCAATAGCAGCTACTCAAGAAAACGATGTCCTTTTTCTCTCTTCAAAAATCGATTCCTGTACGCTGGACGGAACGAAGGATCTATTTGTCATTACACAAATGATTTTTTGTCAATGAAAATGACGTTTTTGGCTACATCGTGTGGAAGTTGTAGGAACTGCAATCTCCCTGCTATATATTTTTGCTTGCCATAAACAACTCAGAGACTGGCGGATTAATACTTTTCTGGGGATTTTGTGACCAGGTTTTTCTGGGGATTTCGCTTGCTGTTCACGTTCTGTTATAGTCACAGACATTATTTAACCAGTTTTAGAAACTCAGAGTGTTTTCTATCCACACATACTAATCATATGCATATACTATATTCCTGGCATGAGTAGCAGGACGCTGAAATGTTGCGCGATTTTAAACAAGCATTTGTGTAAGATTATTGATAGCTAGCATAGCATTAAGCCTAGCATTCAGCAGTTAACATTTTCACAAAAACAAGAAAAGCATTCAAATAAAATAATTTACCTTTGAAGAACTTCGGATGTTTTCAATGAGGAGACTCTCAGTTAGATAGCAAAGTTTTTCCAAAAAGATTATTTGTGTAGGAGAAATCGCTCCGTTTTGTTCATCACGTTTGGCTAAGTGTAGGCTCATTCCTTGCGCATTCACAGCCATATAAGGAGACATTGGAACACAGCGCCTGCAACATCTGGGGCATTTCCTGTTTGAAATTTCATCTTGGTTTCGCCTGTAGCATCAGTTCTGTGGCACTCACAGATAATATCTTTGCAGTTTTGGAAACGTCAGTGTTTTCTTTCCAAAGCTGTCAATTATATGCATAGTCGAGCATCTTTTCGTGACAAAATATCTTGTTTAAAACGGGAACGCTTTTCATCCAAAAATGAAATACTGCCCCCAGAGTTTCAAGAGGCTCATAATAATAATTTAATATATGGCTCATCAGGCTGAGGTAGCTTCAGGTTTGAATTTTCATGCTAATCAAAGCACTAATCAAATCCAGACATATTTATAGGCTTTACAATGCTTTTGAATGATACTTCCGCTAGAAAAGTGATTTATTCTCAGGATGTAACATTTGTAAAATATCGGGAAAATATTAAACCCCAATTGAAATGCAGCCCATGCAAAAAACAGATATCTCTAGCTAAAACAGACACATTTTGATGGGATTTGTTTTACAGTGGCTTGCGAAAGTACTCACCCCCAATTGCATTTTTCCTATTTTGTTGCCTTATAACCTGGAATAAAAATAGATTTTTGGGGGGGTTTGTATCATTTGATTTACACAACATTGAAGATGCAAAATATTTTTATTGTGAAACAAACAAGAAGTAAGACAAAAAAACTGAAAACTTGAGTGTGCATAACTATTCACCCCCCAAAGTCAATACTTTGTAGAGGGACTTTTTGCTGCAATTACAGTTGCAAGTCTCTTGGGGTATGTCTCTCTATAGGCTTGGCACATCCAGCCACTGGGAATAAAAAAAATTCAAGGCAAAACTGCTCCAGCTCCTTCAAGTTCGATGGGTGCCGCTGGTGTAGCGCAATCTTTACGTCATACCACAGATTCTCAATTGGATTGAGGTCTGGGCTTTGACTAAGCCATTCCGTCATTTAAATGTTTCCCCTTTAAAATCTCTAGTGACTCCCCATCCCGCATGCGGGAGCGTAATCATCGGCTGACACTAATTAGCATAACGCAACGGACATAAATATTCATAGAAAATATTCCTATTCATGAAAATCACAAATGAAATATATTGAGACACAGCTTGCTTAGCCTTTTGTTAATCACCCTGTCATCTCAGATTTTCACAATATGCCTTACAGCCAAAGCTAGACAAGCATTTGTGTAAGTTTATCGATAGCCTAGCATAGCATTTTGTCCAGCTAGCAGCAAGTAACTTGGTCACGGAAATCAGAAAAGCAATCAAATTCAATCGTTTACCTTTGATGAGCTTCAGATGTTTTCACTCACGAGACTCCCAGTTAGATAGCAAATGTTCCTTTTTTCCAAAAATATTAATTTTGTAGGCGAAATAGCTCCGTTTGTTCTTCACGTTTGGCTGAGAAATCACCCGTAAATTGCAGTCACGAAAACTGCAATTTTTTTCTCCAAATTAGCTCCATAATATCGACAGAAACATGGCAAACGTTGTTTACAATCAATCCTCAAGGTGTTTTTCAAATATCTATTTGATAATATATCCATCGGGACAATTCGTTTTTCAGTAGGACCGATTGGAGTAATGGCTACCTCTGTATTTTACGCGAGAATCTCTCTGGGAGCATCAGGTTGACCACTTGCGCAATGTAGCCGCTTATGGGTATTCTTCAACATAAATGCGTAAAACTACCTCACAATGCTGTAGACACCTTCGGGAATACGGAGAAAGAGTTATCTGGTTGATAGCCCATTCCCTGCTCAATAGGGACACATTGGAACGCAGCACTTTCAAAACATGAGGTACTCCCGGATTGGATTTTTCTCAGGCTTTCGCCTGCAACATCAGTTATGTTATAATCATAGACAATATTTTTACAGTTTTGGAAACTTTAGAGTGTTTTCTATCCTAAGCTGTCAATTATATGCATATTCTAGCATCTTGTCTTGACAAAATATCCCGTTTTTTTTTTCTCCAAAAATGAAAATACTGCCCCCTAGTCACAACAGGTTTAATTAACCACTCGAGTGTTGCTTTAGCAATATGCTTAGAATAATTGTCAAGCTGGAAGGTGAACCTATCCTTTTGGATATTTTTTGCATAATCCAACCCTGATCTGTACTTCTCCACAACTTTGTCCCTGACCTGTTTGGATATCTCCTTGGTCTTCATGGGGCCTCTTGCTTGGTGGTGCCCCTTGCTTAATGGTGTTGCAGACTCTGGAGCAGGTGTGTATATAATGAGATCATGTGGCAGATCATGTGAAAATTAGATTGCACACAGGTGGACTTCATTTAACCTTTCTAGTGCAGGGAACCTTCCGCTAGCGGAACTCCTCGACAACATTCCGATGAAAAGGCAGGGTGGGAAATTCAAACATATTTTTAGAAATATTTAACTTTCACACATTCCAATACAGTCCAATACAGCATATGAAAGATAAACATCTTGTTAATCTACACATCGTGTCCGATTTCAAAAAAGCTTTACAGCTAAAGCACAACATGTGATTATGTTAGATCACCGCAAAGTCGAAAAAACACAGACATTTTTTCAGCCAAAGATAGGAGTCACAAAAAGCAGAAATATAGATACAATTAATCACTAACCTTTGATGATCTTCATCAGAGGACACTCATATGACATCATGTTACACAATGTTATGTATGTTTTGTTCAATAATGTGCATATTTATATCCAAAAATCTCAGTTTACATTGGCACGTTACGTGCAGTAATGTTTTGATACCAAAACGTTCGGTGATTTTGCAGAAATACTCATAATAAACATTGATAAAAGATACTAGTGTTATTCACAGAATTAAAGATAGACTTCTCCTTAATGCAACCGCTGTGTCAGATTTCCAAAAAACTTAACGGAAAAAGCATAATCTTAGAACGGCGCTCAGAGCCCAGAGGAATGTCAGCCATTTTGGAATCAACAAAGTTAGAAACAACACCATAAATATTCACTTACCTTTGATGATCTTCATCATAAGGCACTCCCAGGAATCCCAGTTCGACAATAAATGACTGATTTGTTCCATAAAGTTCCATAATTTATGTCCAAATAGCCAATAGCGTGTTCTGCCCAGTAATCCATCTTCATGAGGCGCAGGCACTTCATCCAGACAAAAACTCGAAAAGTTCTGTTACAGTCCTTTAGAAACATGTCAAACGATATATGGAATCAATCGGTAGGATGTTTTTAACATAAAACATCAATAATGTTCCAACCGGAGAATTCCTTTGTCTTCAGATAAAGCACTGGAACGCAAGGTAACTCTGTCGGGAGCCCGTGTCATGAGACCAAGGCTCTCTGCCAGACCACTGACTCAAAGAGGTCTCATGAGCCCCTCCTTTATAGTAGAATCCTCATTCAGGTTTCAAAAGACGGTTGAAAGTGGAAGCCGTAGGAAGTGCGACCTCATCCATATCTCAATGTGTATTCGGTAGGCCAAGTTTTGAAAAACTACAAACCTCAGATGTCCCACTTCCTTGTTGGATTTTTCTCAGGTTTTCGCCTGCCATATGAGTTCTGTTGTACTCACAGACATCATTCAAACAGTTTTAGAAACTTCAGAGTGTTTTCTATACAATACTACTAATAATATGCATATATTACCATCTGGGACAGAGTAGGAGGCAGTTCACTCTGGGCACGCTATTCATCCAAAAGTGAAAATGCTGCCCCCTAGCCCAAAAAGGTTAACTAATTATGTGACTTCTGAAGGTAATCGGTTAAACTAGATCTTATTTAGGGGCTTTATAGCAAAGGGGGTGAATTCAAATGCACGTTTTCCGTTTTCCGTTTTTTTTTTTTTTTTAAACAAGTAATTTTTTTCACTTCACCAATTTGGACTATTTTGTGTATGTCCATTACATGAAATCCAAATAAAAATCAATTTAAATTAAAGGTTGTAATTCAACAAAATAGGAAAAACACAAAGGGGGATGAATACTTTTGCAAGTCGTTAACGTTACGTTAATTCGATTTCTGCGAGGGTGCAGAAATTGTAGGCCAAGAGTTATTAACTGGTTGTCTTGAAACTCCAGGCTAACTGACAGGGGATCTTGGCACAGCAGTGGGCCCCAGAGATGCATCTGTACAGGCCCACCTCTGTGTGAACATGCCCTGGCCGCTATCAACCACTGCCCCGCTGCCTCTAGTACAACAAAGGCTAGGGGAGCACACCCTGAGAGACGATCGGCATGCTGTCGGCGCACGGTAGGTGGACGCTGACAGACTGGGGATCCGGCAGCCTCCTGTAGCTGTGGAAGAACTGGTATCCGCTGGTATCCACTTCTGACCTTGGTGAAGCCATCAACCTGGAAACTGGACTAAAGTTTGGCGGTGTTGGGGTGTCTGGTATTGGGAGCAGAAATGAATGCACCGGGAGCCCTTAATCAGATCCCTGCACGCCAATGGCAAAGGGCTATTATGGTCGTCAGCAGTTGGGACTGAGCAGCCCTATTGTATTTAGGAGCCACCCTGCTCACCTCAGCTGGGGAGAGGCCTAAGAAAAGGTGGCCTAAAAATTGGCCACTCACTCCTTCCTGGATAGACTACCTCACCTATCCAGAGTTCCACTTAGCGGTCAAAAAATGCTAAAGAAAATTATTCCCTTTAAACTGGCGACATGGAACATCAGAACTGTTTTGAAAACTAACGATAATAACGATAAACACCAACAAATCTGATTGCTGCAGATCTAAAACGCTACAATTGCTGCCCTGAGTGAGACCAGGTTCCTGCATGAAGGTTCCCTGAAAGTGGAGGGAGAAGGCTACACCTTCTTCTGGAAAGGTTACTCTCTGGGTGGGCAACATCAGCACAGTGAGACTGGCAATTAAGAACAGCATCTTACCCAGCCTCACCAAAACACCTGTTGGCATAAGTGAAACACTCTCCGTATCCCCCTAGCCAAAATGCGATATGCTACTCTATATAGAGCATACACACCAACGTTACCATCTGAAAATGAGTAAAATGACTGAGATGAGATGAGATGAGGCCCTTCACCGCATCCCCGGGGATGACAAGATCTTTCTGCTGGTTGACAGATCAACAGGATATGGAGCGGAGTGCTGGGTAAGCATGGTGTTGGCTAGGCATGAGACTGCTAACTTTGCTAACTCTAAGATTACCAAGCATGATCGCATCATTACTAACACCTTGTTCCAGCAGAAGAACAAATACAAAACATCTTGGATGCACCCACGGTCCAAACACTGGCACCTGATCGGTGACGTCATTGTGAGACGTTCTGACACTAATGACGCCCTGGGATGGGAAGGGGCATGCTTCCTTCAGGGTGGGGGGTTTAGGCGGGGTGGGAGGCGTGGTTTGTTTGTTTCAATATGTATGTTTCTGTATGTACATTGATCAATGAATTAATGTTATGCTATGCAAATATACATAACAAGTATAAACTAACCCAATATGTTACTTGGACTCGATAGACGCGTTACTGAAATGGTTGTTCCAGTTTAGATGCTTTAGGTAGTCTCATAGCATTATCTTCCCAACCCGGAAATCGTTCTGAATGCAGGTTGCTGGTGAATAAAAATGCTTAATGTTAGATATCTCCATTCCGGCTGGATTCCAATAAGAATAGCATAGTGTGACTTGCAGGCCTGATTTTGCCTGTAACCCATGCGTTTTAGCCCACAATATTAGAGAAAATCTAGGCCCTCAAAATAAGGCCTTATGAAATTTGTGTTGTACTGTGTTCATTTTTTATGATAATATTTTCACTTAGGATCTCACTTTGTGAAGGCCTGGTTACTGAAAATTGATAAATTCAACAACCATGTCTTTGTCACTAACTCTACAATTCACTTCGAAAAGGCACTCTTGGAAATATGCAAATAAGGCTTTACACTAAGCAGTGTCTTAATTGAACACTGAAAAGTGTGGACCAATATAGACACTGGACCAGTGTTAAATGTAACACTCTCAGTGTTGATTTAACACTCAGAAAATGTGCTGTTCAGTTCTGTTATTCCCTCTGTCTCACATGAGGTACACTGTTGGCCTGTACAAATATTGCAGAATTGCTTCCAACATTATGTTGATCACTGAAGTATTGAGTATAGCAAAATGGTGAAATAATGCTTAAGTGGCTCCTATGCTTATATCATATCTTTCCTGTGTCCAGTGATGAGAGGAGCATCTTTATGGTGATCAGACCTGCCCTCAGGTTACGATGCCAGTCTTGTTTTCACCTCATTGAACACCTGATTTACTTAACAAAAGGCACATCTCAATAGGTGGTCCAGGTAAGTCATGACATAGCATAAGTTTGGGGGGTCTTTCCTCTTTTGTTCTCTATTGTTCCTCAAGCAATGGGGAGGCGGATGACATCAATACTGCCCGTCAAACCAACTCCTTGAATGCCCTACTCCTTGACGTTGGTAATTGTGTCTAAATAACACTTTTTTGTTCAAAACATGTTTTTTACCCTTTAGTGTGTGTACTTTACTGTATTTACACTTGGGATATCACTTTTAAACAGGAAAAGTTAAAACATCACTGGAGGATGTCTTTAAAGGGAAGCTCAGTGGTGAAAGCCTTCCTCCCCTCCCCCTTGACAGAATCCATGTAAAGTACTTATGATGACTGTGACAGCGTGTAATTAGATTTTTATAGACAGTGTCATGGGTCATAACTTAGAACACTAGAGGGCTCAAAACTTTTTACTACCCTCCCTGAAGTTTAACAACCTTCCACTTCTATTCCTGCTGGACTCCTCTCGTACCCTTTCAGTTGTCATAAAGGTGCTCTCCTCCTCCCTCACCTGGCCTCCTCTAGCGGGAGAAAATATATATTTTCTAAATAAACCTCCCAATCCTCTCCGTCCTCCCCATCTCTACCCGTCACATGCACACTTTTAGAAGGGAAAAAAATGTAATTCGGCAGTTCCCATACAGTACGAGAACCCTTTTTGGTTCCAGGTAGAACCATTTTGGGTTCCATGTAGAAACCTTTCCACAGAGGGTTCTACATGGAACCCAAAATGGTTCTACATTGAACTAAAATATAAACGCAACATGTAAAGATTTGGTCCCATGTTTCATGAGCTAAAATCAAGTTCCCAGAAATGTTCCACGTTTCTCTCAAGTTTGTGCACAATCCATCCACCGGACAGTTGTGGCATATCAAGAAGCTGATTAAATAGCATGATCATTACACAGGTCCACCTCTGGGGCCCCAAAGTTTTTCCTTATCTGGTAACCTAACCAGGAAAACTCTGTACCCTTTAGGTATGACAGTGATTAATCAGTTGTAAAAAGGTTTGATACGGGCCATGATGGGACCCGTTTTTTCTAATCAGGTCACATGGTTTAAAAACAACTCTGGCCATGGGGAAGATGAAGACCCGGTCAAACTGCAGCAAATGAATTATATTTAGACTAGACTAACAGGGGGGTTTCCTCTACCCAGACACAGAGACAACAACTGATGGACAATAGAACTCACAGGGCTGAGCTTTCTTTATGCATGTTTGTATAGCACAGGCCTAAGCAACTGTAGGCCTAATAAAAAATGGACTTACAGTCTATGTCATCAATATTAAGTTGACTGATTAATTCCAGGTAATCATTTTGGATTAAAAAGGTCTAGTCAACCTAGCCAGCTCAAGTTTGCATTACAACCACATGTGATCACATTCATATTTTCTCCTGACAAACAAATGGACTTCTAGTGGTGTGGGGGCTGTGCTTTGGCAAAGTGGTTGGGGTTATATCCTCCCTGTTTGGCCCTGTCTGGGGGTATCATCGGATGGGGCCACAGTGTCTCCTGACCCCTCCTGTCTCAGCCTCCAGTATTTATGCTGCAGTAGTTTATGTGTCGGGGGGCTAGGGTCAGTTTGTTATATCTGGAGTACTTCTCCTGTCTTATCCGGTGTCCTGTGTGAATTTAAGTATGCTCTCTCTAATTCTCCCTTTCTTTCTCTCTCTCGGAGGACCTGAGCCCTAGGACCATGCCTCAGGACTACCTGGCATGATGACTCCTTGCTGTCCCCAGTCCACCTGGCTGTGCTGCTGCTCCAGTTTCAACTGTTCTGCCTGTGAATCCTGACCTGCTCACCGGACGTGCTACCTGTCCCAGACCTGCTGTTTTCAACTCTCTAGAGACAGCAGGAGTGGTAGAGATACTCTTAATGATCGGCTATGAAAAGCCAACTGACATTTACTCCTGAGGTGCTGACTTGCTGCACCCTCGACAACTACTGTGACTATTATTATTTGACCATGCTGGTCATTTATGAACATTTGAACATCTTGGCCATGTTCTGTTATCATCTCCACCCAGCACAGCCAGAAGAGGACTGGCCACCTCTCATAGCCTGGTTCCTCTCGAGGTTTCTTCCTAGGTTTTGGCCTTTCTAGGGAGTTTTTCCTAGCCACCGTGCTTCTACATCTGCATTAATTGCTGTTTGGAGTTTTAGGCTGGGTTTCTGTACAGCACTTTGAGATATCAGCTGATGTACGAAGGGCTATATAAATACATTTGATTAGATTTGATTTGACTTTAAATACATAACGTTACCAATTAGTTTACCCTGACCAGATGGACCAGACGCATATGCTGTATACAGCTGCTATCGTTAGTAGCCTACGTTTGATCAAACCGAAAAATAGTATTGTTTTCATGCCACATAGCATGTCAGATCTCTCCTGTTTAGGTGTGCCTATAATGCAACATTCATGTAAAGAGTTTTTGCTTGAGTCTGTCCAGAGTGATGATGTGTTATTACCTTTGCTAAATAAATACTGGAGGAAAGTGGAAAGCTTACTTGGGCTTGCGCAAAAAAAATCAACCTTTCTTTTTAATCTCACTTTTAATGGATGATGTGATGGATTTGATCAAATTATTCTGAATTATTTCGACATCCCAGAGAAGACAGTACAAACTTCCATATGCTCATCAGGTAAAGCGTCGTAACATTCAATTACCTCTGCAAGCTCCTTGTAGTTGACCTTGTTAGCTGAACTTTCCCACTCATCGTGCCCCTAAGTAAAAGCCAACTCTTCCCAATAAACTGCTTGTGAACCGGTTTTATTTCACTTTCTCTTTGTGTTGCGCAGTTTGAATGCACAGACGTTCATCCATAACATGATCGGTGCACCTTTCCCCAGAAAATGTAATCTGATGTGGGCAATAAATCCACTACATTTGTTGTTAGCATTAGCTAGCCATTCTGGTGGAGAAAACTGCACTCTGGTATTTAGCTAGTTAGTTCAACTTTAGTAGCAAGTAGCTATCTCGACACAAAAAATAAAGTTCTAAAACCAAGAAAACAATATATAATCTACCTCCTCCGTCTCCTGTAGTTTGAGGAAACTAATTTGAATTGAACAATATCCTAAAAATTCTCAAATATAACTCTCAACACATAGTACCCCCATAATG
Organism: Oncorhynchus mykiss; assembly: GCF_013265735.2. Taxonomy (NCBI): domain Eukaryota; kingdom Metazoa; phylum Chordata; class Actinopteri; order Salmoniformes; family Salmonidae; genus Oncorhynchus; species Oncorhynchus mykiss. Next base: position 51,971,809 of record NC_048571.1, read on the forward strand.
CTCTGTAGCACAACAAAAATACACTACCCTAGGTTCGTTCTCTTATCCTAATCCTACGATTGGATGGACAACATGTCAGTTCATATTGCAAAAGCTTTGATTGGTTGGAGGACGTCTTCCGGAAGTGGTCATAATTACCTTCTAAGTCTATGGAAGCCTCCTAGGTTTGTATTGAAGTCAATGTAGCCAGAGGAGGACGGGGAATAGCTGTCCTCCGGCTAAACCATGTTACTAGCCTAGAGTGTGTTTTTGAGACTACTGTAGACCTTCATTACAAAATAGTGAGTTTTAATCAGATATTTGGTAACGTGAACATATTTAGTATAGTTTTATCTAAAAATGATAACTTTTTGAATGTTTCATTATTTTACATTTTTCTGAATATCACTGAGTAGGATGGTCGTCCTCTTCCTCCTCTGAGGAGCCTCCACTGTTCGATGAGAACTTGGACACCATCACAACCTTACTGGACAAGGCCACAATCAACAGCAGAATCAATTTTATGCGAAGATGTCACGCTGCAAGAGGCATTTGTTGGTCACTCCAGATACAGACTGGTTTTCTGATCCCCCTACCTTTTTAAAAATAAATTATATGTGACCAAGATGCATATCTTTATTCCCAGTCGTGTGAAACCAAAGGGTTCTCCTATGGGGACAGCTGAAGAACCCTTTAAGGTTGTAGATTTTTTTTAATTCTAAGGGTGCAGGTGTTAGGAGCATATTAGGAGCATATCACCTTAGGAGCATATTCACATTTATGGGAGCCGATTGGAGCAGTAGCATTAATGGTTGGTATTTTGAGCTGTGTATTAATGAAACTAGCACATGGCACAGAACCCTGTGGGTGACATGCTGGATCCACTGTATGCCAGGGATATTAAAATCAGTCTGGTTAGGTTTATTTCTCCTCAGACAGAGTTCCTGTAGTGAAGCATTGCAGCTCACTGTGTGAATAACTGAAACCCCTTTTTCCTTGACTTGATATATTTCAATAGTGCATTTGCATCAATTTCAACCATGCTCTGATTCTACATGTCATTTCTTCATGTCATATTGCTAGGACCCCTTCCACAGAGTATGACGCAGATGGAATGGAATATCATACAAGCTGTGGATGTACGTGTGCAAATGCTTGTGACTGCGTTCTGTAATGCAGGGTAATCACTCTTCATTGTGAGTGCAGAGGAACTGCAGATTTGGCAGTTCGCTCATCGCTTGTTTGAAAAACGTATGTATGGATTTCTATCTGTCTGCCGTTCTCGTTAATGTACGTTACTTTGTTCTAATGTCAGAATAATATTTTTTTATGTGCAGCAACCAGCACTCTCAAATTAATCAGTTAGCTTTTCAAAGCAACTTAACAGACTGAAAGTCCATAATGGAGTACTTCATTATAGATTTTTTTAAATGTTCCTTTCAAGCTGCATAGAATAGAGGCTTCTTTTGATATCCATCCAGAAAAATATGGGCATCTGGGAGATGCGGAGAAACAAAACACCATTTAAATGATTTGCCTTTGAATCTTCTCTCATAAGCACTTTCTGTGAAAGTCAACAAAGTACAACTGAAGTTGACATAAGTTGTGTCTGGAGATTTCATTGAGAGGGGACTTCAAACTGAACTGACCAGAAACCCGGGTGTGTGTGTGTGCAGGGTGTGTCTTTGTGTGTGTTCATGTCTGTCTGTGTGCGTGCATGTCTATGTGCTTACATTATGTGTGTGCATGTCTGCTTCTGCCTGTGTATATGTGTGTGTGAGTGCATGTCTGTGCAAGTGTGTGTGCACATTTGTATTTTTGTATTTATGTGTGTGTGTGTGTGTTATTTTTTGTGTGTGTGTGTGTGTGTGTGTGTGTGTGTGTGTGTGTGTGGGTTATCTGGTTTGTTTGTATGGCGAACATAAAGCATTCAGCTACCAGCCCGTTACAAGGTGCCAGGGTAGATTGCTTTGGCATGGTGAGGCGTAATGCCTCTATTGGGCAAAATACATTTTGTGAATGTTAAGCCGCTGTTGCATGTATGCCTGTGATAAGCTGATCATAAACGAAAGGATTTATGATACTGCATTAAGGAGCTGCATTTATTCATTCAACTATTATTTAGTGTATAATGGTGAGGGGAAGATTTAAAGAAATACATTTTTGAAAGGATAGCAGCAGGAGGATGTAGCAGGATGTAGCATTAACAAGACAGGGAATTAAATTACTCAGGTTTAAAAAAAACATTTTTTTGCTTGGAGTGTCTTCATTTACTGAACTGATCAGAGATACGGGAGGAAGAGAGACCTCAAATGATCCATATTTTTGGCAGCAGACAGACGAGCAGTGTAAAATGATGATTCATGTAGGGCTAAGCTGATATCGGCGCTCTTTCTTTCTCTCACTCCCTGAGGCTGTGTGAATGTATTTTCACAAATCGAGGTACTGGTACCTACTGCATGTTTGTTTCCTCACTGCCAATCACTTAACCCAGTTACTGCAATGCTGTATTACTTTATCTCAGTCAAAAGTAGACATTTGGACTGGTTTGTACACCTTTGGTTTGCATTTAGATACATTACAAGGACCTGTGGTAATGTCAGTTGATGGCAAAAACAAGGACACTTCTCATAAGAAGTCCTGTCTAGGATTGCAAAGCTACCGGTAGTTTACCAAAGATTCCGGAATCTTCAGTAATTTAGGTAATTCATGTGGTGGAAAAAGTACTCAATTGTCATACTTGAGTTAAAGCCTAAAAGTATTCGGTTTTAAATATACTTAAGTATAAAAAGTAAATGGAATTGCTAAAATGTACTTAAGTATCAAAAGTACGAGTATAAACCATTTCAAAATCCTTATATTAAGCAAACCAGACGGCACCACAATGTTATGTATGTATTTATTGGCAGATAGGCAGGGGCACACGCCAATACTCAGACATAATTTACAAACTAAGCATTTGTGTTTAGTGAGATCAGAGGCAGTAGAAATGACCAGGGATGTTCTCTTGACAAGTGTGTGAATTGGACCATTTTCCTGTCAAAATGTAACAAGTACTTTTGGGTGTCAGGGAAAATGTATGGAGTAAAAAGTACATTTTTTTCTTTAGGAATGTAGTGAAGTAAAAGTAAAAGTTGGCAAAAATATAAATAGTAGTGTATTGATACCTCTCCAAAATATTTTTATTTAAGTACTTTACACCACTGGGTAATTAACTTAACTTTGGTAATTTATACTTGAATCACTTTTGAAAAAGTATGAATATATAGTATTGATTTGTTTATTTCTGTGTCCATAATATTCATGAGTTTCTACTAGATAAACCGTATGGTTAAAGGTAAAATAGCCTAATTAATAAAAAAGGCATCCAATCAACAATGGCATTATTTTCTATTAACTCTGCAACTCTTCCCTACTATTGCATTTTTTCACAACAGCACATTGACAACAAATACATATTGACATAGTAAAATAAATAAGTGTGTAAAAATATATATATATATATATATATATATATATATATATATATATATATATATATATATATATATAGATATATTGCTGAAATCATCATATTAAACACCAAATGTATGGTTTGTATGTAGGATAATGTTTTACAGCTTTGTCATGAATTTTTTTTTTTTAAATATCTTATTTTATATATTTTACATGTAATAAGGCCACACAGAGGGCCAGAGATAATTATATACACCTGTAAAAATCAAGTACCCAAAAGTGCCACTAGATGTCTTGTGCTAGAGTACGTAAAATCCTTGAAAGATGCCAAAATTCTGGTAGTTTAATGATAAACTTTGAAGGTTTCAAGTAATATACTCTCCCTTTGCAGCCCTAGTCCTGTCACCATAATCTTCAGACTTTTGAGACTAGAAAAAAGGTACCATATGCTGCAAGGACGATATCTTGCGAATGCCCTGGTAAAGGAATAAAATAATCATTTTGTTGGTTGTGTAAATATTCATGCTTGTTTCTGACAATGTTCTGTGTAGAAATCGAGGACACTCCTCCATACATGAACGCCTGCAATTTTTTTTAGTTGTATTATGTGGAATTAGGTTTGGGTGGTATCCAGATTGTCATACCTTCATACCATTCCTGTACCATACCGGGGTATACGGTATTACCGGCAGTGCATTCAAGTGTCTCTATTTCTTTCCAAACAGCTTCTTTTTTTTAAAAAACAATTGATGCAGCAGGGATCTTGATCCAGGCAGGGATTGATTGTCTATGCGTTATACAAGAAGCTTGATGTTGCAAGCTAGCCACTTAGTGTGTGCCACGCTAGTGTTAGCAAGGGCTACAGTGACCCCCTCATACCGCTAATGCTGATATTATGCAAAGCTCCAGATTTCTAACTGAGTCCCTCTGACAGGCTAATTGCCTTGACAGCTCTTGTTAGAGATGTTTTATGGGTGTGCAGCGGAGGCTCCCAGAGTCAGGCCCGTGTGATTCCATGCCAGGCAGCTTGCCTGGCGGAAGTGGGGTGGGGGGGGGTCAGGTGCAACTCCCTGGAGGGGGAGGGGTATCCAGGGCTGGGTCTGGGTTCGGCGGAGGTCTTTAGAATAGTCAGCAGCTGGGATGTTGGCATGCTGTCAGATCCTTGTGTCCCCCTGACCCCTCCGTTGCCCGGTGCATCTAGATGAGGTAAGTCGTGCAGTAGCGTGAGGTCACAGAGGCACTGTCATTAGAGGGGAGGTCAGAGAGCTATAATCACTTACATCTTAAAAAGGCTGCTTCCTGACAGCCACACCACAGGTAGTCATACATCATACGGGACTGGCTAGCTGTTGATGCCTGTTTCCCCTCCCTCCCTCACTGTCTCTGGCCATTGTGTGAATCCATGCAGCACTACTGCAGCGTAGTTATCTGTTTATAATGTAAGAGATGGAGTATTTTTTACATGATAGATGTGTGAACTTGTATTATGGATGGCTATTATTTATTTAGCTGAATGTTAGGATAGAAAACAGCACTTAAACCAGACTGTTATTTTAGGGATACTAGAGTTGATGCATGTGCCTTAGTCTTAATGTGTTTATTTCAATTGTTTTTTATCATGGGTTGGTCGTTGTGTGTTCCGTCATTGTAAGTAATTTTTTAATTTAATTTTTTAATTTCACCTTTATTTAATTTAACCAGGTAGACCAGTTGACAACAAGTTCTCATTTACAACTGCGACCTGGCCAAGATAAAGCAAAGCAGTTCGAGAAAATCAACACAGAGTTACACATGGGATAAACAAATGTAGTCAAGAACACAATAGAACAATCTGTAGTTTGTAGATGAAGTAAGGAGGTAAGGCAATAAATAGGCCAATAGTGGCAAAGTAGTTACAATTTAGCAAATTACACTGGAGTGATGTATGTGCAGATGAGGATGTGCAAGTAGAAATAGTAGTGTGCAAAAGAGCAGAAAAACAAATATGGGGATGAGGTAGGTAGTTGGTTGGATGGGCTACTTACAGTGTACAGCTACAGCGATCGGTAAGCTGCTCTCACAGGTGCATTGATGATGCATGCTGTGCTACAACAATTTCCCAAATTGGGATTAAAAAAGTAATACTCTACTCTACTTTCTACTCTACTCTCTTAAAATAAATGTTTCAACTGGGATCCTGGCTGATCAGGTTATATCAGCCAGACTAACCCCATTATAAATGGTGTCTCACCAGGTTAGGCTTTGTTTTTTACACCAACCACCACTGTGATGAAAGCATCTATGTGACCTATCAATAAAACATACTACACAGGGTTCTTCTTCTTCTTCTTTGACTACCGATGATGGGTCTTCTCTCTAGCATGTTTGTTCAAGGGTAAATCCATTTGAATTCAATCACTTTGTGACAGCATCCCTTTTAATTTATACAAAACTTTCCGTACTTGTTTTCCCATGGAAGAAGTGGTCAGAGAGTGACTTTTTTTGACCTGAACGCCAAAACATTCAGAGGATAGAGTTGCTCAAAGTTGGCCCATTTTGCATACCCCACCATACCATAACATATTTGGGGTGACAGGGTAGCCTAGTGGTTCGAGCCTTGGACTAGTAACCGCAAGGTTGCAAGTTCAAATCCCCAAGCTGACAAGGTACAAATCTGTCGTTAACCTCTTAGAGCTCTAGGGGCGCTATTTCATTTTTGGATAAAAAACGTTCCCGTTTTAAGCGCGATATTTTGTCATGAAAAGATGCTCGACTATGCATATTCTTGACAGTTTTGGAAAGAAAATACTCTGAAGTTTCAGAATCTGCAAAGATTTTGTCTGTAAGTGCCCCAGAACTCATTCTACAGGCGAAACCAAGATGATGCATCACCCAGGAATTAGCAGAATTTCTGAAGCTCTGTTTTCCATTCTCTCCTTATATGGCTGTGATTGCGCAAGGAATGAGCCTACACTTTCTGTCGTTCGCCCAAGGTCTTAGCAGCATTGTGACGTATTTGTAGGCATATCATTGGAAGATTGGCCATAAGAGACTACATTTTCCAGAGGTCCGCCCAGTGTCCTTTGTCTAAATTTGTGCGTAATCTTCAGGTGCGGTCATTTTCTCCTGGGATTCAGGAGAGAAAGCATGTGTCCAAGAACGATGTATCAATGAAGAGATATGTGAAAAACACCTTGAGGATTGATTCTAAACAACGTTTGCCATGTTTTCAGTCGATATTATGGAGTTAATTTGGAAAAAAGTTTGCGTTTTGAGGACTGAATTTATGGATTTTTTTTGGTAGCCAAATGTGATGTATAAAACGGAGCTATTTCTAATACACAAGGAATCTTTTTGGAAAAACTGAGCATCTGCTATCTAACTGAGAGTATCCTCATTGAAAACATCAGAAGTTCTTCAAAGGTAAATGATTTTATTTGAAGGCTTTTATGTTTTTGTTAATGTTGCGTGCTGGATGCTAACGCTAATGCTAACGCTAAATGCTAACGCGAAATGCTAACTCTAGCTAGCTACTTTTACACAAATGATTGTTTTCCTATGGTTGAGAAGCATATTTTGAAAATCTGAGATGACAGTGTTGTTTACAAAAGGCTAAGCTTGAGAGATGGCATATTTATTTCATTTCATTTGCGATTTTCATAAATAGTTAACGTTGTGTTATGCTAATGAGCTTGCTGATTTACACAATCCTGGATACAGGGGTTTTTTCATAGCTAAACGTGACGCAGAAAACGGAGCGATTTGTCCTAAACAAATAATCTTTCAGGAAAAACTGAACATTTGCTATCTGAGAGTCTCCTCATTGAAAACATCTGAAGTTCTTCAAAGGTAAATGATTTTTTTGAATGCTTTTCTGTTTTTTTGTGTAAATGTTGCCAGCTGAATGCTAATGCTAAATGCTACGTTAGCCATCAATACTGTTACACAAATGCTTGTTTTGCAATGGTTGAGAAGCATATTTTGAAAATCTGAGATGACAGTGTTGTTAACAAAAGGCTAAGCTTGAGAGCTAGCATATTTATTTCATTTCATTTGCGATTTTCATGAATAGTTAACGTTGCGTTATGGTAATGAGCTTGAGTCTGTATTCACGAACCCGGATCCGGGATGGGGAGATCAGAAAGGTTAACCCACTGTTCCTAGGCCGTCATTGAAAATAAGTATTTGTTCTTAACTGACTTGCCGAGTTAAATAAAGGTACAATATCCATGTCTTCATCACTGGAAAAGATAAATGTTTTATTTTGATATAATTTAAAAGCTTAGACAGTGTTGTCAAACTTTTTTAGTATTTCACACTACTATTTCACACCAAATGAGAGTTTTGTATTGTGCCTGCCATCATTTGAGACACAACATGCTCTTGAAAACAGGGTGGGTGTCATTTCATTCATATAAATATAATTCATAGAATGGACCTATCCCTTTAGACCACTGCAATTTAGCTGGTACTCCATTGAAATGTAAATTAAATTGACATTTTAACTTCAAATTTCTACCACGTAGATGACCGCCGGTCCACCCGCTGTCTAGTTTCAACTTAAATGGTTATGTCAATAGGTTTCCTATGGAGACTTGATAGTACAATTTAAAACGACAGATGTTCCCATTCAAGTCAACATTCTCTGATGTGTGGACCTCCAACCATCTTTGTAGTACCATAGAGCGTTGAAATATCTATTTTATTCCCAGTTTAGTGCATTTATCAGCCAAAACAGGACACCCACCCTTTCTTCAAAAGCATGTTGTGTCTCAACCGGTGGCGGGAACAACACACAAACGTTAGGGTCTAAGCTTTATGCAAATAAGAAATATATTTAAGCATTTTCAGATAATTGATTTTAAAGGTAAAAAGCGTTTTAACCGTTTATATTTTCCAGTAATGAAGACATGGACGTCTCGTGGTATGGTGGGGTATGCCAAATTGATCAACTTATCTTTGGAATGAGCATTTCTAAAATGGGCAAATATGTATAGAAGGTTTCGTTCAAATCAAAAGGGGTTCTGTCAAAAAGTGATTGAACTCAAATGGATTTACCCTAAACTAAATGGTGTTGTGTGTGTGCATGCTCGTGGGTCTGTGTATCTCTGTGTGTACCTGTATGTATTTCTTCTCTGTATCATCATTCACAGGTGTTCATTCAAAACACGCTTTGTTTTCTTACCTCCCTGTGTCTACCCTGACTGGATAGGATAGGATAATTGGTATCTGAGAGACTGTGTGTTTTCTCATCCAACATGGCGAACAAAATCTACAACCCACAACGGCTGCTGTCTAACAAGCGATGCATGCGAATACTGCTCCGTCTCAGCCTGTAGAGATTAATAATGGGTTGGTGGGCTGCGAAGCGAGACTGTGCCGCTTCTGATGAGGAGCCACTGTTTATTAATTGTGACCTCTCGCTTCCAGGGGTTCATGCCTGATAATGTATGACATGAATTATGGAAGATGGACCCATTTCAGAGCCAGCCCACCCCCCGGATGTTTTCGGGGGTCGGGTTGAGCGTTTGTGTGTGTGACAGGCGTTATTGGAGAGACAGGGCGCTAATTCGTGTAACATGACAGAACGAGATGGAACACAACAAGAGGAAGATGGCGTGGCGTCTCCTGACAGGCCTGCTTGTGGAAATGTCCTCCATTTTGTTTTCAGAACACATCAGGAGATGTCACCAAGGCCCCAGGGTTCCATAAAAGCAAGCTTTCCACTGTGCTCAGTGGACACTTTCAGTATTGCAGTTAACTGAAGTCGATCCCAAAAAGACAATTCCCATCGACGTTCCCATAGAGAAGTCTAATCAGAACATTTCTAAAAATACACTTTTGTGATCACCTTTGTGCCCAAAATATCTATTGAATTATTCAAGAATTTTTTTCCAAGACATTAACATTCTAGATTAATCCAATATCTGTCATGTTTCTGGATGACGTGATGACGTTGTTGCTGCTCCAGTGTGCACTGAGTGCTTGTCATTATCGGCTCTGTAAAGCAGATGGCAACCACAACAAACGTGAGTATATTACGCTGAAAAAAAACATCTGTCAATCTTAGATTCGGTCTCTGTTTCATACAGTATATAGCTCAATGGATGTCATAGAAAGATGGCAATTAGCCTCTCTCTCTAAACGGTCTAATGTCATTCAGGCCACCTCTGTGACATAGGGATTTAAAATGAGACCCCCTTCTCTCATCAATAGTCATCCATTGTGTTATGAACATTAACGAGAGGAACAATATTGAAAGTTCCCTTGCATCCTATCTATTTTCTTCCAGGGCTGTTTCTCCATGAGAATGGGTCTATTAGACAGCACCAGGGTGGTTTGATGAAGAACAGAGCTGCCTGTCTAACTGGTGGAAAGATAAGTGATTGTCATTTATACCCAATGGGAAGTGTACTCCCTGTTCACCCACGACTGCATGGCCAGAAACGACTCCAACACCATCATTAAGTTTGCAGACGACACAACAGTGGTAGCCTGATCACCGACAACGATGAGACAGCCTATAGGGAGGAGGTCAGAGACCTGACTGGGTGGTGCCAGAATAACAACCTATCCCTCAAAGTAACCAAGACTAAGGAGATGATTGTGGACTACAGGAAAAGGAGAACTGAGTACGCCACCATTCTCATCGACGGTGCTGTAGTGGAGCAGGTTGAGAGCTTCAAGTTCCTTGGTGTCCATATCACCAACAAACTTGAACGGTCCAAACACACCAAGACACTCGTGAAGACAAAGCCTATTCCCCCTCAGGAAACAAAAAAGATTTGGCATGGGTCCTGAGATCCTCAAAAGGTTCTACAGCTGCAACATCGAGAGCATCCTGACCGGTTGCATCACTGCCTGGTACGGCAATTGCTCGGCCTACGACAGCAAAGCACTACAGAGGGTAGTGCCTACGGCCCAGTACATCACTGGGGCTAAGCTGCCTGCCCTCCAGAACCTCTACACCAGGCAGTGTCAGAGAAAGGCCCTAAAAATTGTCAAAGACCCCAGCCACCCCAGTCATAGACTGTTCTCTCTACTACCTCATGGCAAGCGGTACCGGAGTGCCAAGTCTAGGACAAAAAGTAAGCATTTCACTGTAAGGTTGTATTCCTGTTACCTGTTGTATTCAGCGCACGTGACAAATAAACTTTGATGTGATTTGATTTAAAGAAGGCCGCTCATTTAATAAATTCCTCACAAACACAGCAAAATAATTGACTTATTATGGATTGTTTCCTGCTGAAATGATGCTTCATTTGTGAGTGATGCCTAAGCTCTATAGTTACTGTTATGTTTTCAGATGTTTCATTTTGATGAAAAAGACAAAAACAACTTTCAAGGAATCATGGGAAGGATGAGGTCAAATAGAGCACAAGCCAATTGCAGATGTCTTGGCCAATCATAGTGACTATAGGGGGGATTCTACGAAGCTAATATATGGAATTGTTTTAAGATGGTCATACCAAGGATCATTTATTTTTTTGATTTTGAATTGTAGGACCCTTGTAGGTATCGACTTCTTTTTAATACTTTTTTTTGTGGGGATGAAACATTTAACATGGAAATTGGCCTTGCTTCCCACAGTTGTGTCATGTTGGCCTCGATGTCCTTTGGGTGATACACACAGGAAACTGTGAATACCCCAGCAGCGTTGCAGTTCTTGACACACTCCAACTGGTGTGCCTTGAACCTACTACCATACTAAATATTTTGTTTCACCTATTCACCATCTTAGCACACATAGACAATCCATGTCTCAATTGTATCAAGGCTTAAAAAGTATTCTTAAATCTGTCTCCTTCCCTTCATCTACACTGATTGAAGTGGATTTAACAGGTGACATCAATATGGGATCATAGCTTTGACCTGGATTCACCTTGTCAGTCTCTGTCATGGAAAGAACTGTGTACACTCAGTTGATACAGTACTTCCATTCACTACCGGGTGATCGTCAGAGACGTCGTTTGAGGCTTGTGGGCGCCGTACAGCAAAACAGTGTGTTTGAGAGAGTATCATCTTTCCAAAGAGTGGTCATATTAGTTTGGACGCTACAGACGTTTTTATGAGAAAATACATTTTCTGAATGTCTCAAGGTCTGACAAACACCGCTGCAGCTCGGCCATCTTCTACCGCAGACGGCTGCCATTGGCGGATGTGGTAGATTGAGCCCATGAAAAAAAAAAAAGATCTACCAACACAGATGGATTTTGATGGGAATGTTGTTATTATGCTAATTAGATGTCCACGGGCACGCGGACATCGATTCTAGGAGCAGAAACACAGGCTATTTTGGGATCCCTGTCTCCTCAGTGGTCCACACTGGTGGATGGGCGGGGGATTGTACATTATCCCAGCTGTTGTTTGTCCCTGTGGACTTTCTCCCCTCTCTCTGTCTGTGTGTGGTGGACATTGCTCCAGGCTACAAACACCAGACATGGATGCCAGTAAATCTACAGAAACACCCTGTCAGGAAGAAATGGGATTTTACATACACACACACACGCTCTGCCTCAGGGCCCCTGCTTCCTCAGTAGCTCCTGATATGAGCCACATTGTCTGGTAGGGTACTGTGACAGTGTGGTATGGTGTTGTCTGGTGTGGTAGCTTCTGCCTGGGTGTCTGGCATTTTTGACAGGCCAGGCACTCTCTCTCCTCCCCGACAGGGGCCTTGCCAAGCAGCAATGGGGGAGGAGAGAGGGGGGGGCATCATCTGGATGTCCGCTCCTGTCTCCCCACTGCTTCTAATCCCTGTCTGATTACGGCGGATGGCGTGGCGGTAGTGGCTGTACGATTGATCTCTCGTTATCTGAGCGGATGCGCTGGTGATTGATGAGCACGTGCAGGAGGTGCCTGCGCTACTGTCCCGGCTCTTATCTGGCCCCCGCTGCCGACGAAAATGCAGCCAGAGCCTCAGCCTGAGCCTTAGCGTGTGGCAAAAGGGGCCGAGGGAAGGATGATGGACTGCCTGCTTGGTGCCCCCCTTCTCCTGTCTCTGGATTAGGCTGGGGCTGGAGCTGTGTTTGGGGCTGAAGCTGGAGGCTCAGCAGCGACTGGAACTGAGTTTGGGGCTGCAGTTGAAACACAGTAGTGGCTGGAGCTGCATCTGGGGCTGGGGCTGAGGGGTAGCTGGAGCTGTGGCGGATGCTGGTCCTGGTGATGAGGCATGGGGGAGGAGTGGAGCTGGACCACCCAGTCTGGTAGGCAGGGAAACAGCCACAGAGTCAGGGAGGCAGGGATTGAGGCCGGAAGGGAGGCAGGCTCTACAAGACCTGCAGCTGTGTCTGCTCATAAAAGACAGACCATCCAGCCACAGATCGGTTCCCTGTGCTACACAAGCACAATTTGCAATGGCTAATTACTGTTAATGGATCATCTGATGAAATGGAAATCAAACCGGGGAAGGACAGACAGACTCTCCAAATGATATACGGTTGGCACATTACGTTGGCAAGTTGTGCTGACAGGAGACAGGGTGATTGAGAGAACAGACAATGACAACAGCTCCATAATGAAGTGGTGCTACATTCCCTCATTATGAGAAGAGGAGGGTAAAGAGTGCCAGGAGTGGACCACACCTGTCCAGCAATACCCCTCTGAGTGTCACAGCTGCAGGATCTAGTTTCTGAATCCAGCATCTCTGTCCAGCTCTATAAAAGAAAGGAAGGAGGTTGCATTAAAAAAGACTGGTTACTCATTCCTATTCTTAGACAGAAGAGATTTTGAAATGAACACAAAACTACAGACAGATGACATGATGCTAGGACATTCCGCAATAATCTTTAAACCCCCCCCCCCCCCCTCTCTCATAAGTCTTTGTTTGGTTTTTCATTTTTCTCTCCACATCACTATCCAGCTTTCCTCTCCCTCTCTTCGTTCCTTTGTCTATGATCTAGCGGAAAGAGCACTGCGGTAACTATTAGCTGAAGGGTATTTCTGAATCGATGGGCATGCCTAGTCTGCAGTATACAAAACCCCATTCCCTTTGTCTGCGTATCGATACACACGACTAACGACTACACACGCACAGATGTGTGTGAGTGCACAAAATAATCCTGAAAAGTATTTTTAAGGCTAAAGAAGCACTGAATTGCTCACCTGTGAGAATTGAACTGTAGTTGTACTGCTTCAAGCTCAACTAGAGTGCTTTCCATGTCTGGATGTTAATTAAAGGAGCCTGAGGATTGGACTGTCAAGAGCGTTTTTTATTGAACACTGTTTGTATGTTCAGCTTGTGTCATGTGATGGTTCAGCCCACAGTTTTGTATCTTCCCATCTCATCAGATTCTTGAGAGGCAACATTGGCCTTGATCATTTACTTCCATCTCTTTCACATGGTCTTAGTGTACCTTCAAGCAGTGGCATTGAATGTAAATGCACATCCACATCCTCAAATCATGTTGAACTAGAACACATTAATACAGTATTGTACTGTTATAAGTCCCCAGCTTTAGGTGTTACTTTAGTTCTCAGGGCTCCTGTATGAATTATTTCTCCATTTCTCTTTGAACTTCACAGACAAAGCAATTAATGCAAATGTATTGCACAGATTGCAGATATGCTGGGAAGATCCAGATTGCAAGGAATCTGATTATTTGTCCCACTGTCCTTGGTGTGAAAAATAATACAAACTGTGCAAAAAATTATCCCCTCTCTTTTGTATGATTGTGAGAGAGGAGGGGAGAGTGAGAGAGAGAGAAAACAGAGAAATGATTGGTGATGGAGCATTGCATTCCACAGTTCATTAGCAGGAGAACACATTATTTACCCAATATTACAGTGAGACATAATGCTTGTACTGATGCGAGATGATGATGTCTTATTTCAGTGATGATAAACAGCCACTCCCTCTCCCAGTCCACTCACAGACTATCCAAACCAATCATATTGCAGCTCCCGGGCCGACCGTGGATCAATTACATTTTCAGCAGGACAATTTTTCTTCCACTGATTTTATTCTCTCTCCATTCCCCTCCAACGCTCTCTGTTCTTAGGGCTTCAGCTGTGCGGGCCTGGGGATGATGCTCAGTCATACACAATAAAGCCCCTTTTTCCTGCTCTGTCTCCCACAGCTCTGGAACCAAGTAAATCTGTCCGCCACATTAGTTTATTTAAAGGAGTCCGGCTGGGCTCCACACTCTCTCTCTCCTTAGTGGTGTGGTGTGTGGTATGGTACCCAGTACGTATGTGTGGTAGAGCCTGCGCTGAGCCGCGATGTGTACCCAGTATTGATCCAAGGTAATGAGCACAGAGAGAGCGTGGGGCTGGCAGGCCAGTGCACAGCGGCCCAGGGAGATGAATGGGACATTAATTGACTGAGACAATACAAATAATTTGGGACTGTAGGACAACATTAAGATTGATGGCTGCTTTGGCTGCGTAGTGAAATAGCTCCTAGTTTTAGTAGTGTAGGTTTGATTGCTCCCAGGAAGGCGTTTGGAAGTAGGGAAAGGACTGTAAAATGCATGACAGTGAGAGAGACGGGAGGGAGTGAGAAAGAGTAAAGAAGATAGAGAGAAGGGCAGGGAGTAAAAGCGAGTGGGACAGAAGGAGAGAGAGAGCAGAGGGGAGAATGGAGCTTGCACGAAGAGAAGGAGAAAACCAGGAGGGTTGATTCACCTATAGAGGGCAGGCTGCTCCAGCTCCAATGTATTTTATCCCTTATTTAAAATGGATTACGTTAGTTGTACATTATGCACTATATACTGGAACTGTTAATTACTTTTGGAATAAAGAAATGTGTGAACACATCTACTTCGGCTCTTGGAGTGATCTTCTAACAGGAACATCAGTTTAATAATAATTTTAACACAGAACTTGTGAAGAACAGTACTGTAGATGCAAACTTATATTCTAAGTTCAATTCGTTATGTAAACAAATAAACTTTTTTAGATACTATACTCACATATAGGTTGCGTATTGACCGAAGACAGAAGAGGACCTCCAGAATATGTAGACTATTATGAATTTATGTTGTACTGTCACACCCTAACCATAGTTTGCTTTGTATGTTCTCTGCACTCCCTTCTTTCTCAATCAGAGGCAGGTGTTAGTCATTGTCTCTGATTGGGAACCATATTTAGGTAGCCTGTTTGGTGTTGGGTTTTGTGGGTGATTGTTCCTGTCTCTGTGTTTGCACCAGATAGGGCTATTTTAGGTTTTCACGTTTCTTGTTTTTGTTAGTCTGTTCATGTATAGTTTTCTACATTAAAGAACCATGAATAGAAACCACGCTGCATTTTGGTCCGCCTCTCCTTCAAGTCAAGAAAACCGTTACAGAATCACCCACCACAACAGGACCAAGCGGCGTGGTAACGGGCAACAGCAACAGCAGCGAAAAGAGGAATGGACATGGGAGGACGCTTTGGACGGCAAGAATATGGACTATACTACTTGGGAGGAAATAGACAGGTGGGCGGTTGACCCAGGAAGAGTGCCGGAGCCCGCCTGGGATTCGCTGGAGCAGTGCGAAGAGGGGTATAGGAGAATGGAGAGACAAGCACGGCGGCGCGGTAGGAAGCCCGAGAGTCAGCCCCAAAAATGTATTGGGGGCGGCACACAGGAAGTGTGGCGAAGCCAGGTAGGAGACCTGCGCCAACTTCCTGTGCTTACCGGGGGGCTAGAGAGACCGGGCAGGCACAGTGTTATGCTGTGGAGCGCACGGTGTCTCCAGTGCGGGTGCATAGCCCGGTGCGGTACATACCAGCTCCTCGTATCGGCCGGGCTAGAGTAAGCATCGAGCCAAGTGCCATGAAGCCGGCTCTACGCATCTGGTCTCCAGTGCGTCTCCTTGGGCCGGCTTACATGGCACCAGCCTTGCGCACGGTGTCTCCGGTTCGCCTGCATAGCCCAGTGCGGGCTATTCCACCTCGCCACACTGGCAGGGCGACCGGGAGCATTCAACCGGGTAAGGTTGGCCCAGCCCTCCGGTGGCAGCTCCCCGCACCAGGCTTCCTGTGCGTGTCCTCGGCCCAGTACCACCAGTGCCAGCACCACGCATCAGGCCTACAGTGCGCCTCGCCTGTCCAGCGCTGCCGGAGCCTTCCTCCTCTCCAGCGCTGCCGGAGTCTCCCGCCTCTCCAGCGCTGCTAGAGCCTTCCTCCTCTCCAGCACTGCCGGAGTCTCCCGCCTGTTCGGCGCTGCCAGAGCTCCTGCCCCTCAGTCCAGAGGCGCTAGAGCCCCTTATCCAGAGGTGCCAGAGCTACTCAATCCAGCGCTGCCAGAGCCTTCCTCTCCAGCGTTGCCGGAGCTTCCCGTCTGCCCAGCGCCGTCTGAGCCGCCCGTCTGCCCAGCGCCGTCTGAGCCGCCCGTCTGCCCAACGCCGTCTGAGCCGCCCGTCTGCCCAGCGCCGTCTGAGCCGCCCGTCTGCCCAGCGCCGTCTGAGCCGCCCGTCTGCCCAGCGTCGTCTGAGCCCGCCAGTGCCGCCAGTCTGCCCAGCGCCGCCAGTGCCGCCAGTCTGCCCAGCGCCGCCAGTCTGCCCAGAGCCGCCAGCGCCGCCAGTCTGCCCAGAGCCGCCAGTGCCGCCAGTCTGCCCAGAGCCGCCAGTGCCGATAGGGCTGTTTTAGGTTTTCACGTTTCTTGTTTTTGTTAGTCTGTTCATGTATAGTTTTCTTCATTAAAGAACCATGAATAGAAACCACGCTGCATTTTGGTCCGCATCTCCTTCAAGTCAAGAAAACCGTTACATGTACTAAATGGAGACTTGTGATAAATCAAGAGAAGACCCAGATTGTTCATTTCAGAAAGAAGGGAGTGCAGAGAAGTGCACACTACTTTTGTTTCGGAACAACCCCATTATTCTACACTGGGCTCTATAAATACCTTGGTTTCACTATGGATGAAAACATGACATTTGAAGATGGCATTGGATAACTGGCAGATTCGGCAGGTAGAGCCTTGGGGTTAGTGTTAAACAACATGAAAATATGTAAGGATCTTGGTTACTGTGCTTACTCTCAGCTGTACAAATCAAATGTGTGTCTAGTGATGGACTATGCTGCTGGAGAAGGGGGATCAAGTGCGTACTAATAGTACCAATGTTCAAAACAGAGCAATCCACTGTTTTCTTGGTGTGTCTAAACTGACTCAAAACCTGGCCATGTGTGGAGATATGGGTTGGGAACCATGTGTGGAGATATGGGTTGAGAACCATGTGTGGTTTGACAAACTGACATGGCAAGTCTATGGAACAGACTGGTAAATATGCTACAACACAGAATAAACAAAAAAAGTATTCGACCTTGGGACCTTACGCATATCTGTGGGCTAGAAAATTGTTATACATTTTTGTGAAACTGACAAATCACCATGTGGTCCATCCACAAGGAAAAATTGGCAGTTGATGTTTTGTTCAAACCTAAACTTGGAATGTACACTCTCATCAAAGAGAACTACACCCCTGAACCATATGTCCGCCTGGACCTAACAAAAAACAAAGGTTAGTTTGTGCACAACAGATCCGGCACCCTCCCTCTGGCTATTGAGACGGGTAGATTTAACAGACTGACTGAAGGGAAGAACATTTGCGTTCTGTGTGATCTTCGGTAAATCTTAAATGAAATCCATTTTGTGTTTTTTTGCCCTTGTTACTGCCCTTTCATGTTTTTTTTTGTAAACAATTTGGTGATAACCTTGAAGTATTCTGGTTATGGGATGAGCAGAAGCTTACATTTTGTTTTAACAGGGAGTGTTCGAGATTGCCCAGTTTGTTCATAATGCCTGGAGGAGAAGGACAAATGTACTGTTTGTGTACCGAGGCTAGATGGTAGCTGTATTGTTCATGATTATTGTTTGTGTCACGTTCTGACCTTAGTTCCTTTGTTTTGTCTTTTGTTTTAGCATGGTCAGGGCGTGAGTTGGGTTGGTTGTCTATGATTTTCAATTTCTGTGTTTGGCCTGGTATGGTTCTCAATCAGAGGCAGCTGTCAATCGTTGTCCCTGATTGAGAACCATATTTAGGTAGCCTGTTTTCCATTGTGTTTTGTAGGTGGTTGTTTCCTGTTTAGTGTTTTTGTTTCACCTTACAGGACTGTGTGTTTGTCGTGTTTGTTGTTTTGTCTAGTGTTGCATATTTCATTAAATAATATGAACACGCTGCACCTTGGTCCTCCTCTCCTTCCCCAGACGACAAGCGTTACAGTGACTACACATTTTTTGAATGCATTTGCTGTTTATTTTGGTTATGTTTTGATTATATTGTGCCCAATTTGTCAGGGCATGGACTGTCTTGAAAGAGTTTAACAGGGATACTGGCCCATGTTGACTCCAATGCTTCTCCCAATTTATTTTTTATTTTTTTATTTTTCTATTTTATTTTTCTATTTTATTGTTTCTAGAAAATATATATTTTTAGGCAGATAAGATAAGTCAGATAAGAACAATTTCTACTTCACAATGTCGGTCTAGCATGGCCAAAAACGGATGACGCTGAGTAAATTGTGCGCCAACCTATGGTACTCTCAATCACTGCCGGATGTGATACAGCCTTTATTCGAACCAGGGATTGTAGTGACACCTCTTGCACTGAGATCAGTGCCTTAGGTGTGGCGGCAGGTAGCCTAGTGGTTAGAGCATTGGACTAGTCACTGAAAGGTTGCTAGATCGAATACCGAGCTGACAAGGTAAAAATCTGTCTTTCTACCCCTGAACAAGGCAGTTAACTAACTGTTCCTAGGCGTCACTGAGAATAAGAATTTGTTTCCTAACTGACTTGCCTATATATAATGTAAATGAATACATAATGTCATACATATGTTGCAATTCAGGAGCTTACATGTTTAAAAGATTGTGTAGTCATGAACATTTTGACCCCTCCTAATCACATGGTATATTATTTAAGTGATGTGATCATGCCTCAGCAGTTTTAGTTATTCTCAAGCCATCATTCAAACTACATTTTGTGAATGTTGATATTGATACTTGTCTCTGTCAACCAAGTATATCAGCCCCTCATTAGTAATACCAGTGATTAAAACCAGCTCCACTTGTTTCAAACCTGTACCTGTTATGCAGCCTGCTTAATTTATAATCCTGTTCAGCTCATCTCAAAGCCTGTTTGTGTGTTGAGAAACCAGTAGTCCCCGAGCTCAGGCAGAAGAGGTATAGATATAAACGTCAAACTCTTGGTATGTAGCTGGATAGCATCTGTAAGTGTATGTAACCTGACAGCTTCCCATGGGCCAGCTAGTAAGAGAGTGAGTAGTGTGGCCCTACATTATGAATAACTCTCTCACATCCGCACAGGGCCTTGATCCTACTAATAATGCTGATATATTCCAAAAAGTCGTATCT
Organism: Oncorhynchus mykiss; assembly: GCF_013265735.2. Lineage (NCBI taxonomy): Eukaryota > Metazoa > Chordata > Actinopteri > Salmoniformes > Salmonidae > Oncorhynchus > Oncorhynchus mykiss. Next base: position 51,991,517 of record NC_048571.1, read on the forward strand.
TAAACATGGTTATTAAAACGATTCATGTGACAATAGCACAGGGAGATGTCACATTAGTTGCAGGCGTACAGTACATTATGCTAGTGTTTGGTTTATTCGGATCCCCATTAGCTTTTGCCAAAGCAGCAGCTATTCGTCCTGGGGTTCAGTAACACACTGCTGTAGTGCAAGAAGAAGATGTTCTTCTTTTTCTCCCAGGATCAGAGTTGTCTGAAGTGTGTGCACAGGGTTTAACCCCGAGAGTCAATTACATAGGTTATTATTGGGATAAGACAATAACCACCCAGACAATCCATGCATAGGTTTTCTGCTCCACTATGATAGCATTTCCAGATATTTTAGAGCCCTTTCCCAATGCACCTATTAGTGAAACAGGCTTTGTTAAACACAGGGGTTGTGGTGGGCCTCCTAATGAAAGAAGTTCCCATTGGTCTGTGGGCTTACTTGCAGTGTGAAACTAATAAAACTGGGGCTGTGTAATAAGGGAGACAGAGGTAGCGGCCCAGAGTGAACTCTAGATTTATTGTATTAATCTGTGGAAGTAAGAGATCTGTAATGCAGATAGCTGGTGCAGAGGAGAGGAAAGGAGAGGAGAGAGGAGCCTGGATCAGTAAAACGCCAGCTGTCTCTCTTGAGTAAAAAGCAGAGTTGTGATTTAGAGAGAGATGTGAAGACTCTGACAAAGACAGAGATGAAGAAAGTCACAGTGAGATCTGCTCTGCCACACACCTGTCTTACATAGTCAATCCTCCACATCACGATGGCATTCATTGCTCACAACATGCATAGAAATGGTCCGTTTTAATTGTATTTTCAAAATACATTACAAAATACATTAGTTGATTTTGGCAATTTGTTCATATGTGGCATGGATATAGATAATAACTCATGAATTTAAATTATTGTTAAATTATTATTCATGTTCATTGGTATCATGATATTGGTGGTCTCAGTCCATTGCTCCTGTGTTTTTTGTTTGCTTTTGAAAGGACCTTATCAGGCAACAGAAAATAAACTCACATACAAACAAACATAGACAAACAAGTGTGCGCACACACAGACAAACGCACACAGGCACACACACAGCAAAAGCAAGCTGACAGCAAGCTTCATTAGGAGCGTGAGTTGTGTCTACATGACACAGGGGAAACCAACAGAAAGAGTAATGTGCATTAGTCACATGTCTGCTCCGCTCCTCTGTCTCTAACTTTCTTACGGCAGGGATTGTTAAGCACACAGCTGGTCGGACAGACAGCTTTATCAATAATCCCTCTCATCAGAGCGCTCAGCCAACCTACGCCCTCGAAAGTCCACCGCCACACGCCTAACTGTCTCATTAAAAAGTTTGGCGGGGCGTCAGGCCGAGGTTGACACAGCTCTGCTCCCCCAGGCGTTGGCCCCAGGGTCAGACCAGAGATCAGCTCTCACCCAGCACCTTGGCCCCTGCACTGACCTCGTCTATTTACACCCAGTCAAGGCTGCTGAGAGAAATAAAACTGCAGTTTATCTCCTTTCTGTCTGCCTAGTGATTCACCACCACTGAGACAGAGATAGAAAGTGGAGGGAGAGTGGGTGGAAGACGGTAAGAAAGAAAAAGCTTGGAGGAAGTGAGAGGGAGGTAAATGAGAGCAAATAAAAGGATGAGAGAGGGAAGAATGGAGGGAGAGGAAAAATTATAGTGCGAGAGAAAGGAGGAGATAAAAGGAAAAGGAGGGAGAGACTGCAGTTAGCATTCAGTAGGGGCTACGTGGCAGAGGGATTGTTTTTTTCCCATGACGCTCAGGTAACGAAGTTGCTGATAGCCCATCATAGAGATGGTGGGAGAGGGGAGTAGGAGTGGCTGGGGGAGGAATGGTGGAGGAAGGAGGATTGCAGGGAGAAAAAGTGAGTGGGTGTAATGCAAAACAATAATGCAAAGGCATACCCAATAAAGAAAATAGAATTTTAAAGTGTCTATTGGGAAAAAGCCTGCTCTGAATTGTGTTCCTGGAGGGCTGGCATTGGGATTGCTCTGAGCGCAACCATAAACAAGGCATAATCATAATGCTGATCTTTCTGTGCATTATTGCTGTCTTTATGGCTGGAAAAAAGGCAAACAGTGACTACTCCTACTCCCAGAATGAGCTGCCGAGAGGATGAAACTATGCTTAGCTAGAGGAGTAAAGAGAGAAGGAAGATCATTTTTAGGGAATGCCTGAGTGAGTTAGTGGACAGCTTGTTCTCCTCTCTCCTCTGATGCGTTGGCTGAATGTTCAGCAGATGGGCGTTGACAGGAGATATTTAATGAGCTTTCAGTGGTGTGAATGTTAACCTTCACCGCCAGGGAAAGAAACACATGGGTGACTATCCCTCAAGACCCAGAGAACCCTGCAGAGATAGACACATTTATCAATTACGGCAATTGAATCCATGAGGCTAGCTGGACTATTGCAGGAAGTAAACAATGTCTGTTAGCTAACCACTGAATAGACTTGTTTTAATGTGTGATGATATGTACATATGCTATAGTTATGGATAAAGTAACTAGGCAACCGGATAGATAATAAACAGTAGCAGCAGCATATGTGATGAGTCAAAAGAGTTAGTGTTCATGCACATAGTCCGGGCAGCTATTGGTTAACTACTACATAGAACAAAAATATAAACGCAACATGTAACAATTTAAAAGATTTTACTGAGTTACAGTTTGCTGTCTTACAAGTTGATCCAGAGCATCCCAAACATGCTCAATTAGTGACATGTCTGGTGAGTATACAGAATTGATGTTTTTGTTCAGTGTATTTAACTTTTTAGCAGTCTTATGGCTTGGGTTAGAAGCTGTTCAGGGTCCTGTTGGTTCCAGACTTGTTGCATTGGTACCGCTTGCTGTGCAGTAGCAGAGAGAAGAGTCTATTACCTGGGTGGCTGTAGTCATTGACCATTTTTAAGGCCTTCCTCAGACTTCACCTGGTATAGAGGTCCTGGATGGCAGGGAGCTCGGCCCCAGTAATGTGCTGGGTAGTCAACATGGCGAGAAGAAGATACTGAAACCGACTGATGATAAACTGCTCATATATTACAGTTCATAAATTATTCAAATTAACATGATCTGTTGATGTACATAAAAGTCATGTTTTTTTCCACTACCCTCTGTAGCACCTTGCAGTCGGATGCCAAGTAGTTGCCACACCAAGCAGTGATGCAACCAGTCAAGATGTTCTCAATGGTTCAGCTGTAGAACCTTTTGAGGATCTGAGGGCCCATGACACATTTTTTTCAGCCTCTTAAGGGGGAATAGGTTTTGTCGTGCCCTTTCATGACTGTGTTGGCGTGTGTGGACCATGATAATTCCTTAGTGATGTGGACACAGACAAACTTGAAGCTCTCAACCTGCTCCACTACAGCCCCGTCTGTGGATGGGATTGTGTTTAGCCCTCTGTTTCCTGCAGTCCACGATCATCTCCTTTGTCTTGCTGACGTTGAGGGACAGGATGTTGTCCTGGCACCAGACTGACAGGTCTCTGACCTCCTCCCTATAGGCTGACTCCTCGTTGTTGGTGATCAGGCCTAACACTGCCGTGTTGTCTGCAAACATAATGATGGTGTTGGAGTCGTGCACGGCCCCAGAGTCGTGGATGAGCAGAGAGTACAGGAGAGGACTAAGCAAGCACCCCCGTGTTGAGGGTCAGCATGGTGTATGTGTTGTTGCCTACACTCGCCAACAGGGGATGGCCAGTCAGGAAGTCCAGGAGCTAGTTGCAGAGGGAGGTGTTTAATCCCAGGGTCCTTAGCTTAGTGATGAACTTGGAGGGCACTATGGTGTTGAATGCTGAGCTGTAGTCAATGAACAGCATTCTCATGTAGGTGTTCCTTTGGTCCAGGTGGGAAAGGGCAGTGTGAGGTGCAATAGAGATTGTGTCATCTGTGTATCTGTTAGGGCAGTATGAAAATTGTTCGAGTGTGTATGGGGTGATGGTGTTGACGTGAGACATGACCAGCCTTTCAAAGCATTTCATGGCTACAGATGTGAGTGCTATGCAGTGAGTCATTTAGACAGGTTACCTTGGCATTCTTGGGCACAGGGACTATGATGGTCTACTTGAAACATGTAAGTATTACAGACAGGGTCAGGGAGAGGTTGAAAATGTCAGTTAAGCAACTTGCCAGCTGGTCAGCGTATGCTCTGAGTACGCTTCCTGGTAATTCGTCTTGTGAATGTTAACCTGTTTAACTTCTTGACGCTACCCATTCCTTTAGCAGGATAATTGTCATCAACAACCGCTGAATTGCATAGCGCCACATTCAAATAATATTACTAAAAATATATACAAGTGCAATATAGCAAAACACAGCTTAGCCTTTTGTTAAAGGTCCACGGAGAGCGTGATCACACAGTCATCCGGAACTGCTGGTGCTCTCATGCATAGTTCAGTGTTGCTAGCCTCGAAGCGAACATGGAAGATATTTAGCTCGTCTGGTAGGCTTGTGTCACTGGAAAGCTCACGGCTGGGTTTCCCTTTGTAATCTGTGATAGTTTGCAAGCCCTGCCACATCCGACGAGCATCAGAGCCTGTTTAGTAGGATTTGATCTCGTATTGATGCTTTGCCTACTTGATGGTTCGTAGAGAGGGCATAGAGGGATTTCTTATAAGTTTCCAGCTCTAGCCTTTAGCTCAGTGTCGATGTTGCCTGTAATCCATGGCTTCTGTTTGGAATATGTATGTACGGTGACTTTGGGGACAATGTCATCGATGCATTCAAAAATGAAGCCAGTGACTGATGTGACATTGGATGAATCCCGGAACATACTCCTGTCTATGCTAGGGAAACAGTCCTCTAGCTTAGCATTCAATTCATTGGACCTATTCTGTATTGAGCTTGTCACTGTTACTTCCTGTAGAAACATTTGATTAATTAAAAACCAAGCCAAGCCTCTCCTCCTCTCAATGAAGGCAGTTTTTGTTGTCCTGCCCAATGCATTCACCAAGTAGTCAAGACTGTCATAAAGGGTTTGCTCGTAAGACTGCAATGAAATAAATCTTAATCACCAAAGCTTTATTAAAAGATCAAGTTTCGGAGCATCCCCTTTTTATCTATGTAGACTATTGCACATCATTTTTGCCAGCTGATGTTATTATTTTGGGTGTGCATAAAAAACCCTGCATGTAGGCTATATGCCCATCATGGAACCAGACATGAGTTGACCCAGTGACACTCCTATGAGAGCATCATGTCACAACATCCTAGGAGGATACTCCAGTTACAGTATACTGAGGCACTTCACACTCTGTCCCTACCCTGGCTTCATGACAGGCAGACAACTTTGCACTGACTTTACTGTCAGCCTCCGAAAATCTCAATTCAGAGAGTGGCTAGTACCCCCTGACTGAATCAGAGTGACAGGCAGGAACACCTGCAGCCAAAACAAGCTGACTATACCAACGTCTGGAACTGAATGGTATTTGAGGTCAGCAATCCCATATTTCTGCTCATTGATTTATGAGTCGCTCTTATCCATGAATATATTGTATGCTCATGGATTTCAGTTTGTATTGACTGCTATATGAGTGTAATAAATAACACTTGAAACTTGTAACAATAGCTTGTTTTTCCATTTTGTTTAATTGTTGAAAACTAGCCCTTTACCCTACTATAATGAAAGCTGGTTCAACAGCAATGCTTCTGGTGTCTTTCTTATCCTGGCCATGCATCAGCCAAGTAGCCTATCCATTACGGCTACATGGTCTACTAGTGAGGCTTTTGTCATCATGCTTTTGCATTATTCACTTTCACATAGGCCTACCTGCAGTGCATATACTACTCCCTTAGGCTTGTATCCATCCCCGTCTCCAAAGAGTGCCTCTTGTCTGGTTACCAAAGACGCACTCGTCCAAACATATAGGCAATTCAAATTCTTCATTCCTATAACGCCACATAAAATGTATGCCTAGGCTATATCTTGCTGATTAAAAACGTACATCACACATACAATACAATTTACGGGAACCTAGTATTACATTTTTTGAGGAGAAGCGCAATGTGTAAAGGCCTATACTCGTTGAAGCCAAATACAGCAATGTTGACTGGGAACATTCAAAACATATTGAGCAAACACTCAATTTTTGTTACTGCTGCTATTACTCGATACAGTAGCCTATGCTATTTAATAAAATGTATCAATCAACAATGGACTAGGAAGAGAATATTCTGTGCCCCCAGCCGAATTGGAGTCAATGACAATGCAAAGACCGTCAATAACCTACAGGACTTGAGACAAACACATGCAGTAAGTAGTAAGCCATGAAACAAGTTGATTGGCCAGTGAGTGGTCAAGCCCTCATCATACCTATAATAATGTATTCATAAAAACCCAGCCCTATCGTGCCACAGGCCACTAACCATTGCGCTCACAATTCCAGCAATGAAAATAACAAATATATCTCTCACACACCCACGGACCTATAGCCCTGTACCACCAGCACTGAGATGTACCATTGCGTTAGGTTTGTTCAAATAGAGCACACAGTGGTAGGCTGGGGGCGACACATTTGGTGGGTGGGAGAACTAGTTAGGATGGGTTAGACGTTCTGAGGAGACAATTTAGAAGTATGCACACAATATAAAACATTTTCTGAGAATTATCAGCAAATCCTGTAGTTATGAAATATACCCAATCAGAACCCGTTTTTAATTCTACACACATCTGCTATAGCTTTTTAGATTCATTTTCACCTCTCCAATATGTGCTTTCCAGATGTCAGCAACTTCCCAAACTTTCCGCTCTGTCCATCAGACCTGACTCACCTCACGTTGCCGATGACATCTACCAGATATGCCACCGTTTGGTTTAACTGCTAATTCATCTTAATCCATGTATGTAATCATGTCAGCTTGTTCAGTTAGCCATTGTCAGTTATGATAAGACGCAAGCTGTCTTTTCCCCCTACTGACATCAATCATATGTGACTCTTGCACAAATTGTTCTAGAATAATATTCAACCAATGATGCCACGGTTTCTGCAGCGTTGGCTGTTCGCAAATTAATGGCCCTCTGCCACCTGAGCTTCTGTTTGTGACATTGATAATTAGCCACTGTGTTTCTGAGACCAGGTTAAGATTCTCTGTCATGCTAATTTAGGAGAGTTTATTCCAGGGGAAAGGGATAGGGTCATCCATGATTTTTCACTCCATCTCTCTCTCCTCTAGCATGACCTCCCAGGACTCATCATGCAATTCCTAATCTGTATCTGGTGTCACCCTTCCCATTGCAAAGGGCTTGGGAGGTGTGGAGCTGCAGAGGAAATTATGACGATAAATACAGTAGTGTGGTTAGCTATGCAGCCATTGAGGTCTACTGTACTGAAGGTGCGGGTTTTTACCCCATCCATCTGTCTGTCGATCCAACGCAAGCTGAGTGCAGAAACTCTGTCTCTCTCCAGGCTGCGAAGAGGGGAGGTGATAATCTTAGGTTCTCATTAAGGCCAAAATTAATTGATAAGCGGGTGATGCTCCTAGGCTTGTGATGCTCCTAAACTTCTTCAAAGCTTAAGGACTGCAATTCAGCACTAGCTTTGATCAGTAATTACCGACAACTTTCACACAATTCATTGATTTCTCTTGGGAAAACAGGTTTTCTGTTGGTTTTCGTCTCTGAACCAAGGTGAAAGCAAAGGACAAACTATAAACTGTCTTCTCTCTTTTGCTACAATTATCATCCTTAGACTTGTGGCACACCTTTTACGATGTGGCACAGTTCACTTAGAGTTAAGCTAGTCAATGTGGAGGCAATGGCTGAAGGGTAGAAAAGGTACAGAACACAGTAGTCCCATGGGCCCCACTCTCTCACTGCTGGAATCATTTATTTCCCCGCAGGACTCCAAGGCACATCCAAAGTGGTTCCTGTGGGAGAGGGACATCAGCTTCCCTGGTGTAGAAGCTGTCACAGGAAATTATCTAAGAGCAGCTTTAGAGCAGTGGAATGCTTCATTTGAACTCACTCCTACCTTAGCGGGCTCCTTCTACTTAGTGTGATTTCATAACCAAGTTGCTCCATTCAAAGTTGAGCTTGATTCTCGATAGAGGCTTCTTATGTTCTTATTTTTTCGCTATTCATGAATGTATTTTTTGAAAAGCGGGCATGGTGAAGTTCCATTATCTCTCAGTAAGCCAGTCTTTCTGACTCGTTATCTCACGCCACGCAATGATTCCATTAAAATATCAGTTTAATGAACCCCCGGCCCACTTTGTTATGTTCATCATATTGTGGTTGTTGTAAGTAATGGCAGTCATCCATTAAGTAAATGAGTTTCTGTGTGAGCAGAAGAATGGGAGTGGGTGAATGCTGCAGCGTATAGCTGAGTGTAATGAGACTCAGTTTGAAGGGTTGGGCCACACAGAGAGAAGCCAATGTGTCACTGCTGAGGCACTTAAATAACAATAAACCTCATAATGAGTTGGCTTGGTGCAGTGGGGGTCAAAGACAGCAATATGTTTGTCTCTTTTAGATAGTTTTATATATTTGTTTATTTATTTATAGGTTATTTTACCAGGAAAGTTGACTGAGAACATATGTTCATTTGCCACAACTACCTGGGTAAGAGGGGTACATGAGTGTGGTGCTGGGGATGCTACACGAGTGTATAAGCATTAGAGTGGGTAACTGTCAATATCAGTTGTACATGTAATTTTATAGGGAAACAATAATTCTAAAATAAATTGCAATATCATAACTAGCTAATGCATTGCAGTTAGAATTGTAAGTCATTGTGTAAAGTTACAGAAATGGAACAAATATGTAGTATATATTAAAAAGATGGATATTGAATCTTTGCATAGGATTATTCATTGATTTAATGCCACAATGGACACGTGGGAATTCGATTCAGTGAAACAGACGAAGCAACATTTTGGAGAGATGTGCCTCTCTAATAGGATGTGATTTGTTTTTTTTAACTTCCCTCAAGCTTGTTTCTGAGGTTCTTCTGGAGGATGTGTTTACTGGATATTGCATTTATAAAGGATGTTCTGAGTCCTCCTGTGAATTTGAAGGACAAGCTTTTGAATCTCACATGAGACCCGAATGATACATTACTATTCATTATATGCGATTCATATTAAAGAAATCTATTTCATACTTGAGAAGAGATCAAGAAAAGGGTTCAATTTGTACATCTGCTCATGCAAATATAGAAATGGAACTGGACCAAAAAAGTATTATTGCAGAAGTGCACAGTATTTGCAAACAACATGACAGGACATCTACCAAATCAGTTTTTTATCATATCAGTCATGGTAACATTGAAATGCTAGACTGACATGTTTTTGCCTATTGTTGGACAAAAACAAAGAAAATTCTGCTCCAGTTTGAGCATCGTTGCTTATATGGACTATTTGGTTTTGAAAATCTTGGATAAAAAATGAATGATAGGCTCGAGCTCTACTTCTCCCTACTTATGGAGATGGAGACACACCAGCGCTCTCAGCTAGATTTGCCTTTGGTGAGACACACACACACACAATACAACGTACGCACACACGTACACACACACCATGCATATATGCACGCACACACACACACACTTACACCAAGCACACACACACACACACACACACACACACACACACACACACACACACACACACACACACACACACACACACACACGCCTTGTCCAGGTCGTGGCACAGCTGTTGGAGGTATATAAAGGAGGTTTCAGACCCTCTATTTTTATGTGCCACAACCGATTGTGTTTAACACGCAGATGCTTTTCATATGACATTTCCATCAACAGGCATCTTCAGCTTTCCTCCTCTACAGTACTGTAACTCCGGGCTCTCCAGAATACTGGATGGAGTACGTTTATGTTTAGCAATGGTGTATGTGCCTGCCCTTTTCTGATTTAAACTACACAGGAGGCAGTCAAGCCTCTATAGAGCAACAGAAGAGAGGACTGTATGTCTGGTTCATGATGTACTATGAATGAGGGGACTGGGGAACCCCACCCTCTCATACCTACTGCCACTAGAACCACAACGCCAAACTACCAATGTTTTCACTGCTGCTCTGCTGGAGCAAGTGGCGCCTTTTCTGGCTGTTGACATCCCAACATCTGTTTTTGAAGTGGCACATAGCAGCTGTCAAAAAGGACAAACCCAGATGATGTTGCTTTCTAGAAACTGTATGCCCCCCCCCCCCCATTCCCACCATCCCCAATTTGCAAACAGAAGTCTGAAGTGCCTCTGTTGACAGTGTGTATTTAGGCTTTATCTTGATGACTTTGACAGTCATTGTGATTGTGAACCCATTCTAGTCTTCAAGACCTGTCAATCTTCGAGCCTGTCCATTCAGCCAGTCATCTGCTAATATATCATTTCTGTCTGATAGTGATGTGCTGGTAATAACGTAATATTATGCCTTCCGTCCTCTCTGCTCACTGGGTCCACAGGTCTCACACACACTGCAAACAAAGCTCTCTCACTGCTTGTCTCTTTTTGGAAGTTGACAAGCTGTCCCCTCCCCTGTGTACCCATGTGTTGTCCTATCCTCCACTGTCCTCCCCTGTCTTCCCATTTTTTACCATGCCCTCCCCAGTCCTCACCTGTGTTTCCATGTCCTCATCTGTCCTCACCTGTGTTTCCATGTCCTCATCTGTCCTCCCCTGTGTTCCCATGTACTGCCCTGTGTTCCCATATGGCCACTTTCATATACAGTGACTATATTCAAATGCTTTCCAGGGCAATGTGACCATTGCAGTAACAGTGCTGTGTAATAGAGCTAGCCAGATCAAATACACACTTACAATCCAGCACCTGGTTCTTGAATCCTAGTTGCAGGGTGATGACTGCCTCACTGACCTTGGGTTTGAGCACTGCGACAGATGCCCTTGACTCCAGTTCCTTTGAATGTAAATGATGGACTATTAAAGGATGTTGAGGCTTGTGCTGCACTTTGCAGCCAAATTAAAAGGACATACATCAAATGGTGCGGAGTGCTCATTTAAAAAATGCATGAATAGTTTTACTTTAGTGCCAAAGTCATGATTAAGTGTGTTCATTGATAAGAAAAGTGAAAAAACATATGAACAAGTTGGGTGATGAGGGGGGCAGCCAATGCTGTTAGGGTTGAGGTTTGGAAAGGGTAAGTGATCATTCACTTCCCCAATGTCTTGACTTGGTTATTGCGCTGCATCTGGGCCAGTAGGTATGGAGGGAAATGGTTCTCTGCCCTGCTTTCACCAACTGAGCCATTATAACTCAAACTGCATGAGTTGGCTGCCAGGTCAGTTTGACTGGTTATAGATTGACATTGATCTAAATAGCAGTCTGATTACAGTCAGTATTGTGTCATTTCGGAGTCAATTTTATTAGAAATAAGAATATACCCTGTTTCTAAACACTTCTACATTAATGTGGATGCTACCATGATTACAGATAATTGTGAATTCATCTTGAATAATGATGAGTGAGAAAGTTACAGAGGGTCAAAGATCATACCATCAAGACATGCAAACTCCCCTGTTATTGGTATAGGTGAGAGGTTAGCATGTCTTGGGGGTATGATCTTTGAGCCTCTGTAACTTTCTCACTCGTCATTATTTACCAATCATTCATGATGACCGCTATCTTTTTGAGAAGCAAACATATATTACTTGTTAAACAAAATCTTTCTCTAAGCAAATGTATTAGTATAAAAGTATAGAATTCCTAAATGGTTTGCATACAATATAGCTCAGTATTTGAATTATTTATTTTATACAGTAATACTTTATCAAGGGTGTCAATCACTTCAGACCCCTCTGTATGTTTAGCAAGGTTGTGTCTGCCTGCCCTTTTCTGATTTAAGCTACACATGAGGCAGTCAAGCCTCTATTGAGCAACAGAAGAGAGGACTGTATGTCTGGTTCATGATGTACTATGAATGAGGGGACTGGGGAACCCCACCCTCTCATACCTACTGCCACTAGAACCACAACACCAAACCACCAATGTTTTCACTGCTGCTCTGCTGGAGAAAGAGGAGCCTTTTCTGGCTGTTGACATCCCAACATCTGTTTTTGAAGTGGCACATAGCAGCTGTCAAAAAGGACAAACCCAGATGATGTTGCTTTCTAGAAACTGTATGCCCCCCCCCTTCCCACCACCCCCAATTTGCTAACAGAAGTCTGAAGTACCTTTGTTGACAGTGTGCATTTAGGCTACATCTTGATGACTTTGACAGTCATTGTGATTGTGAACCCATTCTAGTCTTCAGGACCTGTCAATCTCTGAGCCTTTCCATTCTTGTCCAGTCTGATTACAGTATCATCTCCTTAACTATTGTTTTACACTATTTTACTCTCTTGCAAAGCTGACAGCCTTATGGACCAACGAGGACAATAGAGATGTGTCATCACTTTGGAAGAGGTTCTTGTTTTTGTTTTGTTGTTTTGGGTGACAACTGTGGTGGCGTCAAATCAAGTTAGCCGATAGAATAATTATGGCCTGCTATTTAAATGCTAATTTCACTTCCTATGTCTGTGAAAAGTTGCTATCTTTATGTGAGCAGCAATAAACCAGTTTGCTTATCTCCAGCATGCTTTGTTTGATGTTCAGGTAGCTGAGTTAATACTGTATGCAGATGATGACTTCAACAGGAAAAATACAGAGACAAAGCCAGTAGAAGATATGTATGCTATTAAAATAACTGTCAAAATCAATTATTTTTTTAAAACCTAAAACTAGTATTCAAGAGTTCTCTTTCTCGCCCTTGTATGCACGCATGCGGGCACACACATGCATGAATCGATGTATGCATACTATGCAGTTTTCTTATGAGTAGAGGCAATATACTCAATCAAATGTATATAACCATATCCATAGTGTACCATAATATTTTGAAATGCTCGATCAATGTAAATTTTTTGAGTGTAGATAAGACCATATCCTTTCCACATTAATCAACCTTCCCTGGTAGTGTATTGAAATGCACTGAAAAGTGTCTCAGTTCTGCCACTAACATTGCAGCGTTACACCAAGGAATAGAGTGTAGCAGCAGCTGGAAAGCATCTGTTGTTGAAGTTTATGCTGAGGATAGGAGAGTGGGGCTGGTATATTATGTGCTCTGATGTGTTCTATAGACTACTGTTGATGGGTGCTGTTGTGGTGTAGGCTATACAACAATATTGTTCATACAGATAGTTTGACCACAGCAGTGAAGTTTGACCTCTGAAGTAACCAACTAGGTGTGAGAAATATGAGAGATGCTCCAATTGGAACCATATTGCTGACATTTCCCCAGTCCCTTCAATTGTATAAAACCCAAAATGGTAGGTGAGAACTAGGAGTTGTTTTTGGAACTGGGAAATGTGTGAGGGTCTCACCTTCTGTGTTCGATTGGACTCTTAGATACAACTATCAATGTTTGATGAAAACTATTTCATATTTGTTTCCAGGAGAAAGATAGTATAAATGTCCAATTTAGATTCAGGATTTGGTACAATACAGTTGTTACACTATTGCTGGTTATAGAAGACTTCCATCCTACTCCAAGTATGGCAAAATTCGAGACAGAATCATCGTATCCGGTTGTGCCTCCAGGTCATATTCTATGATGGATATTTTTCATGTTCAAATTGAGTAAACAAATACCTGCCAGAAAGTCGAAGCAGTGTTTGAGCATTTTTCATCTCTTCTCAATTAATGCAGTTTATTTCTTCCTGTTTGACTCCCCGGAAAGCAAAGCATCTCAAAATGCCAGCAATCAGCTCCCACTATCTGCATAATTCAATTAGCACTTCGGAGTGATTTTAAATGTGTTTGTTGCATCTTCCCCCTCTTTGTTGCGCCTGCCTCACCCTTTTCAATTATTTCAGATATCAAGAATGTCCTAAATGACAGATACATCCTCTATTCTCAAAATAGACAGCACAAACAAGGCACAAAGATAACGAAATATTATTAGGTCTTTCTTCAAGTCAATTTAGGGACGTTCTTGAGAAACGGAAATGTGGGGACTCACAAAGTGACTTGCTCTGTCTTCTCGCTGATGGAGACATGTTTTCATGAAACAAATCAGTTCAAATGTAGGCACTGCATCACCACTATCTCCTTTCTACACACACAGCCCACTGGACACAGACGTCAGTTCAACGTCTAGTTTTGATTTACACTTGGTTGTCAACAAATGTGAAAGCAACATGAAATAAACAAAACATGTCCCCATGTCATTGGATTTATGTTTAAAGTTGGGTGAAAAAAATACAGAATTCCCTTATGATTATGACTTTTTGAAAATCCAATCAGTTTTCCATGTGGATTTAACATCATCACATTTAATTTGTTTGTTGAAATGGCATGGAAAGAACGTTGACTCTACCAGTGTTTGCCCAGTGGGAGCACTGTCCCCATAATGCACACTGGATGTGTTTGTTCTCTTCAGAATGGCTTGCTCCAAGATCTATAGATGCTCAAGACTATTTGATGTAACCAGAAGGTATTGATAATAAAAATATAATTGCACAAGAACCTATCCTTTAGCCATTACGTATTATACTTCATATATAACAGTACTGTTGTGAAACATTATAGTCCTCCTTGACCATCACAATATGCAGCATGAGAGTCCTTGAAATGATAAAAACATGACAGAGGAGTTATGTCTTTCTATAAATTGTCACCATCATTTTTTTCCCGCACATTATATAAATAATTTTCAACAGCCGTTATGACACTGGTCAGAGAAGATAGTTTCTGACCGTTTAGTAGGTCACCCTGTATTCTAACAGTACATGGCCAAATTAGGGGATCCAACATTTAATAAGTCATTAAATCATCTTTGAAAAGCATACGTGAAACCATTGTCAGATTTTATCTCATATGAGGTTTTAGTATTATCCTGTAGTCCCATATTTTCACCTGTTTATAGATCTCCAATGTCGCATTGAGAAAAGAGGCACTTACACATCAGTAAAGTGATTTTATTCCATTGTGCTTTTATATTCATGCAAATTTCATGTTTTGGTTACTATGAATAATAGATAGATGCCTTGTTTTTAAAGCTAATGT
The DNA here is from genome assembly GCF_013265735.2 of Oncorhynchus mykiss. Classification (NCBI taxonomy): domain Eukaryota; kingdom Metazoa; phylum Chordata; class Actinopteri; order Salmoniformes; family Salmonidae; genus Oncorhynchus; species Oncorhynchus mykiss. The sequence goes on from NC_048571.1 coordinate 52,006,538, forward strand.
ACGGGGATGGGCAATCAGGCAGCAACAGTGCTGCTTGACGAACCTGGCACTCTATTCATGGCCCTGAAATATACACTCAACTAATAACCAATGGACAAAAAGTATAATTTAGCTCATATATTTGACCACTTGGCTTCAATGAACTCCTCTGTCCACTGACCATCCCCTCCATGTCTCAAAGTACATTTGCTGTAAATTTAAAGGAATCAGTGTCTATATTTCTGACCCTGCAGGCTATACTGTAGACATACTGCTTCCAGACGGAGCCCCTCAATTCTAGCCCACCAGTTTTGTGCATTGTAGCAAGTGTTAATACTGTACAACGCAGGAAGTAAATCTATTTTGACATGCCATGAAACTCTTATAGACCTGGTGCACATAGAAATCAGCTAGTCTCTAGTTTACACACTGTGCAGTGATTGAGAGGTTTCTATATTCTTTGATGGTAGGTTTCATATTTGAATAATCATTTGAGCAGACCTCTCGACAAATCCCTGGGCTGAATGATTATGAGCATTTACACTGTGAACATCTGTTGCAGCAGGCTGGTTTTGAAGGGTGCTGCTAATGATTGGTTATCCATTGATCAAGGCCCTGTTGTGTTTTATCTATCAAAGTGCTAGTCTGTAGAAGCCATGGAAGATAGATATGAGAGCAGATCTGCTTGATTACCTCGAATGAAGAGTGAATGTGGATCCCAGCACTAATACCCTTTGGTGACACAAGTATGGAGGGCCTTGATCAAACAACAAACCCTATTCAGGGTTATGAGGAGAATCAGTGTTTGATGTAATGTCAGTTTGTGAGTCTGTCTGCCTGTCTGCCTGTCTGCCTGTCTGCCTGTCTGTCTGTCTGTCTGTCAGCTGCCAGGAGCGGAGTGGGGTTTATTTTCAGCGTGGAGAGGAACAGGCTGCACTGTGAGGTTCACTGAGTAGCAGCTAAAGGTCAGCGCGTGGCGGTTAACAACAAACCAGATAGCAGAGAAAACAATAACAAACAAGGCGCTAGCTGCAGACACAAAACAAACCCTCAATGGACCTGAAGGACATCATTACCAGGACATGGGTTGGGTTGTTTGAATATCTCTATATCTGCCTGAGTAAATGAACACTAAATCCCTGCCAACACCAGATAAAGAGATATGATCAGATATCCAGAGAAGACAGAGTCATGGGTGTAGTAGTAGCATCTCTCCCTGTCACTGTGTACCTCTTGTCCAGAATGGTGGATAATTAGTGACTACAGCATGCAGCCCTTGAACAAGAATGTATGATTTAGATGTCAAAATGCATTACACTGAATGACACCAAACAGGCAAGTCAGGCATTTTATTTTTTATAAATGATTCTGAATGCCATCCCGAACGATGTAAATGATTGAGCTGGTGGGCCTCACTAATGAAGTAATTGTGATGGAGAGATTCAGTGATGGCTTTGGATGTGCCACTAAAGAAAAACAGGGACATTGATATGGATCTATGGACGAGGACGCTGCAGCGATAGGGCCACAGGGGACTATCTCTCTTCAGACTCATCCAGGACCCATTTCTGTGCATTATGCATAATATTTCATGCCTCTTGCCTCTGCGCTGAATCACATTCATTTATTAATCTAATATCACCATAGAGATGGCTCACAGGGCATCAGTAGGCTCAGAGAGGAGCACTGGGACTGTCAGAACCCATCAGCCTTTCGGTCTATTAGCTCATCAGGGGTCTATTATACAATGGTGTTATAGTTTCAAATCTTAAGAAATTATACAGTGCATTCAGAAAGTATTCAGACCCCTTGACTTTTTCCACATTTTGTTACGTTACAGCCTTAATCTAAAATGGATTAAATAAAAAAATCCTGATCAATCTACAAACAATACCCCACAATGGCTAAGTGGAAACAGTTTTTTTGAAATTTTTGCAAATGTTAAAAAACCAAAACCTAGATACCTTATTTACATTAGTATTCAGATCTTTTGCTACGAGACTTGAAATTGAGCTTTACTGCATCTTGTTTCCATTGATCATCCTTGAGATGTTTCTACAACTTGATTGGAGTCCACCTGTGGTAAATTCAATTGATTGGACATGATTTGGAAAGGCACACACCTGTCATACAAGGTCCCACTGTTGACGGTGTTGTCAGAGCAAAACCATGTCATGAGGTCAAAGGAATTGTCCGAAGAGCTCAGAGACCGGATTGTGTCGAGGCACAGATCTGTGAAGAGTTCCAAAAAATGTCTGAGGCATTGAAGTTCCCCAAGAAGATAGTGGCCTCCATCATTCTTAAATGTAAGAAGTTTGGAACCACCAAGACTCTTCCTAGTGCTGGCCGCCCAGCCAAACTGAGCAATCGGGTGAGAAGGGCATTGGTCAGGGAGGTCACCAATAACTTGATGGTCACTCTGACAAAGGTCAAGAGATGGGAGCTGGGAGAACATTCCAGGAACACAACCATCTCTGTAGCACTCCACCAAACAGGCCTTTATGGTAGAATGGCCAGACGGAAGCTCTTTGGTCGGAATGCAAAGCATCACGTCTAAAGGAGAAACTCCCCAAATACATATGTGCCAAGTATGTAGCATCATACCCAAGAAGACTCGAGGCTGTAATCACAGCCAAAGGTGCTTCAATAAAGTACTAAGGAAAGAGTCTGAATAACTACAGTTGAAGTTGGAAGTTTACAAACACCTTCGCCAAATACATTTAAACTCAGTTTTTCACAATTCCTGACATTTAATCCTAGTAAAAATTCCCTGTCTTAGGCCAGTTAGGAACACCCCTTTATTTTAAGAATGAGAAATGTCAGAATAATAGTAGAGAGAACAATTTATTTCAGCTTTTATTTCTTTCATCACATTCCTATTGGGTCAGAAGTTTACATACACTCAATTAGTATTTGGTAGTATTGACTTTAAATTGTTTAACTTGTGTTGAACGTTTCAGGTAGCCTTCCATAAGCTTCCCACAATAAGTTGGGTGAATTTTGGCCCATTCCTCCTGACAGAGCTGGTTTAACTGAGTCAGGTTTGTAGGCCTCCTTGCTCGCACACACTTTTTCAGTTCTGCTCAGAAATTTTCTATAGGATTGAGGTCAGGGCTTTATGATGGCCACTTCAATACCTTGACTTTGTTGTCCTTAAGCCATTTTTCCACAACTTTGGAAGTATACTCGGGGTCATTGTCTATTTGGAAACCCATTTGCGACCAAGCTTTAACTTCCTGACTGATGTCTTGAGATGTTGCTTCAATATATCCACATAATTTTTCTCCCTCATGATGGCATCTATTTTGTGAAGTGCACCAGCCCCTCCTGCAGCAAAGCACCCCCACAACATGATGCTGCCACCTCTATGCTTTATGGTTGGGATGGTGATCTTCGGCTTGCAAGCCTCCCCCTTTTCCTCCAAACATAACAATGGCCATTATGGCCAAACAGTTCTACTTTTTGTTTCATCAGACCAGAGGACATTTCTCCAAAAAGTATGATATTTGTCCCCATGTGCAGTTGCAAACTGTAGTCTGGCTTTTTAATGGCGGTTTGGAGCAGTGGCTTCGTCCATGCTGAGTGGCCTTTCAGGTTATGTCGATATAGGACTCGTTTTACTGTGGATATAGATACTTTTGTACCTGTTTCCACCAGCATCTCCACAAGGTCCTTTGCTGTTGTTCTGGGATTGATTTGCACTTTTTGCACCAACGTACGTTCATCTCTAGGAGACAGAACACGTCTCCTTCCTGAGCGGTATGATGGCTGCGTGGTCCCGTGGTGTTTATACTTGCGCGCTATTGTTTGTACAGATGAACGTGGTACCTTCAGGCATTTGGAAATTGCTCCCAAGGATGAACCAGGCTTGTGGAGGTCTACAATTTTTTTTCTGAGGTCTTGGCTGATTTTCCCATGATGTCAAGCTTAGACACTGAGTTTGAAGGTAAGCTTCTAAAGCCATGACATAATTTTCAGGAATTTTCCAAGCTATTTAAAGGCACAGTCATCTTAGTGCATGCAAACTTCTAACCCACTGGAATTGTGATACATTGAATTACAAGTGAAATAATCTTTCTGTAAACAATTGTTGGAAAAGTTACTTGTGTAATGCAGAAAGTTGATGTCCTAACCAACTTGTCTAAACTATAGTTTTTAACAAAAAACGTGTGGAGTGGTTGAAAAACGAGTTTTAATGACTCCAAAATAAGCTTGGCTCCATTCACTCAGTTTAGTGAGGTAAGCATTGCATGGTAGGATAGAGACATATATGGAATGGCTGCTTGGGCTCTGTCTAATAAATGAAGAATTGGCGACACTGCCTTGTTGACGCACCAGATGTATAATGTAGCTGTGTGTTTGGCAGGGCCATCATCTAGACCCATCTGGATATGAAGCACCAAGGCCATTATATGATATTCAGTACGCTCCAACCAGCAGGCTCTAAGTGATTTCTCCGTGTGTAGATAAAATTAAAAACGCCATTTGCCAGTCATCCATTTTACTCCCCCATTTCTAACATCCCACTCCCTCAGAATCGTTTCACCCATAACATATTTTCTCTCACTTTTTTCCCACCGTCACATGTTCCAAGCCATAATACATGAAATCGTTAGAGGGCAGGTCGTTAAGGAAGTTATCTGCCTTTTACATGGCTTTTAATCCTGTTTCAGAAGTACTGTTCTGGCCTCCTTTTATGACTGAGGGAAAAGCATAACTTAAAGGCTCTGGTGTTGCGGCTGTGAAGGTCACTGATGAGCGGAGAGGGAAGCAGACTTGAAACACATTGAGCAGAGCCGTTAATTTGGTGCATGCTAATGTGGCAGAATAAGAGGCAATCGGGGTCAGAGGAGTGGGGGACTCCTGGTTAGGATTGATTTTGTGTGGATCTATCTCTCTCACTCTCACGCTCTCTCTTTCTCTTTTTCTCCTGTTCTCATGTATTTATACACAGTGAATCTAGAGTCTATGCCTCATGTCCTGGGGTGCCTTACTCGAACTTCACTCTGTCATACCAACATGTTAGCCATGCCTTTTGACATTACACACAGTCCATCAGCTACATCCATCAACTTATCCATGGATTATATGTCAACCCACACATATGTCCCTTTCCCTTCCACATCTCATTAGGTTACTGTATGTCCATACACAGAGTCGCAAATAGAATATAGAGGGTGCCCCACTGTCTTTAAGCCTGGTAACGTCAATAGGAGCCAGCCTCCCCTGTTGAATGCGTTATTTAGCCTCCACTCTATCCCTAAGCACACTAATGAGCTACTTAATTGATTTAATGAAGTCCAAATGTCACTCATCATTCCTACACCTCCCGTAAGGAGGAGGGAGATGGATCCTGGCTCTCTGGGGATACATAATGATTTTAATCTGCTCTCATGGAGCTCCAGTAAATGGCCTGTGATGGGACAGCGCTAGAATCTGTTTGGTTCTGTTTTCAATGCGAGATGAATCACTCCACTCCTATGGAGGGAGAGAGAGAGAGAGAGAGAGAGAGAGAGCGAGAGATTGGTGTTTGGATGGACAGATGGGTAAACTGACAGAAAGAAAGGAATACATAGAATACCTTATCATCTGCGAGAGAGAGTAATAGTGGCTTGGAGCTCATTAGTACTTGAGATGAGACATTCAGCTCTTTCTCATTTGAACTGGACACAGCAGGGGCGGCCCTAAATGAAAGGGTAGGAGTTAACCTCTCTGAGGAACTAACCTAATGAAGCAACATTTAGCTACCGTATGTAAGAGGGGACTTCACATGATTGCTTCATGTCTTTGAATTCTATGTCTGGCATTTCAACTATCCAATGGCACTTATATGATTGTGGCTTTGTTTTTATCTTTTAATTATGTGGAACTGTTTCATGATATCTGGCATAATATGTTTTGCAAAATGATGTATTATGCTTTAATACAGTCCCATACCAATTCCCCCAGTTCAGAAACCCAGAAGTCTTGCCCATGGTTTAGTATCACATCCTACAAGACATAATATACATTAGTGTAATGGTAATGGTGGTCGAAGCAGTAGAATAGGTGGGCACTTTAGGCCTTCTACCTTATACCCCCAGGTGTTAATTATAGATTGTATAAATCTATAGGTAGATTATGGATGATTGTCATTATTAAATAACACTAACCTGTCCATCAAAGGCAGAGTCACCTGGAGCTTGGAACGTTTTCCCCAAAGTCCCCCAAAGATATGCCTCCTGTGTCCCAGCCATGCAAATCACCAGGAGGAAACATTGAAGTATTTAAATATATTTAAATTAATGTAAATGTATTGCGATAAGCGGTGCTAAACGTATTGGGATTGCAGTGTATTCATTAGAAGATGTATTGTGCTGTTCACTAATATGAGATTCTCAGAATCAAACACCCGCAGACAGCAACGTTTTATTTGACTTCTACTCTCGTTAGAAACTACTGTATGTTACAAAGGTTTTGTCTCTGCATCTTTTAATGATGCCTTGTCCAGATTAGTATGATTCTCCTCTCAAAAGAGCAGGCCAAGGTCTTTCTTCCTGTTATTGTAATGACATAGATTTAATCACACTGTTTAAACCTTTATTTTACCACATGGAGAGCATACCTGACTTTCTAATAGTTATTAAATTATTAAGCTAATGTTATTTCTCTCGTCTTTGGTCTGCTGGCTGCAGCCAGCCAGGCAGTGGATAAAAGCTTGACTTTAGAGGATTTAAGTTTGCTTAATCATTCTCATTGAAAATAGGCAGGCAACGAAGCCTTTCATTCTGAAGGTTCTTTTGAAGTCAAGCTTTAATGGTTCTTTGAGTATAACAGCTGCTAAGCCACTTACATTGCATATAAACATACTCCATCAGAGAAATATTCAAGTTTAGATGATCTAATTCTACTCTAATTAATACACAGTTGATCAGAAAATCAACATGACGCATGTGAATGGAAATGCACTGAATCCAGAGGGGAGAAGATAATCAAAGAGGCCAAAGTACACTGACTGATTTAACCATGATATAAAAAAAAACATTATTTCAGCCTTTATTTGATACAGGCATTGTTGACAGTGTATCCATTTGGAGTTGTTTACTGTAAGAATACAAAACAAATATTACACTTTCATGGACTTGATTGGGTACGAGGAGGGATTGCGCATTTTGTCAATGTGCGTGTTTCTGTGAGCATGTTTCTGCTTCAGCCTGTGTACATGAGTGGAGGAAATGTGAAGTTTAATCTATAACATCAGGTCTTGACCCATCAACCCCTCAGAATTGGTCAACAATTGTAAGAAAAAAAGGAAGTGTGAAAAAAAAACAGAAAGAAATAGAGGTATCTCAATTACAGCAGTGGGCAACATGGAGGTGTTGGTCCAGGTCAGTGAGAGAGTGTCCAGGGGTTAATTTCCTGTCTGGAGAAGACCTACGTGCAATCTCTGCCATGTAATCCACCAGCCCAGAGGTTACTGAAGCCAAGGCTTCTCCCCTGAACTAAAAGGTCCAGGGTGGTAGAAACACAGTGAGATATTGCTTGGAAACTCAGAGGACTTACAGTATATGTAAAGAGCTGAACTTCTTTATTTGCTCTAGTTTGACCTGGGTTAGTACCTATTGTACTTTCTTGTCATAGAAATAGACGGTCTGTTTTCCATGGAGGGGCTCAATGACCTCCTGAGGGGAGTTAGAGGGAATATGATAAGAAATGGAATAATCCATAGATATATCCGGCATCTGCACTTTCAATGTGAATTCAGCATTGATTAACTCCTCTGTTTGTTCGACTGCTAAACAATGCTAGTCCATTCTTTTCTTTGCAGAGTCAATATGTAATACCATGGCAGTGAAAGAGATGACATTCAAATGGAATGTGTTATTTTAGGAAAGGAGAAACATATTTCATAGATATGAAGAAGTCAATTACAGACCATAAATAAGGTTTGTGGGCTAATGGTGGTTTATCATCTTCCTTAAACTGAATTACCTCACCAAGCAGTATACTGTATCTCACTTGTAAAAGAAACAACATTAGAAAACAAATCATTTAAAAAAAACTCCAGGCTTATCCTTCCTTCTGCATGTTATTGTGGTTTCTGTTCGCAGCTTCAGGAAAGAGGAATGGGAGATCAAGATTAACGAGAGATTCTGGTGAAAATCCCAGGAGCCCCACAACTAGCAGCTCTTGACAACAGCAAGAGCAGCTGCGTGGGGGACAGGCAGAAGGGAGACTGGGGAGAGATGGTGGAGAGAGTGGGGATGGCAGGGGCCTCAGGTCCTCAGGCTATGTCTGCGATGGGAGGAAATGAGTTGAGTTCCTGACAGCTATCTCCTCCATCCCTCACCTGGGATGGCACTGTGGCACAGGACGGGCGCTGATAACCCAGTAATCACTTTTCTTGGACGTGTTTATTTATGAGCGACAACCCCACAGGTGGATAGGTTTTTTTAATTTGCCGTATAACTGTGTTTGCGGTTAAATGGGGCATGGGCTAGATTACATTTAAAAGTCAAATGGTTTGTTGCGGTGGACAGTTGGTGTTTACAGTTTGCAGGGCAGCACTCTGAGGTTGTTTGTCAATGTTGATGACTTCTTAAACTTTTAATGAAAAGCATGTCGCAATTTGGTTGATTGACAAGTGTTTAGGGTAGGTTGTGACTTTCCTAAAAAAAGATGAAGCACGTTATTTGTGTATTTGTGCACAGCGCAGCGCCTCTGTTTGTCTTGTTTGACCACACAATAAGCCACAGAGAGTAATGGACCACAGTAAATTAGTCAGCTTGATTAACTCTCCAATATACATCTTGTCCTCACAAATTGTGTGTTCCCTTCTCCACTAATAGTGTCTCTAGAGAACTGTGTGAACATAGTTCACTGTGACTGTGGTCTATGTTACTGGAGCCGGCTTCTACAAAGAGAAACGTCTATACCTAGGATGCCAGGTCTGAAGACAAACTCATTGTCCGCTGTGACTCACTCTGAATGATGCCTTCGCTGGAGGAGAAATCCTAGAGAGTAGAGATAGAGAAAGGATGTTAACTCAGTCTGCTCATCCGTGTGACTTGTAAGCCAGACATCTTGGTGGAGATTCTGGCCAGTGGAGAAGAGGTGTTTCAAAGATACCAGCCATTTAAGTTGATACAAAGATAACTTAAGCCACACCTTTTCTCATGTGTTTCTGTGTGTAACGAAATGTGCTATGTTAAGAAACTGAAGCTGCAACAGGCAATGGTTTTGGGATGTTTTGCTAACAGTTTGTCAAGCTACTGGTTGGGCAGTCATACTGTATAAACTGCACCTCCAGTAAAGTCATCTAAAATTCACATTCTGTATACACTGTGTACTGTATCAATATGGGAGCCAGACTATGGTAAAGGTTAGGTACTACATGCAGGGATAAGACAAATTAAAAATGTTGCTTAACGTTTAAACGATAAGAAAAAAATGTCAAATTCCACATCAATTCACAATGCAGAATAATGGTCCTATTACCTGTGTACGACCACTAGGGCCAGGCAATAAAGTTATATATAGTGTAGTCATATACCCTTGAAAGTGCCTCAGCTACGGTATGTTTCTCTGTCTGTAAGGGTACAGCTTTTAAAATGCCGACACAAAACCTTTTCTGAAGGCGCCACTGAACATGCATTTTACTTGTCTGTAAAGGAATGCCGCTTCTGATGTGCGACTAAAGTCCATCACTAGGCAAACAGACGTGTCAATCAAATAACCTTGAGCTGCCTTTGCGCAGCCTGGCTGCCTGCAGACCACTCTCTCTTAAAAAAGTACTTTAAAGTTAATGAAATACTGTGACTAAGGAATCGACTACTTAGATTCAGTATTTTTGGAACGGAGAAGACTGATTAGTTGCTGCACTTCCGAGAACACAAACACTTGCTAGCGAGGGACGGAGAGAGAGGGGAGGGGCACAGTATAGGCAGATCGGCCACCAGGCCGACAGAGTCAGCACCGTGCACTAGACCAGCAAAACAAAAGCTGTATCTCGCAATGGAATGCTATATTTCACAATTTCTTGGCTTGCAATCTCTTGTAACTTCAGTAAAGCAGGGCCTATCATCAATTAATAGGCTAGGATATTCTACACGCAACAGTCCGAAGACTGAACACACACTTGCATCATTAGTGAAGAGAAAGAGCAGGCGAGCCAGCTTCACTGTGATTAACATTTTTGGGGGAAAAAACTGAAAAACGATGTTTTTCCGTTAGGGTTTTTTCTTAGCGTTAAGAATCCCAATTTTGTTTAAACGTTTTAACGTTTTAACATTCACACCCTTATTATGTAGAGTGCTGTGCTGCCCTTGGAGGCCATTAGAGAGTCCTGTTTTATTCATAGAGGCATGAAGGAGCTCATATGATTGTCTATTAAAGTGACTCCCGCTCAGTGAACCTCCATGGCCTTATTGTTAGTGCTATGGCTGTCAACCATGTTTCATTGTCGGCACTGCGATTATAGTAGACAAGTAAATGCTCAAATTCTGTCCCAGCCAAAGCCTATTACAGGGCAGGAGACCAGGTTCTGTGAAAGGATTCACATGACCAGACCTAATATCACTGGAGTAATAGGGTATTCATTTGATTTAATTACAGAGTTCATTAGGATACAGGAATTAAAGCTTGTTTAGCTTAGAGGCTAGTCAATTCAACTGCCACCAGTATCCCTAAGAGAAATAAGTTGCTGTTCTTCTGTCTACTTCTGATGAGGAATTAGGAGGATCTTTAAATAAATGATGCATCCAAGCTGACTATGTGTTCCCTCTACTCCTCTCCGTATACCTCCATGGGTACCAAACCTGGAAATGTAGATTTATTCCAATCGTGACACCTCAAGGTATGAAAACTTGCAGTATGACATGAATTCTAATGAAGTATTAATTTCTCTCCCTGCCTCAGGCTGACGACGGATGAGCCTTCACTTAAAATCATTAAAGCATCAGCAGGATGGGAGCAAAGCGGGCCTCTCATCCTGCTGACGTGGTTTTAGGCCCTTACTTCAGATCCTGTGTTTAAAGGCGTGCTGCTGTGGCTTCCCAAAACTCAGCCCAGCAGGCTGTGTGATGACTCTGGCGGTAACAGCCTGCCCCTCTCTCTACCTCCTTCCTCTCAGGATCCAGATGAAGGGTGTCAGAGTGTTAGTTAACAACAGGGACACCAGGGTGGCGCTGCTGGCTGGAGCCTGAGGTTCTATGCCCAGTGACACATGGGCCCTCTCGGGCATGATCCAGAGGGATGGTGGTTAGGCCTGGTTCCCCATGCCTGGGCTGGGGACTGGAGAGGAGAGTGAGTTTCCAGTGAAAGGCAGGCAGGTTGACTGTGGCCAGCTGAGCCTGGGCTCCTCATTGCCCCCCGGGGCGACTGCAGGACCAGTTGAAAAGCTAGCCTCAAGGCTCCCTGGGTTGGGAGAGATGTAAAGCACTTCAGACAGCAACACAGACACAGAGCCTGGGGCAAGATTGGAGAGCTGTCTGCAATGATATTTGTGTGTGTGTGTGTGTGTGTGTGTGTGTGTGTGTGTGTGTGTGTGTGTGTGTGTGTGTGTGTGTGTGTGTGTGTGTGTGTGTGTGTGTGTGTGTGTGTTGTAAGTGTTGTTCAATTACTTTTTCAACATTGTGTTGTGTTACAAATTGTGCTGCATAAATTTCTAAAAACATATTTTCGCTTTTCAGAACTTTTTTTATTACGCTAATTCAATTTCCAAGGGGGCACGGACATTGACCTTAGGGATTTAAACTTACCATTGGCCTCATGGTGAAATTCCTGACAAGTTTCCTTCCTCTCCAGCAACTGAGTTAGGAAGGACGCCTGTATCTTTGTTGTGTCTGGGTGATACACCATCCAATGCCTAATTAATAACTTGACCACGCTCAAAGGGATATTCAGCGTCTGCTTTATGTACATTTTGTAAATCAAATCAAATTTGTCACATGCGCCGAATACAACCTTACAGCGAAATGCTTACTTACAAGCCATTAACCAACAATGCAGTTAAGAAAAATAACAAAAAAATAAGAAATATAAGTAACAAATAATGAAAGAGCAGCAGTAACATAATAATAATAGGGAGGCTATATACAGGGGGTACCGGTACAGAATCAATGTGCGGGGGCACCGGTTAGTCGAGGTAATTGAGGTAATATGGACATGCAGGTAGAGTTTTAAAGTGACTATGCATAGATAATAACAGAGAGCAGCAGCAGCATAAAAGAGGGGGGTGGGGGGCAATGCCAATAGTCTGGGTAGCCATTTGATTCGATTTTCAGGAGTCTTATGACTTGGGGTAGAAGCTGTTTAGAAGCCTCTTGGAACTAGAATTGGCGCTCCGGTACGATAGCAGAGAGACGCCAACACGGCAGCAAGTTTTGAGATGCCTGCCCTGGTCTGTCTCTCCCATTCTTGTGCTCTCGCCACTTTCTCTCTCTCTCCCCGGACCTTTGCTCGCCTACATTATACTCATACATCGCTGACTTTTTATTGAAAGCCGGGTGAACTATTTGATTAGTGACTTTTAGGGCATTTAACAAACATGATGCTGTTGTTAATTTTGCTGGTGTCTACCCTTTGCTTTTACAATGTTGGCGATACATTTAGATCTTGTTGCACTGTGAATGAGGAAATATATGATTGTTTCTCCCTCGAGTATTGTGAGACACCCCACCACCCTTGCTCCGGAAATGCACATGAGAACTCTGCACATTTCTCCCGAACAATATGGGAGAAATCGGACTCTTGCGCTTACATGCCAGGACTGTTCTCTTGTTACTTAACCATGTCTCTGGACTTTACACATCTCCTGAAATATGTGGCGTTAAAGACTCGGGTGACTATGGATTCTCTTTCAACTGCTGTCTGTAAATCCACATGTTGTAACCCTCGATCTAGACTTGCCATTACCTTTCTGCTTCTATTGTCTGGAAATGTCCAGTCTAATCCAGGTCCTGACATTCTTACCCCTGCCGAATTAAGTAGTCAGAGTGGCCTGAAGTTTTTGCATATAAATGTAAGAAGTCTTCTGCCGAAGCTTGATTTTGTGAATATATGGATAAAAACTGCCGACCCTGATGTATTTATGCTTTCTGAAACCTGGCTTAAAAAATATATTACTGACAATAATATTGGCATAAAAGGTTACAATGTGTTTCATACAGATCGTAAATCTAAGGGTGGTGGTGTTGCTGTATATGTAAAAGACAAGTTCTCGGTGGTCGTTCTGACCTCTGTTACTAAACCTAAGCAATTTGAATATCTGTCTCTGAACCTAAACCTTGGCTCATCTTTAAATATTGTTGTATCTTGTTGTTAAAGACCTCCATCTGCTAGTGTTGGCTCTCTGGGTTGTATTTTCAAATTGTTATCACAGAATGTCAACTCTGAGTTTGTCCTGATGGGTGATCTGAATCAGGACTGGCTAACATCTAGATCTGATCAACTCAAAATTCTGTGCAATACCTACAACCTAGCTCAGATTGTCAACAGTGTAACTTGGTTGAATATAAAATATCCTCTGAAATCCTCTTTGATTGATTTAATCTTAACCAATACTCCCCATCGTTTTAATGCTTCTGGTATTTTTGCAAATGACATACATGATCACTTTGCTATTGCTTGTGTGAGAGATGGTAAAATTCCTAAGAAATATCCACGTGTTATTACGAAAAGACACTGGAAGCGGTTTGATATTCAACGTTTTTACTTGATGTATCTGGCATTGAATGGAATAAATCCCTGATGTTGAACTAGCCTTTTCTTACTTACTACCACAGTGCATTCAACATCCAGTGAGGTTGCAGAGCGCCAAATTCAATTACAGAAATGCTCATTATAAAAATTCAGAAAACAAAATATATTTTACATAGGTTTAAAGATTACCTTCTTGTTAAAGCAACCACAGTGTCATATTTATAAAATGCTTTTCGGCGAAAGCATACTTCGCCCAGAACATACCTAGCCCAGAACAAAGCCCAGTTGACAAATTATTACAAACAGTAACCAGCCAAGCAGAAGCGTTACAAAACTCTGAAATAGAGATACAATTAATCCCTTCCCTTTGATGATCTTCATATGGTGGCAATCAGAAGACATTAATTTACTCAATAAATGTTCCTTTTGTTTGATGAAGTCTCTTTAAATCCAAAAACCTCTGTTTTGTTAGCGTGTTTTCTTCAGTAATCCACAGGCTCAAACTCAGTCCAAACAATCAGACAAAAAAATCCTAATTGTATCCGTAAAGTTCATAGAAACATGTCAAACGATGTTTTTATTTATTGTTTTTTAGCCTAAATGATCTATAATATTTCAACCAGACAATAAAGTTGTCAATATATAAGGTAAACAAGAAATGCACATGCGCCTGAAAAAACTCTGCGACACGTTAGGGTCCACTCGTTCAGACTGGTCTTACTCCCTCATTTATAAGAATACAAGCCTGAAATGATTTCTAAGACTGTTGACATCTAGTGGAAGGCATAGGAACTGCAAATGGAGTCCTATGTCTATGAATACTGTAATGGCATTGAATAGAAAACTACAAAACAAAAAAAAGACTTCCTGAATGGATTTTTCTCAGGTTTTCGCCTGCTAAATCAGTTCTGTTATACTCACAGACACTATTTTAACAGTTTTGGAAACATTAGAGTGTTTTCTATCCAAATCTACCAGTTATATGCATATCATATCTTCTGGGCCCGAGTAGCAGGCCGTTAAATTTGGGCATGCTTTTCATCCAAAATTCCGAATGCTGCCCCCTACCCTAGAGAGGTTAAACACTGGTGTACACTGATTTGTAAGGCCATATTGGGTAAAATGCCACTCTGTTCTTTTTTAGTCTGGTCAGTAAATAAATATAAATTACGGTCCCATTCTGATTTGCTTCTAACAGTGCCAAAAATTAGAACAGGACGTGGTAGAAATAGTTTTAGTTACTTAGCTCCGTGGTCCTGGAATTCTGTCAAGAACATTTTAAAACGTGATGATCTAGTTTCGTTGGTGGAGTTTAAACATTTGATCGATGTTTATATCATAGAAGAGTGTAATTGATTTTAGACCAGCTGTTTTTAGTCAAGACGTTTTTAAAGTACAATGTTTTTTTGCTGTACTGTATGTATGTTTATAGTTTTGTTTAATGTTGTGTTAGTGTATGGAAATTGTTTTGTCTGAAATGTTGTTCCCTCTGCTGTTATTGGACCAGATCTCTCTTGGAAAAGAGATGTTATCTCAATGAGAAAAAACCTGTATAAATAAAGGTAAAATTAATCATATGTTTTTTTAAAGAACGGTCTATGACTAGGGTGGCTGGAGTCCTTGATAATTTTTTATGGCCTTCCTCTGACACCACCTGGTAAAGGGGTCCTAGATGGCTGGAAGTTAAGCCCCAGTGATGTGCTGGGCCGTACACACTATCCTCGGTAGTGCCTTGCCGTCTTAGGCCGAGTAGTTGCCATATCAGGCAGTGATGCAACCCATCAGCATGCGCTCGATGGTGCAGCTGTAGAACATTTTGAGGATCTGAGAACCCATGCCAAATCTTTTCAGTCTCCTGAGGGGGAATAGGTTTTGTCGTGGCCTCTTCACGACTGTCTTGGTGTGCTTGGACCAGGTTAGTTTGTTGGTGATGTGGAAGCTCTCAACTTGCTCCACTACAGCCGCGTAAATGACAAATCGCGGGAAAAAACACAAATGTGAAAAATTGAGGATGGGAATAATCTCTTCATATCCAGGTGGTTTCTGTGCCGGTCTAGCTTTCATAAAAACGTTTCCGTTATTAATGTGTTTATAACAATGGTTTATTGTCCATCCAAGAGCTAAGGGCTTAAATAAAGATTGAATTAATAATGAGCCAGCAGATAGGTCTTATTGATCACTAATGCAGACAACATTCAGGTACATCACTGTAGATCCAAACATTTCTACCGCAATCTTTTTAATTTATCAGAGCAGAAGAGAACGTCTCTCTCAAGGCTATGGTGAAAGAAATTCTGGGAACAGTACAATTTAATGAAAAATCTGAAGTTTGATTTCATTATAACTCGAGGCTAAGTACCATTTTTAGTTCTTCACTTGTAGCATCAGAGACAGCCGAGTCGGTCGTAACTTTATTGGAACATTTATTAAGACAGAAAAAAATATATATACAATTTAAACACAAAGCAATTTCGACACAGTGCAGACTCAAAATAGATGTAGACAAGCCAACACATAGCCTACCCCGCATAACTTATTGTTTTCGGTTATTTCATTTGAGAGGGATTAAAAATAACTTGAAAAGACACACATGGTATGAAATAAAGTAGTTCAAGTATTTCAAACTGGTGGAATTCAGATAAGTAAAAGTAGTTATTATTAGTAGTTATTATTTCATCTCTGGATCTTGTTCATTTTACATTAACGGAAAATGTATTTTGCTGTATAACGCTCTCTCCCACTCTCTCCATTTCTCTCTCCCTGCCCCTGAATACATAACATGATGTTTTTAGACCATGCACTGCTGATTTGATTGTTGAAGGGGTGCAGTGATAGTGCAGATTATGAGAGATCGTTATCCTGACACTACTGTAAATTGTTGGTGACCAGTGATCATGATGACTGAAGATCTAAACAAACCCAAAGCAGCTGGTACTGCCAATCTATGTTAGCATATCAGTTTGGTGTTGGTTCAAAAGTTATATCACTTCATTCCAACTTTTTGGCTTCTCTTCTTTCTTCTCTATCTCACTTCACTTGTTTCTTTACAAGTGGAAGTTGAAACAGCTGGTAACTGTGGCTGGGTTTTTGCTAATCTTGTTCATCTCAGGCAGCTGCTGTGAGGGTCATTGAGGCGCGTATGCGCTTGTGCTTTTGAAATCATTATCTGGCTAAAATATGGATTGCTTTCCTGGGGCCCCGGGGCCCCTGAGGATTGGCGTCACACCACCAAACGAGGGTGACAGTGATCCGGGCGCTCCCGCGATCTTCTTCATCTTTATTATTGTTGGTTTTCCGCGAGGGAATACAACATGCTCCAGAATGCCAGAGAACCACCAGGGACATTTCTCTTTCTTGATAGCAGGATGAATGCTTTGATCAGTGTTGCGTTCCCTTGCGGATTTGCCCTTAGCCTCTAAGCAAAAACAAAACCGCATCCCTGCTCAGAAAGAAGTTGCTTGTAATGCTGATAAAACTAAAGAAGAAAGACATTTAGCCCTGTTCATTTGTTGAACGCAGTGAACAATCTAATCTTCTTTCTCTCAAGATTGTTTAGAATATGGCCTATTACGTGTGCATTTCAAGTGAAAAGCCCCTCTGTAATATTGTGCACCTATGTAAAATGTCATTTGAATCAGCCAATTTTACCAGAAGTATGTTGTTTCTATCCTGTCATTGTGTTCTGTCATTGTGTGCTCAACATTTGTATAAAGAATGCAATTCAAACATTTAATATGCTCCATGTCAATAATATAGTGGGTCTGGGAGACAGGGATCCTAAAATGGTTTGTTTACTAAATAGACGATGGATACCAATGCAGGTGAGTAAAAAATCTCAATGCTCTTTATTAAAGGTGAATCAATCTAAACGTTCTCACGTTATATCTTCTCATGTGGGACCTTCCATAGGACAGATTTGCAGTATACGAGCTCTTCTTCTTTCCCCCTGCATCTCAGTTGGCTGATAGTTACAGAAAAGAAAAGACAAATATGTCAACTGAAAGAAGACTGCAATAAAGAACACATGAAATCCATTTCCGGACTTGTGTATGAAGTATCTCAGGCATCATTCAATTGTATGTGTAATAGCTTGGCACACTGTAAAACATTACTCCAAAAGGATTGGCCTGATAAACATTTGTGTAAGAAAGTTTAGATCGATTTTACGACTGTGTACATTATGATAATGTTTTCAATACCTTTAAATAAAAGTGCATTAGTTGAAAACAGATATTAGATATGTCTAAACAGTCAATGAAATTGAAATAGGCAAATTGGCTAATTGAAAGTACAAGCTTAAATAACTTAAAAATCAAAACAGTCATCTTGAACTCCAAAAAAATGAACACATTTGCCTTTGGTGAACTAAAACACTTGACTTTTTACTACTATCACTGACTTTGCTGATAGCTACGTTATTGCGGGAAAATATACTACCTGAGATGTTGTGGTTGTCTTAGCTTATCTAGGTTAAGATGAATGCACTGGCTGTAAGTTGCTCTGGGTAAGAGTGTCTGCTAAATTTTAAAAATGTAATGTAAATGAACATTGCACCTACCACTATCCTTGATCCCTTTAAGTTTCTCCACACTGTACACAAACACAACAGTGCTCTTTAGAACCAAAATCACCTCAGCTACAGTAAATGTTACAAAACAAAATGTGAATGCGTATCCTCAAAAGCTTATGAAACCTGTCCAGAAAGACCCATCTTTCATACTGAAATACATTTATTTGTTGTCATCTAAGCGTTTTCCCCAGTGTTCCTGCTTTGGTCAATACTTTATCTCCACGCAGCTCCAGATGGGCAAAAACAAAACACAGGGAGCCATTTTGTCATCCCTCACAACTGCCTCCCCAGAACAAACGGCATCCATGCATTCATGCCCCAGTTGTCTGTTATCATCAGATGGGAAACAAATTCAGAAAACAGGCAACTACTTCCCAGCTTAATGTTTGGGTGGAAACAATAGCCCCTTAAAGACTGATGCTGCTTTGTTGATAGCATTTCCCTGAAACAAACAGCATCTGACAGATTCAAGTTACCCCCTCAGGCGTGCCGTTAGGGGACACGACAAACAAGGCTTCTGGATTAGGCTTTATAAGACATGTCAAGATCTCATCAAAATGCTCTGCCTGCATTTGTCATACAGCTACACCGGATCATATTCAGCTCTCAGTATGGTTATCACTCAGTACAACATTCCAAATTCCCTTAGAGAAATTAGTTCTAAAATATTTGGAGCCGGATCATCTCTTTGCGAGCATTATGTCTGCTGCAGCCCTCATCTTAAGGATAAAACTCTAATCAAATAAATGCTATTTGTCACTTGCTTTATAAACAACATTTGTAGACTAACAGTGAAATGCTTACTTATGGGCCCTTCCCAACAATACACAGAGAAAGAATACAGAGAAATAATAGAAAAGTAAAACACGTAATAATAAATACTCAAGGATTAATGATAACTTTGCTATGTACAGTGTATTTGGAAAGTATTCACACCCCTAGACTTTTTCCTCATTTTGTTACCATATATCCTTATTCTAAAATTGATTAAAATGTTTTTTTCCTCTTCAATCTACACACAATACCCCATAATTACAAAGCAAAAATGAATGAACCGCATTAAATGAAGAGCATTCTCGCATAGGTGTTCCTCTTGTCAAGGTGGGAAAGGGCAGTATGGATGATGGACGTTAGTGGGTGTTTCAGAGGGTCCGTGTTCTACAGAAAACGGACAGAGAAGGCTTAATGCTTTGACAACTCTCTGTCTCCAAGGTCCTCGGGTTCTCGTCTACTTTAACGCTGTGATCCTGAAAAGCAGCCGCTGCTCCCTGACAGTCTCAACATCGAACAGGAAGCGTTTACCACAGATATTGATTTATTCTCATCCCTCCCACCCCCGTCTTTGTTTAATCATATCAGATTTGGAGGTTGGTTCAGCATTGATAAAATTGATTGCCCAAGATAAGACTGCCAATTCCTGTCTAAGGGTTGTTTTTGAGACTGTATGTAGAGCGCTTGAATTTTATTTGACATGACAAAATCGATGTGTTTTAGAGAATACATCAAGGGGATATTTGAAAAACTTTGATCGGTGCCGATGTCGTTTGTAGTCTGTTTGCAGTGATGGACCACTTTAAGAGAATTCCCATTATTCTATTCTAGCAGCCTTCTTTCTTCCAAAATTCACTTTGCAAATTAGATTTTTATACGACCCTCTATTCTCACTATATGCAATTAGCTACTACATCACTGCAGATAGAGCAGTTTGTCTAGAGATAATAACAAACATACTATGGCATTTCTGTCTGCATATTGCATTGATATGGAACAAGAAATCAACTGTAAATTGATAGTCCATTTCATGGAAATCCTGGTAATGTTTTAGGATTCTTTGTACAGTAGAATAGATTATATATGATATGATATTAGGTGTACTTTCTGTCTCTGTGTCCTAGTATAGTCACCTATTTTGAAGATTGAAAGAAAATAAAGTCTATCCATTGTTTCTGTTCCATGCTTCTATGGGAAAGGTCCACTGGGCGAGCTTTCCCTCAGCCTTCTGTTGGTGGTGTAACTATATCTGAAAGTATCATTAAGCCTTTACACCCGTACTCTGGCTGTTTAAAGCCTACCGTGATCCTGCAGAGATAAAGAGTTAGAGAAGAGAGTTGTATTTGTTATCTGGGAAGAGTCCTGGGGATTTACTCTACCTTCCTATAGTCTCTCCATCCAGAGATGTACTCCTAAGAGTGCAGATGTCACAGGATATCGTCTTGACTTTTTATTTTTGATGCAGATCGCTCAGGGCGGCTTATGACTGTCAAATCCTTGCTGACAGTTAAGTGATAATTGCAGTGGAAAGCTTTGCCCAAGACACTTGGTATTGAATGAGAATTGCACTAGCCATTGACAAGAGAGATGGGAAATCCTATTTAACAATGAAAGGCTAGTGAGGTAGCGTGAGAAATCATACCCCCCCACACACACACATTCAACCACATGTTGCTGAGGGATAGTGCTTTGCATTCTGGAAGAATAGCCTATTGCAGATTGAAAAATAAAGCACAATTGAGCCACCATTTAATAATTTTCGGTCACGGTTGACATTGCAACCGTTGTGTTGTTGAATTTGAATTTTTTGGTAGAATCTTTCAATAAGGCAGATCATCTCTTGAACTCCCACCCATGCATATTACGGCTATATTCTATAAATTGCATTTCAGGCCTGTTATTATGCACTGCATGGATACTCTCATTGAAGACCTGCAGTCAATTTGTCATGAATTAAAGGGGCTCATGTCAGTTTTATGGACAGAATATGAAGTTGCCCAGACGTAATTTCAAGCACTGCATCTACCCTAATATGATTATTTATCCTTCAGTTCCGGTATGTTTCAGGCCAGGGGGATTTTCCTGTCGTAAATCACCAAAGAGATGCAGCACTTTAATAATTCACTCACCCAAGATGGGCTGTGTATTTGCAAAGGGGTGTAATGGCATTCTTGCATGCCCTTGTGTTTAGGTAGAGGTTCAATCTATACCATATATCACGTATACAGCCCCTGGCACAGAGGAGCTAAACAGCTTTCACACGACCCACACTCATTATTGTGGGCTGAGGTGTGTCATTTATGTTTGATTGATACATACCGTAGGTTGGAGCTGATTTGATTTTGGCTTTGTCTTCGAATCTGTATCACACTTTGAGCTACAGATTCCATGTTGTAAGGTGGTTGTGTGAGTGATAGGACAATTATATAGTGAAAAATAGAGCCTGACTAGTCTTGATTGGCCTTATATAATGAGGTGATAATTGGCTATGAATTTAGGCAATCTGTCAGAAGAATAAGAACAAATAAAGTAATTGTGTTTGTTAATGAATTGATTCAGTTTTAGCTCAAGTTTTCTATGACAGATGTATGTGAGGTAATCTGAAATATGGTGTTTCTCTTGAAACTTTGCATGCCTTGTGCAGTCTGAAGGCACACAAAGAGTTACTCAGCTAGAACCATCCACTCCTTCCTGTAGGAAGATTTATAAAGTATGTGTCCTGCCAAGAATCATGTACAAACAGTACCACAATACCTGTCAAGTAGTCTGACGGAGGGTGTTGAAATGAAAGTCAGATTTTTTAAATATATTTTTTCCTGTTGTTTTTGTGTTGCCTTGAATGGTGTATGTTTTTGACTGGATGTTAAAATGAGCAGACATCTTGTGCCAGAGGCAGCCTCAGCCTAACATAACAAGGCTTTGTTCTTCTGAAAGGAAAATCATGGGTAGCACCTATTCACATTCCATTCTCTCATTCTCTATGCACTGCCTGTCAGCATTGACTTCTGGCTGCTGTATGAGTCTACCATGCCTATACCCACTCATTGGCAGTGTCGGCACACCTCTCTCTGCTGCTGTTTCTACACTGATCTCTCACAGCCAATACCCCATTTTACAAAAGAACACATTGAAAATATAAATAAATTAGTAATGATATAGACGAGTCTATTCCAAACAAACAAAAATTGGTTCTGTGAAAGTTCCCAGAACATTTGTTAGGTCGTGGCAAATGTTCTCATGACACAAAAACTGTCCACATTTAATCTGTTCTTTAAAGGTTCCCAGAATACTCCATTAGGTTGTGGAAACGGTCTGGTGAGAACAATGTGGGGACATCACAAAAGACATGTTCCCAAACACAAAATCTGTCCAGTTGTGAGGATGATAATACAATGTTTCTTTTAATTAAGGTGCAAAACATATTCACAGCTGATTTGCCAACTTCTGTCTGTAGCGTCCGAACCGTTTGGGCAAAGGCGAGACTCTCACGAATATGTACATATCGGTTGCTTTGCTCTAGGGCGCCCACAGGCCTCACAATACTTGTCTGAAGGTCCCCCTGTAACAGTAAAAAAATAGGAATGGAAGTATAGTATGGAGAAGTTTAAAACCAAAAATACATGTACAAACAACTAACAAATGTTTCCTGATCTTTCTCATATCGCTCAGATATAGGAGAGTCATTTCTTGGGACTATCTGTTATTCAATGCGTTTGTATGGGTGAATACAGTACGGCCCAAAATAGTGAATCAAAATGTTTCGTTTTATTTACTTCAATGGGTCTTAAAATGACAAAACAAAAAGCTAAATATTCCTTGGTATGACCTTCCTAATACAATTCCTTATACAGGACATTCAGAAAGGATTCAGAACCCTTGACTTTTTCCAAATTCTGATTTTTCCCTCATCAATCTACACTCAATACCTCATAATGACAAAGCAAAAACAGGTGTTTAGAAATTTTTGCAGATGTATAAAAAATGAACAACTGAAATATTACATTTACATAAGTATTCAGACCCTTTACTCAGTACATTGTTGAAGCACCTTTGGCAGTGATTACAGCCTTGAGTCGTCTTGGGTATGACGCTATTTGGGGAGTTTCTCCCAGTCTTCTCTGCAGATCCTCTCAAGATCTGTCAGGTTAGATGGGGAGCGTTGGTGCACAGCTATTTTCAGGTCTCTCCAGAGATATCGATCGGGTCCAAGTTCAGGCTCTGGCTGGTCCACTCAAGGACATTCAGAGACTTGTCCCGAAGCCACTCCTGCATTGTCTTTGCTGTGTGCTTAGGATCATTGTCTTGTTGGAAGGTGAACCTTTGCCCCAGTCTGAAGTCCTGAGCATCAAGGATCTCTCTGTACTTTGCTCCGTTCATCTTTCCCTCGATCCTGACTAGTCTCCTTGTCCCCATGAAAAATGTCCCCATAGCATGATGCTGCCACCACGATGCTTCATCGTAGGGATGGTGCCAGGTGTCCTGCAGACATGATGCTTGGCATTGAGGCCAAGGAATTCCATCTTGGTTTCATCAGACCAGAGAAACGTGTTTCTCATGGTCTGAGAGTCTTTAGACAGCTTTTGACAAACTCCAAGTGTTCCTTTTACTGAGGAGTGGCTTCAAAGCCCAGATAGGTGGAGTGCTGCAGAGATGGATGTCCTTCTGGAAGGTTCTCCCATCACCACAGAGGAACTCTGGAGCTCTCTCAGAGTGACCATTGTGTTCTTGGTTACCACCCTGACCAAGGCCCTTCTCCCCCGATTGCACAGTTTGGCCGGGAGGCCAGCTCTAAGAAGAGTCTTGGTGGTTCCAAACTTATTCCATTTAAAAATGATGGTGGCCAATGTGTTCTTGGTGACCTTCAATGCTGCAGAAATGTTTGGTACCCTTCCCCAGATCTGTGCCTTGACACAATCCTGTCTCGGAGCTCTAGGGACAATTAATTCGACCTCATGTCTTGGTTTTTGCTCTGACATGCACTGTCAACTGTGGGACCTTATTGATAAAGACAGATGTTTGCCTTTCCAAATCATGTCCAGTCAATTGAATTTACCACAGGTGGACTCTACAATCAAGTTGTAGAAACATCTCAAGGATGATCCATGGAAACAGGATGCACCTGAGATCAATTTCGAGTCTCAGTGTCTGAATACTTCTGTAAAAATGTATATCTGTTTTTTATTTTTAATACATTTTCAAAAATGTCTAAAAACCTGTTTTCACTTTGTCATTGTGGGCTATTGTGTGTACATTGATGTGGAAATGTTTTCTCTCCTCAATTTTAGAATAAGGCTTTAACATAGCAAAATGTGGAAAAGTCCAGCGGTCTGAATACTTTTCGAAGGCACTGTAGCTTAGTAGAACCCCCCCTTCCTCCAGATTAGACCAGGCTTAGACTTTGATGGGTTAAAGGTTCTTAGAATGTTTAATTCTAGGTAACATGACATTATATATGTTCCCAATACACCTTGGCTCAAGCAAACAAATGATGTCAGCTGCATTTTCTTTGTACCTACTGTGGTAAACCGTGGGGTGTTGGGTTTGAGCACACAGAGATTGACACAGAGACAGGGAGGTGCTAGTCAGAAAACACACCTTTACTGGGCAACATGAAGGAAACGTAACAACAAAATAACTTGGGGTTGGCTCGGTCTTTCTTCTGGGCCTCCTCCTCATTTCAGTCCCATGCCCCGGGTGCTTTGTTCCTGTCTGTAGGCTCCCTCCCTGCCTCTCTTTTCCTCACCCACGGTGTGCCATGTTGCAACATTTATGTGGCCTGAACGGCTGGTTGGCACTCTCCCCTAATTGCACCTAATTGGTGCCATCAGCGTCGGGGTTGTCATGCTCGACGTAGTGAGGAGACCAAAGCGCAGCGTGATGTGAATAAATAATTTTAATGTAAGACGAAATAACATGAAGTACACTAAACAAACAAAATAACAAAATGAACGTGACCGCTATCAACACTGAGTGCAAAACATGCATCATCCATTAGACATAGATAATCACCCACGAAATACTCAAGGAATATGGCTGCCTAAATATGGTTCCCAACCAGAGACAACGATAAACAGCTGCCTCTAACTGAGAACCAATCTAGGCAACCATAGACATACAAAACCTCTAGACTGGGACCCATAAACATACAAAAACACATATTCACCCATGTCACACCCTGACCTAGCCAAAATAATAAAGAAAACAAAGAATACTAAGGTCAGGGCGTGACAGGGGTGCCCACCACAGGTAGTCCCAGTAGAGGGAGCAAACGGCGCGGCACGTATGGTGCGGAATACCACAATACATTAATGGTCACAAAAATTAATTTAATCAAAATCATTCAGTGGGTTGCCCCTGTCTATAACTTCTGTCTGGCCTTGGTGGTGCTCTTGGATCATCATTTCTTTGCAGAGCGATGGGTGAGCTGTGTGAAAAATAATACCATTAAATGAGTGTAAATAGATATGTTTAGAAAATCCCAAACACTGACCAAAGAAAGGAGCATGATTATAGGCATGTTAGGCTCATTTTAGAAGATTGTGATTGGTTCTGGGAGTGTTTCCTCATGGAGGAAGCAGGCAATATTGTCTGACTCCAGGCTTTGCTGACATCCGCAGCTTCTTCCACATCCCCACCCTGTCTCAGCCCTCCTTCCAGATCTCTTAGGCTCTCTACAGTATCACAAGTTGGCACATTCACTCTAACACAAAACTCCCCCACCCAACTGTACACTGTTAGAAAAAAAGGTGCACTCTAGAACCTAAACGTTTTCTTTGGCTATCTCCATTAGAGAATACTTTGAATAATCTTTTTTTGGTTTCAGGTAGAACTGCTTTGGGTTTCATGTCAAATCCTTTCCACAGAGGGTTTGAAATGGAACCCAAAAGGGTTCTACCTGGAACCAGAAAGGGTTTGCCATGGAACCAAAAGGATTATCCTATGGGGACAGCCAAATAACCCTTTTGGAACCCTTTATTCTATAAGTGTACCATCCACAGTAAGAAAATGGCCGTCGACACACCAAACCACCGGAGATCACCAACACTTCCCTGCTGTAAACATCTCCTCAGCCGCCCCCGTGGCCTCTTATGATCGGCGACATGGAGACCCTAGCCATGGGTCCCAAATGGACGGGAAATTCCGGCAGCGCCGGACGGAAGGGAGAGTCCGTCAGCGCCGGACAGGCGGGAAACTCCAGCAGCTCCGGAGTAAATGGCGATTCTAGCATCGCCTGGCTGACTGACGGCTCTGGCATCGCCTGGCTGACTGACGGCTCTGGCATCGCCTGGCTGACTGACGGCTCTGGCGGCTCCTGGCTGGCTGACGGCTCTGGCGGACTGCCGGCTCTGGCGGCTCAGGACAGACGGGGGACTCTGGCGGCTCAGGACAGACGGAAGAGGAGGAAGGCTCTAGCAGCGCTGGACAGGCGGGAACACCTGTAGGCAGAAGACGGAGAGACAGCCTGTTGCGGGGGGCTGCCACCAGAGGGCTGGTGCGTGGAGGTGGCACTGGATAGACCGGACCGTGCAGGCGCACTGGAGCTTTTGAGCACCGAGCCTGCCCAACCTTACCTGATTGAATGCTCCTGGTAGCCAGGCCAGTGCGGTGAGGTGGAATAGCCCGCACTGGGCTGTGCTGGCAAACCGGGGACACCATGCGTAAGGCTGGTGCCATGTACGCTGGCCCGAGGAGACGCACTGGAGACCAGATGCATAGAGCCGGCTTCATGCACCTGGCTCGATGCCCAAGCTAGCCCGGCCGATAGGAGGAGCTGGAATGTACTGCACCGGGCTATGCAAAGCACTGGGGAAACTGTGCGCTCCACCGCATAACACAGTGCCTGCCCGGTCCCTCTCTCTCTCCGGTAAGCACGGGAAGTTGGTGCAGGTCTCGTACCAGGTCTCCTACCTGAACTCTCTGCTTTCGCTGCCTCCAGCTCTGCTTTGGGACGGCGATATTCCCTTGGCTGAGTCCAGGGTCCTTTGCCGTCCAGAATCTCCTCCCATGTCCAGGAGTCCTGTGTACTTTGTCGCTGCTGCTGCTGCCAGTTACCACGCTGCTTGGTCCTTGGTTGGTGGGTGTTTCTGTAACGGCAGATCTCCTCTTCGTCTGAAGAGGAGTAAGGATCGGACCAAGATGCAGCGTGGTAAGTGTCCATTATGTTTTTAATAAAGACAAATGAACACTCAAACAAAAACAATAAACGATAACGTGAAATCTACAAAAACCGAAACAGTACCGTGTGGCGACAAACACACACAAGGAAAAAAAACACCCACAAACCAACAGTGAAACCCAGTCTACCTAAGTATGATTCTCAATCAGAGACAACTAACGACACCTGCCTCTGATTGAGAACCATACTAGGCCGAAACAGAAACCAAAAATAGAAAAACAAACAGACTGCCCACCCCAACTCACGCCCTGACCATACTAAATAAAGACAAAACAAAGGAAATAAAGGTCAGAACGTGACAATATCAGTCAGTCTGCAGAAAAATGACACCCTCAGGGTTAAAAACTTCTTAGGGATAGAAACCAGCCGTCAACGTCCGGTGAAATTGGAGGGCGCGCAATTCAAATAAATAATCTGAATATTAAAACGCCTTATGGGCAGGTGGGACGCTACCGTCCAACATCCGGTGAAATTGCAGAGCGAGAAATTCAAACTATAGAAATATCAATATTCAACTTTCATAAAATCACAAGTGTAATACATCAAAATAAAGCTTAACGTCTTGTTAATCCAGCCGCTGTGTAAGATTTCAAAAGGGCTTATCGGCGAAAGCACAACATGCGATTATCTGAGGACAGCGCCCCGCATGCAAACAATTTTTCAACCAGGCACGTGCGACACAAAAGTCAGAAATAACAATATAATAAATGCTTTATCTTTGAAGATTTTCTTCTTTTTGCAATCCCAAATGTCTCAGTGACACAACGAATGGTTGTTTTGTTTGATAAATTCCTTCTTTATATCACCAAAATGTTCATTTACAGTGGGGCAAAGAAGTATTTAGTCAGCCACCAATTGTGCAAGTTCTCCCACTTAAAAAGATGAGAGAGGCCTGTAATTTTCATCAAAGGTACACTTCAACTATGACAGGCAAAATGAGAAAAAAAAGTCCAGATTTATTTGCAAATTATGGTGGAAAATAAGTATTTGGTCAATAACAAAAGTTTATCTCAATACTTTGTTATATACCCTTTGTTGGCAATGACAGAGGTCAAACGTTTTCACAAGGTTTTCACACATTGTTGCTGGTATTTTGGCCCATTCCTCCATGAAGATCTCCTCTAGAGCAGTGATGTTTTGGGGCTGTTGCTGGGCAACACGGACTTTCAACTCCCTCCAAAGATTTTCTATGGGGTTGAGATCTGGAGACTGGCTAGGCCACTCCAGGACCTTGAAATGCTTCTTACGAAGCCACTCCTTCGTTGCCCGGGCGGTGTGTTTGGGATCATTGTCATGCTGAAAGACCCAGTCATGTTTCATCTTCAATGCCCTTGCTAATGGAAGGAGGTTTTCACTCAAAATCTCACGATACATGGCCCCATTCATTCATTCCTTTACACGGATCAGTCGTCCTGGTCCCTTTGCAGAAAAACAGCCCCAAAGCATGATGTTAACACCCCAACGCTTCACAGTAGGTATGGTGTTCTTTGGATGCAACTCAGCATTCTTTGTCCTCCAAACATGACGAGTTGAGTTTTTACCAAAAAGTTATATTTTGGTTTCATCTGACCATATGACATTCTCCCAATCTTCTTCTGGATCATCCAAATGCTCTCTAGCAAACTTCAGACGGGCCTGGAAATGTACTGGCTTAAGCAGGGGGACACATCTGGCACTGCAGGATTTGAGTCCCTGGTGGCGTAGTGTGTTACTGATGGTAGGCTTTGTTACTTTGGTCCCAGCTCTCTGCAGGTCATTCACTAGGTCCCCCCGTGTGGTTCTGGGATTTTTGCTCACCGTTCTTGTGATCATTTTGACCCCACGGGGTGAGATCTTGCGTGGACCCCAAGATCGAGGGAGATTATCAGTGGTCTTGTATGTCTTCCATTTCCTAATAAATGCTCCCACAGTTGATTTCTTCAAACCAAGCTGCTTACCTATTGCAGATTCAGTCTTCCCAGCCTGGTGCAGGTCTACAATTTTGTTTCTGGTGTCCTTTGACAGCTCTTTGGTCTTGGCCATAGTGGAATTTGGAGTGTGACTGTTTGAGGTTGTGGACAGGTATCTTTTATACTGATAACAAGTTCAAACAGGTGCCATTAATACAGATAACGAGTGGAGGACAGAGGAGCCTCTTAAAGAAGAAGTTACAGGTCTGTGAGAGCCAGAAATTTTGCTTGTTTGTAGGTGACCAAATACTTATTTTCCACCATAATTTGCAAATAAATTCATTAAAAATCCTACAATGTGATTTTCAGGATTTTTTTTTTCTCATTTTGTCTGTCATAGTTGAAGTGTACCTATGATGAAAATTACAGGCCTCTCTCATCTTTTTAAGTGGGAGAACTTGCACAATTGGTGGCTGACTAAATACTTTTTTGCCCAACTGTATTTGGCGCATTTGATTCAGAAATACACCGGTTCCAACTTGCCCAACATGACTACAAAGTATCTAATAGGTTACCTGTAAACTTGGTCCAAACATTTCAAACAATGTACCTAATCCAACCTCAGGTATCCAAAAATTTAAATATTAAATACAATTTAAGATGGAATAATCTGTTTCCAATACAGAAGAAAAATAACATGGAGCGTGCTCTTGTTCACATGCACCAAAATAATAGAGACCTTCAGTGTGACACGTACAATTTTAAAAGACTGTTGACATCTAGTGGATGCCATAGGAACTTCAATCTGGGCCCTAATAAATCAGGAATCCCATAGAAAAGCATTAGAAAACACAATGACCTCAACAACAACAAAATTCGCTGGATGGATTGTGCTCGGGGTTTCGCCTGCCAAGTCAGTTCTGTTATACTCACAGACATTATTATAACAGTTTTAGAAACCTCTGAGTGTTTTCTATCCAAATCTACTAATTATATGCATATCCTAGCTTCTGGGCCTGAGTAACAGGCACACTTTTCATTCGGACGTAAAAATATTTCCCCCTACCCAAGAGAGGTTAAACATTCATTAACATACCTTATATCTTATATCTTATATCATTTAAAAGTTTATATTCTTGTTAATCTAACTGTGTTTTCCGATTTCAAAAAGGCTTTTAGGGCGAAAGCATACCATGCGATTGTCTGAGGACGGCGCCCCACATCAACATATTTTTCAACCAGCACAGGCTTCATAAAATCACAAATAGCGATTAAATAAATCACCTATTTTTGAAGATCTTCCTCTGTTTGCAATCCCAAGGGAACCAGCTACAACATGAATGGTCGTTTTGTTAGATAAAATCATTTTTTATATCCCAAAAAGTCAGTTTAGTTGGCGCCATCGATTTCAGTAATCCACTCATTCAACATGCAGACAAAGGAGTGCAAAAAGCAACCACTTCATCCAAACAAGTCAAACGACATTTCTATTTAATCCTCAGTTACTCGAAAATGTAAATAAGCTATAATATTTCATCCAAAAAGTAGTATGTTCAATTGGAAAGTATAATTAGTAAGTGTGCACCCTCTCCCTTGCACTCCGAAAGATTGATGTTGCTCCGGTGCTCTTCTCACCAAAACTCCAAATACTTGTTTGTTTTTCAAAAAACAAGCCTGAAACCTTGAATAATGGCTGTTGACATCTAGTGGAAGCCATAGGAATTGCAATCTGGGAGACGGATTTAGATAGAAACAATAGGTTCCCATTATATGAGCCTGGGAGCTAAAAAAAACAATTCTGGTTGGATTTTCTTCAGATTCTCACCTGCCATATCAATTCTGTTATAGTCTCAGACATTTTAGAAACTACAAAGTGTTTTCTATCCAATGCTACCAATAAGATGCATATCCTGGCTTTTGGGCCTGAGTAACAGGCAGTTTACTTTGGGCACGTCAGTCAGGAGGAAATTCAGGAAACTAGACCCTATCCCAGAGAGGATTTATTTTAAATTGCCTGTTGTCAATGAGACAAGAGGCCATACTTTTTACAGGACTCTACATGTTACATCAAGAGCTCTCCAGCCTGCACTTTCTTTTGCTCCCATTCCCCTTCCCATTTTTTCTCCCTGTAATCATCATGTGTGGAGGATTATGTTGTTGAGTCCAGTGCAGGTGTCCATCACGATGGGAATAAGACAGAGGGCATTGGAACTTCCAGTGAATGAATGGTTCTATTATCCCAAGAGCATACCACTTGAAAAATGGATTACATATTTTCTTTCTTTCTTTGTGTGGTAACACTTTGCTTGACACCCAGCGTCATAACACCTTGTGACACAGTCATAACTATGTCATAACAGCTTAAATCACTTGTCATAACCTGTTATAATTAAGCAATAAGGCCTGAGGAGGTGTGGTATATATACTACGGCTAACGGCTGCTCTTATGCCCGACTGAATGCGGAGTGCCTGGATACAGCACTTAGCCGTGGTATATTGGCCATATTTTACAAACCCCTGAGGTGCCATATTGCTATTATAAACTGGTTAACAATTTAATAAAAAAATACCATGGCATTCAGCCAATCATAATTCAGGGCTCAAACCACCCAGTTTATGGTCATAACACTGTCAAGACACATATTTAGACCTGTTGTGACATACTGTATATTGCGTTATTTTATGGCTGGTTTTGACACCTACATAAGAGTGTAAAAACCACAGAACCTACCACGGTAGTTATTTTATGGCTGGTTTCTTAACTCTTATTTTTCAGAACTGCACTGTTGGTTATTTTTAAGGGCTTGTAAGTAAGCATTTCACAGTAATATTCGTATTCAGAGCATGTAACAAATACAATTTGATTTGATTTGTATTGAGGCATCCTTGAATTGCAATTCATCAGGGCTTTGGATATTAAGTAGTCCTTCTGAGAGAGGTTAAAAGTGGACAATATTTTGTGTGAAGAGCATTTGAAGAGTGGAGAAAGATCATTCTCAAGAAGGTAGGAGAAACGCCTGCACACCATTTACCATTATCCCCCTGAATGTTCACTGCACCCATGTCTGTCCATTTCTGCAATTGTCTCTCTCTATTTTGAGTAACTTTAATTATTCATATTGATACAACATTAATTAAGGACAGACATTGTTCAATCGCCCATGTTATCTGTGCCCTCTAACAACGAAGTCCAGGCAGTCAATGTTTATGACAGTCATTTCATGGATTCAGCTGTAGCTACAATGACAGCCCAGACATATTCCTATTTTTAGTTTCCACCAGACTCCTCCTTCATAGTGCAGTTTTAGTGCACCAAATGGATGTGCTGCTGGATTCTCATGACAGTAAGGACTAATCTGATTAAATCAAACAACATCTTTTGAATGGGGAGTGGAGGGGCTGTTTTGGTGCAATTTTCCAGGATGGTCTCACTGTCTAAGACATCCTGGTTTTCTCTGGCGGAGGCTGGCAGAACTCCCAGCTCCATGTGGAAGGGTTGAGGGGGGGCATAGCAGACATATAGGGCACATCTCTGGAGGACTGTCTGACCCCTGTCTCTTGCCATCCATCGTCTATCAGATGGAGAAAGCACTGTGATATGTATAGTCTTCCAGCTCCACTGTTGTCTATGTCCTTATTCATTTGTCTGTCATCACTTATTTTGGCAACAGAATGCACACCACTACCAACCCCTCTTCCCCCACTCCTTACCAAGACAACCACCCCCACCTCCTCCCATCCCTCCCTGTGACTAATTTCATATGATGAAACTTTTAATTAGATGTTTTTGCTTTTAATTACTAGAAGCTTGTGTGCTTCAAGGGATAAAGAATACAGTGCAGCAAGCTGCTAAGGGTTTGGAGCGGAGCATGTTCAGAAACCGAGCCTTGTCATATCCTTTTGACACCAACACTGTGAGTGTCAGGGCAATATTGCAGCGATGAGATTGAGTTCAAGTTTATTCTATTAAATGTTGAAATAAACATGATTTATTGTCCTTGCCCCAGCCGTAACTCCATTGAAAGGCTCATATTAAAAGTGTAAATATTTGATGAAAACTAAGTCATAAGCTTTGTTTAGAGTTATTTGGGCTTAAATAAAAAACAATTCCAGAGCATGGCAATTTTTTCAATATTGACTGCACATAGTAATTAAAACCAATGAGTGCAATTTGTGTCGTCTAACCTCACAGATACGGTAGAGAAGAAACCGACAATAAAGATGTGTTGTTCAGTCTTCAGAGAAACACTCCTATCCTTTCATTCCTCCTTCAGTCTCACATGTGTTGCTGAACATTGTAGTCCTTGGGTAAGTTGTACTTCTCCAAAAAAAGAGCCCTCTTCAGAAATGAATCCCAATGTCAGCAGATCAATGCCACTTTGGAGGTTGAGGAGGTGATGGGGATCATTTGGCCACAGCTATAATCAAGAAGACATACAGAGTTGTTGCTCCAGTGACGGATCCCCCTTGTTTTGGCAGCCTTATTTCTAAGCTGTGGAGACACTTTTATTCATTCAAAACATGCTGTGTTCATCACAGACCAGGTATATGTCAGAAAGTGTGTGTGTGGTCTGTTTGTGTGCTTGTGTGGGCAGTCTGTTTGTGTGCTTGTGTGGGAGGGTAGGTGGGCGTGTGTGTGCAGGTGTTCATATGTGTCTTTTAGAAACACACTGATTGTGAAAGCCAGAACCTCTGGAGTGGCCTGCTCCCCAACAACCTAAATTAAACCTGGACCTTCAGCCCCACACCATTTTCTCTGTCACACTCTGCGTACACATCTGTAATTGTTATATTCGATGTCATTACACTTGCTTGCCATTTTAATTTCTCAGCCTGTATAAAATGCATCTGGATCATTTCTCAGGGCCTAATCATGGAATTTGATATCCAATTCTGTGGTGCCGTTATTCATTCCAGCTACTACATTTTCCCACCACATATTGAAAAGGGAGGGGGCTTCGGAATGCTTAGGGGGAAGACTAGTTAGGGTTGGGGCTGGTGTCGAAGGGGTTGATTCTCATAGACCCAGACCCAAGTCGATGTCACAGTAGAAAATAATAACGTTCAGGGGCAGATGTTGTCCCTCAAAGAAATGATTGCATTTGCAATGTAAAACCAATCTACATGCCTTGTTCTTATTACATGCAGTGTGACCTCGAGAGTGAATCAGATGAAAGCAGTCAAATAACTGTAATGTCAATAATAATGGGATCACAATGGGGTTTCTCACACGGCGCACCGGCCCCCATATGTGTAGCCCAGAGAGGGAGTGTGGCCAACTGGCCGTCCTCCGCTGAGAGATTTGATTGGCTTAGGAAGAGCCATATGAACTCTTCCTCACCTGTAAGACGCTGTAGAATGTAATGAAGCCACTGGGTTGGCACGCAGTAAAAAGATGCACGGGTATTGTGCTTATTCATTGAGTAGGATGACGACTGAAGATCATGCTTAGGGGCTCCCGAGTGGCGTAGCGGTCTAAGGCACTGCATCTCAGTGCAAGAGGCATACTACAGTCCCTGGTTTGAATACAGGCTGTATCACATCCGGCCTTGATTGGGAGTCCCTTAGGGCGGTGCACAATTGGCCCAGCGTCGTCCGGGTTTGGCCGGGGTAGGCCGTCATTGCAAATTATTAATCTTAACTGACTTGCCTGGTTGAAAAAAATATATATAATAATAATAATAATGTATTGTCAACCAACAGCAGCTAGTCAATGCACACTAGACGATCCCAACACAGTGGAAATATGTTTTGGGCTTGCACGGAGCAAGAAGTTTGTTTGGTTTGTAGACAGTGAAAACAGGTGGTGGTTTAGCTCATAGTTAAAATACATGGCTAGCATGCAGTTGAAATACGGTAAAAATACAGTAAGTACAGTAAATCGTGTGTGTGTTGCCTTTAGGGATTGTGATTTAAAATAAGGGGAATGATTGTGATGATGATGCTGCAGACATAGGATCGACACGTCTGACACATGGGCTGTTATTAGCCAGCACGTTCTGTTTTCTTTATTATCAAACTAACTGTAGCATTATCTTGTTGTTTCCTTCCTTTTGTCCTTTGAGAGTGCTAGATTTAGATGTGCCACTCTTCCCCTGTGCTCTTATATTAAGCCCACTCTTTCACAAAGTCTTGCAGCAAAAAGAAGAATGTTGAAAGTATTTGATTCACTTCTTTTCAAACGGAAACCTTCCACCAGGCAAGTCTGTGCTTCTTCCTATTTGTTGTTTTTCAGTTGCAATTTATTCAGATGTTTTTTTTTTTTTTACACTACTTTTCTGAAATGTAGGTATTGTATATCCCAAAGTTGACCATTTATCATTTGGCAGTCGATCTTGATTTATGTGTGCCTGTTTTTGCCTTTATGTCATTTTTGTGTGTATTTTAAATGGCAAATAAGTACATTCAGCACATTTCTTGGCTACATACTGTCAACATACTATCACTGCTTATTGTGAAACAGACACATATTACTTATTCAAAATTAGGGACCGGCATACGTAAAGTTTTTTTCCTGTTAATTACACTATTTTCATCACAACGCTTTTCGTGTGTATTACACTTTATTTCTTCATAACGTATTTGTGTACATTACACAAATTCCAATATGTTGCCGCTAATGTTCGGAGGCTAGCTAGATGGCTAACAGTAGCTAGGCTATCTAGGTTGCTAACGTTAGCTAGGCTTAGAGAGTAAGGTTAGGGTTAGGGGTTAGGGTTAGGGTTAGGTTTAGGGTTTAAGCCGGGTGCACGCTACACGACTTTCAAAATCCTAACATAGCTGATCCTCTCACATTAAACGACTGTCTTTCCTGTAGTTTTTTGTCTTGCCAACGTAGTGGTGCGCACACTACACAATGTGGCACAGATGGGGTTGGGTGTCACACGCTACAAGATTATTCAATTGGTCATGAGTATTCTCGATACCACCACACTGTCTCGCAAAAACAATGATGTGATTAGATTGTTAACGTAGCTAGAACAAAGCAGCCTAAAACATTTTCAGTCAGACATTCACACCTGCCATATAGAGTTGAAATATTTAGCCAACGTTTTGAATTGAATAACATTGCCGTTAACTTCAGAGCTGTAACGATTGTGCACTTTGGCTATGGTTAAAAGCAAAGTAGAATCACATAATAGTAGTAGTCATCGATCCTGCTCGAGAGTCTACACATGCTGTGTGATGTGAAACAATGTCATAATCTCACTGGCTTCTTCTCTGGCGAGCTCTCATTGGGAATTGCTGATCACCTTTCTCAAAACCTGGCATTGCATATCTCACGCTACAAGACCATTGCAGATTTTATGCTGATACAATCAAACATGTTTAAAAATATTGGGATGTCTGGGAATGCTCAAAGATGAGATCGGTAGCCCTCAGATTGAGGCTCTGACCCGCTCACAGTAAATGAGCGTTAGTGACGGCTTCACACCCCAAGTAGGCAACGACATGGGGATTTTGTCTCTGATCTCAAAAACTTGTCTGGGACAGCTAAATTGGGGCAAAAGTCTCTATTTTAGTTTGGTCAGGGCGTGAGTTGGGGTGGGCATTCTATGTGTTGTTCTATGTTTTTGTATTTCTGTGTTTGGCCTGCTATGGTTCCCAATCAGAGGCAGCTGTTTCTTGTTGTCTCTGATTGAGAACCATACTTAGGCAGCCTGTTTTCCCACTATGGGTTGTGGGTAGCTGTTTTCTGTCGTTGTATGTAGTTTACTAGACAGAACTGTTTTGGCTGTTCTTTTTGTTACTTTGTATTTTTAGTGTTCAGTGCTATTGATTAAAATGATGAACACTTACCACGCTGCATATTGGTCCGATCCTTCCTACTGCTCCGAAGAAGAGGAGGAAAACCGTTACAAGACGTTCACGTTATACGCCTAACGAACCTCCCTCCTGTCTTAAGTAAGATACTGTCTTTATCTGTGATTGAAATTCACTTTATACAAAATTGTGTACTGCATACCAAAAAAATGAATAATTTGTGTGCCTGTCACACATTTTTAATAAGCAATTTGTGTCTATTTCATAATAATCTGTGATACTGGGTCGATACTGTTGCCCTTTTTCACTCAACTATCAGAAGAGTAAACTACTTATTAGCTAGATTAGTTCCCAATCAGTACAGGTCAAACAGTTTTTAATACAGTTTTAGCATGGATCAGGATGAAACGTTCAATGCACATATACAACAAGACCTACTGTGACTGAAGAACAGCTAATACCTTTGTTATGGTACGTTATTCATATGCACATAATGTTAGCCATCCTGAAGCAAACAAGGTTTGTTTGCCTACTCTCTACCCTCAGCCCCAGCCCTACCTAATCTTTCATCCTCGGTGACTGCTCTGCCATAGACACTTCAGCAAGAAAGATATCAGTTAATATGATATCTGATTTCATTTCATTCCAGTGTGTTGCACATGAAAAGGGGAGCAAACTGATCATTTGTGCCACTGTTTCTGACTCGTGAGATGAATGGCGCCAAGACGCGGCCATTGTGCCGTGAAACGCAAGGATGTAATCATCCTCTCCAAACACTACAGGATGCGATTTTATGTTGGGTATTGGACTCGGATGTCTCTTTCATTTTTATCGCCTGTGCCTGAGATTTAGATTTTCTTTCTCGCAACAGCGATTCAACACTTTAGATGTTTTTTGAATGAATCTGGACTGCATATGAAATCAATATGTGCCAACTCTTGTTTCATAATGGTCCAGTTCTTCATAGAAGTATATGTGGTATAGTTGATTGCTTCATAGAAGTATATTTGGTATAGTTGATTGCTTCATAGAAGTATATTTGGTATAGTTGATTGCTTCATAGAAGTACATTTGGTATAGTTGATTGCTTCATATAAGTATATTTGGTATAGTTGATTGCTTCATAGAAGTATATTTGGTATAGTTGATTGCTATGCTTCGCTTGACTTTCATTTAGATTCAACACTGCTGTTTGTCTTTCCAAATTATATCTGCCGTGGTGCAATAGAATATAGAGATAATTTTGTATTTCTTCATGTCAGTATTCAAAACATGTCTGGCTGTAAAGTGTTTTGAATCAAAGGGTGAGTCAAGGGAGCATCAACAACATTTGATCCAAAATGTTATTTTTTGATTGCTTATATGAAAGTAATTTTAAGCAATAAATTAACATACATCATGAATCCTATGTTCCTGGTTTTGGTCTCTGTCATGTGAGTCTGTTACACACTTGTGGAGAAAAGAGTACCTACTGCATATCCTATCTCAAGTTTCCCTTTTTTTTCAATCCAAGATGTATTTCAGATGGTCTACCAGATGGTGTTCCTATTTTCCCTCGATCTCTCCTTAATTGTTGGCTCCTGTTTCTCAGAGAACTGTTTCCCGGGTAGTGTTGTCAGAACACTGTTATTGATCCAATGTCCTGAGTCTGAGGGAAAAATGTCCTTCAGCCTTTGGACATTTGCTCTAAAAGTCCTTTCATCTGTCATCAACACGTCTCGCTTTAGTAACAAAGCTTGATTACTTTTCAGTGTGAAATTGCACTGAGATGTGGATTGTGAGAGATTCTGTGAAATATGCTTCATGACCTTTAACTCAGCTGAAATGTATAAGTTTTGTTCCATGACAAAACTTCCTCTTGTACTTAAGTTATGAGAGGTATGAATGTGGTACTTTTTTTTTGTTGCTTCAAGGCCAGAATACTGAGTCTGCTTTCAATCCCCTTTCCTTGCTATTCAATAGGGACTTTATAATGGACTTGTAAATGGTTTGTAGATACTTTATAGACTGTCATGTTGTCTTGCTCTCTTGTTCTTTCTCTTTCTGTTTGTGGACCATATCTGCTGTGTTTTCTTTTCTTTGTAGAGTTTTCTCTATTCTCTCTGAACAATGCATGTTTTTCACTCATACAGAGTGCAGTTGAATGAAAGCAGGCATACTCAATTCTATCTCACCAGTTTGTACTCTATCCATAACACAGCTGTTTTTGAAAGTTCTGCTGCTTTTTATTTGAGTTTCAGTTTGTATAAGTGTTGGTCGTTGATTTTTCATATAGCTCTCAAGCCTATTGCAACTAAGAGAGTGTTTCTACACTGTTATTATTTCAAATACTACACCCTCACACTACACACACGCAACAACACATGCATGCACGCACACACAAATCTACAGAAACAGCCTGTCAGGTAGAAATGGGATTTCACACTCAACCACACATGCACACACACAATCACAATACTCTCTGCTGTTACTATTTATTGTATTATACTGTATTTATCCTCCTGCAGTCACTTTAACCTGATTACGGCTCGATCCGGTCCTATGAAATTTGAAATTGTGTTTTTTTGTTTACGTTGGATAAAAGTAGAGACTCAGAGCCCAGAAAATGTGCACTACTGGTCAGAAGTTTTAGAACACCTACTTATTCAAGGGTTTTTCTTAATTTTTTTACTATTTTCTACATTGTAGAATAGTAGTGAAGACATCAAAACTATGGAATTATACATATGGAATCATGTACCAACCGGCTGGGAGTGAAAACCTGACGATCCGGCTGCGGCCTGACGTGGGATGGGCGCCTTCTGCAAGAAACCTCTCGAGGCACCCCTGGTTCCATCGTTGTCGGGCCCCGGACTCTACGTCACCACCAACCAGAACGTCAGCACTCCCTGATGCTTCGTATGATGGCTTCTGCATTCTGTAAGGACCGACACCGGAGATGAGAAGCAGGTACGGGGAGTTGAACATTTAACCCTCCTGTTGTGTTCGCTTCAAGTTAATTCATTCTGTGTTCCCGGTCCAAAATGACCGCCCCATTATAGCTGATGATAAATCCATAATAAGCCATACATTATCACCTAATGTTGTGTAATGTCTTTTTATCAACTTAAGTTCTTGTGAAAATGACAATTTCTGAACTTCTATGTGCTATATACTGCATGTAGGCCTCATTGACCTGAGCTCATACAACTTGTTTTTGAGTAAAAAAAAGCATAATGTATGGATTATTTTGACTATAACAAATACTCAGATGAAACATATTGTGCTATTTATCACAGACTACTTTGTGTCAAAGTTTAACAAGGACACTCTCTTCCTCACCAGTGTCATGATCAAAGATATGATCAAGAGCCTCACATACAGCATTGGTCATTGTGCTGCCACAGAGTGAATTGTGAGCAAGGCCTCAAAGCTTTATATACCAGTGCTGCGAGAAAAGTTATATATATTATTGAAACAATGTTGTGATTGTTTGTGAGAATTCTAACAGGTGTGGTTCCCATGAGGGAAAGATTCCATTGGGGAATAGTTCCCGTGGGGGTTGCCATGGAAGCCAAGAAGTGAGGTGTGTGTGCTCAAACACAAATGCATGTGGGGGTCTGGGAGAGGAAGTGCGTCCATCTGATGAATGGGCATGTGCCTGAACTAAATATTATACACTGATTGTAGTCTCACCCATTCATTTCTAATGACCAGCCTTTTTTGTCCGGCAACACCACAGGTGTACAAAAGTTAAATAAAACACCCAAAATTCAATGAAAATCATAAACATTTATTGTGTGTGTTCAGATGCCCTGTGTGCACAAAGTCATGGAAACTTGACAATCAGATTAAATGAACTACATTTTTCAGAGGTGTCCAATTCGACCGAAACACAACAGGAGGGTTAATGCGGAACAGACAGAAACAGCGTCAGCACACGGGTATACAAAGAAATAAGAATATTAATGCAGAAGCAGGAATCACAGTGGGGAACCAGTCAGATTTAGGAAGGTAATGACAGAGGTGATTGAGTCCAGGTGAGTCCAATAATCGCTGATGCGCATGATGAGAGGAAAGCAGATGTGCGTAATGATGGCAGGAGTGCGCAATGCTGGGGAGCCTAGCGCCCTCGAGCGCCAGGAGGGAAGAGCTGGAGCAGGCGTGACACAAGCGCTATGATGAAACTGGCTCTCAAGAGGACCGCCACAGGAATGGAAGACCCAGATTTACCTATAATGGCTGGATTATACTAGGTCTATCAACAGATGTTGCAGTGACATCATGCACATTCTATTGTCGTCTGACATCAAATTTGGCGTTGTTGTTATGAAAAAGTATAAACACAACTACATACTGCATGACATCAGCAGTCTGGTGGTCCAAAATAGCATAACTAGTGTATTTTAACACCAATAAACCCACCATTTAAAAATGAATTTAGTATTTGTCAGTCTAGCAAACCAGGCAACTAAAAGCAACATTCTAAACAATGTTTGGTTCGTTTCTAGCTTGGTAGCTAACTAATGTTAAGTTAGCTGGCTAGCCAGTTCAAATAATGACTGTTCATATTCACAACTCTATCATTATTCATAAGTTATTGGCAAGCAAATTACAGAAAATAGCTTACGTTGTGAGTGTGATGAAATAAAAGCAGGACATTCTACTGGAGAATTGTTGTACTTGGATACTGACACGTTGGCCTAACATTATATCCTAATTTGACATTGGTGCAAGTGATGTTCTTCACATTACCATCTCTGGTAAACACATGCTATATCAAATAAAATCAGTTTTGTTGTCACATGCACAGGATACAGAAGGTGTAGTGAAATGGTTTATTGCATAGTGGAATCTTTTGTTTAGAGAGCTAGCTAAACAATTAACCATATTCTTTTCCCATAATCTTTTCCAGCACATCCATTATCTCAGCCAAACATGGCTAGCGGGAAGGTTTCTCACTTTTTCTGTGGCTAAACCAACTAAGCTTGTAATTTTTATTTATATTTACATTTGGCATACAGGTTTGTTATTAAGGCACATGAAAGTTCACATTTTCCAGAAGGCATTTCCGCCAAAAAACGCATTTTGATAAAAAAATTGTTTATGTTCAAATGCCTTATCTTGTTGAACAAATTGTACAAAACTCCCTAATAAACAATCACATATGAGTTAATTTGACTCGCCTCAAGGCAATGGCAGAAAAAACAGAAAGTACAATTCGAAATAACATGCTTGTGTCTCAATTTAGGATTCCGCCTTATCTCATTCCCCAGTTATTTTTCTCTGACTTTATTCCTTTACCTCTCTCGCAGTCTGTGGTTTCCTTAACCAGTCTGCCTCTCAGATTTGATGGTGTGTCTGCTGCGGCCCGAGGTGGCTGACCTCTTTACAACCACCCAGAGAGTGGCTAACTAGGTAGAGAAACACTTCCAGGCCTCCTCCCTCACCATCGCCATACAGGTAATACTGTAGCTGACATTTACAGCATAGGGTCTGAAGTTAAGTTCAGATCTACATCCATTGGTAATCTTGCTTCCGTTGCTCATTTCTGGTCCATATCAGACAAAAAAAGAATAAAAAGTTAATTACTATTCAAGTACTACATTATTTAGAATGATGTAAGCCATATATCCTTAATGTTCTATTGGGTGTGTTAGAGAGAGAGAAAATGAGTAAATAATTAATGACTGAGTGACTATGTGAATAACCAATTGAATTGAAGTGAGTCGGCGCCTGTGTGAGTGGGTTAGTGAAAGAAAGTAAAACAACACAACCACAGAGGCTTAGAGAGAACAGTTCTACATCAACCTCACACTTATTCAGCCTGTAGATCTGCATTGGAATAAGAGGCATTACTCAGGCTAGTTGCATCGAGAGACAACAGAAGATCCCCACCTGCTGGAACAATACAAGAGCAGGTACTCCTTGCAATCCCAGGCAGGGTCTGACAGGCAGGCAGCTTATCATTTCACAGGCTCTGTCATTCTGCATAACCTGTGATATATATGGTAATGTTCAAATGGCACCTAGCTCGCTTGGCGGCCCGACACAGAAAATAATTTCATGTGTTTGCAAAAAGATGGGAATTATCTCATAATATCATTTTCTTTGACTTGAGGGGCTAGATTTAAGTAGTCCGGCCACCACTGCTGCTACTCGCTGTTTATTATCTATGCATAGTCACTTTACAAATTACCTCGACTAACCTGTACCCCCGCATATTGACTCGGTACCCCCTGTATTGTTCTGTAATTTTATTGTGCAACTTTTTGATTGTATTTTTTTTTAACTTTAATTTATTTAGTAAATATTTTCTTAACTCTATTTCTTGAACTGCATTGTTGGTTAAGGGCTTGTAAATAAGCATTTCACGGTTGTCACGTTCTGACCTTAGTTCTTTATGTTATGTCTTTGTTTAGTATGGTCAGGGTGGGAGTTGGGGGGGTTGTCTATGTTCCTTTTTTTATGATTTGGGATTTCTGTGTTTGGCCTGGTATGGTTCTCAATCAGAGGCAGCTGTCATTCGTTGTCCCTGATTGAGAACCATACTTAGGTCGCCTGGTTTCACTTTGAGTTGTGGGTGATTATTTTCCTTGTCAGTGTTTGTGCCACACGGGACTGTTTTGTTTATTTCGTTCTTTCACTTTTGTATTTTGTAGTGTTCAGTTTTACATATTCAAATGGACACTTACCACTCTGAAAATTGATCCGATATCTCTTACTCCTCGTCAGAAGAAGAGGATGAGCGTTACAACGGTAAGGTTGTTGTATTCGCCGCATGTGACAAATTTGATTTGATTTGAATTAGAGAAGTGATGATGTGAGATTAGTTGTGACCTAAAGTCCTAATATTGCGGCACTGTATCAAGCAACGCTCTCTGTGATATGTGCCACACGAGTGACAAACTAAATTGCACACCACTAACCTGAGAAAGGAGATATGTTGAAAATCATAATTTTTTGGACTTCCATATTGTCACCAAATAATTTTTTTCCATACAGATAATCCTTTGAGGTCTCTCATTGCTCTTAGTGATACATTTGTATCCTCAATTCCCGATGCCTACTATGGAAAATGTCCTGGAATGTGCTCTAATTTAACTGTATTGTAAATGCATGGGTGATGATGCTGTTAACTGAATCTGCCAACTTTCCAAAGAGAATCATTTTCCACACACAGCTTTCATGTGACAGAGACACTAAAGTGTGAATAGGGCTCAATGCCGAAGGACAGAAACA
This sequence comes from Oncorhynchus mykiss, assembly GCF_013265735.2. Taxonomy (NCBI): domain Eukaryota; kingdom Metazoa; phylum Chordata; class Actinopteri; order Salmoniformes; family Salmonidae; genus Oncorhynchus; species Oncorhynchus mykiss. Next base: position 52,050,588 of record NC_048571.1, read on the forward strand.
AAACAAAAGAAACAAATGAGAAACCTTTGAGATACAAGTGAGGATGAGGAGGTGCTGCCACGATAAATCTGAAATAAAATCCTGTTGAATTATTAATGCAGGTATTCCCAAACGTTCCTAATTATCTCGCTCTGTTCCCACCAGGATGGTCCTGAAACCGGACAAACCGTGAAGGTGAGGACTTAATAATGCCCTCCCTTTAAATGTATCATGTGGCCTCTGCAACAGTTAAACGGTATTAAATAATCATGGTATTTAATTTACAGGTCCCAAACTCTTGGCACATTAAATCATTCTGTAACGGCTGTTGGAAGAAGGTGAGGAGCAAGGTGCAGCGTGGTACGTGTTCATCTTTTATTAGTTGAACTGAACACGGAATAACAAAACAACAAAGAGAACAACCGAAACCGTTCTGTCTGGTGCAGACACAAAAACAGAAAGCAACTACCCACAAAACCCAGGAGGGAAAAGGCTACCTAAGTATGGTTCTCTATCAGAGACAACGATAGACAGCTAGCTGCCTCTGATTGAGAACCACACCCGGCCAAACAACACAGAAATCCAAAACATAGAAAATGAACATAGAATGCCCACCCTAGTCACACCGTGGCCTAACCAAAATAGAGAATAAAAACATCTCTATAGCCAGGGCGTGACACATTCAGTGATCTATTTTCCTATAATCTTTTGGGGGAAGATGGAATGACATTCACTGACTTGGTGGCTGGGTGGGCTGCCACGCTAAAGGGGGTGAAGGGTGTCTGGGGATTCCACCCTTGCCTCCAGCACTGACAATAGCTTAGACCTGGGTCTGCCTGACAATAACTTTCCTCAATTGTCCTACTCTTTACATCTGTAGTGAGATATCGGTCACTTTGAGATTAATTATATGATAGCATTATTGCTTTGTTTTTTATTTGACAAAATATATAGCTAGCTTGTTGGATAATTATATTTCTGAAGTTTATTATCTGTTATAACCTCATCACAAACATTTATATTTTATACACTGAACAAAAATTGTACATGTAAAGTGTTGGTCCCATGTTTCCTGGGCTGAAATAAAAGATCCCAGAAATGTTCCATACGCACAAAAAGCATATTTTTCTCAAATTATGGGGACAAATTTGTTTACATCCCTGTTAGTGAGCATTTCCCCTTTGCCAAGATAAACCATCCACCTGACAGGTGTGGCATATCAAGAAGCTGATTAAACAGCATGATCAATAAACGGGTGCACCTTGTACTGGGGACAACAAAAGGCCACCCTAAAATGTGCAGTTTTATCACACAACACAATGCCACAGATGTCTCAAGTTTTGAGGGAACGTGCAATTGGCATGCTGACTGCAGGAATGTCCACCAGAGCTGTTGCCAGAGAATTGAATGTTCATTTCTGTACCATAGGCCGCCTCCAATGTCGTTTTAGAGAATTTGAGAGTACTTACAACTGGACACACAACTGCAGATCAAATCAAATCAAATCAAATTTTATTTGTCACATACACATGGTTAGCAGATGTTAATGCGAGTGTAAGGGGATAAAGAATATGTACATAAGGATATATGAATGAGTGATGGTACAGAGCAGCATAGGCAAGATACAGTAGATGGTATCGAGTACAGTATATACATATGAGATGAGTATGTAAACAAAGTGGCATAGTTAAAGTGGCTAGTGATACATGTTTTACATAAGGATACAGTCGATGATATAGAGTACAGTATATACGTATGCATATGAGATGAATAATGTAGGGTAAGTAACATTATATAAGGTAGCATTGTTTAAAGTGGCTAGTGATATATTTACATCATTTCCCATCAATTCCCATTATTAAAGTGGCTGGAGTTGAGTCAGTGTCAGTGTGTTCGCAGCAGCCACTCAATGTTAGTGGTGGCTGTTTAACAGTCTGATGGCCTTGAGATAGAAGCTGTTTTTTAGTCTCTCGGTCCCAGCTTTGATGCACCTGTACTGACCTCGCCTTCTGGATGATAGCGGGGTGAACAGGCAGTAGCTCGGGTGGTTGATGTCCTTGATGATCTTTATGGCCTTCCTGTGACATCGGGTGGTGTAGGTGTCCTGGACCACGTGTATGGTGTCGTGTGGGTGAGCGGATTGCTGATGTCAACGTCATGAACAGTGTGCCCCATGGTGCCTGTGTGGTTATGGTATTGGTAGGCATCAGCTAACAACGAATAACAGCAATTTGAATGCACAGAAATACCGTGACGAGATCCTGAGGACCATTGTGAGGCCCATTTTTTTGTATCTGTGACTAACAGATGCATATCTGTATTCCCAGTCATGTTGGATCCATAGATTAGGGCCTAATGCATTCATTTCAATTGACTGATTTTCTCAGATTAACTGTAACTTCTTATAAAATCTTATAAATTGTTGCATGTTGCATTTATATATTTGTTCAGTATATATTATGAATGCACACTGCAGTATTATATACTACAGTGTTTATAAGTTTAGTAACAAATTGTAGTTCAACAAGTTTTTATCCTCTTCTTTTTATGCAAACTGTGTTATCCCCAAAGCCCACACACTCATTTCATATTGCATATGGAACACGAGCTTAATTATACATTTATGGCAGTTGCCATGAGAGCAGTCTTCAGCCTGAACTGTGGAAGAATATTGAAATGTTAATGGTGTAATTTGAGCAGAAGACATTAAAGCTGGAATCCGTAATGGTGAAACTGCCATGTCTGTTAGCGATTTAACAACAACAAAGAAGTTACTGCAAACAACACACACAGTTTGTTTCCCCTCTGACATCATTGCACGCGTGATAGAACTGTAGCATATGTACTGCAATTGTTTTTTTATGACGATGCTCAATGATCCCCAGCTATGCTTCGTCAACAAAACAGAAACAATGACAATGGCCTTAAGGCTGACAGTGGAGCTGTTTCCCCTATTGTGGATTGCATCTTTGATTAAGTCAATGGATGTGTGGAAGACTGCATTCCAGTGGGATTTAACACATAGAGATCAAAGTCAGTCTTTGCAGAATATTTTTAAAAAGACTGAAACACTGTATGTTCAAATATACTGCAGTTTGTTTTATGGTTTTAAACAATTAATGCACAAGTGTATAAGGAATTGCTTCATTATTTTTTATAATACCATACCTACTACAACATCATTTGAATATCCTTGAAAAAATTTATATTTTTATCTATTTACATTAACTTGTATATAGTTTGAAATGACATTCACTGAAATGATGGTTCTGCACTATTAGTAAGAAAATGTGCAACTCATTTGAATTCATCTCAGCCTTGAATATTTCCAGTATATTTCATAACACAGTGCATACTGTTAGATCATTTGGTCCCACTTTAAATGACATACAGCTTATAAAGCCTTCATAAAGTATGGCATAACTGTGTGACCAATTTAACAGTAGAGACTCCGAGATAGAAATGTGGATATCATACACTGCAGTTGAAGAAACAAAGAGAAAGTAATTCTGCTTTGAAAGTTGATAAACTTGTAACGCCACTTTTGAGAAAATGCCTTCTGAAGGGAATCAAACAATCTCCGACAAGGACATGAGGGGAAACAGAGGGTTAAATACATAACATGTACTTGATGGGATTGGAACCAGGTGTGAAGGAAGAGAAGACAAAACCAATGGAAAATTAAAAATGGATCAGTGATGGCTAGAAGGTCGGACACCGGCCGAACAAGGAGAGAGACCGACTTCGGAGGAAGTCGTGACAGTGCCCCCCCCCCTCAGCACCGAACTCGGGGTGACCCGGAGGGCGAAGCGCAGGGCGATCCGGATGGAGACGGTGGGAATCTCGCAGTATAGAAGGTTCCAACACGTCCTCCACCGGAACCCAGCATCTCTCCTCCATCTCTCCTGACGTCTCGAATCCAGTATGGAACGAATGGAGTACGCCGGGGCCCCCTCGATGTCCAGGGGGCGGAGGAACCTCCCGCACCTCAGACTCCTGGAGCGGGCCAGCCACCACCGGCCTGAGGAGAGACACATGTAACGAGGGGTTAATGCGGTAATCGGGGGGAAGCTGTAACCTGTAACATACCTCGTTCACTCTCCTCAGGACTTTAAATGGCCCCACAAACCGCGGACCCAGCTTCCGACAGGGCAGACGGAGGTGCAGGTTTCAGGTTGAGAGCCAGACCCGGTACCCTGGTGTGAACACCGGGACCTCACTGCGGTGGCAGTCTGCGGCAACTTTCTGTCGCAGTACGGTGCGCTGAAGATGGACATGGGCGGCGTCCCATGTTTCCTCCGTGCGCCGGAACCAGTCGTCAGTTGAAAAACATGGCCCACCTTGCCTGTCGAGGGTTCAGTCTCCTCGCCGCCCGGATGTACTCCAGATTGCGGTGGTCAGTCCAGATGAGAAAAGGGTGTTTATCCCCCTCAAGCCAATGTCTCCATGCCTTCAAGGCCTTGACGACAGCCAACAGCTCCCGGTCACCATAATCATAGTTTCGCTATAGCTTCGGTGGCATACCCGAGCGCTGAGAGAGCACCGATCCTATCCCAGCCTTGGACGCGTCCACCTCCACTATGAACGCCAAAGAGGGATCCGGATGGGCCAACACGGGAGCCGAGGTAAACAGAGCCCTCAGGTGACTAAAAGCCATGTCCGCCTCAGCTGACCACTGCAAGCGCACCGGGTCCCGCTTCAGCAGTGAGGTAATGGGAGCCGCCACCTGACCAAAACCCCAGACAAACCTCCGGTAGTAGTTGGCAAACCCTATGAACCGCTGCACCTCCTTTAACATGGTGGTAGTCGGCCAATTACGCACGGCTGCAATGCGGTCACTCTCCATCTCCACCCCTGAAGTGGAAATACGATACCCTAGGAAGGAGAGGATGGGGAGGACCTTTATGTACCTCCTGCCCTCCTGCCCTGAGAATGGTAAAAAGCTAAAAGTTTGACCAGCCCTCGCTGGTTCATCCACAAGGGTTGTACAGAGACAGAGGACACTGAATCAAACAGCCTACCAGATTATACAAAGTGCTCATTGAAACAATTCATCATTTCAGTTTTGTCATATACAGCAACAAAGTCCTTCAATACACAGGACGCAAATTCATTATCATTACTATTTCCAGACACAGACTTAATAGCCTTCCAAAACTCTCTAGGGTCATTCAGGTTATCAGTGGTAACGGACATAAATATTCAGACTTGGCCTTCCTGAGAAGAAAAGAACACATGTTTCGTCACTGCTTAAAAAGTTGCCAATCAGCATCAGGGCTTTAGTCCAGGCTAGATTACGTTCGTGAATAATAGAAGACAGGTCGCCATGACATAGAAGTTAAATATGCTTTGTAACACATCTATGTACTGCTTATGAAGACATTATGAAGGCTTAATGAAGCCTTTATAAGCTGAATGTCATTTAAAGAGAAACCACTGTCAGATCCACAGCACATTCCCAACCTGCTCTGGCGTCTTCTGCACGCTGAAGAATTTAATGGGCATCCAAGGAATTTGCCTGTGAACAAAGGTGCTTACTTGAAGAGGTCTTTGAATAAGTGCAACATCCTCTTCAAATGGCACCCGGTCCCCTGATAATGCCTCCGCCATTGAAATGTTTAATCACCTAAGAAGCGCATTTAAAGTCAAAAGCCTTTTCATACTTCTAAAGTGTGTGCTGCTATTTACTGTAAGAGGCCAGTAGTGTTTTTGATCTATCTTTTTAGTCTCCTCAGTGGGTTGCCTAGGGGTGTGTGCTACAAACAGGTCAGTGAGGTTTGTTATCGCTGATACTCTTTATATTCTTGTCACATCACATCATATGTATAGTCTCAATGAGGCATTGCGGCTCTTGGGATTTCTTATCTAAATAAGGGGTATTTTTCTGGGTAATGTTAATTTCTTGTGAACCTGTGAAATGTCAGATAGGTGCGCTTGGCGGCCCTGCTCAGGTGGGGTACCTTTAGGTCGCTCTGTCATAGTGCATTTGGTGTGCCTTTTAGAAGTAAAGGTTAGCTTTCAGAACCGCTTGGACCACTCTTCAACAATAGGTGAGCCCACGCCTCAGAAGCTTCATGCTGTCTGATTGAATAGAGGGACTCATATTGACTGAATCCTGCATTGTTGAAGTATCTGCTTTATGCACCATCCATGTTATTGCACTGAAATATCTATTAACCATAAAACTTATTCAAACCACTCTGTTTTGTTGTATTCCACCTCGAATAGAAGGTTATTTGCTCTATTACTCAGAAGGCCTTCAGCAACGAGAGACTCCTATATCACTTCTTTTAAAAGTCTGTGTTGTGCAATGTTTTCTTTTCTAATTTCTGCTCACCATCAACGCTTAGTTTATATTGAAGTAATCTCCATCAGTAAGCAAATTTAGAGCACTATAATTCAGCATCTCATAATAGATGGTTCCGGAGGCTGTTGTTTTCCATTGCTTCTTGTTGTTGTCGCCACCGCTAATGTTTCCCCACCCCCCCCCCGCCTTTTCTTCTTCATGCTCATTAGCCTCATGCTGCATGCTAGGAACATCCATCCATCCTCCCTACCCCAACCCTTTACTATCTTCACAGTCTATCTGCTAATAGGACTGCTGAACGCCACAGCATCACCTCACTAACAACGCTCCACATTACCTACTCTATCCTGGGCTCCCGAGTTTCACAGCGGTCTAAGGCACTGCATCTCAGTACTAGAGGTGTCACTACATACCCTGGTTTGATTCCAGGCTGTATCACAACCGGCTGTGATTGGGAGTCCCATATAGTAGTGTACAATTTGCCCAGTGTTGGCCGGGGTAGGTCGTCATTGTAAATAAGAATGTGTTCTTAACTGACTTGCCTAGTTAAATAAAGAATATATAAAATGCCCTAAGGACGGCCTTTCTTAATTGTTCTTTTGGTGATTTTTCTCTTTCTTCGACTTGAATAACGCTGAGATGTGTGTTCTTGGGCTCAGGAGGCCTGAGTTTTGCTGTTTTGTGTGTTTTTTTTTTCTAACAGTGTTGGTCATGGTTTCAAATGTGCCCCTTAGCCAGCTGCCATTTAGCCTGACCAGTTTCTAATCTAAATCAACTTTAATTAATGTACTCTGCATACTCTGAATAATAACTGAATGCAAAGTCTTGCAGTCAGGTCATTTTGCAGGCAGATTTGATCTCCAGATCTACAGAGAATGTCCCCAAAACCAGACTTGTGTGTGTGTGGAGATAAGATGGTGGTCATACTACCCCTCAGAGAAACAGAGCTTTGCCATCGGTTTTCTCAAAACCAATTTTTCATTCAGTGATTGTTTGAGATGAAATTGTTTTTGTCTGTCAATACAAGCAAGGTCAAATAGCAATGAATGTGTTGCTATGTTCAATTAGATACAAACCAAAGGGAAGGTTGTCTTCGGGATTAGGTTGTCTTTGGGATTATCGTGAAATCACCTGCCTCAAATATTCTCTCAGTCCCATGTCAGTGAGTGCCATCACAGGGAAACGCATGTGAAGCTCTCAACCCTGAACCAAAGTCAGCAATAAAGAGGAGTTGTTCTCTTACTGTTCCTTAACCCATTGAAATAATCTACATATTTTATCCAGTAATTTTGAACATGCAGTAAATCTGAATTAGAGGCCTGCCTGGTCCCTTTATGAGAACAGATTATCTGGTGCACACAGCACACCTGCTACAGTGCTGCGCCACTTCCATCTATCAACTGGATTATTGCAATCAGGTGCTCTCGCACTGGCAATAAAAAATGACTTTTTGATCGAATAGTCTATGAAGGCAAATGCACTTTTATCAACTCTTTGTCTGGAGTCTCACAAAGACAAATCTTTGTATTAGAATGATGGATTCGAGTTTATTTTTACCTTATGGAAAATGTAGGGGTGATTATAGTAATTCATCATGTGGACGGCTCTGTTTGGTGCATGTTTGTTGCCATGTGACCTTTTAGATCTTTTATACCACCGTCTACTTCATGTTTTTTTAAGTAGACGGTGGTATGAAAGATATCTGTGCTGGTTTGATGGCACATTCATTGTTTATTTAAAAGCCTGTTCATTCTCATTATTTGATTGACAGCTGCAGAGGTCCTGTTTTTGCTAAATTGCTATATTCCTGTCAGTCATTAGCATTCTGTACTGGCAGCACTCTCACTGTTTGCAATGCTGTGTGTGGCGGGACATGATGATGAGATAACCTAAGGACTTGACCAATGACCCAGACCACTTTAAAACAGATCTCTGCCACATGCTTCTGGGTTAATTAGGGCTTCAGGTGACCCAAGAACGGCAAAATAGGCCATTTATTACCACCACGGATAGCAGATTGCAATTGTTTAGCAATGCAGTACAGTAGGGTTTGAATATCTTTCAACACACCCACAATGAATGTTAGTTTGGTACCTCACTCTGAAGAGTGGGTGTTGAAATGAAGAACATATTAGGCTGTAAGTAATGTCTAAAGCTAATGAGTGTACAACATGGTGCCTTGCATTGACTACAGGTAAGTAAAAATACCTGATATTTAGAGTGTGACATGTTAAATACAGTAATTTTCCATGGTTCAGTAAAGACTATGTAGTTGTAGCAGAATACTGAGGTTATGCTGTGTCTTGGGGCTGGTGATTAACCCTCATGTTACAGTCACAACACATCACATTCATGGTGAGCCATAGTCACACACACCCTTTTACACAGGGCTCCTAGCAGAGGAATGACAATGGACTTTGCAAACATAATGGGTTATTCAAATGTAAGCATTAGACTCATTAAACATTCTTCATGGTGGCACGCTTTAGTGTGTATGAGCCCTTTATAGAGTGAGAAATTGAGAGCATATGCATCGAAGCAGTGTGGAAGACAAAAGCAAAGTGGACCAATCAAACACAAAGCAAGATGAATCTTCCTGTAAATTGCTGGCTGTTGTTTTTTTGTTGTTGCGAAGGTGGTTTGGCTTTGGAAGTAGCTCCTGCTTGGAGGAACGGTGGCTCCTGCACCCCCTACCTTAATGGGAACACAGCTGTTTGTGACAAAATAAATTTGTCTGCCTGTCTGACTAGATTTCACCTCAACAATATAAATCGCTCTGTAGCCATTTTGCCCATTTGTCTCTGCAGTCAGAAACAAATTAATAGACATCTGTTTCAATTATGTTTGGATAAACTTTTTCAATGGCAATCTGTATCCAGGCTAGCGCAGGCAGATTAACACACACCTCTGTATGAAGGACATTCTAAATGAGTAGGGCTGTGCTGTGTGTGAGTCATTTGAACAAGGTATGGTGACCAATTATGGATAGAAAATAAAGCATAAGTAAGCGGCCATCCGGAGACTGATGACATTGAATGACATTGAACTTTGACCACAGCCTCTGCATTCATCTAATCAGGGAGCCAATGAGACAGAACAGATATAAGTGGGATTGTGACTGATGCCAAGGACATGTAGCAGACTTGATGGAAAACAACTAGGATGTAATACGTTTCTATTAGCTTTATAAATATAGATAAAACCCTATATTAGTTGGGGTATGAGGAAATGTTGGTACCACCTGTGGGTGCTTTACTTTGTTTCCACATAGGTACACTTTCAAATTGTGATACTATATTCTCCCATTTCATAGCACTAATGGTGATCTAGTGATGACACTGCTGGTGTACAGTAAATCTCATCCAGGAAGTGAGATTTCCACTACCTTGCAGGTTCTAATTCCTTTACCAGTGTGAATCCCAGCTAAGGCCATGCATGACAGCTGCCATGTCATATGAGGGCAGACATATTGAGCCCATGCAGTGGCCCCTTGCTGTACATGTTGACATCAAACTGTCTGAAACTCACCCCATACACGCTGCAGTGTCAGTCAGGGCCTCTGATCTCCCATCCCACCCTTCACATTTCTGGCATGCTGCCGTTCACACACTCCATGTCTCCCGGCCTTTGCCTCCCTTGCCCAGCACCATTTAAAATGTATTTTGATGAATGCTGCTGCCGCCGACTTCTCTCCAAAGTTTTCCTCAAGGTAGGCAAATGTAATAATGCAGACATTATGTAAATCGACTCATTAAATAGAAAATGTGTGGCAACAAAGCAGATGCCTCCAAACATGTTATCTTGTTTGTAACATTTATAAACATTATTCACACAGCCTGTACTGTTTATCATAGCAGAATAATGAAAAATGAATAAAAGACGACAATTAGGTTATTATGCCCTAGATTAGTGTTTTATACTGCGCAGACCCCCTGCTAAACTGGCTGGCTGACAGCTGATGATATTGTTGTCTTGTGTTTCGTGAGACTCAACACTGATGAGGTTTTAGCAGTGAGAAGGTTTAGAAGCAGTCACAGCTGCCTGTCTCACCCCACAACTAGGTTCACTGCACAACTTTACTGCTGGTACAGAGCAAGAGACGGACAGTCATCTGTCATCTTTTAGTTCTTCAGAGTGTGTTGTTTTGTTCCAACTACAAATTTACCAACTGTGAATTGGAGAACAAGAGCACCTCCTCCCAGCTGCCCACTGCACTGAGGCTAGGTAACACGGTCACCACCGATAAATCCATGATTATCGAAAACTTCAACAAGCATTTCTCAACGGCTGGCCATGCCTTCCGCCTGGCTACTCCAACCTCGGCCAACAGCTCCCCCCCCCCCGCAGCTACTCGCCCAAGCCTCTCCAGGTTCTCCTTTCCCCAAATCCAGATAGCAGATGTTCTGAAAGAGCTGCAAAACCTGGACCCGTACAAATCAGCTGGGCTTGACAATCTGGACCCTCTATTCCTGAAACTATCCGCCGCCATTGTCGCAACCCCTATTACCAGCCTGTTCAACCTCTCTTTCATATCGTCTGAGATCCCCAAGGATTGGAAAGCTGCCGCAGTCATCCCCCTCTTCAAAGGGGGCGACACCCTGGACCCAAACTGTTACAGACCTATATCCATCCTGCCCTGCCTATCTAAGGTCTTCGAAAGCCAAGTCAACAAACAGGTCCCACCGTACCTTCTCCGCTGTGCAATCTGGTTTCCGAGCCGGTCACGGGTGTACCTCAGCCACGCACAAGGTACTAAACGATATCATAACCGCCATCGATAAAAGACAGTACTGTGCAGCCGTCTTCATAGACCTTGCCAAGGCTTTCGACTCTGTCAATCACCGTATTCTTATCGGCAGACTCAGTAGCCTCGGTTTTTCGGATGACTGCCTTGCCTGGTTCACCAATTACTTTGCAGACAGAGTTCAGTGTGTCAAATCGGAGGGCATGCTGTCCGGTCCTCTGGCAGTCTCTATGGGGGTGCCACAGGGTTCAATTCTCGGGCCGACTCTTTTCTCTGTATATATCAATGATGTTTCTCATGCTGCGGGCGATTCCCTGATCCACCTCTACGCAGACGACACCATTCTATATACTTCCGGCCCGTCCGTGGACACTGTGCTATCTAACCTCCAAACGAGCTTCAATGCCATACAGCACTCCTTCCGTGGCCTCCAACTGCTCTTAAACGCTAGTAAAACCAAATGCATGCTGTTCAACCGTTCGCTGCCTGCACCCGCACGCCTGACCAGCATCACCACCCTGGATGGTTCCGACCTTGAATATGTGGACACCTATAAGTACCTAGGTGTCTGGCTAGACTCTAAACTCTCCTTCCAGACCCATATCAAACATCTCCAATCGAAAATCAAATCAAGAGTCGGCTTTCTATTCCGCAACAAAGCCTCCTTCACTCACGCCGCCAAACTTACCCTATTAAAACTGACTATCCTACCGATCCTCGACTTCGGCGATGTCATCTACAAAATTGCTTCCAACACTCTACTCAGCAAACTGGATGCAGTTTATCACAGTGCCATCCGTTTTGTCACTAAAGCACCTTATACCACCCACCACTGCGACTTGTATGCTCTAGTCGGCTGGCCCTCGCTACATATTCGTCGCCAGACCCACTGGCTCCAGGTCATCTACAAGTCCATGCTAGGTAAAGCTCCGCCTTATCTCAGTTCACTGGTTACGATGGCAACACCCATCCGTAGCACGCGCTCCAGCAGGTGTATCTCACTGATCATCCCTAAAGCCAACACCTCATTTGGCCGCCTTTTGTTCCAGTTCTCTGCTGCCTGTGACTGGAACGAATTGCAAAAATCGCTGAAGTTGGAGACTTTTATCTCCCTCACCAACTTCAAACATCTGCTATCTGAGCAGCTAACCGATCGCTGCAGCTGTACATAGTGTATTGGTAAATAGCCCACCCATTTTCACCTACCTCATCCCCATACTGTTTTTATTTATTTATTTTTCTGCTCTTTTGCACACCAATATCTCTACCTGTACATAACCATCTGATCATTTATCACTCCAGTGTTAATCTGCATAATTGTAATTATTTGCCTACCTTCTCATGCCTTTTGCACACAATGTATATATAGACTCCCCTTTTTTCTACTGTGTTATTGACTTGTTAATTGTTTACTCCATGTGTAACTCTGTGTTGTCTGTTCACACTGCTATGCCTTATCTTGGCCAGGTCGCAGTTGTAAATGAGAACTTGTTCTCAACTAGCCTACCTGGTTAAATAAAGGTGAAATAAAAATAAAAAAATTGAAATGACTTAATTCACATCAGATGTTTGAGGTTCGGTAAATAAACTAGAGCCCCAGAGTTCAAATGAGTTCTTGATATTTTATTTACAGGTTTGTTAAGTATCCAAAGTTCCTGATATGCTGTAGAACACTTACATTTGGATATCAGTTTTGTCTGTCAGTTAATTGCCTATCAGCTTAGTTCCTCAACGTGCTGTCAACTCTGAGAATTATGAGATCAGTGAAGTGTTGCTGAGTTTGCCTCATATCATTGACTTTTTTTTTGACATGTACAAAGTTGACAGTCTGCTTACATGATCCTAACAAACACAGGAGGTGCTGTCATTTATGTTCTGTATGTTAATGAACCTCAATTCAAGTCAGCTAATCAAACTGTTTTGAAGATACTTCAGAGAATATAAGCTGTGTACTCTAAGAACTGTCTCAAGTATTCAAATAGCCCAAGAGGCAGCTTTGTGTGGGAGTGTTTTCTTAAATCTGAATAACCTTTACATTAACACTTGCTCTATTCACGTTGATGCTTATACAAACAAGACAATGTGTTATTCTCCCACAATGCCAGTGGCAGGAAGACAATGACAGTTGATAACTTGCTAAATGGAGTATGTTGTAAGGGGTGCGTACTGGCGGCAGAGAAGTCAGACGCAGGAGAGCAAAAACTGTTTCCTACTGCTCAGTTTAATAACAAAAACCCAAAGAAAAACAGAACAATCAATAAATGGGTACATAACCCGACGCACACCAGACAATACGTACACAAGCACTTACAATAAACAATTCCCGACAAGGACATCGGGGGAACAGAGGGTTAAACACACAACATGTAATTGATGGAATTGAAACCAGGTGTGAGGGAAGACAAGACAAAACCAATGGAAAATAAAAGGTAGATCGGCGATGGCTAGAAGGCCGGTGACGTCGACCGCCGAATGCCGCCCGAACTAGGGGAGGGACCGACTTCGGCGGAAGTCGTGACATATGTGTTTAAAATTCTTATAAAAGTCTGATGTGGGTGGGGGGGGGGGTGTTTCTAAGCTGACAAATGGAATTGTTTAAAGATAGTCATACAATGGATCTTTTAGCTAACTGATTTTGAATTTTAGAACCTCTTAAGGTATAAAGAAAAATATATATATATTTATATTAGAAAATTATATAATTTGGCTTTTACTATTATAGCCCAGAGAAACACATTGAATAACACATTCAGAAATGGCAAAAAGACCGTCAAAAAATGAATAATAAGAAACAAAGTTTTGAAGTGTTTGTCCTATATCTAGAAGACATAAGAAAGCTCAGGAAATATATATTTTCTTTACTCATATTTAGACCCTTTTTTGGATAGATACAAAATACCTTCATACTTAAATTTGTTTGAACTGGTACCGGTTACCTTGAGACGAGTCCCCTGGCATTTGTGGGGGTCCCCTTTCCATACAGTGGTCATAATAGGCTGTTGGTCAAACCGTTTGTGACACTACAGGCATTTTCATGAGAAGACCAATTTTTGGGATGTCTCATGGTCTGACAAACACCACGCTAGCTCTGCCACATTTCAATGCAGATGCTGAGGTGCGGCATCGGTGTGGAAGCACTTAACTGGCCTGCACATAGTCCTGACCTCAACCCCATCAAACACCTTGGGGGTGAATTGGAACGCCGACTTCGAGCTAGGTTTAATCACCCAACATCAGCGCCTGACCTCACTATTGCTCTTGTGGCTGAATGGAAGCAATTCCCCGTTGCAATGTTCCAACATCTAGTGGAAAGCCTTCCCAGAAGACTGGAGGCTGTTATAGCAGCAAAGGGGGTACCAAACTTCAAATTCATGCCCATGATTTTGGAATGAGATGTTTGATGAGCAGGTGTCCACATACTACACATCATGTAGTGTATTATGTATAACCTACCTAAAAGCAAGAGATCGCTATGTGCACAGGTAAGATCAGGGATATTGCCTCATCGTATTGAAACAGGTTTTATAATGGTGATAGTCCTGCATTTTCACTGTACTCTGCAATCACACCTGCAACCCTGTAAATGTGACTATTAATAAACAATGTGAACCTGAATCTGAATAGTTATATATATTTTTTTATTGCTCTAGGGATTTCATTATTGCTTGGATAACCTTATTTACTAATATGTATTGATTTATTTTTCACTCTATGTGGTGTGCACTGCATAGAACACCGGAAGAATAATCACAAGTGAATTATTGTAATTGCAAACTGGCAATTTGACACAAAAATAAAATGTAAATCATTCATTCATACACAATTGCATGTAAAACTTTGTAACTTCAATGTACAGGACTTACTCCATTAATTCATCATGTGGTTGTTGTGTTAGGAGCACTGTTTCTGAACTATTCATTTAACTAACATTTAGTTGTATTCAGCCATTTTAGTGGATTTCTATGGTATTATTTGAGGTATGCACACTTTTATTAAAACAATCTAGAGCCATGTGGATTGCTGATTAAAACTCAAACACACATAAGTGCTGGGGATGTTTGCATTATGAGGACATTGTTTCTTCAGTTTGATTGTGTGTTCTTTCTTTTCAAAAGAATCTCTCTACCTCTACTTGTCCTGTATTATGTTGTCACTAGTTAATGCCTTTTTTTATCTGTGAAACTTTGTTGCAGATTTGCATAGTGTAAGATAAATGTTTGCATCATCTAATTATCTTTCCTGTTTTAATGTGAGGGTGTTTTTTTTCTGTGTAAATACGTAGCAGTTGTTCCGGGAAATTACCACACTAATAAGCACCGAAGGAAGGCTGCAAGTTAGAAACTAACTGTGCGGATGGGCATATTTGTGACAGCACAAGGCAAGGGGGAACAGAAAAGGACATCTGACAAAGTCAATTTAAGTTTTAAAACCATACAATTAAGGAGTCTCGGTGGTATACAGGTGGTACGCTTGGCAGAATGTACTGTAATCCTCCTGTGATTTACTGCGTTGTGATAAACTTCGGCTCTGCCTCACCACCAGATTGTGAATTAATGAAAGATGTCTCTGGATAGGGCTGATGTCAGTTCAATTTGTTACAAAAGTACCTGGCACAGGGTAGTACAAAATACAACATGTTCTTTTGTTTTGTCATTGAGTACTTGAAGGCATGTTCACATGCACCTACTCCCCAGGAAGGCAGATGACTTGGAGAGAAACGACAGCGTCTACGATGAGTTAAAGTTGGGCTTTTTAATGTTACATTTTTTTGCCTCTCCCACTTCAGTGCCTTCAGAAAGTATTCATACCCCTTGACTTATTCCACATTTTGTTGTGTTACAGCCTGAATTCAACATTTATTAAATACAAAAATGTCTCACCCATCTCCACACAATACCCATAATGACAAAGTAAAAAGCATGTTTTAAGAAATGTTTGAAAAGTTATTGAAAATGAAATACAGAAATATCTCATTTACATAAGTATTTACAGCCCTGAGTCAATACTTTGTATAATCACCTTTGGCAGCGATTACAGCTGTGAGTCTTTCAAATCAAATCAAAACTCATTTATTGGCACATGCCCCAAATACAACCCCAAATACAACAGTGAAATGCTTACTTACAAGCCCTTAACCAACAATGCAGTTTTAAGAAAAATATATGTTAAGTAAAAAATAAGAATGAGACGTAACAAATAATTAAAGAGCATCAGTAAAATAACAATAGCGAGGCCATATACAGGGGGTACCGGTACAGAGTCAATGTGCGGGGGCACCGGTTAGTCAAGGGAATTGAGGTAATATGTACATGTAGGTAGCGTTAAAGTGACTATGCATAGAAAATAAACAGAGAATAGCAGCAGTGTAAAACAGAGGGGGCTGGCAATGCAAATAGTCTGTGTAGCCATTTGATTAGCTGTTCAGGAGTCTTTTGGCTTGGGGGTAGAAGTTGTTGAGAAGCCTTTTGGATCTAGACTCGGTGCTCCGGTACTGCTTGCAGTGCGGTAGCAGAGAGAACAGTCTATGAATAGGTTGGCTGGAGTCTTTGACAATTTTTAGGGCGGTCTTCTGACACTGCCTGGAATAGAGGTCCTGGATGGCAGGAAGCTTGGTCCCAGTGATGTACTGGGCCGTACGCACTAACCTCTGTAGTGCCTTGGAGGCCGAGCAGTTGCCATACCAGGCAGTGATCTTGATGGTGCAGCTGTAGAACATTTTGAGGATCTGAGGACCCATGTCAAATATTTTCAGTCTCCTGAGGGGGAATAGCTTTTGTCATGTCTTGTTGTGTTTGGACCATGATAGTTTGTTGGTGATGTGGACACCAAGGAACTTGAAGCTCTCAACCTGCTCCACTACATCCCCATTGTTGAGAATGGGGGCGTCCTCTGTCCTCCTTTTCCTGTAGTCCACAATCATTTCCTTTGTCTTGATCACATTGAGGGAGAGGTTGTTGTCCTGGCACCACATGGCCAGGTCTCTTTCCTCCTCCCTATAGGCTGTCTCTTTCTTTTTGGTGATCAGGCCTACCACTGTTGTGTTGCCTGCAAACTTAATGATGGTGTTGGAGTCATGCCTGGCCATGCAGTCACGAGTGAACAGGGAGTACAGGAAGGGGACTGAGCACGCACCCCTGAGGGGTCCCCGTGTTGAGGATCAGCGTGGCGGATGTGTTGTTACCTACAATTACCACCTGGGGGAGGCCCGTCAGGAATTTCAGGATCCAGTTGCAGAGGGAGGTGTTGAGTCCAAGGTTCCATAGCTTAGTAATGAGCTTTGAGGGCAGTATGGTGTTGAACGCTGAGCTGTAGTCAATGAATAGCATTGTCACATACAGTAAGTGTTCCTTTTGTCCAGGTGGGAAAGGGCAGTGTGGAGTGCAATAGCGATTGCATCATCTGTGGATCTGTTTGGGCGGTATGCTAATTGGAGTGGGTCTAGGGTTTCTGGGATAATGGTGTTGATGTGGCCATGACCAGCCTTTCAAAGCACCTTATGGCTACAGACGTGAGTGCTACGGGTTGGTAGTCCTTTTGGCAGGTTGCCTTAGTGTTCTTGGGTACAGGGACTATGGTGGTCTGCTTGAAACATGTTGGCATTACAGACTCAGACAGGGAGAGGTTGAAACTGTCAGTGAAGATACTTGCCAGTTGGTCAGCGCATGCTCAAAGTACACTTCACGGTAATCCGTCTGGTCCGTCCGTCTTGTGAATGTTGACCTGTTTAAAAGTCTTACTCACATCAGCTACAGAGAGCGAGATCACACAGTTATCCAGAACAGCTGATGCTCTCATGCATATTTCAGTGTTACTTGCCTCGATGCGAGGATGGAAGTCATTTATCTCATCTGGTAGGATGGTGTCACAGGGCAGCATGCAGCTGTTCTTCCCTTTGTAGTCTGTAATAGTTTGCAGGCCCTGCCATATCCCATAAGCATTGGAGCAGGTGTAGTACGATTCGATCTTAGTCCTGTATTGATGCTTTGCCTATTTGATGGTTCGTCATAGGGCAGAGTGGGATTTCTTATCTTCCAGGTAAGTGTCCCGCTCCTTGAAAGCGGCAGCTCTACCCTTTAGCTAAGTGTTTTTTTGTTGGGGTATGTACGTACATTCACTGTGGGGGCGACTTCATCGATGCACTTATGGATGAAGCCAGTGACTGATGTGGTGTACTCCTCAATGCCATTGGAAGAATCCCGGAACATATTCCAGTCTGTGCTTGCAAAACAGTCCTGTAGCTTAGCATCTGCTTCATCTAACCACTTTCTTATTGAGTGAGTCACTGGTGCTTTAGATTTTGCTTGTAAGCAGGAATCAATAGGATAAAATGTATTATTGTTAATATACAGCTACAAAGAATATAGATGAAAACTCTCTTGGTAAATAGTGTGGTCTACAGCTTATGAAGAGATACTCTACCTCAGGCGAGCAAAACCTCACGACTTCCTTAGATATTGTGCACCAATATACATAGACCACCACCCATTGTCTTACCAGAGGCTACTGTTCTATCCTGCTGATACAGTGTGTAACCTGCCAGCTGTATGTTATTCATGTTGTCGTTCAGCCACAACTCGGTGAAACATAAGATATTACAGTTTTTAATGTCCCGTTGTTAGGGTATACATGCTTGTAGATTGTCTATTTTATTATCCAATGATTGTACGTTGGCTAATAGGACTGATGGTAAAGGGAAATTACCCACTCCGAGCCGAATCCTTACAAAGGCACCCCAACCTTCATCCTCGTTATGTCCATCTCTTTCTCCTGCCACTGACAGGGATGAGGGCATTGTCAGGTGTCTGGAGTAAATCCCTCTCTTCCGACTCGTTAAAGAAACAATTGTCTTTCAATACGTTGTCCTTTCAATTGCTGTCCTGATTTCTAGAAGCTCTTTCCGGTCATAAGAGACGGCGGCAGAAACATTATGTAAATAACTTACAAATAACATGAAAATACACACACAATAGCACAATTGGTTAGGAGACCGATAGATCATACTAAGTTTCTAAGAGCTTTCCACACCTGGATTGTTTAACATTTTCCTGTGATTCTTTTCCAAATTCTTCAATATTTGTCAAATTTATTGTTTGAATGGTATATCCCATATACTGTATGCCGTATGTAGGGGTATTTGAAAATAGCCACATTAAGGTTTTTCAATACCGTCAATACGGTATGTTTTATATTTGCTAATTTTTAAGTAAATACCTACAGTCAACTTTGCAATATGTTAGGAGATTAAGAAGATCACATTCTTCATTTTAACCTGTCACAGGATTTTTCATTGTGTGGCTTACCGGTAGTCCCCCAGTCATGTGGTGTTTGTTTACAAGCACACAACGATAAGAGATCAGAGCCTTGTCACTCACTGTTGTGCAGCCAGGTAATCTTGCAGCAAACTGTGAGTAGCATTTTTTTGTTACTTGTATAACTTTATGATCTGGGATGTCTGTCATGAAAAATACTATAGGTCAGAGACTATAAAATGTTTGCAATGCCCTTGTTAGAATTAATTTAGTGTTCTATATGTATATCATTTTATATGTACTTGTTAGTTTTGCTAACCTTCAGATTACAATAGCGCCCCTTGTGGTCAGTGCCGGTAATACTGAATATCCCGGAATGGCACATGGTTGGTATTTTTTTAACCTTCATTTAACTAGGCAAGTCGGTAAGGAACAAATTCTCATTTACAATGATGGTCTACCAAAAGATAACAGGCCTCCTGAGCAGACGGGGGCTGGGATTAAAAATGAAAATGTAGGACAAAACACACGTCATGACAAGAATGACACCACAACACTACATAATGACAGACCTAAGACAGCAAAATAGCATGGCATGGTATGAAGTTATGACAATCTGGATACTGCCCAAGCCTAGTTGGAGACCATTTTCAGGTCTTGCCATAGATTTTCAAGTAGATTTAAGTCAAAACTGTAACTCAGCCACTCAGGAACATTCACTGTCTCCAACTCCAATGTAGATTTGGCCTTGTGTTTTCGGTTATTGTCCTGCTGAAAGGTTAATCCATCACCCATTGTCTGGGGGAAAGCAGACTGAAACAGGCAATTTTGCCTGTGCTTAACACTATTCCATTCATTTTTTTACCTGAAAAACTCCCTAGTCTTTAACAATTACAAGCATACCCATAACATGACGCAGCCACCACTATGCTTGAAAATTTGGAGAATGGTAGTCAGTAATGTGTTGTATTGGTTTTGCTCCAAACATAACACTTTGTATTCAGGACAACAAGTTAAATGCTTTGCCACATTATTTGCAATATTACTTTAGTGCATTGTTCCAAACAGGATGCATGTCTTGGAATATTTTTATTTTATACAGGCTTCCTTCTTTTCACTTTGTCAATTAGATTAGCATTGTGGAGTAACTACAATGTTGTTGATCATCCTCACTTTTCTCCTGATTGACTGAGGGACCTTACAGATAATTGCATTTGTGGGGTACAGAGACGAGATAGTCATTCAAAAATCATCTTTAACACAATTATTGCGTGAGTCCATGGAACGTGTGTGACTTGTTAAACAATTTGTATTCCTGAACTTATTTAGGCTTGCCATAACAAAGGGGTTTAATAGTTATTGACTCAAGGCATTACTCAAGACATTACAGATTTTCCTTTTTAATACATTTGTACACATTTCTAAAAACATGGGGAATGAGTTAGGCAAGTGACAAAATCAACATTTTATGTATTTTTATTAGCAAAATATGGGGGGGGGGGGGGGGGGGTGAATACGTTTCGAAGGCAATCTATTGGATTGAGCTCCTATGACCAAACATTGATATTCAATATGACACATTGGCTGTTTAAATTCCTCCAGGGTAGGAGTTATTTTTTATCATACAGTCATCTTATGTTTAGCAGCTAATGCACTAACTCCCCTGTAGCTCAAAATAATAGCTTTAATTAAACATGTAAGAGCCGGGGTTGAACAAATAGCAATACACACTAAGGCCTTTTGGAAGTAGAATCACCAAACCAATGAACCACAACACTTCAATACACAAAATACGAACATGCCTTTCAGGATCATTTAAATTTCCCTGTGACATTTGGAATTTGTAACAAAAGAGGCGGCACCAAATGAATATCAATGACTAGGTTTGATATGAATATTCTAATAACCACATCTAATAAAAAATAGCTTGACTATAGTTCCCTAAAGAGCCAGAGGGGGAAATAGAACGCATCCACAGCCTTGGCCCACCAGCCAAATATAAATAGGTTTGTTTTTAATTTGCATGTGATCATAAGGGTTATTGTGAGAGCAGCTATGCAAATGAGAAAAACATTTCTCTGAGGTGTTTTTCTTCACAATGAATAATCACCCAGTGTTGGCTCCCACATACCTTGCCACTGTTAAGTGTTTTATAACTCAAACTGTGCACATTTACTCTCTCATAAAGACTATTTAAGAGGCAATAGAATAGTTGAACCACTTTCCTTCCTCACAGTGTGAACCTCGTAAGAAATATAGCCTGGGGTTTCCAATCTCATCTATTTGTGTTATACTTTGGTTAGTGAATAGACAATTTAATCTAAACTTCAGACCCACGTCATCCAATCACAGTTTCTGATTGGCTGAATTTCTGATTAGGATGTTACCTAATGATTGGATGATTTCTCTGATGTCAGTGACTAGGCCAATTACACCAGATAATCATTCAGTGGCCGTGCTCAGTACAAGGCCTGTCATCGCTGAATTTGGTGCAGACACTGAGGCGCCACAGTATGGGAGGTTTATCCTCGCAGAGAAAGGGATGGGACTCCGGAGTTCGATTTTATTTGTCACTTTATTTAGACGAAGTGACACAGTGTGGTAGACTCACGCAGCGTGGTCATAAAAAGCTTGTCCCCATACCTGACAGCCACTCTCTGAGAGATACAGTCAGCAGCAACCCTTTTACCTTTTCTCTCTCTCTCTCTCTCTCTCTCTCTCTCTCTCTCATATACCACATGACATTTCCAATGTTCTTTGCAGTGTCACTTTGCCCCCCAAAAAGCTGTCATGGCATATGATCCTTGTTTTGTAATTTCTCTTTCTTTCACGGTTTGTCTTGTGCTATGAATGTACGAGCTTGTCAGTAGTCACAAAGGGGACATAATGTGCTCAGTTTTTGTCTTTCTCTCTCACAAAACGAAATGCTGTCGTTATATAAAGTTTTATAAATATGCACTACTTGAAGTGTGCACTGTACAATAAATACTTTGTCAAGTTCGTCTGACATCTTTACAATTTATATATGCTTTCCTGGCAGTATGGGTTCTTAGCAGAGATATATTGTTGTAATGCTGTGTGTTTGTGCGTAGGTGTGCAGTAGCCACATGTGCCGTAGTGTGCCCTGCATTGAAAGAACTTGTTCTAAATGGTCTGAGTAGATATCAGTTCAACATTATTGGAGAGGTGAAGGATGTTACTGTGTAGACTGCTGTTGTAATGGTCATTACAGTGGACCAATAACAAGATCATAAATCATCTTGACCTTGGTAATGCCTATCACTGGTCAAGTTATACACTTACAATGAGTCATATCCAACACCCAATTGTCTACTAACTGAAAATAGGTCCCATTTATGAATATGGGAACCCATAGTCTTTGGGGGCTTTGAGAGTTGGTTGGTTGGTTGGTTGGTTGGTTGGTTGGATGGTTGGTTGGTTGGTTGGTTGGTTGGTTGGTTGGTTGGTTGGTTGGTTGGTTGGTTGGTTGGTTGGTTGGTTGGTTGGTTGGTTGGTTGGTTGGTTGGTTGGTTGGTTGGTTGGTTGGTTGGTTGGTTGGTTGGTTGGTTGGTTGGTTGGTTGGTTGGTTGGTTGGTTGGTTGGTTGGAGAGAGAGAGAGAGAGAGAGAGAGAGAGAGAGAGAGAGAGAGAGAGAGAGAGAGAGAGAGAGAGAGAGAGAGAGAGAGAGAGAGAGAGAGAGAGAGAGAGAGAGAGAGAGAGAGAGAGAGAGAGAAAAAAGAGCATTTGAAAGGCATAGAGAGTTGGATGCCTGCCCCACATCATGGCAAGCATTGTATATTTACACATAGGCAGCCTTCTGCCCAGACACCACTCATTACAAAGTTTAAAGGTCAACGCTTTTCAAAAATAAGTGTTTTGACCTTTTAATCAACCAAGGGGGGAAAAACATGAAATCACAGTTGGCTTTCGCCTAACACATATTCTATCTTTGTTGTAATCGTTCTATGCGGATGAAGGAGTGCAATTTAGACCCATGGAATGTGCCCTTTAAAGCTACTTCAGCAGATACACGGTGACCATGACCCAAAATGTAATTGCAGAACTCTTTAGTCGGGTACAACTTTAACACATTAATGGGATCTAATTCCTGTATTTTTTATATTTTATAACCATAGGTCCTTTCCAATTGTAAGTATGTAAATTGCATATATAGTACCTGTCAAAAGTTTTTTTATACATTGTAGAATAATAGTGAAGACATCAACACTATGAAATAACAAACATGGAATCATGTAATAACCAAAAAAGTGTTAAACATATCAAAATATATTTGAGATTTGAGATTTTTCATTGTAGCCACCATTTGCCTTGATGACAGCTTTGCACATGCTCTACATGCTCTCAACCAGCTTCACCTGGAAGGCTTTTCCAACAGTCTTGATGGAGTTCCCACATGTGCTGAGCACTTGTTGGCTGCTTTTACTTCACTCTGCGGTCCAACTCATCTCAAACTATCTCAATTGGGTTGAGGTTCGGGTGATTGTGAAGATGAGGATGGCGTATGGCTGCATAATGTTGTGGTAGCCATGTTGGTTAAGTGTCCCTTGAATTCTAAATAAGTCACTGAAAGATTCACCAGCAAAGCACCCCCACGCACACCATCGCACCTCCTCCGCCATGCTTCTCGGTGGGAACCACACATCCGTTCACCTACACTGTGTCTCCCAAATGGGTGGTTGGGAACCAAAAATCTAAAATTTGGACTCATCAGATCAAAGGACAGATTTCCACTGTTCTAATGTCCATTGCTTGTGTTTCTTGGCCCAGGCAAGTCTCCTCTTTTTATTGGTGTCCTTTAGTAGTGGTTTCTTCGCAGCAATTCTACCATGAAGGCCTGATTCACGCAGTCTACTCGGAACAGTTGATGTTGAGATGTGTCTGTTACATGAATTCTGTGAAGCATTTATTTGGGCTGCTGACAAAACTCAAACTTTTGAATGGTGGCTCAGATATGTGTGTCCTTATGCCCTCCCTAATCCTCCCCCTTCAACTGATTAAGTGCTGATTGAGTATGTGTTTGTGCTCAGAAAATGTAAATGAAAATCAAGTGTGTTCTTTCTATAATGAAGTCTGCACTCACTCTCAGTGCCTAGAACACCATCTCAACACAGGAGCTTGAGAGCTGTACTGTAGCAGCTAGTCGTGGGCTGGCGTTAATAACCACAGCGCTTTGTCGTAAGGATCCCAATACTCCTCTTCACTCCTATTAAGAACACCGGCCTTGTGGACAAGAGGCATTCTTATCAGAGGAAAAAGCCGTAAGACGACACCAGGCTCTGCCACTCCTCTCTCTTATCCTCTCCTCTCCCCTGCTCTCGCTCTGAGCCACCTCAGAGATCAGTGGAAACTCAATTACGTCGCTGCCACGCTTGTTAGCGGGGAACAATGTGTCAGCTTGTGATTATAAGTTGTAATGATGTTATTTTCTCCAATTAGGCCGTGTGAGGTTTTTTCATATGCCTCTCCAGGTTCTCTAGGGAGAAAAGAAATGACAGGCAGATGAAGAGAATGCTGTGAACCTAGTGTTTTGAAGGCAGTTTGTGGGTTTTGAATGGTTCTGAATGGAGATAGCTTGATAGGCAGCTACTGTAAATGTTTTCCATTTTGGTTTCTGTCTTATTTACAGAGGTGGGACCAAGTCACTATTATTCGAGTCACGAGCAAGTCTCAAGTCACAAGGTCCAAGTTTCAAGTCGAGTCCCAAGTAGAAAGGGTCGAGTCTCGAGTCAAGTCCAAGCCCTATATTCTAAGAGCAAGTCAAATCGAGTTGAGTCACAAGTTTTTCAAGTGAAGTCTCAAGTCAAATAAAAGAAAATACACTCAATAACTTTGTCTATTTATTGAGGCTACCAGACAGCCCTTTTAATTATTTTTTCTATACCACATTTGGATTATGTAACAATACATTTTAACAACAAATTCCAAATGCAAGCTTCATGATTACATTATCAATATCATGCAGTTTTGACATACCAAAAGACCAGTAACAAGACCTATGCTAGATGTATGTGACAATTGTTTATATAATTTGCTTGATGTCCCATTGCTGGTGAGCTTGCAAAGTAAACAATTCATATTCTTATTTGAAAATGTTTGGAGCTGCATATTCATTTATGGCAATCCTCTCTCCCTACAATTCGATGTTTGCACTGCACACAATCCTATAGCTGTGCACCAAATCAGCAATCTCCTCGCTAGCTCAGTGGCTTTAAAACTTTTAACCCGTTTTCCCCAAAACATTTTTTATCAATTCTTGCAACCACCGCAAACGCACTTGCACGCATTTTGAGCTGAAAGTAATTTATGATAACAGCCAATATCAACTTGGGATATCATGTCACTTCTCTGAAGTCCAGAGCAAGCAGGATCATATGGCCTACCTGTATTCAGCGGAGTTTGCAGGATCAGATGGAAAGCATGTAGCTCAGTTGGTAGAGCAGGGCGCTTGTAACTACCACAGGGTAGTGGGTTGGATTCCTAGGACCATCCATACGTAAAATGTATGTGCGCATGACTGTAAGTCGCTTTGGATAAAAGCGTCTGCTTAATGACATATATTATATGATCCGTATGCAGCCTTTTTCTTGCTCACAAATATCGTAATTCATTTGCCAGAATATTGAATGTTGTGCAATGTTACAGATATCTTTAGACAAATAGCCAGTACCACTACTAAGATATATAATTATAACCCACCCTAACTAGTCCTATCTGAAATATGAAAATTATCAATGAAATCACCAGGTAGCGTATTATTGTGGCAAAGATGCGTCCATAATTGATTGATAAATGGTACTTTGCAGTACAGTGCCTTGCGAAAGTATTCGGCCCCCTTGAACTTTGCGACCTTTTGCCACATTTCAGGCTTCAAACATAAAGATATAAAACTGTATTTTTTTGTGAAGAATCAACAACAAGTGGGACACAATCATGAAGTGGAACGACATTTATTGGATATTTCAAACTTTTTTAACAAATCGAAAACTGAAAAATTGGGCGTGCAAAATTATTCAGCCCCTTTACTTTCAGTGCAGCAAACTCTCTCCAGAAGTTCAGTGAGGATCTCTGAATGATCCAATGTTGACCTAAATGACTAATGATGATAAATACAATCCACTTGTGTGTAATCAAGTCTCCGTATAAATGCACCTGCACTGTGATAGTCTCAGAGGTCCGTTAAAAGCGCAGAGAGCATCATGAAGAACAAGGAACACACCAGGCAGGTCCGAGATATTGTTGTGAAGAAGTTTAAAGCCGGATTTGGATACAAAAAGATTTCCCAAGCTTTAAACATCCCAAGGAGCACTGTGCAAGCGATAATATTGAAATGGAAGGAGTATCAGACCACTGCAAATCTACCAAGACCTGGCCGTCCCTCTAAACTTTCAGCTCATACAAGGAGAAGACTGATCAGAGATGCAGCCAAGAGGCCCATGATCACTCTGGATGAACTGCAGAGATCTACAGCTGAGGTGGGAGACTCTGTCCATAGGACAACAATCAGTCGTATATTGCACAAATCTGGACATTATGGAAGAGTGGCAAGAAGAAAGCCATTTCTTAAAGATATCCATAAAAAGTGTTGTTTAAAGTTTGCCACAAGCCACCTGGGAGACACACCAAACATGTGGAAGAAGGTGCTCTGGTCAGATGAAACCAAAATTGAACTTTTTGGCAACAATGCAAAACGTTATGTTTGGCGTAAAAGCAACACAGCCGAACACACCATCCCCACTGTCAAACATGGTGGTGGCAGCATCATGGTTTGGGCCTGCTTTTCTTCAGCAGGGACAGGGAAGATGGTTAAAATTGATGGGAAGATGGATGGAGCCAAATACAGGACCATTCTGGAAGAAAACCTGATGGAGTCTGCAAAAGACCTGAGACTGGGACGGAGATTTGTCTTCCAACAAGACAATGATCCAAAACATAAAGCAAAATCTACAATGGAATGGTTCAAAAATAAACATTTCCAGGTGTTAGAATGGCCAAGTCAAAGTCCAGACCTGAATCCAATCGAGAATCTGTGGAAAGAACTGAAAACTGCTGTTCACAAATGCTCTCCATCCAACCTCACTGAGCTCGAGCTGTTTTGCAAGGAGGAATGGGAAAACATTTCAGTCTTTCGATGTGCAAAACTGATAGAGACATACCCCAAGCGACTTACAGCTGTAATCGCAGCAAAAGGTGGCGCTACAAAGTATTAACTTAAGGGGGCTGAATAATTTTGCACGCCCAATTTTTCAGTTTTTGATTTGTTAAAAAAGTTTGAAATATCCAATAAATGTCGTTCCACTTCATGATTGTGTCCCACTTGTTGTTGATTCTTCACAAAAAAATACAGTTTTATATCTTTATGTTTGAAGCCTGAAATGTGGCAAAAGGTCGCAAAGTTCAAGGGGGCCGAATACTTTCGCAAGGCACTGTATATAGGTAATTTTAACGTAGGTTGGCTACTCTGTTTAAAAACCAGGCAAAACCAGAAAAAATTAAACAAGCTCTTTCTGGTTACTGATCTGGATGTGTGCGCCTGCATTTGCGTGCCAATGCTGATGACAGGTCATTGGTCAACAGTCAAGACCTGCAGCGTTTTGGTTCTGAAGCACAGATTAGATGTATTTCAAACAAGAATTTGGTGCAATGCTGTAGGCCCATGTTAGTGACCAGATTGAATAAGCAAAGGTATAAATATTAAATACAAAATGATAGGCTATATGTAGCCTATTAAAATATGTATGAAAACAAAAATCCATTCAGTTTCACACACAACCCCCCAAAACCATTTTACTGAGCTAGATTACCGATCTGTGTTGATTGACAGTTTCCTGGTCCAATCAGAAGGCCAGAGTGTGAGTTTCACTTGCCCATTTTTTGGGGGGCAAGTGTAATACTGTCTCTGGCTGCATGGAGAGTGGAAGCTCTGTGCCACAAAATGAGTGACAAAACTTTACAAAACCTGGCCAGATAATTTCAAGTCATCAGTCTCAAGTCAAAGTCGAGTCCTGAGTCTTGAGACTCCAAATTCAAGTTCAATGTCAAGTTATATTATTTTCTATCAAGTCAAGTGTCAAGTCATCAAATTTGTGACGTGAGTCAGACTCGAGTCCAAGTCATGTGACTCGAGTCCACACACCTCTGCTTATTTGTGGTGGCAATTGAAACAGATGCAGGAACATGAGTTTGATACAGGCTAATTGATTTGAAGAGGGGTGAGTATATTCACCACAGCTCTGAAATGACTACAATAAATGAGCAGGTGATTACTTCAGGGTCAAGGCTTGAATCTACCCCCTGGATAATGCGGGTGAAAATTGTACAAATTATTCACTTCATACAATTAATTTACACAGTTCAATAACGACTGCTCGTTATCTGGTTAAGTCATATTTCATATTTATTCATACTGTATGGATCAGCTAAGGAGATCATTACAAGGGAAAGCAGCAACGTTATTTTACTGTTTCTAGCTGCTTGTTGGTGGAATCGGCAGCTATTAAATTAACCCAACTTGCGCCTGCTCTGCTTATGTGCCTAGTCACTCCAAAGACAATGAGTCTCTCAGGGGCCCTAGATAATTTTTTACCCCGTTTTCTCCCCAATTTCGTGGTATCCAATTGTTTTAGTATGAGACTATCTTGTCTCTTCGCTACAACTCCCGTACGGTTTCGGGAGAGACGAAGGTTGAAAGTCATGCGTCCTCAGATACACAACCCAACCAAGCGCACATCCAACACGGAAGCCAGCCAAACCAATGTGTCGGAGGAAACACCATGCACCTGGCAACCTTGGTTAGCGCGCACTGCATCCGGCCCGCCACAGGGGTCGCTGGTGCGCGGTGAGACAAGGATGTCGCTCCGGCCAACCCCTCCCTGACGACGCTAGGCCAATTGTGCGTCGTCCCACGGACCTCCCGGTCGCGGCCGGTTACGACAGAATCTGGGCGCGCACCCAGAGTCTCTGGTGGCACAGCTGGCGCTGCAGTACAGCACCCTTAACCACTGCACCATCCGGGAGAATTATACCAGCCCTATGAGAATTATATTTTTTGATTTGTAAAAAATGTTTTCCCCTTTCCCTCCCCAATTTCATGGTATGCTATTGGTAGTTATAGTCTTGTGCCATTGCTGCAACTCCCGTACGGAGAGGCGAAGGTCGAGAGCCGCGCGTCCCACGAAATACATCCCAGCCAAGCCGCACTGCTTCTTGACACAATGCCCACTTAACCCAGAAGCCAGCCGCACCAATGTGTCAGAGGAAACGCCGTGCATCTAGCGACCGTGTCAGCGTGCATTGCGCCCAGCCCGCCACATCAGTCGCTAGTGCACAATGGGATAAGAATATCCCTGCCAGCCAAACCCTTCCCTAACCAGGACGATGCTGAGCCAATTGTGCGCCGCCCATGGGTCTCCTGGTCACGTCCGGATGCGACAGAGCCTGGACTCAAACCAGGATCTCTAGTGGCACAGCTAGCACCGCAATGCAGTGACTTAGACCACTGTGCCACTCGGGAACAGAATGAATTTAACTTATTTAGCTTCCCAATTATTATTATCATTCATTCCAGTATCTACCCTCCCAATCAATAAATCCCCTCTCCGCTCTCCATTCCATTTCTACGAGCCAGCCACCTCATCGGCTCCATGCTGACATACCCTGGGTATGAAATGTAGTCGGTCGCTCTCTCTCAGCTAGCTCTCTCAACCCTGATGTCATTTGATAGCATTGTTCATTAGATCTTTATCGATGGCGCTCCCCTCCACCGCGTGTTGAAGATACCCAGACAGAGCGATCATATTCAGTGTGTTATTTGGCTGTGATTTATCATCCTTTGAGGCAGTGTTACTCGAGAACATAGGGGGGATAGCGCCATGTAATGAGAAATATCAATGGATCCTCATGTTCTTGCCTGGTATGACAGGCCACTATCCATCTCTCTGACACTCACCTAGTTAACATTTTTATCAAAGGGCCAAGATTTGTCATTTTCCCTCCTCGGGAGGGAGTAGGAGTTTTTGCCAATAGTGTAGATAAAGGGGAAAGATCCAGAACATGACCCACACTTCCCTGTGCAAATGATGAGCAATTGTTCTGAAGTGCGGCCCTCATCTTTCTCATACAGCACTGTAGCCTATTGTGTTGGATAGAGTGAGGGGGTGGGGGGAGGGGGTGTCGAATAGTTAGTAATGCTTACTATGGGAACCGATTAGCCCATTGGGTTCATGGTATGTTGTTCACCTCATCGTCACATGTATCAGGGTCCACCCTATACTGTGCATGAGGACAGGCATTATTCAGAGGAACACACACACCTCTCAGGAACATGTATCTCAGGACAGTTTGAGTATGAGTTGCAGTAAGGCCCATACAAACACAATAAAGCAGAGGATGATAGGCAGGGAGACGTTTAACTGCAGAACTATGTCTTGAAAATAATATGTTTTGACCATATTAGCAGGCACGTGCACAGAGGACTCTACCTGTGCCCTCTGCCCAAGACCATTTGCCCTCCCACTTGCCAAGTGCCCTTTTGGGTGGTGGAATAATTATATTTGTTTTTGTAATTGTTGTTCTGAACCCATTGCCCGCAAGTAGTTGTGATGTTGCCACCCATCTTTTTACCGTTGAATATATGCAAGAGAGGTGTACTCAACTATCTAACTCATCAGAGTTCTGGAGTTTACCTTGAAGTTTTGAACAGATTTCAATGTCTGTGGTACTTTATCACTATCCACTTTTGATTAACGACTCTCACTAATAATCAATATTTCCCTGTGAAGAGTCAGTTCCTGGCTTTGTTTATTATACATTTGTTTCCTGTTTTTCAAACTAGTTTTGAATGAAGCCCTGTCTTCGGTCAGGCTTGCAACAGTCCAGGGCAGGACCACTGTTTGAGTTATGTATCGATTCTTCTGTAGTGGGAAAAAAATCCCTTTAAACACATGTATGTATTCCTATCTTCAGCTTTCAATCCACTTTCTTGTCTCTTCTTCTTCCAAGTCTGTGTTAAAGCTTCTCTGTTCCCTCGTGCGCCCATCTGTCCCTACTGAAAAAGACAAGGCAAGCGATTTAGCTGCACAGCTAGCCTCCCATGGGGTACTTTGCTTTGTCAAGTTTATAAATGGGTTTGCCATAATCCGCTATTGACAATGCCCGCCGATGATGAAACTGTTAATTATTCTACCGACTGTGGGATGTATTGAGCTAATTTAGCTGAGCATATGGAAAGACCATCAAGTTGCTGTACTTTTTCAAAGCAGCAATTTATATAGTCCCCCGTCCTTCTCTGTCTCTCTCTCTCCACATGATAATTTTGTTGTACTCATGGAGGACCTGTGGTAAATTGCCCAATAAAGCAGGAACCATCTGATGTGGGGCATACGCCCAAGCGTTTACAGCTTGAACACAATTCTCATTGTTTGCTAAGTGTGAGAGAGGTTCAGGAGATGTCAGAAAAGTGTTTATTTGCATCTAATTTGGAATGCAGATATATGTATGAAGCATTGTTAACATAGTTGTGATTATCAGATGTATTATTTGCTAGTTCTCAAGTATCTCTTAGCATAAGCTTATACTGAGAAAGAGGTAACACCTCCAAATAGATATACAGATGTAAGATCTTAATTTGATCACTCTTTTGTTGATGAGAATTTTCCTGCAAAGCAGGAAATGCAAATATGTAGTGTATTCAATGTTTAAAAAGGCTTGTAAAGTTTATATTTTCCATTTAAAGATGTCGGACTTGATTTGCCCTAACAGAAAATGTATTAACTCCTACAAAAAATATGCATTAATTATAATCCACTTAATAATTCAATTTTCCCATTGCTACAGGATTATTTCCCTGCTGTAGCAAACTGTCTTAGATTAAGATCCTACATATGTATGACTAGAATCGATCTATGAGTGAAAGAACTTGTATGTTACCAAACAAGACTGCATTTCCTCCAAAGTAAATTTCCATGACAAAGTTTCCATGACTTACACAGCTTTAAATTCAACCATATGACACATGCAATGCAATCGGGATCTGCAGTTTTCCAAATCACCTCAACATAAGTGCCGTGCTGAGTATATGAAATGAAAGGGTCATATTGGGTAACATCTCTGGATTTATACACTGTCAAAATGTCCCCCACTGTGTTTAGAGACTCAGAGAAGCATGGCGGTGCTGCGATTCAGCAGACAGATTCAGGCAGACATCTAGGTCCAGGTCTGTAATGTGATACAGAAAGCTACATGCAACTCTAGCAAAGCTCTGTCATCTTTGGATACAGCATGTCACTGCAGCTGCCTTTCTCATGTTTCCTCATGTGCTGTACACTCAGCCGGTGTTGTATTCAGTTGGCATAATTGTAGATAGATGTGTGAACTTTTAGAAGTTTAAATCTTTAAACGGAATTGGGACTGTTAGCGTTTAGAAGAAACCCCCCACAACATTTTTATCACAGTGCAGTTATCACAAAACTATCAATAACACGTCCTGATCATCATCATAAAGTAAAAATAAAATTAAACAAATACCTAATGCAACAATGCTGTAACGCTAGAAGGATGAGATATGCATCTTTCAAATTATTTGCAATGGATATAAAAGTGCTCCGCACGTCATCGTAGTTAACAGTTAGAAAAACGGCAGAGAGTGAAACAGGGACGCTACAGCAGTGAAGTCCTATATGGCAATACTTTGAGAACTTAAATGAGAACGTGGTGAAATGCAAACTTTGCGTGGTGGAATTGAGCTACAAGTGCAAAACCATCTGAAAGGGAAGCACTGTGATACCCAAACCGTTGCTGGCAGGTATACAATCCCCCAACAACAGACATTAAACAGGCTCTATTTAAGAAATAAGTGTGATAAGGGACGGATTGAGAAAATCACAGCGCTAATTAGAGAAATTATTGCAGTTGATATGCAGCCATTGTCAATTGTAGAGGATGTCGGC
The DNA here is from genome assembly GCF_013265735.2 of Oncorhynchus mykiss. Taxonomy (NCBI): domain Eukaryota; kingdom Metazoa; phylum Chordata; class Actinopteri; order Salmoniformes; family Salmonidae; genus Oncorhynchus; species Oncorhynchus mykiss. Next base: position 52,083,830 of record NC_048571.1, read on the forward strand.
TTCAATGCCCTGATGGCATATCTAGAACCAAACTGCAAGATGCCATGTCGAAAAATCGTCACTGCCCGAATGGAGCAATTGTACAATGATTGCTCTGCAATACAAAGCATGAGCTCTTAAACACCCCATATGTGGTGTTAACAACAGATTGTTGGACGTCAGTGAAAAAGCTGTCATATATCACTGCAACGAGCCATCGCATTGATGAGAAATGGGACATGAAGTCCCATGTACTGACCACTGAGAACATGGAAGAGAGGCACTGCAGAGAACCTAAAAATGGAATTAACTGCCATCATTGCTGAGTGGGTGGGGACAGCAATGAGGTGAGAGCCGTCTGGTACCCATCACTGCGGTAGATTGAACTGCTCTCTCTCTCTCTCTCTCTCTCTCTCTCTCGCTTGCTCTCTCTCTCTCTCTCTCTCTCTCTCTCTCTCTCTCTCTCTCTCTCTCTCTCTCTCTCTCTCTCTCTCTCTCTCTCTCTCTCTCTCTCTCTCTCTCTCTCTCTCTCTCACACACACACACACACACACACACACACACACACACACACACACACACACACACACACACACAGGGACAAACACCAGTGGAGGCTGCTGGGAGGCATTATAGCAGGACAGGCCCACTGATGGCTGAAATGGAATAAAAGGAACAAAGTCAAAAGTGGTTTCCATATGTTTAATGTGTTTGATACCTTTCCATTCCATCCATTACAATGAGTCCATCCTACATCATCTCCTCCCACCAGCCTCCACACACACACACACACACACACACACACACACACACACACACACACACACACACACACACACACACACACACACACACACACACACACACACACACACACACACACACACACACACACACAGAGAGAGAGTCCTAGACACAGCTAAGCTCCATGTCACTGAGATAGACATTAGCCAGTATCGTACAAGAAAAGGGGTAGAAAGTCCAATTTTTAAATATTGTGTTTGGATTAGGAGAGCTGGCTGCTCGGAAGCGACAGACAGCAACAAAGAGAGCAGAGAGTGGTCGATGCCCCCCCCACCCCTCCCACTAGGTTGGTCTACCTTTTTCACCAGATGTGAACTTAAAAATCTCCCATGTATATCATGTCCGGTGGCGACTGTCACAGTGTAGTAGCTGGGCAAGACATGATAAACCAGTGGTTCTGCATTATTTTTTTTATTTTTTTTATTCGGGGAATCCAGATATCGGGGATATTTTGCCTTCCCTTAAGTCTCTGTAGTGCAAATTACTTTGATGGTGGCAAAGGAAACTGGGAGGAAGGATGCGAAAATGGCTTCCTTTTTCTGTCCCAGCTGGAATAGTAACAGGAATAGTACATACTGGGGTATGAAGGGAATGGCCTGGGATAGTTATTGAGACCAGTTCAAATCCTCATGGTTACTGCCATGTTTCTGTAGGCTCTAAGGCTTAGATCACACCCTTGTCTACACTCATGTGGCTTAATTATAAGGACGTGATGCAAATGTGGGCTGATGTATATGCCCTCTGCAACAAACACACAATGGCACAGTGGAGTGGGCTTCCAGGACACAGTGTGTACAGGACATGTACTTACAGTACCATTCAAAAGTTTGGACACACCTAGTCATTCAAGGGTTCTTCTTTATTTTACTATTACTATTTTAGATTCTTCAATGTAGCCACCCTTTGCCTTGATGACAGCTTTGCACACTCTTGGCAATTGGGTTGAGGTTGGGTGATTGTGGAAGCCAGGTCATCTGATGCAGCACTCCATCACTCTCCTTTTTGGACAAATAGCCCTTACAAACCCTGGAGGCGTGTTCTGGTTCATTGTCCTGTTGAAAAACAAATGATAGTCCCACTAAGAGCAAACCAGATGGGATGGAGTATCGCTGCAGAATGCTGTGGTAGCCATGCTGGTTAATTGTGCCTTAAATTCTAAGTATATCACAGTGTATATCACAGCAAAGCCCCCCCACACCATCACACTTCCTCCTCCATGCTTCACGGTGGGAACTACACATGCAGAGATCACCTACTCTACGTTCACAAAGACAGTGGTTGGAACCAAATTTCTCAAATTTGGACTCATTAGACCAAAGGACAGATTTTCACCGGTCTAATGTCCATTGTTTGTGTCTATTGGCCCAAGCAATTCTCTTCTTATTATTGGTGTCCTTTAGTAGTGGTTTCTTTGCAGGAATTCCACCATAAAGGCTTGATTCACGCAGTCTCCTCTGAACAGTTGATGTTGAGATGTGTTAGTTGCTTGAATTCTGTGAAGCATTTATTTGGGCTGCAATTTCTGAGGCTGGTAACTCTAATGAACTCATCCTCTGCAGCAGAGGTAACTCTGGGTCTTCCTTTCCTGTGGCAGTCCTCATGAGAGCCAGTTTCATCATAGCGTTTGATGGTTTTTGCAACTGTACTTTCAAAGTTCTTGAAATGTTCTGCATTGTCTGACTTTAATTTCTTAAAGTAATGATGGACTGTTGTTTATCTTTGTTTATTTGAACGGTTCTTGCCGTAATATGGACTTGGTCTTTTATCAAATAGGGCTATCTTCTGTATACCACCCCTACCTTGTGTCAAAACACAACTCATTGGCTCAAACACATTAAGGAAAGACATTCCATCAATTAACTTTAACAAGGCATTCCGGTAAATTGAAATACATTGCATGTGACTAACTCATGAAGCTGGTTGAGAGAATGACAAGAGTGTGCAAAGCTGTCATCAAGGTGGCTACTTTGAAAAAAATCTCACATAAAATATATTTTGATTTGTCGAACACTTTTTGTTAGTACATGATTCCAAATGTGTTATTTTAAAGCTCTGATGTCTTCACTATTATTCTACAATGTAGAAAATAGTAAACATGAAGAAAAAAACAATAATGAGTAGGTGTGTCAAAACCTTTGACTTGAACTATAATATGTGAAGTCAAGGGCACATTGGTTCATACACAAGTATTGCTCTTGATAGTTTTCCTAAAAATATTATGGCCTTTTTTGCATAAGATGTATTTTCCCTGCAGTTGGGATGCTTTATTGTTCATGTGTCACATAATGTCACTGGGTGTGCGATCTTGTCTGTTTTAAACAGATGGGGAGACAGATGTGCTGCAAAACATCAAGAGAATATAGCTTTAATTATTTATTTTTATTTTTCATTTTTAACCTTTATTTAACCAGGAAAAGCACATTGAGGCCCAGAGTCTCTTTTTCAAGGGAGACCTGGCCAAGAAGGCAGCAACAATCAACGCATTACATAATTAAAACATACTGTAACGGCTGTTGGAAGGAGAGGACCAAGGTGCAGCGTGGTATGTGTCCATATTTATTTAATGAACACTGAAATCACAAAAATAACAAAGCCAACGACCGAAACAGTTCTGGCTGGTGCAGACACACAAAACAGAAAACAACTACCCACCCCCATAGTGGGAAAACAGGCTGCAAAAGCATGGTTCTCAGAGACAACGATTGCCAGCTGCCTCTGATTGGGAACCATACCAGGCCAGACACATAGAAATATAAAACCTAGACTACAAAACATAGAATGCCCACCCCAACTCACGCCCCAACCAAACTAAAACAGAGACATAAAAAAGGAACTATGGTCAGGACGTGACAGTACGTACCCCTCCCTAAAGGTGCGGACTCCGGCCGCAAAACCTAAACCCATAGGGGAGGGTCTGGGTGGGCATCTGTCCGCGGAGGCGGCTCTGGCGCGGGACGTGGACCCCACTCCACCTTAGTCTGGGCCCACTTAGGTGGCGCCTTTGGAGTGGCGACCCTCACCACCAACCCCGGACTGGGGACCCTTTCAGCGGGCCCCGAATAGACGGGAGACTCTGGCAGCGCCGGGGTGAAGGACGGCTCTGGCAGCTCCTGACTGACGGGCGGCTCTGGCAGCTCTTGACTGACGAGCGGCTCTGGAAGCGCTGGACAGGAGAGAGACTCTGGAAGCGCTGGACAGGAGAGAGACTCTGGAAGCGCTGGACAGGAGAGAGACTCTGGAAGCGCTGGACAGGCGGGAGCAAATGGAGGGAGGAGACGGAGAGACAGCCTGGTGCGTGGGGATGCCACAGGAGGCCTGATGCGTGGAGGAGGCACCGGATGGACTGGACCGTGGAGGCGCACTGGATGTCTCGAGCACCGAGCTTGCACAACCTGTCCTGGCTGGATACCCCCTGTATCCCAGCAAGTGCGGCGGGGTGGAACAGCTGTGCTGGCGAACTGGGGACACCGTGCGTAGGGCTTGTGCCATATAACCCGGGCTGAGGAGACGCACTGGAGACCAGATGCGCTGAGCCGGCTTCATTCCTCCTGGCTCGATGCCCACTCTAGCCGATACAAGGAGCTGTGAAGTAGCGCATCTGGGACACCGTGCGCCTCACGGCATAACACGGTGCCTGCCCGGTCAACCTCTCTCCACGGTAAGCATGGGGAGTTGGCTCAGGTCTCCTACCTGACTTAGCCACACTCCCAATAAGTTTTTGTGGCTGCCTCTCGGGCTTCCTTGCCAGCGGTGTTCCCTCAAAGCGCTGGCTCCCTTTACCTGCTGCCTCCGCTCTCCTGGCTGCCTCCACCTGTTCCCATGGGAGGCGATCCCTTACAGCCAGGATCTCCTCACATGTGTAGGAACCCTTCCCGTCCAGAATGTCCTCCCATGTCCATGAGTCCATTCCACGCTGCTCCTGGTTACCACGCTGCTTGGTCCTTTTTTGGTGGGTAGTTCTGTAACGCTGTTGGAAGGAGAGGACCAAGGTGCTGCGTGGTATGTGTCCATATTTATTTAATGAACACTGAAATCACAAAAATAACAATGCGAATGACCGAAACAGTTCTGGCTGGTGCAGACACACAAAACAGAAAACAACTACCCACCCCCATAGTGGGAAAACAGGCTGCCTAAGTATGGTTCTCAATCAGCCAGCTGCCTCTGATTGGGAACCATACCAGGCCAGACACATAGAAATACAAAACCTAGACTACAAAACATAGAATGCCCACCCCAACTCACGCCCTGACCAAACTAAAACAGAGACATAAAAAAGGAGCTACGGTCAGGACGTGACACATACAACAATACAATGCAACAACATGAATTCTTAAAAGAGTGCCATCGTGCTAAAATGAACCTCTTCTGCAGTACAGCTCTAAAATATTGAACTACATCTTCAAATGGAGCATCACACCTGCCCAGAATGGGAGTATATTCTAATTGTGACTTCTGATCCTCCTGCCGAGCGCCTCACTTCTCCATTTCCCTAATACAGACAGGACGGCCAGTGTGATGGTCATTAGCAAACCAGCAGGTTGGAAAGGATCACAGATCAGAGAAAAAAGTGGAGATATGAGGGGTACGATCCTGGAATGTGTGTGTGTGTGTGTGTGTGTGTGTGTGTGTGTGTGTGTGTGTGTGTGTGTGTGTGTGTGTGTGTGTGTGTGTGTGTGTGTGTGTGTGTGTGTGTGTGTGTGTGTGTGTGTGTGTGTGTGTGTGTGTGTGTATACTGTAGCCTGACCACTGTAGCTCACCACCTCCTGATGACAGTGTGTTAGTGAAGAGAAAGCCCCTCAACCCATGCCATCACTGTGAAATTAAATAATTGCTGGGATAGTTATTCTCTAAGATCCTGCGATTAAAGGTGATTACTGCCAAGAACAGGAGTGCCAGAGGGGTCCTCTCTTCAGGAAAGGTAATATAGTGCAAAGTGAGAGATAGTCGGGGATATGGGAAAGAGAGAGAGACAGTCAGGCCCAGCCTTTTATCAGTTACTGCCTAATAATCTTAGTGCAGGAGAAGGGTCTGTAATTAGACTTTTCTCTGTTCTAATTGAGACTGCTGCTTATTATTTAACTGGAGATGAACTTTTTTTGGACAGTAATGTGGAGAGAATGGGGACTCATAACTATGCAACAACTCTGTTCTTGAATTTTAGTGGCAGCAATCAATTAAAAAAACTTTAACATTTCTGATTATTTTCATTGATCAGTATTTAATATTCTGCAAGCATACCATGCTGTAGCCTACATATGTTGAACTTGCTATGTCCGTTCACCCTTTATTCCTGTCTAGAGGTTTTAATTGCATGCCATCTCGCACATCTGTTGGAAGGGGTAATGGAGATGTTTTGGATCCAGTTCCAAATCCGGAGAGAGAAAGAAAAAGAGAAATCGGTTCCAGTGACATCCCCACTGAGCATTCTCTGAGCCCGGCCTCATCTGAGCCCAACACCTGCACTGACATGACTTCAGTGCCAGCATGGTGCCAGTCAGCATCTGCTTGCCCAGCCTGGCCCACACCCCAGTCCCAGTGTTAGGGCTGTTAGTCTGGGCATCTGCCGTGCCACACCAAGCCAAGCCACTTCCTGTCCAACTGTCCAAGGCCGGCCCATTACACCATCTATGTCTCCATCCCGCTGTGCTCCAGCCTCTGGAGCTGGGGTTCTGGGTTCTAACACCAAGGTCACATCTAGCTTTTGTTCCCTTTGTGTCTAATCACTGCTAAAGAGCTTTAAAGCCCTGTTTGTACACTGTGTCACTCCTCCTGCTCGTTGTTTTCCCACAAATCTGTTGATTAATCCTCAACACCTGTTTACTCTGCTGTCGCTCAGCGAATGAAAGACACAAAATGAAGGATTGTGTATGTACACTTTGTCCTGCTACCATTTGTTCTCAAGAACAAAAAGATCATTGTTGTTTTTACGTGGCAACACTGGATGTTTTTTCTGCTTTTTTGGAACATCTAACCTAGACATTAACTGCTTTGTCTGCATTTTGTCTACTCTATTCTATTAGTTATAGAAGCCCTATCATTAACTGAGCTGCTCTTATGATGCCCATTGTTCCTGTCAAACTTGCAAATGAGCAGTGGTGGAAAAAGTAGCCAATTGTCATACTGGAGTAAAAGTAAAGATACCTTAATAGAAAATGACTCAAGTAAAAGTGAACTTCACCCAGTAAAATACTACTTGAGTAAAAGTATACGAGTATCTGGTTTTAAGTATACAAAACATGGGATAGTCAAATGAGGTGAATCCAGGTTAAAAGCTATGATCCTTTATTGATGTCACTAGTTAAATTCACTCTATCTTCTGTTGTCTCTAGCTTCTTGCTCTTTATGCTGTTGTCTGTGCCCAATAATGTTTGTACCTTGTTTTTGTGCTGCTACCATGTTGTGCTCTGCCATGTTGTGTTGCTACCATGTTGTTGTCATGTTGTGTTGCTACCATGCTGTGTTTTCATATGCTGCTGCCATGCTATGTTGTTGTCTTAGGTCTCTCTTTATGTAGTGTTGTGGTGTGTGTTTTGTCCTGTATTTTTATTTTATTTTTAATCCAAGCCCCGGTCCCCGCAGGAGGACTTTTGGCTTTTGGTAGGCCGTCATTGTAAATAAGAATTTGTTCTTAACTGACTTGCCTAGTTACATAAAAATCATAAAATCTATTCCTTATATTAAGCAAACCAGATTGCACATGTTTGGCAAATGTTGTTATATTTTTCATGTTTGGACAGTCAGGGGCACATTCAACACTCAGACATCACAAATTAAGTATTTGTGTTTTGTGAGTCCGTCAGATCCGAGGGAGTAAGGATGACAATTATATGGATACAGTAGGAGAGTGAATTGGACCGTATTGCTGTCATGCCTGAGCATTCAAAATGTAACGAGAACTTTTGGGTGTCAGGGAAAATGTATGGGAGTAAAAAGTAGATTATTTTCTTTAGGAATGTAGTGGAGTAAAAGTAAATGTTTTCAAAAATATAAATATTAAAGTAAAGTACAGATACATCAAAAATGACTTACAGTGCCTTGCGAAAGTATTCAGCCCCCTTGAACTTTGCGACTTTTTGCCACATTTCAGGCTTCAAACAGAAAGATATAAAACTGTATTTTTTTGTGAAGAATCAACAACAAGTGGGACACAATAATGAAGTGGAACGACGTTTATTGGATATTTCAAACTTTTTTAACAAATCAAAAACGGAAAAATTAGGCGTGCAAAATTATTCAGCCCCCTTAAGTTAATACTTTGTAGCGCCACCTTTTGCTGCGATTACAGCTGTAAGTCGCTTGGGGTATGTCTCTATCAGTTTTGCACATCGAGAGACTGACATTTTTTCCCATTCCTCCTTGCAAAACAGCTCGAGCTCAGTGAGGTTGGATGGAGAGCATTTGTGAACAGCAGTTTTCAGTTCTTTCCACAGATTCTCGATTGGATTCAGGTCTGGACTTTGACATGGCCATTATAACACCTGGATATGTTTATTTTTGAACCATTCCATTGTAGATTTTGCTTTATGTTTTGGATCATTGTCTTGTTGAAAGACAAATCTCCATCCCAGTCTCAGGTCTTTTGCAGACTCCATCAGGTTTTCTTCCAGAATGGTCCTGTATTTGGCTCCATCCATCTTCCCATCAATTTTAACCATCTTCCCTGTCCCTGCTGAAGAAAAGCAGGCCCAAACCATGATGCTGCCACCACCATGTTTGACAGTGGGGATGGTGTGTTCAGCTGTGTTGCTTTTACGCCAAATATAACGTTTTGCATTGTTGCCAAAAAGTTCAATTTTGGTTTCATCTGACCAGAGCACCTTCTTCCACATGTTTGGTGTGTCTCCCAGGTGGCTTGTGGTAAACTTTAAACAACACTTTTTATGGATATCTTTAAGAAATGGCTTTCTTCTTGCCACTCTTCCATAAAGGCCATATTTGTGCAATATACGACTGATTGTTGTCCTATGGACAGATTCTCCCACCTCAGCTGTTGATCTCTGCAGTTCATCCAGAGTGATCATGGGCCTCTTGGCTGCATCTCTGATCAGTCTTCTCCTTGTATGAGCTGAAAGTTTAGAGGGACGGCCAGGTCTTGGTAGATTTGCAGTGGTCTGATACTCCTTCCATTTCAATATTATCGCTTGCACAGTGCTCCTTGGGATGTTTAAAGCTTGGGAAATATTTTTGTATCCAAATCCGGCTTTAACTTCTTCACAACAGTATCTCGGACCTGCCTGGTGTGTTCCTTGTTCTTCATGATGCTCTCTGCGCTTTTAACGGACCTCTGAGACTATCACAGTGCAGGTGCATTTATACGGAGACTTGATTACACACAGGTGGATTGTATTTATCATCATTAGTCATTTAGGTCAACATTGGATCATTCAGAGATCCTCACTGAACTTCTGGAGAGAGTTTGCTGCACTGAAAGTAAAGGGGCTGAATAATTTTGCAGTTTTATATCTTTATGTTTGAAGCCTGAAATGTGGCAAAAGGTTGCAAAGTTCAAGGGGGCCGAATACTCTCGCAAGGCACTGTACATATAAGATGAGTAATGTAGGGTATGTACACATTATATAAAGGGGCATTGTTTAAAGTGACTAGTGATACATTTATTACATAATATTTTTAATTATTAAGTGGCAAGAGATTTGAGTCAGTATGTTGGCAGTAGCCAACAACAATACAGTATATACAAATGTTTCACTATGTTGCCAAGAGAGTTCAAGACTCTTAATGTTTCCCTTCAACAAAATGCATTCAAAACAACATTCTGCTCATTTCTGCTACTTTCTTAGGCTACACAAGTGCTATATCTTGCAAGTAGATGTACTTACCGACTTGCCCAATCTATGGCTTAATAACAAGAAATTTGTGAAGTGGTTGAAAAACAAGTTTTAATGTATCCGACCTAAGTGTATGTAAACTTCCGACTTCAACTATATATTTACATTCCGGATGCTGACATTGCTCGTTCTAATATTTCTTTATTTACTCAATTTGTTTTTATTTGCGTGTATTGCTTAGTATTGTTAGGTATTACTGCACTGTTGCAGTAATACCTAAGAATTTCACTACATCCGCGATATCTGCAAAATACGTGTACTTGACCAATAAAATGTTGATTTTGCATGGTGCAAAATACACTGTATTTCTGATCAATCTGATGTTATTGTAATGGGCAAAAAAATGACATTTCTAAGTTACCTCAAACTTATGAACGGTATGTTTGAATTTTCAAAGTAATTTTCATTGGAAAGGCAGGTAAAGCATTTTTAACAAAAGCAATTTATGTGAAAACATAGAATCCTACTCGTTACTCCACGTGCTGAACCTATGTCACTGTTGTTTTGAGCTGACCTAGCTGTCAGCCAGAGCGGGACTCCTGGCTCACGCCTGGAAGGCAGCTCTGTTCCAAAACGAATGCAATCACTTTTCACCCAGTGCAAACTCCCCCACCGGAGCAACAAGGATCAGATAATCAAATCCCCTCAATGACAGGCTAAATTGACTCCCAGACAGACAGCATGATGAAGGTAAATCACACATGATTGTTGTGGCTCCTGCTCCCTGTCTGTCACTTATTGAACAGGTGACAGGTTCATAGTAGACACTAAAATCCATTACCAATAAAGTCCCCATGAATTTGCATGTTAATTAGTCTCTATCAGATCTCTGTGTTGTTATCACAAGATGACAGAATTAATCAGCCTCTGAAAGAGTTCAATTAAAATAAACTGCTATAGTGGGATGTATTTTGTTTTAGCAATGACTTTAATAAGCAGCCCGACTTGCAAAGTCTCCACCTCCCTAAACGGAAACTCAATGCAAGTTTTCAGGCAAGTCTATGGGCCAAATGTCCCCTCCCCTTCTGAAATATGAAAGATGCGAACACCTGCAAAATCGTCATTTGTCCAAATGATCAGTGTGGAAAAATGAGCTTACCGGAACAAAGTTCCTTGTTAGTTGTCACATCCCATTATGTTATGTGCGTCTGCCTACGAGAGATTACCTGAAAAATATTCTTACCCTTAATTAAACTGCCTGGGTCGATAGCATGTTCTGTTCTGGTAGTGTTGTGTGTAGGTGCATGATTAGTGGAACCAACTTGAGGGCCCTCCTTCATGGTGATTCACCTACAGTAGATAGTGAGTCAAACCAATATAGGAAAATCTGAAAATAATTGTCAGGAAATACAGTCTTTATATGTTGCCTCCATGTTTTCCCAACTAGAATGCTAAAATAAATTGAATGAATGTCCTTATGCTACTGCAATTATGATGTAAGCTTTTGTTTTAAAATGTGGATGTTGTGAATAGATGAAACATTAATGTGTGGCTAAATTGTTTAATGAATTTCCACATTTTATTTTAAATTGCCAAATTCCTGTGAGATGGTAAGGCCTAGGAGGGTGCAACCTGGCAGGATGGTAAAGAACCAAGAGCCACAACCTCTCATGCAATGCCAAGTCAATTAGCCACATAGTGGCACTGTAACAAGCAATTGAAAATAAAAACTTTGAAAGCTCACGCCCCTCACCTCATTTAAGCTACAGTCCTGAAATTTGGTACGTAGGTCTCTCTCCTCACAAGGAACAAATTTGCCTCAAAGACCCATATTGTCCGCCAGGATGAATTGTCTGCCATTTAGAATTTTGTTGAAGACACTTAAAACACTAGTCCTCTAGCACTAAATAACCGACCTGCATGAAATTTGATATGTGGCATCTATGGACAAAGTTCACCCAATGAAATGTTTTCCTGGTTAATACCTAAAACAGCATGACTTTAAAAAGCAGACCAATAAGCATTCACTTGGGTGTGGTCTGGCACATAAATGCATACAAATCAGTCACGGGTTTTCGTATTGTAACAAAACTTGGTACACGTACATATTCCAAGCATTGTGAAGACTCAACATATGCATTCACATTCAGATCGACCACATCAAGGCACTATAACGGGCCCAGGTTTATATATCATGATCTGTTTGACACGAAGTGATTTGGCACACATGCTCAGGGACATGAGTCTAGCTAAACTGTAAAGTATGGTTCAGTTTGGTCGTATGCTGGCGTTGTTGGACAGGAGATCTTTTTGAAGATGTGCATCCATAGATACTATGTACCAAATATGGTGCTGATCGGTCCAGAGGTTCTGGAGAAGTTGTTCAAAGTAGTCAATATCATAAATAATTGTCCAAAATACACTCAGTAGACTGTTTAATAGGTACAAGTCCCTGTTCAGAAAAATGGTTTGCTCCTACAGATAGTGAGTCACATGGCCAGACAGACAGAAATTGAAGCAGTCACTTACTGTTTGATTGAATGTTAGAATGGGCAAAATGGGTGAACTAATTGACTTTGATTGTTGTATGATAGTCAATGCCAGGCGTGATGCTTCCAGTATCTGGCCATCTGGGCTTTTCGTGCATGGCATTGTGTAGGGTTTACTGAGAATTGTGCGAAAAACAAAAAACATCCCGTCAGCGGCAGTCCTGTGGGCGAAAACAACTTTTTGAAGAGAGGTCGAAGAAGAATGGCAGGAATCATGCAAGCTAACAGGCGGGCAACAGACAGGCAAATAACGGGGGTGGGCAGTACAACAGTGGAGTGCAGAACGACATCTCGGAACGTGCAACTCATTGATCCTTGTCATGGATGGGCTATTGTAGCAGACGACCAATCTGCTGCAAACAAGAAGAAGATGCTCCAGTAGCCAAGTGATCACCAACACTGGACAAATGAGGAGTGGAAAAACATTGCCTGGTACGACAAATCCCGGTTCCTGTTGTGTCCTGTTGAGTCCATGGCCCCATCCTGCCTGGTGTCAACGGTACAGGCTGGTGACGGTGGTATAATGGTGTGGGGAATGTTTTTCTGGCACACGTTAGGTCCCTTGATACCAATTGAGCAACGTTTCCATTCCTCAAAGTAATAAAGCTGTTCTGGAGGCAAAGAGGGTCCGACCCAGTACTATATGGGTGAACCTAATAAACTGGCCACTGAGTGTACATCAAAAGCATATTGCATGATCAGATTTGTATTTGTATTTATTATGGGTCCCCATTAGCTGCTGCCTTCCTGCGGTCCAGCAAAATGAAGGCAGTTAATTTATAATACATTCATTACAGAATTCACAACACACTAAGTGTATGCCCTCGGGCCCATACTCCGCTACCACATATGTACAACACAAAATCCATGTGTACGTGTGTATGGTGTGTATGTTATCATGTGTGGGTATGCATGTGTCTGTTCCTATGTTTGTGTTGCTACACAATCCCCGCTGTTCCATAAGGTGTATTTTTCTATGTTTTACCTGATGTGGAATAGAGTTCCATGTAGTCATGGCTCTATGTAATACCGTGTGCCTCCCATAGTCTGTTCTGGATTTGGGGACTGTGAAGAGACCGCTGGTAGCATGTCTAGTGGGGTATACATGGGTGTCTGAGCTGTGTGCTAGTCATTTAAACAGAATGATCAGTGCTTTCAACATGGCAATACCTCTCACAAATACATGTAGTGATGAAGTCAATCTCTTCTCTACTTTGAGCTAGGAGAGATTGACATGCATTTCATTAATGTTTGCTCTCTGTGTATATCCAATAGCTAGCCGTACTGCCCTGTTCTGAGTCGATTGCAATTTTCCTAAGTCCCTCTTTGTGGCACCCGACCACACAACTGAACAGTAGTCCAGGTGCGACAAAACTAGAGCCTGTAGCACCTGCCTTAAGGTTCAGCAGCAGTGTATTATGGACAGACTTCTCCCCATTTTAGCTACTGTTGTATCAATATGTTTTGATTTTCAGTTCTGATATTTGGCAAGCGTGGTAAGGAGTACAGAAGTAGCTCATCTTAAGGTGATGTGTCCAATTTGTCCTGATGGTGGCACTATGGGGCCATTGTGTGTGTGTGTCAATGCTCCTGATGCGCCTCTCAATACTTAATCAATACCCCTTTTGCACCACTTGTACTTCTAACACCTTTTCTATCATACCGTATAACAGCTACTCCACTTACCAACAATGAATACCATTGCCTAGCTTGAACCCTGGCGACTCTGCTTTAAATAATATTACTACACACACACACGCGCACACACACACATCCGTGTGGTATACAATATTTATGCTATCACCTAGTGTTCCCCAGCCTAATGAAACTTATTCTAATGACTGAGCACAGTTTTGCAGACTCCCTAATTAAAGGAAGCAGTGTTCTGCTACTATAACAATGCGCACCAGCCAATACAGACACTGAGCCTATCAGCATTTTGTTAGGTACTAATGTGGCTACCTTGGCAAACATGTCAGTGGTCATACCTTCCTGTGTGGTGTCCTGTATACAACAGGAGTTCCCCGATGATGGTGCATAATACACATGTTTCTCCCTCCCCATATTGCTGATACCATTCAATTAATTAAAACACTACAAGTAAAATTCACCTGCTTGCATATCTAAGAAAATAATCATTCTCTGTTGTTATGTTTAAACTTTATATGTTCCTCTTACTGGTATAGTCATGGCCCTGCCTAATGCTATAGCCCTCATGGGCATGGAAGTGTGTGTGTGGGAGATAGGACTATAGTTACATTGTCTTCAGGATGGGCCCTCTGGCCCTCTTCCCAGGGGTTCTTCTCTCTTCAACTGTTGACCTTATCTCGAGATGATTTCAACATCCCTCCTTGTCCTATTTCCAGAGCAGCTGGCCTGCCTCATCAGGAACTGCGATTAGACTGTTACCCTTTACCTCCTTCCTTAGAAATATTAATATTCAGCAATAGCATGTTTGTACCGAACATGAACTTTCCATACTTCCCCTTGCCCCACTCAGCAACTCTCCATACACCAAGTTCATATTCACTCTTCATTGACCCCTAACACATTCAGTACATTTCTTATACATGTAAAGTAATCATTCAGTTCTAATATGATGACAGGAATAAGTATATTTCAAGCCAGAATCCAACACTCCATACATGTTTCTGTGAACACATACTCATAGCCACTGTTTCCAATGGCAGTTAGGATAGGTGACATCTGACACACAAATAAGTACTATGTTGAAGTTTGAAGAGGTCAGATAAAAGCTACCCAATTGTGGTCTCCCCATCAAACGATCGAGGCTGGCATCTGGCAAAAGCATCTACAGAAAGAGGCAGAGTTGAGGAAGAGTTCATCAGTGCCACATGGAATAAAAAGGGTGTTGCAAATACAGTACATTTCTACAGTCCTGTATTATTAGTAATCACCTTCAGTCCCACGGCCCACTACCAAAGGCTGTCGACTCTCCTTCACAGTGGCCAATGTGAGTAAAACATTTAAACGTGTTAACCCTCGCAAGGCTGCCGGCCCAGATGGCATTCCTAGCCGTGTCCTCGGAGCATGCGCAGACCAGCTGGCTGGTGTGTTTACGGACATATTCAATCAATCCCTATCCCAGTCTGCTGTACTCACATGGTTCAAGATGGCCACCATTTTACCTGTTCCCAAGAAAGCTAAGGTAACTGAACTAAATGACTATCACCCCATAGCACTCACTTCTGTCATCATGAAGTGCTTTGAGAGACTAGTCAAGGATCATATAACCTCCACCCTACCTGACACCCTAGACCCACTCCAATTTGCTTACCGCCCCAATAGGTCCACAGACATCGCAATCGCCATCACACTAGTTTTTATTTTATCTTTATTTAACTAGGCAAGTCAGTTAAGAACAAATTCTTATTAACAATGACGGCCTAGGAACAGTGGGTTAACTGCCTGTTCAGGGGCAGAACGACAGATTTGTACCTTGTCAGCTCAGGGATTTGCTCTAACCACTAGGCTACCCTGTACTCTGCCCTATCCCATTTGGACAAGAGGAATACCTATGTAAGAATGCTGTTCATTGACTACCACTTGATTAAAGATGCCCACCATTGCTCCCATAGCACGCACTTTGAAAGGCTAGTTAAGGATAATTTCACCTTACCCGACACTAGATTTTACATACCTTCCCAACAGATCCACGGATTACGCAATCACCAATTACTTTTACTTCACTGCATTCTTATGGAAAGTAATGTACTTTTTACTCCATAGATTTTCCCTGACACCCAAAAGAACTCGTTCGATTTTGACAAGAAAATGGTCCAAATCACACACTTATCAAAAGAACATCCCTGGTCATCCCTACTGCCTCTGCTCTAACAGACTCAATAAACAGAAATGCTTCATTTGTAAATTACGTCTGAGTGCGCCCCTGGCTATCCGTAAATAAAAATAAATAACAATATCGTGCCGTCTGGTTTGCTTAATATAAGGAATTTGAAATTACATGTACTTTTAATACTTAAGTACATTTTAGCAATTACATTTACTTTTGATACTTAAGTATATTTTAAACCAAATTCTTTGACTTTTACTCAAGAAGTATTTTACTGGATTTTCAGTTTTACTTTTACATTTTCTATTAAGGTATCTTTAGTTTGACTCAAGTATGACAATTGAGGACTTTTTCCACCACTGGGAATACCTAAGAAAAAATGAAGTTCATTGATTACAGCTCAGCCTTCAACACCATAGTATCCTCCAAGTTCATCACTAAGCATGGGGATCTGGGTCTGAACCCCATCCTGTGCAACTCGGTCCTGAACTTCCTGACAGGAAAATCCCAGGTGGTGAAGGTAGGCAACAACACCTCTGATAAGCTGATCCTCCACACATGCGGCCCCACAAGGGTGCGTGATGAGTCCCCGCCTGTGCTCCCTGTTCACCCATGACTGCATATTCCCCGCACGTCTCCAACTCAATCATCAAGTTTGCAAACGACATAACTGTGGTAGGCCTGATTACCAAAAATGACGAGACAGCCCTCGCGGAGTGGTGCCAGGAAAATTACCTTTCCCTCGCATCAAAAAAATTAAGGAGATGATTGTGAACTTCAAGAGACAGCAGATGGAGCACACCCCCATCCACATCGACAGAGCCGCAGTGACAATCTTCAAGTTTCTCGGCGTGCACATCCCTAAGTACCTGAAAAAATGTATCCACACAAAAAGTGTAGTGAAGAAGGCACAATATTGACTCTTCAGCTTCAGGAGGCTGAAGAAATTTGGCCTGTCCCCTAAGACTCTGACAAACTTATACAGATGCACCATTGGCAGCATCTTGTCAGACTGTATCACCGTCTGGTACGGCAACTGCACCATCTTCAACCACAGGGCACTCCAGAGGGTGGTGCGGTGAGCCCAACCCATCACCGGGGGAAAACTTTCTACATCTACAGCACCCGTTGTCACAGGAAGGCCAAGAAGATCATCAAGGACCTTAGCCACCCGAGCCACAGCCTGTTCATCCCACTACCATCTAGAAGGCAGAGAAAGTACAGGTGCATAAAAGCTGGGATAGAGAGACTGAAAAACAGCTTTTATCTCTTGGGTATTAAGCTACAAGCTTGGCACACCTGTTGTTGGGGAGTTTCACCCAATCTTCTCTGCAGATCCTCTCAAGCTCTGTCAGGCTGGATGGGCTCTAGTTCTTGGGTTCTAGTCCGGACTCTGGCTGGGCCACTCAAAGACATTCAGAGACTTGTCCCGAAGACACACCTGCATTGTCTTGGCTGTGTGCTTAGGATCGTTGTCCTGTTGGAAGACGAACCTTCACCCCAGTCTGAGGTCCTGAGCGCTCTGGAGCAGGTTTTCATCAAGGATCTCTCTGTACTTTGCTCCGTTAATCTTTGCCTTGATCCTGTCTCTCAGTCGCTGTCACTGAAAAACATCCCCGCAGCATGATGCTGCCACCACCATGCTTCACCTTAAGGATTGTGCCACGTTTCCTCCAGACGTGAGGCTTGACATTCAGGCCAACAAGTTCAATATTGGTCTCATCAGACCAGAGAATCTTGTTTCTCATGGTGTGAGAGTCTTTAGGTGCCTTTTGGCAAACTCCAAGCGGGCTGTCATACACCTTTTACCGAATAGTGGCTTCCGTCTACTCACTCTACCATAAAGGCCTGATTGGTGGAGTGCTGCAGAGATGGTTGTCATTCTGGAAGTTTCTCCCAGCTCTACAGAGGAACTCTGCAGCTCTGTCAGAGTGACTATCGGGTTCTTGGTCACCTTCCTGACCAAGGCCCGTTTCCTCCGATTGCTCAGTTTGGCCAGGCGGCCAGCTCTATGAAGAGTCTCGGTGGTTGCAAACCTCTTCCATTTAAGAATATTGGAGACCACTAGATAAAAGTCAAAGAGCCAGAGAGCAGTGTCTACATCTGTTTCCCAGACTGGACTGTATGGAGCATTCCAGTTGAGCTAAATCTGCCAGGTCACTTGTATACATCAGATCAATATCAATACAGATCATCGGTATTAAGTGTAGCAGACATGAAGGGGAGAGCTCTGTTGTGAATACTCACTGAAGGATAGAGAGAAAGAGAGAGAGCAATTCCATTCTCCACTAGTGTGTGATTCAGACTACAAAATCAATGGTGCTTAATAACTTAACCTCCTTTAAATGTACTCATCATTTTTCTGACAGCTCTTATTTGAGACAGGTTTTTGTATCTTCATCGGGCCCTTTTTTAAAAAACCTGGCTGTGTTTTAGCGGTATCAGCTCTCTGTAGCAAAGTCTTACTGTTAGTAATGTGTTATAGCAGTCTCAGCTCTTTGTAGTATTGTCTGACTGTTAGTAATGGGCAGCTTTTAAAACAATAGTTCCTGCCGTGGATCATTGAACTTTCAGGCAAGTTTAAAATGCCATGGAATATAACTGAATCTGACAATGGGAAGTCTTACTGTCTTATTTCATTGTTGGAGCTAGGAAAACAAGTATTTTGCTACATCCGCAATGACATCTGCTAAATATGTGTATGTGACCAATACATTTGATTTTATTTTGATTACATATCTGAATAAGACAGTGGGGAGACTTTGCAAAAGTAGCACTCTATTATTTTAATAAAATGAGAGAGCTAAAACATTTTTTTAAATTAGAGTTACCAGGCGCAGAAATTGCACCCCAAATAAATGCTTCACAGAGTTCAAGTAACAGACACATCTAAACATCAACTGTTCAGAGGCCTTCTTAGTCAAATTGGTGCAAAGAAACCACTACTAATAGACACTAAGAGGAAGAAGAGACTTGCTTGGGCCAAGAAACACGAGCAATGGACATTAGACCGGTGGAAATCTGTCCTTTGGTCTAATGAGTCCAAATTTGAGAGTTTTGGTTCCAAGCACTGTCTTTGTGAGACTGTCCTTTGGTCTGATGAGTCTACCATAAAGACCTGAATGGTGGAGTGCTGCAAAGATGGTTGTCCTTCTGGAGGGTTCTCCCATCTCCACAGAGGAACTCTGGAGCTCTGTCAGAGTGACCATCGGGTTGTTGATCACCTCCCTGACCAAGGCCCTTCTTCCCTGATTGCTCAGTTTTAGCCGGCCGGCCACCTCCAGGAAGAATATTGATGGCTCCAAACTTCTTCCATTTAAGAATGATGGAGACCACTGTATTCTTGGGGAAATTCAATGCTGAATACATTTTTTGGTACCCTTCTCCAGATCTGTGCCTCGACACAAAGGTACAGTATAGGCAGCTTAGCCATCCCAAGTTTTAATATAAACCAAATTTGATCACATTCACATTTTCTCCTGACAAAGAAATGGGCTATAAATGCATATCGTTACCAATTTGTTTAGCCTGACCAGATGAACAGTTGATCAGTAGCCTACAGTTGATCAAAATGAAAAATCCTCTCAGTTTCATGACAGTCAGCATTTCAGATTCTAATGTTTAGGTGTAGCCTAGGCTGTTGCAACATTTATGTAATGAGTTTTTGCTTATGTCTGTCCCGAGTTATTATGTGTTATCACCAGAGGTGGGACCAAGTCATTGTTTTACAAGTAAGTCTCAAGTCTTAGCACTCATGACCCAAGTCAAGTCCCAAGTCAAGACAGACAAGTATCAAGTCATGTCTCAAGTCCTAAACTTTGAGTTTCGAGTCCTACACAAGTCATATTGTGCTCTTCACCATATGTAGTACAATTTCATATCTTTAACAAGAGTAATAGTTAGTATATTACATTTACGCAAATATCGAATGCTTTTAAAAATATATGTATTACTTTCAAAATAAACTTTATATTTCCATGGAAATTCTTGTGTAACCATAAGACCCCCCCACATTGCTATGTGGTGCAATCGGGCGATGTAGGCTTGTACACAATGTGTGTGGTTACAGTAGGCTAACATATGTCAATGGCTTTAGGAACTGCAGTAACATCAGGCAGGATTTAGGCTACCAACTGCCTAGCCAGTTGTAGCTCAATCTTGGGTGCAAGATTCCCGCACTAACTGACTATGTGGAGGCTCATTGATTTAACGTAACGTTAGCCAACATGCAAAAACTGGCAATTTTATGAATGATATAGCTGTCGGCTATATTAGCCACGACTTACCGTTCTTTGTGCGGCTTCAAATGTCGAACAAAGTTGGAGGTTGTTGCGCCTCTGTCTGTAATTTTCGTCCCGCTTGTTTTGCAAGTTGCAATGCGTTTTTTGTTGAAACAGCGTAGTTTTATATCCGAAAATAATAATTTTGGGTATCATCTTTCCAAGTGCTCCATCTGAATTCACTCGCCAACGTTTCTCTGCACTGCCATGCGCAACTTTTTCTCAGCTGGCACAATTTGATTGGCTGCTGTCCGATTCAAACTGTAATCCGTTAAATGAAGAGTTGATGTGCTGCACACTTTTTTTAATAGCATCATTTTTTTAAATTTGGACTTGGAGGATATCAAGTCAGTTCGAGTCAAAAGGCTCAAGTCCGAGTTAAGTCACGAGTGATTGGTGTTAAAGTCAAAGTCGAGTTGCAAGACATCATATTTGTGATTCGAGTCTGACTCGAGTCCAAATCATGTGACTCGAGTCAACACCTCTGATTATCACCTTTGCTAAATAAATACATGAGGAAAGTGGAAAGCCTACTTAAGTGCATGCAAAAAATGCTCTGCTTCAACCTCTCTTTTTAATATCACTTTTAACAGGCTAGGGTCTATTTTTATCCACTTCCTGTCTGATTGACGTACCCAAAGTAAACTGCCTGTTACTCAGACCCAGAAGCCAGGATATGCATATAGTTGGTACCATTAGATAGAAAACACTTTGAAGTTTGTAGAAATGTAGAAAATAATGTATGAGACTATAACACAATTGATATGGTAGGAGAAAATCCAAAGAATAACAAACCTGAAATTGTTGTTTTTTTTGAGAGCCCATGCTCCAATGGAACGTGTAAGGTCATATCCAACTCCAGCTCCCAGATTGCAATTCCTATGGCTTCCACTAGATGTCAACAGTCTTTGTTTAAGGTTTCAGGCTTGTTTCTTCCCAAACGAGAAAGAATTTTGAGTTTTAGTACTGGGAGTCAGAGTTGGAAATCAGTCTGTGAATGTGCGACAAAGAGGACGTGCACCTCATAATTTTGCTTTCTATTGAACATACTTCTTTCCGTATGAAATGTTATAGTTTAATTACATTTAAGGGTACTTGAGGATAGATTAGAAACATATTTTGAATTGTTTTAACAGAGTTTAGCAGTAGCTATTTGGATTCCTTTCTCTGCATGTTGAACAAGTGGATAACTCAAATCTATGGAGCCAACTAAACAGACTTTTTGGGACATAAAAAAGGATTTTATCTAACAAAACGACCATACATGTTGTAGCTGGGACCCTTTGGATTGTAAATCAGAGGAAGATTTTACAAAAGTAAGTGAATATTTAATCGCTATTTGTGATTTTATGAAGCATGTGCTTGTTGAAAAATATTTTGATGTCGGGCGCCATCCTCAAACAATCGCATGGCATGCTTTCGCTGTAACGCCCATTGCAAATCAGACAATGCAATTACATTAACAATACTTTAAGCTTTTAACCAATATAACACTTGTATGTACCTAAATGTTTAATATCCATAATTGTTAGGATTATTTATTTGAATTGCGCGCCCTCCAATTTCACCGGAAGTTGTCGACAGGTGTCCTGCTGACGCCTAGCCCTAAGAAGTTTGGATGATGAGATGGAAGTAATCAAATCATTATTAATTGATTTCAACATCCCAGAGAAGACAGTAGAAACTTCCATATGCTCAGCAAGTAAAGCATCGTAACGTGCAATTACCTTTGCAAGCTCCTTGTAGTTGCCCTTGTTAGCTGAACTTTCCCTCTCATCGTGCCCCTAAGTAAAAGCCAACTCTTGCCGATAAGCTACTTGTGACTTTTTACCTTCTCATTGTGTTGCACAGCTTGAACACTCAAACGTTCGTCCATTACATGATGCAGCTTTTTCCGAGAAGCTTGAATCTGATTTGGGCAATGAAAAGGGTTCTTCAACAAAAAGTCCACTACATTGTTATTAGCATTAGCTAGCCATTCTGGCAGAGAACACTGCACTCTAGTAGCTCGATAACATTAGCATTTGCTACTAGTTAGCCAGGCAAATTGAAATAAATTGCTCCCAAAAAACTCCACACAAAATAGTTCTAAAACCAAGAAAATAATATAATTTGAAGAAACTAATTTTAATCGAATAATATCCTAAAAATGCTCAACTATCACTCTTCACTCTCAATATCTATCCAATATTTCATCAACTCACCAAGCTTCTCAACACATAGAATCCCCATAATGCTCTTTCAGTTAAGAACAAACTCTTACCCAGTACACCACAATAGGTTTGTTCTCTTATCCTAATTCTATGATAGGATGGACAACATGTCAGTTCATATTGCAAAAAATTTGATTGGTTGTAGGACGTCCTCCAGAAGTGGTCATAATTACCATGTAGGCCTACAAGCCTCCTAGGTTTTGTATTAAAGTCAATGTAGCCATATTATTTATTTATTTTTATTGAACCTTTATTTAACTAGGCAACTCAGTTAAGAACCAATTCTTATTTACAATGACGTCCTACCCTGGCCAAACTCTTACCCGGAAGGTGCTAGGCCAATTGTGCACTGCCCTATGGGACTCCCAATCACAGCTGGTTGTAATACAGCCTGGAATTGAACCAGGATCTTTGGTGACATCTAATGCGCTGAGATTCAGTGCCTTAGTCCGCTACGTCACTCGGGAGCCCAGGGAATAGCTGGGACAGGGAATAGCTGTCCTCCAGTTACACCATGTTGCTGAGACTACTGTAGACCTTCATTGCAAACAGTGTGTTTTAATCAGATATTCGGGGATGTGAATACTTACATACTTAGTGTTGTTTTATCTGAAAAGTTTTTTTGTAAATGTTTCATTCTTTTTTATCTTTAAGAAATTCACTGAGGAGGATGGTCCTCCCCTTTTTCCTCTGAGGACCCTCCACTGAATTACACAGTATCTACAGATTGTAAATGAAAGATTCAAATTTTTACTAAGAGTGGTATTATATTGTTGGCTTTTCAAATCTTCCAACTGTGCCAGTTGATGTCAGGTAGATGCTGTGATTTGTCAGCCATTCCTGAACCTGTGATCAGAAACAAGCTACATAGGGGGGAAAGGGGCCTTTAGTCATTCACACAATTGAATGGATTCAACCCCTTTGAATCAGAGAGGTGCTTTGATTGACGTCCAGATTTACTGCCTTGCTAAAAGGCAGAACAGCTGATTTTTTTCACCTTGCTAGCTCGGGGATTCGAACAAGCATTCTTTCCATTACTGTCCCAATGCTCTAACCGCTAGGCTACCTGCAATACCAGAATAATTGATCTAATGATTCGGTCGCTGCGCAGCAAACTCTGCACAACTGAGCTGTTTGTATGCCCCATATACATAACATTCTGTTGGTGGCAAAATTTTTGTAAAATAATTCAAATGGATTTTCGAATCAAGCGTTGTTTTATGTATCAGTTCATAAACTATGTGCTATGAAAATGGAACATCGGAAATCTTTTCCCAGCTATTTTGCAACCTGTACGGGCCCTGCTGTCAACATTTGGGTCCTCAAATGAAACCGATACATTTGTCTATTTATGCCAAAACAATTTAGACAATTTGGTCTTTAATAAAAGGCAGACAAACAAGTTCTCCGCCTTCCACGTCTTCCATTTCTCCTCCATAATGCTGCAATCGATTGGTTGTAATTTTGGATAGAGCAAACATTTCCATACATTTTTGTTAACTGCACTTGTGACATACCTCCACCATTCCTATTCATAATATCATTAACTAAGATACTTCTAAAAAAAATATATATATAATTGTTTTATCAGTATATTTGAGTTTAACCAAAATATTTATTGTAATGGCGGATGAAACTGGAATTGCAACCAGATTTGTATGGCTTGTTTTCAGAAAAGGTGATACTTTGAACAAGGTTTCATTTTCAATTAACCGAAAGTGAGAAGTTGTAGTCTGGATAAAGTAAAAAATGCTATTTTTTAATGAGGAGTGAGCCATTCTTACTAATCTACTAGAGAACCAGTTTGGGTTTAAGTATAACTTTTGTATGACTGAAGCTTTTAGTGATAGGTTTAATGCTTTAATATTTAATAATTGTATCCCCCCCAAACTCATATTCATTATATAAAACTTCTTCTTAATCATGGCCTCTAAAAGGGCCATAAGGCGTGCCACCCTGGCAGTCACCTCCTTCTCCCGCCTCCACATCTGGACCCTTCTGGTAGGGAGAGGAGGAGATGATGACCAGTGGGGTGATGGAGTGGCAGCCCCTGACTCCGATGGGGGGAGCTTTCAACTCCTGGAAAATATGGAAAAGGAGAACTTTCAGGATCAAATATATTACATGTAAGGCCTGTAAAAGGTAATATGCCAATTGCAGTACATTTCTCCAGAATACTTTTCTAAAATGTATATCTTCACACATAGATGAATGTGCTGGTGAAGCATAGGAAATAGATGGGAAAGTATTGGTGTTCTCAAATCAAGGGGAACTTTATTAGCCAAGTACAAAGCAGCAATAAATGCAAAGCTAACATACAGTAGCGTACCATGTATTTTTGCTTATGTTTGTCCCACTTCTTTTTCACCCATGAAGGTGACAGCTGTCACTCCAGTTCACACTCCTTCACGTAGATCCTGAAAATGCATTATACAATAGTAACCAAAACATGAGTAAAGTAGAGTTGTGTGATTGCTAGACTGCCACATACTTTATCAAATTGGAGAGCCATGGTCAAACAGTAACAAGCGCAGCTTACCATTACTTTAAACGTAACAGGATGTGTGTAATGAAACTAGCTAGAGCCATTCAGGTTGTAACCGCTCAGGTAGAAATGTATATTGCAGAGCATGAATATTAAAATTAGCTCAACACAAATAAACCGACGCAACAAATCAGGAGAACTAGAAGAAAAGAGAAGAAAAGAGAAGGTTACATACCAATGATATGTATATATAAATCATTGGTTGGGACCAGGGATGGGGGTATGAAATCATTTCACAATTCAAATAGTATAAAGATTTTTTTTGTCAGATATCCGGATATTCAAAATACATGTGTTTTCTTTACTTACGTTTTTAACCTGAATACTGCTGTGCGAGGGAGAGAGGCTGGTGCTCAATTGCTTCAGCCTGCAGAGGGGCAGGTGAGATGGGAGCGAGTAGACAGAGGCAGAGAGAGAGAGAGAGAGAGAGACTTAGAACCCAAGGCAACTCAGCTACATCTAAGACTAGCTAACTTGTAGCAACCACAATGTTATTTATCATCCCAAATAACAGTGCCTGTCTTGACTGGAGGAGTCTAGATAAGCTCGCTAGCTAGCCAGTTATAGCTGGCTAGGCTAATTGAGGCCACATGCTGTGCTTTCAGCATTGCATTAGTGTACTCTCACTCCACTTGCTACACATTGAGCCTCTTTTCTGGTTTGATTGGCCAACATAACCAACAACACATACAGTAAACAGCAAGCTACATACATGAAGGCTACCGGTCGGCTACCTTGTTATGGGACACATGCCATAAACACTCAATTGAAAAGTTTGTTATTTTATGAAATTAATCATTTGAAATGACAATAACAATGTCACATGGATCATTTAGTTTAACCCTCTAGAACCAATAATAGTTTATGGGCCAAACTGTTTGGAAGTTAGACATTTTTGTGAGATGAGTGATATTTGGGATGTCTGACAAAAACCACGCCAGATCTGCACCTTTTACAGCAGGTGTGAAAGGGCAGCATCGGCGAATGCAGTGGAATGAAATCAGATATCTCTAGCTTAAACTGACGGATTTTGATGGGGATTTTGTTATTAGGCTAATTAGATTTCCGCTGGGCTGGGGACATCGACTCTAGACCAATAAAATAATAATAGGCCAATAAAAAAATCAGCTAAAATGAATACTCACAGAAGTATTCAAATACTAAGGTCCGTTTTAATATTAAAATATTCAAGTAACATCCCGAACAGATATACACACACACACACACACACACACACACACACACACACACACTCTTATTATTAGTATTGCTAAATACTGCACAATTTAAACACTTACCCCCTAATCCCCCCTTCCCCAAAACATGGTGTAAATTGTGCCTTCATGTATTATACTTATGCTGGAAAAAAAATGGTATTCTACTGAGCCATTTACTTTATTCTAATATTTTATTATATCTTACTGTTGTTGCATTGTTGAGAAGGAACCTAGAAGTAAGCATTTCATTGGACAATGTATACCGGAGGTATTCAATTCTTACCCTATGAGGTCCGGAGCCTGATGGTTTTCTGTTGTATCTGATAAATAATTGCACCGACTTGGTGTCCCTGGTCTACATCAGTCCCTGATTAGAGGAGAACAATGAAAATACACAGTGGAACTGGCTTCGATGTCCAGATTTGAGTTTGAGGGGTGTATACCATGTGTATCCTCTACATATGACTAATTAAACATGAAACTTGTATAGTCTCACACGTCCTACCCAGTTGTACAATAGTATACGAATTGGATGAACAAACTTATCTTACTTCTTTGAATGACGTACAGTATTGCACATCTTTATCTAAGACCATGTTTCCAGTAATTGTGAATAATTATGTAATTTCCCTTTTGAATAGTTACCTGTGTGGGCGGTAATATGGTGTCCCTCTTATTAAATACTAGACTGTCTCTCTCCCCTTGACATTCACCTTTCCTACGCTGAGGGGATGTTTTAAAATAAGCCGCTCTGCCTTTCCCTTCAAAAAAATAAAAAATAATAATATATGAAACAAAAGTATGTTATTGTGTCCCTCCAAACTGAACTCTGAGGGCTGCATTTTCTATCCTTGGCTGCGTTTCAAACTCAAAGTAGACAGCCCTCGGCCCTAAATCCTTAGCCCTTGAATGACGTTTTACATCGTCACATCTGAGTGTACCTTAAATGTCCCATGCCCAAGCGAGGGAGAGTGATGATCAGAGAGGCAACGTCCTTCTTGGAAAACTTGAAGTTGAGCTTAAAAACAACCAACCTGAAGCTATTAATGTTCCAGGTAAGCTATTGACCCTCCAGCATGACAATGCCACCAGCCATCCTGCTCATTCTGTGCATGATTTCCTGCAAGACCGAAACGTCAGTGTTCTGCCATGGCCAGCGAAAAGCCCGGATCTCAATCCCATTGAGCTATTCTGGGCCTGTTGGATCAGAGGGTGAGGGCTAGGGCCATTCCCCCCAGAAATGTCTCGGAATTTGCAGTTGCATTGGTGGAAGATTGGGGTAACATCTCACAGCAAGAACTGGCAAATCTGGTGCAGTCCATGAGGAGGAGATGCACTGCAGTACTTAATGCATCTGGTGGCCACACCAGATAGTGACTGTTACTTTTCATTTTGACCCCCCTTTGTTCAGGGACACATTATTCCATTTCTGTTAGTCTTATGTCTGTGGAACATGTTCAGTTCATGTCTCAGTTGTTGAATCTTGTTATGTTCATACAAATATTTACACATGTTAAGTTTGCTAAAAAATAAACGCAGTTGACAGTGAGAGGACATTTCTGAGTTTAGTTTGGTAATTTATTCCAATACATTTCATAATTGCAAAAAATGTGTTTATGAATCTAGCAATTTTTAAATGGCAACTCACTACGAGACTAAGCCAATTTTCCAACTCTAAAATCAATGTTATATATATATATATATATATATATTACAATGCAGCCCTGTTGATTACATTTGACACTTCACGGCCGCTAGATTTTGAGATGTGACTGCAGTTTGTATTGAATATCAATCCTACATGTGACCAAAGTTGTTCACTCGCTCCCTCAAGCTAAATTGAGGGCCGAGGGGGCAGCATTAGTGAATTGGACCTCCACTTCAGATGGCAATCAAACTGCATCCGGTTTCGACTGGGATTCCCTGAGGGAAAGTGGATAGCGTAAGTGCTGAGGAGGTAAAAATAATGTGTTTGGACTGCAGCCATTGGAACAACAATGAAAGGCGAAATAAAATTACTCACAATGTTTGCAGTGGGATTTATATAGAAGATAATTCATGCAGATTTGAATGAAGTAAACAGTGTAGAAATGCTGCATTGTTGCAAATTTGTTTTGGACTTGACATACCATACTGTTGTAAGTGTTATATAGTGAGGTGGGGACAGAGGGTGTCATCTAACATGCTGAACAGACAGCACACGTCACGAGCGTTGCAAAATAAATTTACACACACATGTTTTTCAATCATTGCACCCACACTGCTTGTGTGCGTCAATAATTGTCTGCGTAGCCAGGTGCTAAAATAGAAATTGGTTCTATTTGTGACACTGGACGTGCTGCAAGTCCTTCTTCTCCCACCTCCTCATTGTTTTTTAGGAGAATATACCCACATAAAGACCAAAGAAGAAGAAGCCTGAAGGAGGAGAGATTACTAGAAAACAAACTTTTACCCATTTATCTGGATTAATTGTCGGGGTAGAGGACCCTTGTGCATTTCATGTAAAATAACAACCCAATGTTTATATACTCGGAACAAATTAGCTAGCAACAGTAAGCTAGCTAGCTAAATTACCAAAAATGTTTAATGCTTTTCGACCTGTCCCCAAATGAATATACTGTAGTTGGCTCAGAGTTTGATATTTCAACCTGTGTGTGTGTGTCCTCATCGAGTCTGGTGTGGGGTAACAATATCAACATGGGTGATGGTGGACACACTGAGCGTGCGGTTTGGTCAGCATGTTATTGATATTGATTTAACTTATCCTCTGCAGCAGAGGTATCTCTGAGTCTTCCTTTCATGCGGTGGTCCTTGTTAGAGCCAGTTTCATCATAGTGCTTGATGGTGTTTGCGACTGCACTCGAAGAAACGGTCAAAGTTCTTGAAATTTTACGCATTGACTGACCTTCATGTCTTAAAGTAATGATGAACTGTCATTTCTCTTTGCTTTATTTGAGCTGTTCTTGCCTTAACATGGACTTGGTATTTTCCCAAATAGGGCAATCTTCTGTATACCAACCCTACCTTGTCAAAACACAAATGTTTGGCTCAAACGCATTAAGTTACAAGCTTGGCACACCTGTATTTGGGGAATTTCTGCCATTCTTCTCTGGAGATATTCACAAGCTCTGTTGGGTTTGGGAAAACTTTCCGAATGCACTGTACATTGGTGATATGGAGGAATATAGGGTGCTATGTTCATGCGGTCCAAGGTGACCTTACCAGACCCATTCACAAAAATCAGGTGCATTATACAGATGAGTTATGAGGTCAGTTAAGTTAGATGCTTGAATATAATTCAAACTTTGGTGAAAATCTGTCATTAACATAAATGCATGATTTATGCAAATGACGTGAAGATTAAGCCCAAAGAATGCCTTTGACACTTGGCAGTGTTAATGTTTGCTGTAACAGTAGGTTACGATATGAACCTTGCTCCATCATGTCTGACTCATTGCTCATTTACCCAAGTAACATCTTGAGTTTAAAAAGTTCTGATGGTTTTCATTGACAACAGCAGCTGTTGCTTTTTCCCCAGAGCTGTATTTGATCTCCAACACTAACGTCAAGCTACCATGAGTGTGGACAGAGTTGACTTTGCGGCCACACACGTGCATCACTCAGTTGCATAGTGTTTGAACATTTTACCTGTCAAGAGATTAGCATGAGATGTGATTCCTATCAGGAAGCAGAGTTAAAAATATTTTTTCACATTGACAGAAGCTTTGTGGCACTTCAGTCGCTATTGTAGTATGCTGATTAAATCCCTTCTGTTCAAATCATTTAGGAGGCAGCCGCTCTCTCCTGGTGGAGATCATTAAAGATAGAGTAGGTACACAAGCAGGCAATGTTGATTTCCCTCTAATATACCCACAAATGTGCTGAGCTCTCTTCCTGGAAAAGTGTCATCTGTCTGGACATCTGGTGTTTATCCTGCTATTCCATCAACACAGCTATTCAAGCATGTCATTACAAAAATGTACGTCAAACTCAAATGTCAATCTTAATAGCAGCCCTTTGGGTTTCTTTATCATCGCCTAAATGCACTGCAAACTTGGCTTTTGTAGTCCATTAGTGGTCAATCTAAGATAATTCCTATCTTGATTAGCAGGGCAAAACTGTTTAGCTCATTGTTGCGGCTGAAAAAAGTATTTTTTTTGCAAAGACTACTTCAGAGACAGTTAAGAATAAAAAATGGACCTTGATAACAATATAAGACAACACTGTCTCCCCTTTACTTTTGTCTTTAATTCATGGAAAGAGTACGCAGCTAACTGTCTAGAAACACAGTATTAATCAAATGAATTGATTTGTTGATTCATAATTGCAGGGTTTTTAGGATAATGAAATGTCATGCACCTGCATGTAGTCTTGGAGACAATGGCTACCCTAGTCAAAATGTCAGATATTCTCACAATCCAGTAGGATTTTGTGACACCATCTACATTTTGGAGTGAGGAATTTTGATTTGGGTGTTGCTTTCAAATCAATAGAATGAGAGAGGGGAGTTGGGTTGCATGTCCTATTCAAACTAACCTAAAAAAAAACAGTATATGGGAATGACATGTGGTTGGTTAGAGGACAACTTGTAGAAGACAGCCAAGCTACATTTTGATTTGTTGCATTTTGTTTCAAATGGCTCTCCAATGCAGAAAGGTAAACATAATATTGGTTTGTTAATCACTCATATCGATCTCAATTTGAAATCAATAAAGCGGGGGTAAACATGTATGCTCTGTTTACTCACACTATTCAAACAGTGATTCTGAGAATAATTCACATGTCATTGGTTAGAAGACAGTTTGCGAGAGGACAGTCATCTAAACTCTAAAATGTTGAATGGAAGTTTTGTGAGGCTGTCAAAACGGGGAAGGAAACAAATAAGTTGCTTTTTAATTTAACTTCAACGAATCACGACCCGTCATAGGATATCAACAGTGGCAAGGGTTGGCTGTTATTTGAGTGACAGTTTGACTCTCAAATTCATGTATTGGTCTGAGGCCAGCAACTTCTGTACAGAGCTAAAAGATAAAAACCTAACACATACTGTCCACGTACAGGAAATTAATGCAAATAATCAAATAATATTCGATTTTTTAAGATTGCAGTGCATTCGGAAAGCATTCATACCGTTGGACTTTTTCCACATTTTGTTACTATACAACATTATTCTAAAATTGATTAAATTGCTTTTTCCCTCAACAATCTACACAAAACACCCCATAATAAGTTTTTGCAAATGTATATAAAAAGCTGTTATCACGTTTACATAAGTATTAAAACTCTTTACTCAGTACTTTGTTGAAGCACCTTTGGCAGTGATTACAGCCTCGATTATTCTTGGGTATGACACTACAAGCTTGGCACACCTGTATTTGGGGAGTTTCTCCAATTGCTCTCTGCAGGTCCTCTCAAGCTCTATCAGGTTGGATGGGGAACGTCACTGTACCACTATCTTCAGTTCTCTCCAGAGATTATTTTATTTAACCTTTATTTAACTAGGCAAGTCAGTTAAGAACACATTCTTATTTACAATGACAACATACCCAGCAAAACCCTAACCCGGACGACCTAAGGGCCAATTCTGCATCGCCCTATGAGACTCCCAATCATGGCTGGATGTGAAACAGCCTGGAATCGATCCAGGGTCTGTAGTGACGCCTCTCGCACTGAGATACAGTGCCTTAGACTGCTGCATCACTCAGGTTCAAGTCCGGGCTCTGCTTGGGCCACTCAAGGACATTCAGAGACTTGTCCCGAAGCCACTCCTGCGTTCTCTTGGCTGTGTGCTTAGGGTCGTTGTCCTGTTGGAAGGGTAACCGTCACCCCAGTCTGAGGTCCTGAGCACTCTGGAGCAGGTTTTCATCAAGGATCTCTCTGTACTCCTTTCATCTTTCCCTCGATCCTGACTAGTCTTCCTGTCCCTGCCTTTGCAAAACATCCCCACAGCATGATGCTGCCACCACCATGCTTCACCTTAGGGATAGTGCCAGGTTTCCTCCAGATGTGACACTAGGCATTCAGGCCAAAGAGTTCAAGCTTGGTTTCATCAGAAGAGAGAATCTTGTTTCTCATGACCTGAGTCCTTTAGTTGCCTTTTGGTAAACTCCAAGCGGACTGTCATATGCCTTTTACTGAGGATTTGCTTCCGTCTGGCCACTCTACCATAAAGGCCTGATTGGTAGAGTGCTGCAGAGATAGTTGTCCTTCTGGAAAGTTCTCCAATCGCCACAGAGGAACTCTGGAGCTCTGTCAGAGTTACCATTGGGTTCTTGGTCACCTCCATGACCAAGGCCCTTATCCCCCGATTGCTCAGTTTGGTTGGGCGACCAGTTCTAGGAAGAGTCTGGTGTTTCCAAACTTCTTCCACTTAAGTGATGGAGGCCACTGTGTTCTTGGGGACCTTCAATGCTGCAGACAATTTTTGGTACCATTCCCCAGACCTGTGCCTCGACAGCTCTGTCGGAGCTCTGCGTTTTTGGTTTTCTGATTGCTTTGTTTTTGCTCTGACATGCACTGTCAACTGGACCTTACATAGACAGGTATGTGCCTTTTCAAACAATGTCAAATCAAGAGCACCCCAATCAAGTTGTAGAAAAATCTCAAGGATGATCAATGGAATCAGGATGCACCTGCGCTCAATTTTGAGTCTCATAGCAAAGTGTCTTAATACTTATGTAAATAATGTATTTCTGTTTTTACATTTGTATACATTTGCAAGAAAATCTAAACCTGTTTTCACTTTGTTATTATAGGGTATTGTGTGTAGATTGATGAGAAAAAACTATGTATTTAATACATTTAAGAATAAGACTGTAACGTACCCAAATGTGGAAAAAGTCAAAAGATCTGAACACTTTCCTGTATGTGGACAGTATGTGTTACTACATTACACAACTTGTGTTTTGACCACATCGAATTGAGGGTAATTACACAACCCTTTTACATAATATTATGAAGCTTTATTGGACAATCTCACAGTTTAATACGGCACAGAAACCTGAAAATGTACATTAAGCTGTAATCAAGAATAATGACCAGTAAACTGAAGAACAGTCTCTCTACCGTCTCTCCGGAACATAACCACCATCTCTTTGCCTACTCACACCAATGATAATTCCCTGAGGTCTTCAAACTCTTCAACACACCACCACAATATGGGAGTGATTCAAACCTATCAGATTTTGGAACCCGTCCTTTGGACTCCTATGGGGTTCTATCCTATAGGATTTTATCTTGTTGGATCCTATATGATTCCAATAAGCGAATCCAATAGAAAAATCCTATTGGATTTTGAAACCAGTCCTATAAGATAAAATCCTATAGGCTATGTCCTATAGAAGGATAGGATAGGTTCCAAAATCTGATAGGACTTTCTATCGGATTCTAATCAGATTTTTGTTTTACAGGGAATCCTGTAAATTGCCTAGGGTGATGTGAATATTTTATCATCTAAAATATGTCAAGTTGACTCATAAGGGGCCAGGCAGCTGCACTGATGTACAGAAAGAGGTTACAAACTGTGTGCCCACACAACCGTAAGTAGTGCTTCAATATGTATAAGCCGTGCCTGAAAAATGTTTGATATTATTATGCAAATTACAAGTGCAGGAGGTTAACATAGATTTTCAGAACGATGTAACCCCTTGCAGTCCTGTATTTAGAGCTTCAGAAAAACGCATTGGGCCCAATATGAATGCAAGCTGTTGAAAGAGTAATCTATTTTGTGTGTGCGGCTGCCATTTTAGTCAGTGCATACCTCGGTCTTCATCTATTCCTTTTTTCTTTTTTTTACTTTTATTGTTACTTACCTTCTCTGTGAAGAAAACAGACAGCCCAAGTGCCAAATAGGAAGATTGGATGTGCAGGGCAGCACAGGTATGTCAGGAGTTAAAGCCTTAAGAGTATCACAGGAGGGGCACAACTTCCATGCCAGTACTGGTCTCTTTGTTGAAAGCTGGAAAGGGAAGTGAGCACCAACAACCAGCGCTGACCCTAAATTAGCACATGTGGGTTCATGTAGTAGCTATATCCCTGTCTCCATTTACCAGCCTGCCAGAAAGGTTGTCCTGTTGGCTTCTCATAGGGAGGGATGGAGAAAAAAGGAGAGCAAGACAAGTTGTCACACTGAGTAATTTGTTTTCATGGTCCAAGAAGGGCGGCAGGTTGTTGTGACACACACCAGATTGTCCAGCAGTCCACTGAGAGGCCCTGTCACCATCCAGAGGGCCCAGTCCAGGGACCACTTTCCTCCCTTCCCATCCCTCCTCCTCAGAATAGCTGGCCTCCAGCCAACACACACAATTAAATTAACCAAACTCTCCGTGAAGATGAGGGAGTGAGTAGCATAATCCTCATTAGTTTATTGTGTGTATATTCTAAGATCACAATGTATAGTTACATAGTGCCTTCGGGAAGTATTCAGACGCCTTGACTTTTTACGGAATTTGTTACGTTACAGCCTTATTCTAAAATGAAAAAAAAAAAATGTCCTCAGCAATCTACACACAATACCTAATAATGGCAAAGCGAAAACAAGGTTTAAGAAATTTTACCATATTTAAATACAGTTCCAATCAAAAGTTTGGACACGCCTACTCATTCATTGGTTTCTCTTTATTTGTACTATTTTCTACATTGTAGAATAATAGTAAAGACATCAAAACAATGAAATAGCACAAAAAGTATGAAACAAATTGTAATATATTTTATATTTGAGATTATTCAACGTAGCACCCTTTGCCTTGATAACAGCTTTGCACACTCTTTGCATTCTCTCAACCAGCTTCACCTGGGATGCTTTTCCAACAGTCTGGAAGGAGTTCCTGCATATGATGAGCACTTGTTGGCTGCTTTTCCTTCAGTCTGCGGTCCAACTCATCCCAAACCTTCTCAATTGGGTTGAGGTTGGGTGATTGTAGAGGGAAGGTCATCTGATGCAGCAATCCATCACTCTCCTTCTTGGTCAATTAGCCCTTACACAGCCTGGAGATGTGTTGGGTTATTGTCCTTTTGAAAAACAAATTAAAGTCCCACGAAGCGCAAACCAGATGTGATGGAAGCTATGCTCGTTAAGTGTGCCTGGAATTCTAAATAAATCACAGACAGTGGCACCAGTAAAGCACTCCCACACCATCACACCTCCTCCATGCTTCACAGTGGGAACCACACATGCAGTGATCATCTGTTCAGCTACTATGTGCCTCACAAAGACAGTGGTTGGAACCAAATATCTCAAATCTGGGCTCATCATACCAAAGGACAGATTTCCACCCGTCTAATGTCCATTGCTCATGTTTCTTGGCCCAAGCAAGTATCTCATTCTTATTGGAGTACTTTAAAAGTGGTTTCTTTGCAGCAATTCCACAATGAAGGCCTGTTTCACGTAGTCTCCTCTGAACAGTTGATGATGAGATGTGTAAGTTGAACTCTGTTCAAGCATTTATTTGGGCTTTTAATCTGAGGTGCTGTTAACTCTAATGAATGTATCCTCTGCAGCAGAGATAACTCTGGGTCTTCCTTTCCTGTGGCGTCCTCATGAGAGCTAGTTTCATAATAGTACTTGATAGGTTTTGCGACTGCATTTGAAGAAACGTTCAAAGTTCTTGAAATCTTCCAGAATGGCTGATATTCATGTCTTAAAATAATGCTGGACTGTCATTTCTCTTTGCTAATTTGAGCTGTTCTTGCCATAATATGGTCTTGGTGTTTTACTAAATAAGGATGTCTTCTGTATACCACCCCTACCTTGTCACAATACAACTGATTGGTCCACACGCATTAAGAAGGAAAGAAATTCCACAAGGCACACCTGTTAAATTAAATGCATTTCCAGGTGACTACCCCATGAAGCTGGTTGAGAGAATGCCTTGAGTGTGCAAAGCTGTCATCAAGGTAAAGAGTGGCTACTTTGAAGAATCTCAAATAAAATATATATTTTAATTTATTTAACACTTTTTTGGTTACTACATTATTCCATAAGTGTTATTTCAGTGTTGATGCCTTCACTATTATTCTACAATGTAGAAAATAGTAAAAATTAACCTCTTGATCCTACTTGAGACGCAGACGTCTCAAGTAGGCACCTGGAAATGCAAATGCGCTACGCTAAATGCTAAATGTACTCGTTAAAACTCAAACGTTCATTAAAATACACATGCAGGGTATTGAATTAAAGCTACACTCGTTGTGAATCTAGCCAACAAGTCAGATTTTTAAAATGCTTTTCGGCGAAAGCATGAGAAGCTATTATCTGATAGCATGCAACACCCCAAAATGCCTGAAGGGGACGTAAACAAAAGAATTAGCGTAGCCGGCGCTACACAAAAACGCAGAAATAAAATATAAAACATTCATTACCTTTGATGATATTCTTTGTTGGCACTCCTATATGTCCAATAAACATCAGAAATTGGTCTTTTTCCCGATTAAATCCGTCCATGTATGCCCAAAATATTAATTTGTATAGCCTGTCTAGTTCAGGAAAAAAGCTCTCTTCCAACGCAACGTCATTTTAAAAAATTATATAAGTTGCCTATATTCTTTGACAAAACACTTCAACCTACTTTTGTAACCCAACTTTAGGTATTTGTAAACGTTAATAAGCGATCAAAGTGATCACTGGGCGATCTGTATTCAATAGCAGATACTACAAATTTTTCAATCTTCCAAAATCGATTGTTGTAGGCTGGATAGAATGACGGATCTATTGGTAATGTCTCAAAGGATTTTTGTCAATGAAAATGACGTTTTCGGCGACATCGTGTGGAAGCTGTAGGAATTGCATCCGTGTCCATATTAAATATGGTGTCCTTTAAACAATACATGAAAGGGGCACATGGATACTTTTTTCAGCTTTCAGTGACCAGTTTTTCTTGCGCTTTTCGATGAAACACACACTCTGTTATAGTCACAGCCGTGATTTAACCAGTTTTAGAAACTTCAGAGTGTTTTCTATCCACACATACTAATCATATTAATGTTAAGAACTCTTTTTATTTTTTAAAATATTTTTTTATATATATTGACTTTCAATGTAGCAGGACGCTGCATGAGTAGCAGGACACTGAAATGTTGCGCGATTTTTAACAGAATGTTCGAAAAAGGAGGGGGTAGGATGAAGAGTTAAGAAAAACCCTTAAATTAATAGGTGTGTCCAAAGTTTTGACTGGTACAGTAGGTATTCAGACCCTTTGCTTTGAGACTCGAAATTGAGCTCAGGTGCATCCTGTTTCCATTAATCATCCTTGAGATGTTATTTCAACTTGATTGGAGTCCACCGTTGGTAAATGCAATTGATTGGCCCTGATTTGGAATAGCACACACCTGTCTATATAAAGTCCAACAGTTGACCGTGTATGTCAGAGCAAAAACCAAGCATGAGGTCCAAGGAATTTTCTGCATGTAGTGCTGTCCTTGAGCTGTTCGTGTCTATTGATGTTCTGTATTATGTCATTCTGTATTGTGTTTCATGTTTTGTGTGGACCCCAGGAAGAATAGCTGCTGCTTTTGCAACAGCTAATGGAATCCTAATAAAATACCAATACCAAAGAGCTCTGAGACAGGATTGTGTCAAGGCACAGGTTCCCCATAAACCACTCGAGTGTTGCTTTAGAAGTATGCTTAGGGTCATTGTCCTGCTGGAAGGTGAATCTTCTCAAATCTCTGGAGGACTGAAACAGGTTTCCCTCAAGAATTATGCTGTATTTAGCGCCATCCATCATTCCTTCAATTCTCACCAGTTTCCCAGTCTCTGCCGATGAAAAACACCACTTCGCTGTGGGGATGGTGTTCTCTGGGTGATGAGAGGTGTTGGGTTTGCTCCAGACATAGCGTTTTCCTTCATGGCCAAAAAGCTCAATTCTTGTCTCATCTGTCCAGAATACATTCTTCCATATGTTTGGGGAGTCTCCCACATGCCTTTTGGCGAACACCAAATGTGTTTGCTTATTGTTTTCTTTAACATCTTATGGTATAGGGGACACTTGAGTCCCACTCTGCCAAAAGCCAGGGAAAATGCAGTGCGGCAAATTCAAATAAATTATATAAAAATCAAACTATCATTAAATCACACATGTAAGATACTAAATTAAAGCTACACTCGTTGTGAATCCAGCCAACATGTCAGATTTTTAAAAGGCTTTTCGGCAAAAGCATAAGAAGCTATTTTTAACATTAAACAAAGAGGGTAGCATATTTCAACCCTGCAGGCACTACACAAGACGCAGAAATAAAATATAAAACATCCCTTACCTTTGATGAGCTTCTTTAGTTGGCACTCCAATATGTCCCATAAACATCACAATTGGTCCTTTTGTTCGATTTATTCCATCCATATATATCCAAAATGTCTATTTATTTGGCGCGTTGGATCCAGAAAGAAACAGCTTCCAAATTGCGCAACGTCACTACAAAATATTTCAAAAGTTGGCTGTAAACTTTTCCAAAACATTTCACACTACTTTTGTAATACAACTTTAGGTATTTTTAAAAGTTAATAATTGATCAAATTGAAGACGGGTCTATCTGTGTTCAATACAGGAAGACAACAAACCAAGCAACTTTTCAAGTCTTGCGCAACTCACAACAGTGTTACGCAGATCCTAGATGGCCGTACTTCTTCATTGCACAAAGGAATAACCTCAACCAAATTCCAAAGACTGGTGACATCCAGTGGAAGTGGTAGGAACTGAAAACAAGTTCATAAGAAATACCGTTTCCCAATGAGACTTCACTGAACAGACAGAGACCTAAAAAAATAAAAATTCTGAACGGTTAGTCCTCGGGGTTTTGCCTGCTACATAAGTTCTGTTATACTCACAGACATGATTCAAACAGTTTTAGACACTTCAGAGTGTTTTCTATCCAAATATATGAATAATATGCATATCTTATATTCTTGGCATGAGTAGCAGGAAGTTGAAATTGGGCACGCTATTTATCCAAAAGTGAAAATGCTGCCCCCTATACCTTAAGAAATTGTTTCAGGCTTGTATTCTTATTAATAAGGGAGTAAGATCAGTATGAATGAGTGGACCCTGACGTGTCACACAGCTTTTTCATGCGCAATCCCGAGAGAGTGCATTTCTTGTTTACCTTTTTTATTGACAACGTTATTGTCCATTTGAAATATTATAGATCATTTAGGCTAAAAACAACCTGAGGCTTGAATATAAACGTTGTTTGACATGTTTCTATGAACTTTACGGATACAATTTAGATTTTTTTGTCTGCCTGTTTTGACTCCGTTTGAGCCTGTGGGTTACTGAAGAAAATGCGTGAACAAAACTGAGGTTTTTGCATATAAAGAGACTTTATCGAACAAAAGGAACATTTATTGAGTAAATTAATGTCTGCTGAGTGCAACCATATGAAGGCCATCAAAGGTAAGGGATTAATTTTATCTCTATTTCATAGTTTTGTAACGCTTCTGCTTGGCTGGTTACTGTTTGTAATAATTTGTCAACTGGGCTATGTTCTCAAATAATCATAAGGTATGCTTTCGCCGTAAAGCATTTTTTAAATCCTCAAGACCTAAGAAAAAAAATGTAGACCTCCACAAGTCTGGTTCATCCTTAGGAGCAATTTCCAAATGCCTAAAGATACCACATTCATCTGTACAAACAATAGTACTCAAGTATAAACACCATGGGACCACGCACATGTCATACCGTTCAGGAAGGAGACGCGTTCTGTCTAATAGAGATGAATGTACTTTGGTGCAAGAAGTGCAAATCAATCCCAGAACAACAGCAAAGGACCTTGTGAAGATGCTGGAGGAAACAGGTACCAAAGTATCTATATCCATAGTAAAACGAGTCCTACATCGACATAACCTGAAATGCCGTTCAGAAAGGAAGAAGCCACTGCTCCAAAACCACCATAAAAAAGCCAGACTACGGTTTGCAACTGCGCATGGGAACGAAGATTGTACTTTTTGGAGAAATGTCCTCTGGTCTGATGAAACAAAAATAGAGCTGATTGGCCATAATGACCATTGTTTAATTTGGAGGAAAAAGGGGGAGGCTTGCAAGCCGAAGAACACCATCCCAACCGTGACTCACAGGGGTGGCAGCATCATGTCGCGGGGGTGCTTTGCTGCAGGAGGGACTGGTGCACTTCACAAAATAGATGGCATCATGAGTGAGGAAAATTATGTGGATATATTGAAGCAACATTTCAAGATATCAGTCAGGAAGTTAAAGCTGGGTCGCAAATGGGTCTTCCAAATTGACAATGACCCCAAGCATACTTCCAAAGTTGTGGCAAAATGGCTTAAGGATAGGCAATGTCAAGTTATTGGGAATGGCCATCACAAAGCCCTGACCTCAATCCTATAGAAAAATTGTGGGCAGAACTGAAAAAGTGTGCGAGCAAGGAGGCCTACAAACCTGACTCAGTTTCACCAGCTCTCTCAGTCTTTGCTATGTAAAGCCACACCTTATCTCAGCTCACTGGTCACCATAGCAGAACCCACCCATAGCACGCGCTCCAGCAGGTATATTTCACTGGTCACCCCCAAAGCCAAATCCTCATTTGGCTGCCGTTCCGTCCAGTTCTCTGCTGCTAATGACTGGAACGAACTGCAAAAAATCACTGACGTTGGAGACTCATATCTCCCTCACTAACTTCAAGCACCAGCTATCAGAGCAGCTCACAGATCACTCACTGCACCTGTACATAACCCATCTGTAAATAGCTCATCCAACTACCTCATCCCCATACTGTTATTTATTTTATTTATTTATTTTGCTCCTTTGCACCCCAGTATCTCTTCTTGCACATTCATCTTCTGCACATCTATCACTCCAGTGTTTATTGCTATATTGTAGTTATTTCGCCACTATGGCCTATTTATTGCCTTACCTCCCTTATCCTTGCTCATTTGCACAGACTGTTTATAGACTTGTTTTATTATATTATTGACTGTATGTTTGTTTATTCCATGTGTAACTCGCAGTTGTAAATGTTAACTTGTTCTCAACTAGCCTACCTGGTTAAATAAAGGTGAAATAAATGGTAATAAGAAATTAGCCCATCAAAAGCTTTTAAAGCCATGACATAATTTTCTCGAATTTCCAAAGCTGTTTAAAGACACAGTCAACTTAGTGTATGTAAACTTCTGACCCACTGGAATTGTGATACAGTGAATTATAAGTGAAATAATATGTCTGTAAACAATTGTTGGAAAAATTACTTGTGTCATGCACAAAGTAGATGTCCTAACCAACTTGCCAAAACTATAGTTTGTTAACAAGAAATTTGTGGAGTGGTTGAAAAAATGGTTTTAATAACTCCAACAGAAGCGTATGTAAACTTCCCGACTTCAACTGTACATATCCCAAATTATTGCAAAACGTTAGCCTGATATGATCCACCAGTGCTAGCGACCCTCAGGAACAACTACACGGACGTGACCATGGAATGAAAGGTAAACCGAATGGAATGATCTAAAATGTAAGATACAAATAGAAGAAAACTAGCACAAAAGTGACAGTTATAAACGTATGTGGGTATTACTGACGGTGGCTCCTGATAGTAGGCCGTCATTGTAAATAAGAATTTGTTCTTAAGTCAATGTCAGAATAGTGTATCTGTAGACACACCTCAGCCACACTTTTTAATTTCTTACATCTCCATCCGAAAGAATATAACATGCTATTTTCATGCTTAAATTCAAGGTCAGAATATGCATAGAGAGAAAAGTTTTTTTATGCTGTTTCATTTATGCTGGCTTAACTCGGTTCGGAATCGACCCCATAGAGCGGGGGTAGGCAACCCTGGTGCAGGCACTTAATGTTTTTGATTTAACTGACCCGGTCGACCATGGGTGTTGATTTTAGGCTATCACTGAACTGATCAATTAGCTTAGTTGTTCAGGTGTGGTGACTAGTTCGAACAAAATCTTGCAGTAGCTGCGGCACTCCTGGAACAGGGTTGCCTACCCCTGACATAGAGGATAACAGGCCAGAGTGGTGTTTAATATGGATTTTAAGGACGGCAAGTGTAGGATATGAGAGAAAGACAGGGGGGAGCAGAGAAAGAGCGATCAGATGACGGGACAGAGAGAGAGAGAGCGAGAGAGAGAGAGAGAGAGAGACTTAGAAGTTCAGGGCCTTTATAAAGATCATAACTCTCCCCATGTTAGCCAGTTGGCTCCTGAAGACAATCGGATGGGGACATCATCCAGGAATGTCTCAGCGTTTTCATCAAAGCACTATTTCCCCATCAAACCTTTCTGTTCTCTGCATGAAAGTGAAGTGAAAAGTGAAATTATTTTCTGAGTTCTAGCCATCCTGAATGTTTTTTCTTATTACAGACTTTCATTTTCAAAAGTATGTTGAAAAATGTCAATAGATTAGGCAAACTAACTCTTGAGAAGATATTATAGATGTGACTAACTTTCTAATAAGGCATGATACATTCATCACACCTCCTAATAAAAAGGACAGCAACCTGTATGTGTGAGACATTTTCACTGAAACTTTGTTTTCAACTCTGAATTTTCCATCATCCTCCTGATTATGAGGCATTACACTACTTATACCGTATTTTCCAGCAAAATAGGTAAACCATCTGTAGTGTTTGTAGAAGGGTGTTGACTATTTTAATTCAATTTTAGAACCAGTGAATAAATAACATTCAAATGCATCTCAATGCAACTCAATCAATCATAATGTCAGAAGTTCTCATTCTGTAAAATAAACTTCTTATCAACTGTTTTACATTTTACTTGTATTTCTGCACATAAAGCTTTCAGACATGTCACAACCCATTTTAAAAGCACTCATACTCTTACACAAGCATTTCCCTACACCCGCAATATCATCTGCTAAATATGTGTATGTGACCAATACAATTTGATTTGCTACATGTTGAAGCACATGCCACATCACTTAATTCATTAGCCCCATCAAAGCCTGTTCATAGCATATTTTTCCTCCTGAAAAAGGCATCAAAAAACATATTAGTTGTGTTCCTCTGCCCAGGCGTTGCATGCATGGTTGCGTGCCATGTCCTCGACGGTGCAGTCAGGCACCAGATTGCTATAACTTATGATGTGGTTAGCTAATATACGTAAAATACCTATCCAGGCGTTGTAAGATCTTCATCAGCAATGTCTGAGCTATGGAATATGACCTTAAGCTGAAGTTTTTTCACAGAGTACATACCTCTTCTGTCCTCTTCTCTCTTCAGAACATCACAAGGATGCTGTCTCCACAGTGGGAGAAGTGGCATTCCTTACGTAACTGAAGAAATAGTAATAGTAATCTGTTACCATGTGTCAAATGGGGCGCGTCTGTTTAACCATTCATCCAAGATGTTGTAATCGTGTGGGTTGTATCCCTTTCAACAAAAAGGGGAATCCAGAAAAAGTCATAAATAAATCAAATGGCCAGAAGTTTTAGAGATTCCGTTTGATGGAGTATAATTGAGCTGCTGGATTTTCTAAAAAAGTTTAAAATGGTGGGTTATCTTGTCAGGCTGTGTGCCAGAGATTGCCTGAAGGAGGAGCACTCAAAGGTCTCCTCCTGAAGGAGAAGACCTTTGTTGGTAGATGGTTGACAGTCTATTCTTTAACTAACATGACTGCCACTGTATTGTCTCAGCCAGTGGTGTTGTTGTGCCTGGAGAAGTGGGAATACTTTAAATTTGCCCATAATTTCACAAACGGTGAAGGAAAGGTGCCCTGTGTAAACTGTTTTCCAGTCGTTTTTTTAATAAATTTTCCACTTCAGGAGACAATTGTCTGTGAAAAAAAATATTTGGGGAGGGTGTAGTTGTCCTTAAATTCAATTGTGCCCCTAGCAAGATAACCTTTTGCTAGCAGTTTTTCTGTCATGTACAATGCCCTACATGTGATGGCAGAATTTTCAAAACAATGCCCTCCTTATTGATACAAAGGATCATGATATCATTCTACTTTGCAGTCAAAACATTTAATTGGGACAGTTTGTTGGGAAGGCCTTTAGAAATGTTCATTCAAACACCGCATGATGACTGAATTGCGCACTGCAAAGATTCAACCAAGACTTCAAATCAAGCTTTTTCAAAACCTGGTTTGCATTCCCATTTTTGCCTTAGTTAGCATTTACTGATAGAAATCAGAAGTTGAAACAAGTGGTGGTCCGTGCCGTTAAAGATTAGCATTACAGCATATTGAATGAC
This sequence comes from Oncorhynchus mykiss, assembly GCF_013265735.2. Lineage (NCBI taxonomy): Eukaryota > Metazoa > Chordata > Actinopteri > Salmoniformes > Salmonidae > Oncorhynchus > Oncorhynchus mykiss. The sequence continues at coordinate 52,128,188 of NC_048571.1, forward strand.
TGCCATTCACATTCCATTCAACCAATGTGTGCCATCGAGTGCATGTATTCAAGATGACAGTCAGTCAATGCCACCATGCACACTCTTGCCTGCATCTAGCTTATCTGGGGTGTAATCATTAATCCAAACAGTTGTAAAGCATTCCGTTTTGCAACTTAAACAAGAGTTTCTATTGGACAAATTGAGGTAGGTCCTCCCGTTCCGTTCCAATTGCTTCCTTGTAAGAAACACCTTACAATAGAATCAGTGGAATTAATAGACCACTGATCACCTGCATACGCAGTTCACTTTCATAGCTGCCACACAGCATCATCACTTTAGACTTCAGCGCACAACACAACAGCTTGAAAGGATCGACGCAGGAGATGAGTGAGCCGGACGAAGCATGACAGCTAGACGATCCCGCTGCGGCGTAGAAGCCCCATGGCCCAGCTGAAGCATGACGTGGGATGGGAACCTGTTGAGCCAACCAGGGTAAAGAAACCTCTCGAGCCAGCCAAGGCATGACAGACTGATGAGCCAGCTTAGGCCCCCGGGTCCTACGTCACCAACAAAACAAAACACTAAAAAACTCCCTGATGCTTCTTGAAATGGCGTCCGTATTCTGAAACAATCGCCGCAGGAGATGAGAAGCAGGTACAGGGAGTGAAGGTTTAATAACTGACGGACATGAAACGGAACAGGAACAGCATCTGGACAGGAACACATAACAATTAATGCGGACACAGGGAACACCATTGAGGAACAGACAGATATACAGGGGCAATCAACCGTTTGAAGGAGTCCAGGTGAGCCCAATGAGCGCTGCTGCGCGTAATGATGGTGACTGGTGCGTGTAAAGATGGGTAGGTAGCCTGGCGCCCTCGAGCACCAGGGAGGGGGAGAGGGAGCAGGCGTGTCACAGCTGTCTGTGACCAGGCATAAAAACCGCAACAAGCTAAACCTTCATACTAAAAGCTATATAACCTAGCTACATCGTTGTCACCATACACTGGTTTGTCCTTTAAATGTTGCAGCGTACTGCGGCACAGCTTGCATGGTGACGCAGAATTCTATGGCACGTTATTTAAGTGTGAACCACTGATATCATTAATGCTAGTTAGTGCTAGTTTGACCACCAGAAGGCATCTTTGAGAAGCATTTGACAGCCTTCAATAGTGGCTGTACTGGAGAATGCAGGCACGCGGGAGACCGGGGTTCAATTCCCCAACGGGGAGGAAGGAGTATGCAGTCCTTGTAAATAAAAATTTGCTCTTAACTGACTTACCTCGTTAAATAAAGGTTACACTAAGAGCTTAACATTTCTACACCCTAATTTTCTAATTCTAGTCTAACCAATACCCAAACGGAGATTCAGTGAAAAAAATTAATCTCATTGATTTATCAAGAGCAGTCTCCGTGCTTGTCTCAGAGCAGTGCGAAACAGTGCTAAAATAGTTGTAGGCTATTGCTTCAAATCCTATTGCTTCTAACTTCAATATGCTCATGAAATAAATAAGACCTACACATTACTTAACACTAGTGAGACACATGTCGCCAACATAAAGCCTATATTGTATTGAAAAATATGACGTGACTCTCCGCCAATAATTACATATAGAGGATTGGAGGATATTTCTTCCCATAGTAATTTGATATGGATCCATAACTAAATAAACATTGGCATTTTGAAAGAGTATTTTTATCATTATTTTATTAACGAAAGCATAAAGATGCCATTATTAGTTACATAGTTTTCGTTGGAGCGTGCAGACTGGCACTAAGAACAGAACAGCGGGAACGTTTCCCGAGTCAGCGATGTCCCTTAAAGTGTTGCCAGTGTGGAGGGGTGGGGGTCCACCCCCTCCCCCTTCCTCCTCCTCCTCCCTTCCCCATGGGCTAGGTCGGTCTTCTGTATGCGGCTCTGCGGCCAATCCCGTGCCCCCTGCCCTCGTGCCTTGAATCTCGCATGCTTTCAGTGGATACAGCTGGAGAACTGTAAGACAATCCCATTGTGCACCACTAGGGAGCCATGAACAATGTGACCAATATACAGTGTATTGTCCTGCTAATTACAGGGTTAATAATGTATCTGTGAGAATATCTAACGGGCTTTATTATAATTATAAATTAATAATAATCGCTTTGTTTAAAAAAATAGCAATATTTTGGAGATTATTTTGTTTTCAAATAACTTAAAATTAGCAAGAAAATGGCCATTGTTACTTGTTTGTAAATTAAGCCAGTTGGCTTTTTAGAATGATTTATTTCTGTTTTTAAAGGGAGAGAAACCAAAAACCTACAATCATCTCATACCTGTGCTCCCAGTCAAGGGCAGCACAGGTATTGAACCAGCATCTGTAACAACACAGCTTGCGCTGCTATGCAGTGTCTTAGACCGTTGTGCCACTCAGACCAAAATAATCCTAACAAAATAAAATAATTAAAACCTTAGTGTAAAAAGTGGAAATAAATTGAAGAATAAGAAAAGTAGAAACTTTCAATCAAGCAAAAAGTAATTACATGGTGTAAAGTGATAATGCTTACATGACTGTTGAGAGGGTGTTGTGATTCAAGGTGTAAACCCATGTACATGAACGTATACAGTATTTCAGCATCAGCAACAGAATGAGCAAAGGAATCAGGGAGGACACAGTAAGAGACACGCTGTAATAGTGGAAGAGACAATGAAGGATGGAAAGAGAAAAGATAGACAAGTCAAATCGCTCAGCAGTTTGATGGACAGCCAAGGTGTCATCTCTTTATGTCACCCAGTCTAAATTGGCAATCTGCTCAAATTTCCATTTGACAGGCTGAATGGGCCTGTGCCCATTTAAGACTTACAGTTTCTATAGATTGCTCTTTATTGTTGACTCTTGGGTTATGGTGACCACAACCACCCTGAGGTCAGTGCTTAATGAAAGCATGTACTGTCTGACTTATTTACATTTTATGGGGTCTTGCACTGCATGTGCCATGACACGCAGTCCCCACAAGAGATGGGGTTACCAGGGGTTAATCAAGTGCAATTCCTCTCTCTGCTTGCAAAATTATATTAACTGTTTGACTTTGAGGAGGATCCCTGATTGTTCAAAAAAAGAGCTATACACTATTTGTAGGGCCTCATTCAGAGCTATACTATCAGGGTCTCTTCACCTCCAATACAGTACACAGGCCTACAATGCATTGCAGAATACCATTATATTGGTAACAGTAGTACTCTGAGATTACAGGACTAAACAAAATTTGGAACATCTCATCAGGGTAACGGTGCCATATCTTCTCCTCCCGAGCCTAACACACGCCCGCTGTCTCATGGGTGTCTGAGGAGCCTTCTCCTTGGCACCATGTGACTGTACTCTACTGTACTTTGTGTACAGTCTCAACCCTGAACCTGAGATCACAAATTAAATCTGGCTATTCCCAAAGACAGGCTGTGCTCTGAGTACTTCCTGTGGTGGTCTCAGCATGGGAGGACACAAGCGTGTGGAGAGGTTGGCCAAGAAGTCAGCCAATAGGATCTCTGTGTGTGTTCTTTCGAATGTCTGATGGGTCTGCATCAAGAAACCTCTCGAGCTTAATCAGTGTGTCTGAGAATAGAGGCGCGTGTTTGACAGCCTGTCAGAAAAAGGGTATTTTATCAAATCTGGGGAATATTATTTTTGTTGGGTAATTACCGCACCAGCTGCTGAAATGTTTTTACATGCCATCAAGATGGCTTCTGCCACAGAGGGAGGACAGGAGGAGAGAAGCTAGGGCAATCTGTTCTTACTGTGGTTGTGTGAAATTCTCTTCTGGGTTTTTATGGTTGGCCAGAAGATGTGACTGTCAAACAGAAGGCAGAATCAGTGAGGCTTGGAGCAATACATTAGGGATAAAATCTTAATCTTTGAATACCATTTGTATGTACAGCGCTGTAAACACCTTGTTCAAACCATCAACTGACACATATAAGATGGTTGCTATAATCGGATATTCATTTAAAATATGTTGGAGAGTTTGGAAGTTATATGCACAAAACTGATGTTACTTGTGAAATGCATAGAAAATACTGTACGTCTGTAAGAGGCTTCAGCATAATTATCAGCACTATTATCCAACACTGCTGTCCCCATGCTGCCATACTGACTCCTACCAGTAGCCACATCATTGTAGGAAGTGCAATTTTAACATTTTATGGTTTGGAGGAAATGTGTAATATTCTTGCCCCAGGCAACCATATCTAGCCTAGTTCTGTAAGTTCATTATCATTCATATTTTAAATGTCTAATGTTGTTTTATATCTTCCATGAATTCTACGTAGTGTTTACGTTTTGTGGCTTTCATAGGGGCCAGCAGTGTTGGATAATAGTGCTGATAATAATGCTGAATCCTCTTACAGCGGTACAGTATTTTCTATGCATTTCACAAGTAACGTCAGTATATGTCCTTGTTGTAATAAAACCCTATGGTACAGTTAAATAAATAAAACATTCTAATTGTAGCAACATTTGTAGCAAGATTTGAAATTGTGAATTTTACATTGAATAGAAGGAGACTCAAAATTGTATATCATACACTGCAGTTGAGGGAAAATGCAAAAGTAATTATTCTTTGAAAGTTGATAAATGTGTAACCTCATTTTTGAGAAAATGTCCCTTCAATGTTTTGGTACCTTCTTCTTCGTCTACACCCGTTCAGCATCGTTCACACCCTCTTAAGCTTTAGCCCCATCCATCTCTAAGGATTCACATGTGCGGCTATGTACTAAACAACCAAAGATTTCAAGACTAAAGGCTGGTTTATATTACGGGTGTGTTCGTACATTTATTCTGGAGTGCCAGAGTGTGCTCTGGGCGTTCGTTAACTCAGAGTGTGTCAGATTGTACATTTGTAAATTAAGAGTGGTTAGTCTCAGAGCGTATAAAGCACACACTGATGCTCTGGCCGAGGACTCGGGTTGATCTGAGCGTTCTGACCTAACAACAGCAGTCAAGCACCCAAGCTAACTGGATAACATTGACTAGCTTGCTAGGTACTTCCAGACACAAATGAGAGAACAGCTCACCATTTTACTCACCCTAGCCGAGCTGGCTATTTTATGTTATCCAGAGCTTTGGTGACTGCAACTGTGCTGCTGGCAACATTTGAATTACGCTTTGTTGCCAACGTTTACATACACCGGCCATATTCAACAGGTGTTGAGTGTTAGTAAATTCATCAGTTATTCTACGTTAGCTAGCTAAACAATGAACCATAATCTCATCTCATGACTTTACTACCCTGCATGAATCTGCAGGTAGCCAACCAACCAGGTTCAATGTCAGCTAGCTAACATTGGGCTATAACCTTCAATGCAAATGGTACTGAGATACGAATAATATTACTACACAGATCATACAAGTAACATTAGCTAGCGAGCCAGCCAGCTATCGTTAGCTAGCTAGCTAACAGTACACTTTAACTGGAAAATAAAACCACTTTCTGACAAAATTAGAAATGTGTAATATCTGAAAATGTAGCTAGCTAGATTCTCTTAGCCATATACATGGATGGACACTCCTCCTTCTCTGTCACGGATGCCATGGTTGCTCTTAGTTTGAAGATGTAATCCTCAGACAGGTGTTTTATACAACAGCCTTTTGTGTGTTCTCTTTTCGACTCCCTCTGCACATTTGCAGTCTAATGCCAGAGTTTCCTGCATCTCCTTCTATCATACTCTAATTCCACTGATTTCAAAACTCGGTCCTCCAGAAAGTAGATACCAACACTTATGCAGTTCTACTAAGTGATATCTTAAAAAGAAAAGCTGCGTTAGAAAGGATTACCTACACATACTGACCATTTCATGTTATAGCGTGATACATGGCAAACCAATCCGAACTCATCTCTCGGTATGTCCAGCCCACTCATTATCTTAGCCAATCATGGCTAGCAGGAAGGTTGCTTACTTTTTCTGTGGCTAAACCAACTAGGCTCATAATTTAACAATTTTATTTGTATTTACAGATGGCATACAAGTTTGTTATTCATAAGGCACATTTGGATTTAAAAAAGTTTACATTCAAATGGAGCTCCTGTGAGGTAGTGACACGTGACACACGCCTAGTTTCATGAAACAAGTCACAATTCTGTTCTAAAGTGGACCCTCTCTGTCTCGGAAGTTGTTGTCTATGATATGCTCTACTTGAGTGGGCTGGCTTTCACTGTTTCGCAAGGCTAAATCCCATAGTGCAGCCTCTTGTGTCACTCTACTTCTATGCTTCCCAAACACGTTGTCTAATGTTAACTTAAAATGTAGTTCGATGTGCTTCCTACATCCTATCACGCCTACTATAACTGTCTTGATAGCAAACAGTACGAATATGGTTAAGGACATAATTAAGCAATAAGTCCTGAGGGGGTGTGGTATATGGCCAATATACCACGGCTAAGGGCTGTTCTTATGCACAACGCAACGCGGAGTGCCTGGATACAGCCCTTAGCCATGGTATAGTGGCAATATACCACAATCCCCCGAGCTGCCATGTTGCTATTATATACTGGTTTCCAATGTAATTAGACCAGTAAAAAGTTATGTTTTGTCATACTGCGTGGTATATGATCTGATATATCATGTCTTCAGCCAATCAGCATTCAGGGCTCGAACCAACCAATTTAATATTATGATTTTGGCAGTTTGTCTACCAACTGTGTCTGAACAACTACAGGCACTTTGATTTAATTAGCATATTATGTGTAATATTTTAGCACAACAAACCAAATTAAGTTTTAAATAAGCTGCCAATAGTTTGATTTGTAATACCAATGTGTCCTAACATATCCTGAAAACACAACATACTTGAATCAATCTGAGAGAGTTAGGAGTGAAATTTACTCTAAAAGTTCAAGATGTGAGCTACAGAAGTCATCTCATATGAAATCACCATCCACCCTGTTAAAAATACCAACCAAAGACTTTATCAGGTTTCAGTTAATTAGATTCATGGAAATGTGTTTTGCAGAAGCTGATTATCAAAGGTAATTATCAGTGGAGATTAAAAGATATGCACATGCAGCTGTCATTTCTATCATGGTCTCTGAGGTTCAATGGGAGACTGAATGGAACCATGAATTATCAATAACTCAATACACATAACTAAATATTTTAATTAAACCATTTGAAACGTTAAGATCTTTGAATTTTATGATGAGGTCCGGATCTTGAATTTACTTCAATCATATTTTAAGGGATATTGTAAGAACACCTTAGAATTTATTGGATGTGCATTCTCTTTATTGACGTATGTTCCATAGCAAATGCAGTTTTCCCTATTTATTCAGAACCCTGCATGCACCCAGAGGAATTTGAATTCCACAAATGTCCATTTATGAGTAAATTGGGTGTGACAATTTAATGAGGAGTCTGTCTTCGTGCTGAGAACAAAGAATCGTCCTCTGAAGTACTTTTGTTCACAAGTAATTATCAGATGACCTCTAGTGTGACATTGTAATGCCATCGCATGTATGTCAGGGTCCTGTTAGTGAAGAGCTATGCTGATAGCGGAGGTCTGTCTCCATTTACTAGAGTACTGTGTTAAATGTCAAGGAGCTCCAACAAAACCCATTATATTCCTTGGCTCCACATTGTCTTTAATAGGGGCAGAAATTGATACATTAAAAGGCGCCATGGGGGGACAATTCACACATGCTGCTCCCGCCAATATGAACAGACAGTTGCTGTGTGAACTCCTTGACACACTGTGAGACAGCTAGCCAGCTAGTGTACTGTAACTATTGTTCAGACGACATGACGTGAGTGTTGTGGCCATGTTGTGAGTCATTTCGCCAGCATTAGTGTCAAATAAAATCCCAATCAAATTGCATTTGTCACATGTGCCGACTACAACGGGTGTAGACTTTATAGTGAAATGCTTACGATCTCTTCCCAATGATGCATATTAATAAAAAATAAAAAAATATGAACACAAGAGGAATAAAATACTCAAGAATTAAGCTATATACCAGATATTATTCATGGTAACATTTGTCACTGACAGAGTTTAGCATGGTTTCTGTGTCTACATTCTCAGGGTCACTCCTGAGAAGTGGGGCTGTACTAAAGAGGTTAACAGCACCCTCTATGATAGCAGCATGGAATATCTGGAGGAGAGCTATTTTCTGTCCTCCTCTGGGTACATTGACTTATATGCAACCTAGGAGGCTCATGGTTCTCACTCCCTTCCATAGACTTACACAGTAATTACTTCTGGAGGACGTCCAACCTATCAGAGCTCTTGCTGTACGAACTAACATGTTTTTGTCAATCCAATCGAAAGATCTGATAAATAATGTAGTACTGAAAGCATAAGCTAAAGCTAGCTAGCACTGCAGCGCATAAAGTGTGGTCAGTAGATGACTCAAAGAGAGAAAAATACAACAGTTTTTAACAAATTAAGGTGACGCAAAGGGAGAATGTGTCACGCCCTGACCTTAGTTATCTTTTTTTTCTTTATATTTTGGTTAGGTCAGGGTGTGACTTGGGTGGGTATGCTAGTTTTTGTATTGTCTAGGGTTTTTGTATGTCTAGGGGTTTTGTAGGTCTAGGTAATATGTATGTTTATGGTGGCCTGATATGGTTCCCAATCAGAGGCAGCTGTTTATCGTTGTCTCTCCCTTCAACGACGGGCCACAGTCTGGAAACTCCAACGACGGTCCCCAGTCCGGAACCTCCAGCGACGATCCCCAGCCTCCAGCGACAGTCCCTAGTACGGGGTCTCCAGCGACGGTCCCCAGTACGGGGCCTCCAGGGATGATCCGCAGTCCAGAGCCTCCGGCGATGATCCATGGTCCGGTTCTACAAAGGTGGCGGGATCAGTGTAAAGAGGGGGGACTGCGTCCAGAACCGGAGCCGCCACCGAGGGTAGATGCCTCACCCGGACCTTCCCCTATGAGTTCAGGTTTGCGGTCGGGATTCCGCAACTTTGGGGGGGCGGGGTACTGTCACTCCTTGACCTGAGTTATCTTTGTTTTCTTTATATTTTGGTTAGGTCAGGGTGTGACTAGGGTGGGTATGCTAGTTTTTTATTGTCTAGGGTTTTTGTATGTCTAGGTAATATGTATGTCTATGGTGGCCTGATATGGTTCCCAATCAGAGGCAGCTGTTTATCGTTGTCTATGATTGGGGATCATATTTAGGTAGCCATTTTCCCTTTTGTGTTCGTGGGTTCTTGTTCTATGTTTAGTTGCCTGTCTGCACTACTCATATTAGCTTCACGGTTCATTTTGTTATTTTGTTTGTTTGTTCAGTGTTCATTCATTCAATAAAGAAGAATGTACGAATACAACGCTGCACCTTGGTCTCCTTCGTATGACGAATGTGAAAGAGTGCTAGCTATATTTTGTTGTTTGTTTGTCTAAGATTATCACTTTTCTAAATATATTTTGTAAATTTTTTAAGATAACCCTGGTCCAACAGCAGCAAGAGGAACAAAGTTTCAGACAAAACAACTTACATACACTAACACAACATTGAAAAAAACTATAGACACACATACAGTACAACAATTACATAGTATGTAAAGAAATACAAATGTAACAACTAAAAAACCAGCTGACCTAAAGATAATTACACTGACCAAGTGTTTGAAACACCAACAAAACTAGATCATAAAATTTTTGAATGTTCAGGACAAAATTCCAGGACCATGTAGCTGAGTAACTAAATCTATTTCTACCATGACCTGTTTTAATTATTGGTTCTGTTAAAAGCAAATGAGAATGGGACTGTAATTTATATTTATTTACTGATCTAACTAAAAAGCTAACTCATCTAATTTAGCATACTCAACCTCACTCAAAGAGAGAGGAACGCTATTTATGTTAGCTAAGTTGGCTATGTTGGCTAAGGCTATCCAACTATGTTGGCTAAGGCTATCCAACAATGAAACTCTTCCAAGACAGAGTAAGCTTTTGGTTTTATTAATTTATTGCCACCAGGTCCCGTCGGTGTAACTGCTAACTTCTTGCTTTACACTGTACTGCGTGATTGTACATATTAATTGGATCGTGTGTTTACTAACGTGTTAGTTCTAGTTTGTTGACTAGGATGTTAATATGGTGACAATGATGTAGCTAGGCTGTATAGCTATTAGCGGTTATAGTATGAAGATTTGGCTTGGAGAGGTTATTGTGCCTGGTCACGGACAGCTGTTGTGTTGTGCACTGAAGTCCAAAGTGATGATGCTGTGTGGCTGCTATGAAAATTAATTGCGTGTGCCAGTGATCAGGAGTCTATTAATTATATTGATTCTGTTAAAAACATTTCTTAAAATGAAGCAAACTGAACGAAACAGGGTGGGACCTACCTGAAATAGTCCAATAGAAACTGTTTGAACTAAAGATTACACCCCAGATCAGCTAGATGCAGGCAAGAGTGTGCAAGGTGGTGTTTAATTTGTCACTGTCTTTCACCTTGATTAATCCAATTTGTCGCTCTACCTCTGCACCAAGTTATAAACTTGAATTTGTAGTCTAGTTTGCAGCAACCTCATGATGGGTATAGGACAAATTTGAGTATCATGCAGTAGCCTAAACCTATTGATGTTAAGTTGAGCTGGGTGAATGGAACAGAAATAGAGATAAGACCGTGCTCATAAAAAAACATGTGTCCTCCCTTATCTTGAACAGCACCAACCTCCACTGCCACACAGTTGCTAGTGAGTACACAAGACACAAGTGGATCACTTTTCCCTTCTCTCCGAGACACCGCAAGGAGACCATCCCACCCATATACATGCACGCATACACACACACACACACACACACACACACACACACACACACACACACACACACACACACACACACACACACACAAAAAAAAAATACTTAATTAAGTCTTGATGAGCCTGATGATGATTCAGATAGACAAAGACAAGTCTTTGGTAATATTACATGATTACATTGCATGCTATTAGCAATTGTTCTGCAATCCTCGAGTTCTCACTGCTGCTGTCAATTCAGCTAATACTCAATATACACTGTTCAAAAAAATAAAGAGAACACTTAAACAACGTAATGTAACTCCAAGTCAATCACACTTCTGTGAAATCAAACTGTCCACTTAGGAAGCAACACTGATTGACAATACATTTCACATGCTGTTGTGCTAATGGGATAGACAACAGGTGGAAATTATAGGCAATTAGCAAGACACCCCCAATAAAGGAGTGGTTCTGCAGGTGGTGACCACAGACCACTTCTCAGTTCCTATGCTTCCTGGCTGATGTTTTGGTCACTTTTGAATGCTGGCGGTGCTTTCACTCTAGTGGTAGCATGAGACGGAGTCTACAACCCATACAAGTCGCTCAGGTAGTGCAGCTCATCCAGGATGGCACATCAATGCGAGCTGTGGCAAGAAGGTTTGCTGTGTCTGTCAGCGTAGTGTCCAGAGCATGGAGGCGCGACCAGGAGACAGGCCAGTACATCAGGAGACGTGGAGGAGGACGTAGGAGGGCAACATCCCAGCAGCAGGACCGCTACCTCCGCCTTTGTGCAAGGAGGAGCAGGAGGAGCAATGCCAGAGCCCTGCAAAATGACCTCCAGCAGGCCACAAATGTGCATGTGTCTGCTCAAACGGTCAGAAACAGACTCCATGAGGGTGGTATGAGGGCCCGACGTCCACAGGTGGGGTTGTGCTTACAGCCCAACACCGTGGAGGATGTTTGGCATTTTCCAGAGAACACCAAGTTTGGTGAAAGCAGGTTCACACTGAGCATGTGACAGACGTGACAGAGTCTGGAGACGCCGTGGAGAACGTTCTGCTGCCTGCAACATCCTCCAGCATGATCGGTTTGGCGGTGGGTCAGTCATGGTGTAGGGTGGCATTTCTTTGGGGGGCCGCACAGCCCTCCATGTGCTTGCCAGAGGTAGCCTGACTGCCATTAGGTTCCGAGACGAGATCCTCAGACCCCTTGTGAGACCATATGCTGGTGCGGTTGGCCCTGGGTTCCTCCTAATGCAAGACAATGCTAAACCTCATGTGGCTGGAGTGTTTCAGCAGTTCCTGCAAGAGGAAGGCATTGCTGCTATGGACTGGCCCGCCCGTTCCCCAGACCTGAATCCAATTGAGCACATCTGGGACATCATGTCTCGCTCCATCCACCAACACCACGTTGCACCACAGACTGTCCAGGAGTTGGCGGATGCTTTAGTCCAGGTCTGGGAGGAGATCCCTCAGGAGACCATCCGCCACCTCATCAGGAGCATGCCCAGGCGTTGTAGGGAGGTCATACAGGCACGTGGACGCCACACACACTACTGAGCCTCATTTTGACTTGTTTTAAGGACATTACATCAAAGTTGGATCAGCCTGTAGTGTGGTTTTCCACTTTAGTTTTGAGTGTGATTCCAAATCCAGACCTCCATGGGTTGATAAATTTGATTTCCATTGATAATTGTTGTGTGATTTTGTTGTCAGCACATTCAACTATGTAAAGAAAAAAGTATTTAATAAGGATGTTTCATTCATTCAGATCTAGGATGTGTTATTTTAGTGTTCCCTTTATTTTTTTGAGCAGTGTATGTTTGCTCCATGGATCAACACTGTTAAGTGAAAGGAGAAAAATGTCAGCCTATTTTAGTTTAAAATTGCCCATGGTAACTTACTGCAAAACTATTTTAGAGAAAAAAAGTGTTTTGCCTTGATATGATGTCTGATGCCCAAGCAAATGTTTGGAGGCTATTCACCAGCTCAGGGCTAAATTGGCATATTAGTGTCTCTAATGACATAATATGAGGTGTCAGCTGGTATTTTGTGTTGCAAGAACCCAATATGAGCTCCATAAATACATAATTTCCCCATGAAAATCAATTTGGGACAAATTATGTGACTTACTGAATGCATTTTAAATCATTGCTAAGTTGATTATGCCATACTAAAACTGTGTGCAATTCATCTTACTGTGGAATAATTTTCTACCAGATAAAAAGAAAAGCTTCTACACAGAAAGACATATCTCTCCTTCCCCCATTGCTTTGCTTACAGTGAAATACCATATTGATGTATGTTTCCTACGCTTGAAATACATTACTACCAACCCTAACTCCTTCCCAACAAAATGTCATTGTCCAGTCGCTGTAACAATGTCCTGTGGGGTAAATGGACTAGATCCTAATGCAGTGTGAAGGGCTGAGATAAGGCTTGGCTGGGGTTTGAGCAGTGTCTTGGTGTGGTCCCAGATAACCCACGTGAACAGGCAGAGGGTACAGCCTAGCCTAGCAGAGAGGCCACCATGGCTCCCAAGGGCCCAAGAGAGATGACCCTCCATGTCCACATGTTCCAAATGGCCATCCTCTGCTTTCTACGGGAACAAATCTGACAAGCTTTCAAGCCAGGGTCATATTCTCTTGCGCATTTTACAAAAAGGACATGGAACAAAACAGAACAGCACTTGTCAATGTTGGAAGGAAACAATGTATTGAAATAATGACCCCCTGGTGTTTTAGCTTCCAGACGGTTTAGAGTGGGACGGGGGAAACATTGAAATCTATTACATGTTGAATCATTTACTGCCTCGCTCTCTGAGAACATAAAACATTCCTCTCTTCTGTGCCTCGATGGTTAGGTATCTGCAACTGGTGGGTATTTTTATGGCATCGTTTTTTACCTGATCTAACAAAGTTAGCAACAGACATGTTAGATGTACTGTGAAAATAACTCAAGGACATAAAAAGCAATATCACCAACCAGTGCAAGCATTCTGCACTTTTTTATGTTTATGTATTTAGTGTGGCTTGAAAGACATCTCATTCTGAACACTGCATACTAGCCTTGAGGGCTTCCCTGCAATTTAACATCATCTAAACAACAGCCACATGTGACAGATCCTAATGTGGAGCCTTAGCAGTTACAACCACCCCCTGCTGTTGTGGCTGTTATGGTTAGGAGAGGGTATGTATGCATCAGGTTTACCACACTACACATCCCAAACCTCAGCCTTTTAGCCCCTCTGTCCTGGGGGAGACATTGGTGAGATTAATCTCTGTATGGCACAAAAACAGCAACAAAAGGAGTGGCTGTTAGAATGTGTCACAGTCACACTTTTCCCCCTCTATGTCTATACTCAATTAACCATAATGGGTCCCTTGGAAGGGCAAGACATTTCTATTTCAGACGTCAACTCCGCTTGTGTCTGAAAATACTAAATGAGGGGTGAGTTTGTTGTTTTTGTTTTGTGCATTTCATGGAATTTCACTAGTGCCCTCGTACCCCTGGGCATCCATCTTTGATAGTCTATAATCTGGTGGCACAATCAGGTGCATATAGACTATCAGGCACTAATGACTCTGCTAACCCCCGGTCAACAGCTTTGTTTGTACTGCTATATTGAACGAGTTCTTTATTCACTGGTGCATATTCATGCAGGAAAATTTGATGAGATTGTCCCTCCAGTTACTATTGTAAACAGCTGATTATGTGTGTTTATAAGTGCAGGTATGTCTGGGCATACATGTGCTTGTTTATGTGTAGTAGACTGTAAGTAAAGTAAAATAATGGACTAGGTGATGTGCTGCTCCAGAAGCATGACCGTGAGAATGATGATGCAGGGACTGATGAATTGCCAGGGACTTCACAATATGACATTTTCCCGATAGCCCAAATTTTTTAACTAAAGTGTAAATATAATTTCTTTGCATTTTTTTTGCTGTTTTACTTTACTGCCTTAATGCAAACATGATGCATGTTTGTCAATTAGGTTGTATTGGGATTCTTCCGATGTCATTGAGGAGTACACCACATCAGTCACTGGTTTCATCAATAAGTGCATCGATGACGTCGTCCCCACAGTGACCATACGTACATACCCCAACCAGAAGCCATGGATTACAGGCAACATCCACACTGAGCTAAAGGGTAGAGCTGCCGCTTTCGAGGAGCGGAAATCTAACCCAGAAGCTGATAAGAAATCCTGCTATGCCCTCCGATGAACCATCAAACAGGCAAGGTATCAATCGAGGACTAAGACTGAATCATACTACACCGGCTCTGGTGCTCGTCGGATGTGGCAGGGGTTGCAAACTATTACAGATTACAAAGGGAAACACAGCCGCGAGTCAACCAATGACAGGAGCCTACCAGACTAGCTAAATTACTTCTATGCTCACATCGAGGCAAGTAACACTGAAACATGCATGAGAGCATCAGCTGTTCTGGATGACAGTCTGATCATGGTCTCCATAAGACATTTAAACAGGTCAACATTCACAATGCCGCAGGGCCAGATGGATTACCAGGACGTGTACTCCAAGCATGCGCTGACCAACTGGCAAGTATCTTCACTGACATTTTCAACCTGTCCCTGACTGAGTCTGTAATAACAACATGTTTCAAGGAGACCACCATATTTCCTGTGCCTAGAACACTAATGTAACCTGCCTAAATGACTACCGACCCATAGCACTCACGTCTGTAGCCATGATGTGCTTTGAAAGGCTGATCATGGCTCACATCAACACCATTATCCCAGAAACCCTAGACCCACTCCAACTTGCGTACCGCCCCAACAGGTCCACAGATTATGCAATCTCTATGGCACTCAACACTACCCTTTCCCACATGGACAAAAGGAACACATATGTGAGAATGCTGTTCATTGACTACAGCTCAGCATTCAACACCATAGTGCCCTCAAAGCTCCTCACTAAGCTAAGGACCCTGGGACTAAACACCTCCCTCTGCAACTGGATCCTGGACTTCCTGACGGGCCACCCCCAGGTGGTAAGGGTAGGTAACAACACATCCGCCACGCTGATCCTCAACACAGGGGCCCCTCAGGGGTGTGTGCTCAGTCCCCTCCTGTACTCCCAGTTCACTTATGACTGCACAGCCAGGCATGACTCCAACACCATCATCAAGATTGCCGATGACACAACAGAAGGTAGGCCTGATCACTGACAATGATGAGACAGCCTATAGGGAGGAGGTCAGGGACCTGGCCGTATGGTGCCAGGATAACAACCTTTCCCTCACCATGATCAAGACAATGGAGATTATTGTGGACTACAGGAAAACGAGGACTGAGCATGCCTCCATTCTCATCGACGGGGCTGTAGTGGAGCAGGTTGAGAGCTTCAAGTTCCTTGGTATCTACATCACCAACCAACTATCATGGTCCAAACAAACTAAGACAGTCGTGAAGAGAGCACAACAAAGCATGAGTCCTCAGATCCTCAGAAGGTTCTACAGCTGCACCACCGAGAGCATCACTGCCTGGTATGGCAACTGCTTGGCCCCCGACCGTACGGCCCAGTAAATCACTGGGGCTAAGCTTACTGCCATCCAGGACCACTATACCAGGCTATGTCAGAGGAAGTCCCTAAAAATTGTCAAAGACTCCAGCCATCCTAGTCATAGACTGTTCTCTCTGCTACTGCGCAGCCAGCGGCACCGGAGTGCCAAGTCCAAAAGGCTTCTTAACAGATTCTACCCCCAAGCCATAAGACTCCTGAACAGCTAATCAAAGGTCTAGCTTAAAAGGACACCTCTTTTAAGCTGCTGCTACTCTCTGTTTATTATCTATGCATTGTCACTTTAAACCTCTACCTACATTACCTCAAATACCTCAACTAACCGTTGCCCCCCACATTGACTCTGTACCGGTACCCCCTGTATATTGCTTCGCTATTGTTATTTTACTGCTGCTGTTTAATTATTTGTTCATTTTATTTTCTATTTTTTTACTAATCTATTTTTTTAATTAACACTTATTTTTGTTAAAACTGCATTGTTTGTTAAGGGCTTGTAAGTCAGCATTTCACTGTTGTATTCGGTGCATGTGACAAATACAATTTGATTTGATGTGTGGTGTAACTACAATATTGTAGATACATCATCCATTTTCTCAGTTTTAAGATAATCATAATATGAATTATTCAGTCATTTGATTGTGAATTGTTGGACCCCTTTAGCAATAAAACAAATATATATATATATTGGGGGGTAAAATATTTTTTGGGGCCTTTACTACTAAACGCATTGAATAACACATTCAATAAATGGCAAAAAGGACAGCCAATAAATAAATCGTAGGAAACAAGGTTTGAAGTGTCTGTCCTAAATCTAGGAGATATTACGAAAGTTTTTACACACATTTAACCCCTTTTTTACACACATTTAACCCCTTTTTGGGTTAGGAAAAATAATACCTTCATACCATTAGTTTTTTACCAGTACCGGTTACCTTCAGACGAGTCCTGGAAACACCATTGTGTTTGTTATAGTCTCCCCTTTGTGGTCATAATAGTTTCTAGGTTAAATCGTTTGGACTCTACAGACTTTTATGTGAGAAGACCAATTTTCAGGATGTCTCATGGTCTGACAAACACTGCTCTAGCTCTGCTACCTTTCACCGCAGTTTCAGAAGCGCGACGCTGGTGGATTGAAAAAATAATAATCTCTACAAATTTAAATTGATGGATTTTGCCTGAAGAATGACATGGAATGAGTGCCTGCCGAGCCACCTTAGGCGTGGAAGCCTGACCAGCCAGCTGAAGCACCCCCGGTTCCTACTGCAGCGGCACCCGGACGCAACATCACCAACATAACAGAAACCTCCCTGATGCTTCAAATATTGGTGTCATCATTCTGTAAGGACCGACACTGGAGACAAGAAGCAAGTACAGGGAATTAATATTTAATGGAGAGGAGGAGCGAGAGCAAGCGTGACAATTCCTCATCAATCTACACACAATACTCCATATTGACAAAACAAAACTGAAACCTGGCATCATCCCTACAGTGAAGCATGGTGGTGGCAGCATCATGCTGTGGGGATGTTTTTCAGAGGCAGGGACTGGGAGACTAGTCAGGATTGAGGGAAAGATGAATGGAACAAAGTACTGAGAGAGATCCTTGATGAAAACCTGCACCAGAGCGCTCAGGACCTTAGACTGGGGTGAAGGTTCATCTTCCAACAGGACAACCACCCTAAGCACACAGCCAGACAATGCAGGCGTGGCTTCTGGTTGTCTCTAAATGTCTTTGAGTGGCCCAGCCAGAGCCCGGACTTGAACTCGATCGAACATCTCTGAAAACATCCTGAAAATATCTTTGCAGTGACGCTCCCCATCCAACCTGACAGCGCTTGAGACGATCTGCAGAGAAGATAGGGAAAAACTCAAATACAGGTGTGCCAAACTTGTAGTCATACCCAAGAAGGCTGTAATCACTGCCAAGGGTGCTTCAATAAAGCACTGACTAAAGGGTCTGATTACTCTTGTAAATGTGATATTTAAGTTTTTTATTTCTAATCAGTTTACAAAAATTTATTAAATCCTGTTTTTTGCTTTGTTTTTTTGAGGTATTGTGTGTAGATTGATGATGCATTCAAGTTATTTTGAATACGGATGTGGTTGATTAAAGTTCATACATACTTAAAAACTTCTTAAGAAGTTAAAACATTTTTATGAAACATGTTTTAAAGACATGCATGTACCAGAGTCATTGTTGTTATTTTACATTCCATAAGTGTTACAGAGTACAATCCTAGAAAAAACTGTTCCAAAGGGGTTCTTTAGCTGTCCCCATAGAGAACTCTTTTGGTTCCAGGTAGAACTATTTTGGGTTCTATGTAGGACCCTTTGTGGAAAGGGTTCTACGTGGAAATGAAAGGGTTCTACCTGAAACCAAAAAGGGTTCTTCAAAGGGTTCTCCGATGGGGCCAATAACGATAACTTGGCTATATACACGGGGTACCTGTACTGAGTTGATGTGCAGTGTTATGAGGTAATTGAGAAAGATATGTACATATAACTAGGATTAGGGTGACTAGGCAACAGGATAGATAATAAACAGTAGCATCAGCATATTTGGTTATTAACTAAGAATTTAACAGGCTTTGGGGTAGAAGCCTTTCCGGGTCCTGTTGGTTCCAGACTTGTTGCATCAGTACTGCTTGCCATGCGGTAGATGAGTGAACAATCAATGACTTGGGTGGCTGGAGTGTTTGACCATTTTTAAAGCCTTCCTCTGATACACCTAGTATAGAGGTCCTGGATGGCCGGGAGCTCGGCCCAAGTGATGTACCTGTCCGTACGCACCACCCTCTTGCACCTTGCGGTCAGATACCAAGCAGTTGCCATACTAAGCGGTGATGCAGCCAATCAAAATGCTCTCAATGATGCAGCTTGTTAAACTTTTGAAGGCCCATGACACATCTTTTCAGCCTCTTGAGGGAGGATAGGTGTTGTCATCCCTTCTTCACAACTGTGTTGGTGTGTGTGGACTAGAGGTCGACCGATTATGATTTTTAAATGTGATACCGATACCGATTATTGGAGGACCAAAAAAAGTTGATGCCAGATTAATCTGACAATTGTTTAAATTGATTTGTAATAATGACAATTACAACATTACTGAATGAACTTATTTTAACTTAATATAATATATCAATAAAAATCTAATTAGCCTCAAATAAATAATGAAACATGTTCAATTTGGTTTAAATAATGCAAAAACAAAGGGTTGGAGTGTCACGCACTGACCTTAGTTATCTTTGTTTTCTTTATTATTTGGTTAGGTCAGGGTGTAACAAGGGTGGTTTGTTTAGATTTTGTTTTGTCTAGGGCTTTTTGTATGTCTAGGGGTTTCCTAGTCTAGGTGTTTATATGTCTATGGTTGCCTAGATTGGTTCTCAATCAGAGGCAGCTGTTTATTGTTGTCTCTGATTGGGAACCATATTTAGGTAGCCATATCCCTTGGTTATTTCGTGGGATGTTATTCTATGTTTAGTTGCCTGTTCTGCACTAACCATATAGCTTCACGGTTCGTTTTGTATAGCTTTGTTCAGTGTTCTCTCTTTCATTAGTTATGTACGCTTAACACGCTGCGCCTTGGTCTCCTGTTTATGGCGACCGTGACAGAACAACCCACCAAGAAAGGACCAAGCAGCGTGCTAAAAAAGGAGTGGACATCTTGGACCTGGGAAAAAGAGGTGTGGAGGACATCCTGGACATGGGAGGAGGTAAAGGCAGGGGACAAGACCCTGCCATGGAAGCAGGTGGAGATAGCAAAGGAGGAACGGCGTCAATATGAGGGTACACGTTTGGCACGGAAGCCCGAGAGGCAGCCCCAATAGTATTTTGGGGAGGGGCACACGAGGAGATTGCATGAGTCAGGTCGGAGACCTGAGCCAACTCCTCGTGCTTACCGTGGGGAGCATGTTACTGGTCAGGCACCGTGTTATGAGGTGGAGCGCACGGTATCTCCAGTGCGCTATTCTAGCCCGGTGCGCTTGAAGCACAGTGAAGATCTGCTGGCAAAACGCACGAAAGTGCCGTTTGAATGAATGCTTACGAGCCTGCTGCTGCCTACCACCGCTCAGTCAGACTGCGCTATCAAATCATAGACTTAATTATAACATAATAAAACACCGAAATACGAGCCTTTGGTCATTAATATGGTCGAATCCGGAAACTATCATTTCGAAAACAAAACGCTTATTATCGCATATGCTCTGACTCAGATTTACCCTGACCCTGACCTGGATTTCTTTTAGCTAAATATGCAGGATTAAAAATATATGCGTCTGTGTATTGATATTAAGAAAGGCATTGATGTTTATGGTTAGGTACATGTTGGAGCAAAGACAGTCCTTTTTCCGCGAATGTGCACCACATCGATCATATGCAACACAGGACACTCTTGATAAACTAGTAATATCATCAAACTAGTAATATCAACCATGTGTAGTTAACTAGTGATTATGATTGATTGCTTGATTTTCATAAGATAAGTTTAATGCTAGCTAGCAACTACCTTGGCTTCTTACTGCATTGCGTAACAGGTAGGCTCCTCGTAGAGTGCAATGAGAGGCAGGTGGTTAGAGCGTTGGACTAGTTATCTGTAAGGTTGCAAGATTGAATCCCTGAACTGACAAGGTAAAAATCTGTCATTCTGCCCCTGAACAAGGCAGTTAACCCATTGTTCCTAGGCCGTCATTGAAAATAAGAATATGTTCTTAACTGACTTGCCTAGTTAAATAAAAAATAAAAAAATAAAAAACAATCGGCCAAATTGGTGTCCAAAAATACAGATTTCCGATTGTTATGAAAACTTGAAATCGGCCATTCCGATTTAATTGGTCGACCTCTAGTGTGGACCATAATAGATCCTTAGTAATGTGGACACCGTGGATCTTGAATCAAGCAACACGCTCCTCTACAGCCATGTTGATGTGAATGGGGGCATGCTTGGCCCTCTGTTGCCTGTAGTGCACAATCAGCTCCACTGTCTTGCTGGTGTTGAGGGAGAGATTATTTTCCTGGCACCACACTGCCAGGTCTCTGACCTCCTCCTTATAGCACACTTAATGATGGTGTTGTAGTCATGCGTGACCACACAGTCGTGGGTGAACAGGCAGTACATTAGAGGACTAAGACTCATCCCTGAGGGGCCCCCTTATTGAGGTTCAGCGTGGCAGAGGTGTTGTTGCTTATACTCACCACCTAGGGGTGGCCTGTCAGGAATTCCAGGATTCAGTTGCAGAGGGCTCATAACTTAAAGGCCCTCTAAACCTTACAGTCACAAATAAGCAAATGAATGTGGGCACATCCATGCAAAGCAGAGCTAAAAACTAGCAGATAATGACGGTAACGTGGTTAATAAAGAGGAAAAGCTGCTCTGGGATCTGTGAAATTGTCAAATCAGATTTAGTGTGCCGTAGGAGACAACAAGAGTTAGCTGAAGGCAGTAGATCTGCTTCACATTGCTGGGGGTCAGGAAATGGCAGTGGAAAGAAAATATGTTGTTGCTGCCGGTTTCACTATATATGTGGTGTACTGTAAGTCTGTGATTTGGTTAAAAAAAATGTCTCTTCAAATTAACCAGTGGGATAAGGAAGGTGTGTAACATATTTAGAAAAGCTTTCCTACTCTTATTTTGCTTTAACACTTTCACATCCTTCATCACAATTGTAAAGTGCTTAAAAGCATTGCCAAGGAGTCCAGGGACTGGGATTTGGTAGCCTTGTATGAACCATTATAATCTTGCGAGGTTAAACGGAAACCGAATGTAAGCTCGACCCCTACCAGCTGCAACTCGTTCCATTATCAAGACCTCCACAAATACTCAGTTCTGCCACTTCCACTCTGCCAGATCGTAATCTCTGCTCAGTCAGTTTATGCTTCCAGCCATTATTATTATTCAAGATCCTGTTACCCTGCTGTTCCTTTTCCCTGACTGATGCTGTTTATCCTCTCACTGCAGTTTTTCCGCCCTGACTCTGGCTCCTTTCTCCTGTTCCACATCTCACCACCCTGCTACCCTGTTCTGGACTCACCATACCACCACTCCCTTGGATTCCCCTCCGGACCTGTTTACCCTGTCCCAACTCAGCACACTCCAACTTCAGCCTCCACATTTGGTTTCCTACAACTCATCCAAGTTTCCCCACAACTCATCCAAGTTTCCCCGGGTCTGTACTCCATATCTCCCTGTGTTACAATAAATACCTTGGTTCATTCATCTGTTTCCTCATCTGAGTCTGCTCTTGGGTACCCATGTGCTGCACCGTGTAACAGAACTAGAATAGCGCTTTGATAGTGTTGAAAAATGGACAATAAGAAACGGTGTGAATTGAACTCTACCATTAGTCAACATTCCATAACATGTCATGATGATTGACACAACGACCACAGTAATGGATTAATTCCCAGTGGTTATGCCTGATGAATAACACAGCAGAAGGTTACATTGATTTTCTTTATTGTATCGATGTTGGAATAACATGTCAGTCTTGCTATTTTCTCAGCTGGATGCAGAAATACAATTCTGTCATTGATATACAATGTGTGAGAGGCTGTGCCCATGGCTTTCTAGTGGTAATCAAGCTGTAAAAGGCCCAATGAATTTTAAACAATATTATTAAGCATGAGGGCTTTTTCAAGGGTAATAATTCAAAGAGTTGGGGGAGAATATCCATCTAAGACGAGTCCAGTCAGATTAAGCCTCCCCACACAGAGAGAAGAATATAGCCTTGCAGACAGGACTACAGAGTTCTTATCTGGCCTTCGCTTCAGGGCCAACACTGTTACCTCCATTCAAATGTCCCTTATAAAATCGCTTTCATTTGAAAGGTTTGTGGTTGATCGTAATATTAAATAATTAGTAGGCACATATTATAATAGGATATCATTAAAGCATATTGCATATAATTAGTTAGAGAATAACGATGTAATACATTTCACATGCTATGGAACGAAGTTCCAATTAGAATCCACGTCCGGATTATATTAAATGGATGACTTGGAGAGTTCCTATTTACTGAGGTATGGTTTAATTACCTCTCTGACATGGTTAAAGGGTCTAATGACTACCAACATCTTTCATAGGGTTACCAGGCCACAGCTGCAATGGCACCATGAATCACTTTAAATTATCGTCTGAAACTAAGTGTACATAACATTGTGAGATTGGCTTCTGGGAAATTCTCTAATGTTTTGCTTGTATTTCAAGAGAAAGACTCTTTCACTGAACATTGATTAGAGGTTTTCATCACAACGATTTACTGATACTATTTCAACTACAGTTGAAGTCGGATGTTTACATACACCTTAGCTAAATACCATTTAAACTCAGTTTTTCACAATTCCTGACATTTAATCCTAGTAAAAATTCGCTGATTTAGGTCAGTTAGGATCAACACTTTATTTAAAAATGTCAGAATAATAGTAGAAAGAAGGATTTATTTCAGCTTTTCTTTTTTTCATCACATTCCCAGTGGGTCAGAAGTTTACATACACTCAATTAGTATTTGGTAGCATTGCCTTTAAATTGTTTCACTTGGGTCAAATGTTTCGGGTAGCCTTCCACAAGCTTCCCACAATAAATTGGGTGAATTGGGCCCATTCCTCCTGACAGAGCTGGTGTAACTGAGACTCGTTTGTAGGCCTCCTTGCTCGCACACATTTTTTCAGTTATGCCCCCAAATTTTCTATAGGATTGAGGTCAGGGCTTCATGATGGCCACTCCAATACCTTGACTTTGTTGTCCTTAAGCCATTTCGCCACAACTTTGGAAGTATGCTTGCGGTCATTGTCCATTTGGAAGACCCATTTCTAACCAAGCTTTAGCTTCCTGACTGATGTCTTGAGATGCTGCTTCAATGTACCCACAAAACACTAGTCTCAACGTCAACAGTGAAGAGGCGACTCCAGGATGCTGGCCTTCTAGGCAGAGTTACAAAGAAAAAGCCATGTCTCAGACTGGCCAATAAAACGAAAGATTAAGATGGGCAAAAGAACACAGACACTTGACAGAGGGTACACTTCCTGGAAGGCCAGCATCCCAGAGTAGTCTGTTCACTGTTGTGACTGGTGTTTTGTGGGTACTATTAATGACGCTGCCAGTTGAGGACTTGTGAGGCATCTGTTTCTCAAACTAGACACTCTAATGTACTTATCCTCTTGTTCAGTTGTGAACCGGAGCCTCCCACTTCTCTTTATATTCTGGTTATAGCCAGTTTGTGCTGTTCTGTGAAGGGAGTAGTACACATCATTGTACGAGATCTTCAGTTTCTTTGCAATTTCTTCATGGAATAGCCTTCATTTCTCAGAGCAAGAATAGACTGACGAGTTTCAGAAGAAAGTCCTTTGTTTCTGGCCATTTTGAGCCTGTAATCAAACCCACAAATGCTGATGCTCCAGATACTGAACTAGTCTAAAGAAGGCCAGTTTTATTGCTTATTTAATCAGCACAACAGTTTTCACCTGTGCTAACATAATTGCAAAAGGGTTTTCTAATGATCAATTAGCATTTTAAATGATAAACTTGGATTAGCTAAAACAACGTGCCATTGGAACACAGGAGTGATGGTTGCTGAAAATGTGTCTCTGTACACCTATGTAGATATTTCATTAAAAATCTGCAGTTTCCAGCTACAATAGTCATTTACAGCATTAACAATATCTACACTATTTCTGATCAATTTGGTGTTATTTTAATGGACAAAAAATGTGATTTTCTTTCAAAAACAATGACATTTCTAAGTGACCCCAAACTTTTGAACGGTAGTGTATATTTTGTCCTAACGGGGCAATAGATCCCTTGACATGAAGCATAGTTTTATCTTGTGTGTTTTGGCCACCCATGTAGTCACTAGAGGAGTCACCTCAGTTATGTGAAAAACTCATCGTCCTTCCTCTTTCCACCATCATTGAATGTAAATTATACTGTGCATTGAGTCATTCAGCTTCTTTTCAAATTATAATATCCCTGGACCATCAGGGATGTCAGCAAGGGAGTTCATTATGAAATGTGGATGGAGACCTCACACATAACTATCATTATTTACCAGTGATAGATATGCATCGTCTAGTTTGAAATGCATGTGCTTTCCATTATTGGTACATTATGGGAAACCGTGTACAGACCTAGGTAACGGTACCTCTCCTCTTTCCCCCAGGATGTATTCATAAATATCGTAATTATGTGGACGAGAATAAAATAGCGAAAGGTGATGTAACCTCTTTTATCACTGTTTTTTTTAAGCCCTGGCCATGTTTTTGGTGTAATGTGCAGCCTATTGCACAGGGGTTTCTACTACTCCTATGGGTATGAGTGCATGGATGAGATTCACATCTCTTATTCTCATGTTTGTGCTCATGTCTTCAATATGAATGTTTGCTAGCAGTGTTATCCGTATTACATTTTCACCTTCCTAATATTACTTATTATGTTAACAATAGGAACACACTATTTCAGCCAATAATCACTTCCACAGATCTGTCAGTTTCTACCAGTGAACAGAACAACAGCATAGAGAAATACATCCTGATCAGAGCTAGAATATGGTGTGACAAGTCTGCATACAAGGAGGGCTGTCAGAAATGGTCTGCGTTGTTTCCCTATCTGTTTTTATATTCTTCTCTCAAATTGGATCCAGGTTCTTGAATGGGTAGAGTCATTAGTGTACGGAATGGTTTTAGGAGTAATGTGTTTGAGCAGTCATGAATCTTTATGTAGTGTTTGTGGTTTTTTCCTTGTTCAGTGTATAAACACTGAACAAGGATATGTATAGGCTGTTGGCTCTGCCCGGTCACTACCTAGCCACACCCATCACTTCCAGGGCCAGTTCAGTAGGCAAAGTTGTCAAACGTTACAGATATTAATGCCATGAATTGAGCCGACTTGATTCCTTATTCTACTAGTCAAAGGTATGTTAGTTTTACAAAGCATATTTCTGCCTAAATGCTCAAATGTTCCATGACATTTGTGCCCTCCCTTATTTTTTTGTTAGCAATGTTAAGTCCAGTAACTCACTGACCAGTATAGGCGAAAACAAGGTTGTATGGGATTCAGTGGTAGGCCTATGTTCAGTCGGCCATTACTGGTTGCAGAAGTGAAAATAAAGCCGATATGTCTATACTGTTTTGACATCCACAGTGCTACAGTTATTGAAATGTGTCTCAGTGTGTTCTCTTAATTTCATATGACTGTTGAAACATTTTTACTTCAGCTTAAACAGATCATGAATATCCATGGCATGATAAGCATTTCATTCAATGTTGAACTGAATTTCACTTCTTCTAAGTGTAAGAATGGATTCCTTTGGAAGAGCATTCCCTGAGGTCTAACATCTTAAGACTAATGCTAAGCCAGTGATTCTGCTAGTGGTTGTTTTGCATGACATTTTGAAATTATATGATTCATCTAGAGATGTGTGGTACGTCAAACATTCACATTCTGAAAGAGGAAAGTAAAAATGATTGAAATAATACAAATGCACTTTTCTAGAATGTGAGTGCTCAACAGAAAACAGTAAGAAATGTAATCAGAACCGGCCTCCCTCTGGTTTTGGTTTATGAATCAAAGCTAGTTATGGGAGAGAAATAAAAAATATAGGAATTCCCAAATACATCTTCAAAGCTGCTTAAATTAATTAAAAAGACATTATGTTAGAGGAGATTGGGGAAGGTCCAAGGGGCCCATAGCATGCTGTTTGCCTGTGGCTAAGAAAATAAAGTGATTATGTAAGCCGTCATGGAGCTGGCCTATGCCATCACAGCTCAGGGCTGAAGTTTCCCCTGGCTGTGATACCCATGGGTCGTGGTGCCAATAACATGTCAACCCCCTGCCCTCTGGGTTACACACTGTGACATTAACGACAAGGTAACGGACCGCTCCGCTATGAAGGCTCTCAAACTGTTCTCCCCAGAGTGTGAGCAAGAGAAAAATTACAGCAACATTCTACTCCCCAAACACACAGTAAGGCACCAGACTTTAACATAATTAGCTCCTAACTTTGTCTTACAATAAATGGGAGCAACTTTGTTCATTTCTCTCTAATCAGCATTTTTCTTTTCTTTTACCATATCGAAGGCCTCTGAAAGTATAACTCCCTTATATTTGTGAAAAGTCATTATTTTATAATAGAAATGCAGTTAACTCAACTCATAGCCCATAGCGTGTGAAAAGGACTGCAAGAAATTAAAGGTTGCTTGAAGGTGAAAAAAAAGGTGTAATCTCAAAGCAATACCACATCAATACTTGCAATACTCATAACACATGAAAGGACCTGTGATGGCCAAAGCTGTGTGGCACAGTAGCCTATACTCCGTCGTTCTTTATTGGCCTTCTGACGTGTTAAAGCTCAACAGATCAGCTGTGCTGTCAGAAGTACTGCAGGTCTGCAGTGTTTCACACATGTCCCTAGAGACCACATATCCAGTCAGCATCCTCTTTCCCTCCCTCCAGTGACACCTCTCTCCCTGGGGTGGACAGCTGAGACCTAGACGGCCATGGAAATGGGCCTTTGATCTGTACCTCTACCTCCACTGAAACGCTTCAACAGAAAATAGCCTTTGTAAAGTTTACAGATGAGCCCCACTGAACAGAGTTTGGAAGCCTTAATGACCCAAAAAGTGATTCAGCATCTATACAGCATACTTCTCTGAAGTCCCTGACATGTCTGCCCATGAAACGAATCATAGCATTTGTGTGTGTGTGTGTGTGTGTGTGTGTGTGTGTGTGTGTGTGTGTGTGTGTGTGTGTGTGTGTGTGAGTGTGTGTGCTCTGTTATTACAGCTGAATTAAGCTAGTGAGGTGCATTAGCTGAGGAATTTAGCTCCACTTTTTTGTTTGGTTTGGAGTTTTGTAAAAAAATATATAAAAAAAATGTCTAAGCGACCAATTAACTGAAGAGCGTTGAGTTTCAGCGCTGAGCTTGGTAGTTCATTCGCTTTATAATGGGCAGGTTATGGATGTGTGACAGTTAGCCAAGAGGTTAAGAGTGTTGGGTCAGTAACCAAAAGGTTTCTGGTTGAAGTCCCTGAGCTGGTAATGTAGAAAGTTCTACCCATGTGCAAGGTAGTTAACCAACAACAACTGCTTCTTTACGGCCACTGATGATGTTGATTAAGGTAGCCTCCCTGCACCTCTTTGATTCAGAGGAAGTAGGTCATGTACAGAGGTTTGGATCAAACTGTATTGCACATCTCTTGATTTATGATGCGGTAATACAATTGGGCAAATAAAATAAATAAGATGGTTTCACCTGTACCATCCCCAAGTACCATCCCCCAACATCAGTTCCTCACAAACCCTATGTTTGGAAATGTTCTCCACTGGCTGTAATTATGTTAATTAATACTATACATTAGAGTGAAAAAGTTTTGTGTGGGGGTTGTCTGTGATTGAAGTATATTTATATCAGATGTTGTAACGTTAGGTAGAACCTATCCCGGGAGTCATGATTTATGACCATAGATGTCAAATCTGTGATTAGGGTTATCATGTTACACATATGAAATATGTATATATTTTGGGGGGTGACATCAATGAAGATCTCTTGACCATACCAACATAACTCTATCTACTGATGCTGCAGACAACATTTTTCAAAAAAATTACACTGGTGAAGGAAAATGTCTTATGTTGAAAGATATACTTCATCACAGTTATAATCTTTGACATCACAGTCAGAGAAGCTTATGTCAAGAACTCAGTCCTGCCAGTGATCACTTGACAGGTCTTAATCTGTTAAGGCTCCCTGTCAACCTACAAGTTAATATACCACTTCTCTACAGAGGGATATTTTGGAGAAAACATGGTGTGGGGTTTGTTAGGGTAGTTTTTACATGGTCTTTTCAGTCACGGTATACAGTGTACAGAAGCCTTTGAAAGGTTAAATCTGCATAAGCATTTTTTATTCGCTGTTACCTCACCATCAAAGACACGTCTCTCTAGACCCCATTCTATATTGTGGCTAATCTAGGGCTGTTTGCATCAAACTCTAGTTTATGCCTCGTGATTTATGAAGGAGTTTGTCCTGAGGGGTAATTACAATAGGTACTGTAACCACGTGGTCACCTTGTACTGTATATGTAAGCACTTTTGATGTAGGTTTTGTTTGTTTGTGTGTGTGTGTGCATGTGTGTGTACCATTATACTTTGATTAGTTTAGGCACTCAAAGCTGAGAGGATGAATCCATTGTGAAAAGGGGTGTCCTGTGATCAAGTTAACCATTTTTAATACAATGGAGGATCCAACAAACACCAGCTGGACAATAGGTTGTTTTTCAGGCTCTTGTATATAAGTGTCTCTGTTGGATGTGAGGGTATGTGTGTGTATGTAGCCAAGTTTGACTGTATGACCTTGTTAATATAAAAAAAATTCAGATCCCACTGTATTATCTAGTTGAAAAGTGATTATCTTGTGGGCCAGGTAACAACATCTTTTCATTTTTCCACCTGTATTTCAATTATTATTAAAAAAATATAAAAATAAACCGTCACACTATTCACAGTGTGTTCAATCAGAATATTTAATATGAATGTGGGGTGATAGAGATTTATTATTGTAAATCTTTCTCACTTTTAAAAGTTCTTAGAAATTGTCATTTGATCTTATAAATGCAACACTTGGGAGAGTTTACAGAAATCTTCAAGTACAGATAACTTCTGTTAATAATTCAATAGTTCATCAAGGCCTGTTGTCTTTGTTTGTACGGTGCCTCTTTTTGTCTTTTACAGATCTATTAACTACACCTGAGAACCAAGGATATGTGGAGACTTGATTTTCAGAGCCTGGCATAGTACATTTAGAAAGTGCACACCCAGAAAAAAAAGTGTGTGAAAAAGATACATTTTTGTGATGGTTAGTAACCCTGTTCATATTGTTTGTATAAAATAACGATGATGTCGGATAAAATATGATCTATTCATGTATATTAAAATGTGTGTAACACCTTCTCTTGTAGGCGTGTTTTCAACACAGCTTGGAGAATCTCCGGATTCTCCAAGCTGAAGAGGTCGCAGTGTCTATGAATAGGAATATGACCAGTATCTTGAGGGCTCGGAAGAATCAGGGGTTCAACCATCAATGAAAGTTTAAGGAATAACAACTCTCTAGACCCAGATAGAGTAAGAGATGCGCCTATGCTTCAAATTAAATGATTGAAGCGTATAACATTGCTGTGGACAACAATCACTAGTCTTTTTGTGAATTGCGTGAATCCGTAGGGAGAATTTACACACAGAATTCAACAGGATTAACTGGGTTATATACACACACAGTTGCAACATAAGGATGAAGACGTATGAAAACCGTACTCTTCGTGCTGAAATTCATGCTCTTCGGGAAGAAAATCATAAGCTTGGGGTTTAGTGTGTGAGTTTAGCCCTGTCGTGCCTTTACTATCATTAATGTGATGACGATTATTGTATCAAATCAATTAACTATGTTTAATTATTACGATGATCAAATTAATCCCGTAACAATTAACTCATTAGCAATCTTGGGGGACCACGGAAAAAGTTTATTTAACAAGTTACCATTTTCTGAATGAACTCTTAAAGATATAAAGATCACATACATATCAATCAGTCATTCATTCATTGTTAACTCCTGTTAGTTTCATTCTGAATGTCGCAAAATCCTTGGAAATCTGCACGAACCCTAGCATAAATGATGAATCAGCGATATACAAATTGGTTTAATTATTTATTTAGTAACTAACTAAATAATCACACAGAATTACACAAACACACAAACAGAATCGCTTACACATTGATTACTACATAACACAATGAAAAGTCCCAAGTGGACTAAACCCGATATGACAGCTTGGTAGACAACGGAAAGGGGTGGGGACAGATAAAGAGCAGGAATGACAGAATTGACCCACTACATACAATTGCTAACTATGCTCATGGAAATGCTAATACTTTGCACATGAACGGCCGCTCAATCACAAAATAATTGCAATGTACATATTTCCGCTTGTATGTTTAACCTTTTAATTGTACCTTTATTTTACTAGGCAAGTCAGTTAAGAACACATTTGAATTTTCAATGACAGCCTAGGAACAGTGGGTTAACTGCCTTGTTCAGGGGCAGAACGACAGATTTGGACCTTGTCAGCTCGCGGATTCAATCTTGCAACCTTTCGATTACTAGTCCAACTCTCTAACCACTAGGCTACGCTGCCACCCGCCTTATCTTTTCTCTCTGTTGAAATAGCCCAGTCCATTTTCTGTGGAGAGTAATTCATCAGAAGTCTCTGTGTTCCCCAGAGATCAAAGTCTTTCATAGTTGTAGCTCAGTTATTAAGGATACGTCAGACGTACCAATGGTCATTTGATAGGGAAATGTCCTTTAGAATGGATCTTTCAGAGTACCGCCTGCTGGTTCTTGGTCGAGTTTAAGACTAAGAAAGTTCCTGTTTGGTCTTCATCTGCTTCATTCAAAGTTTCAGAGTTTTTAACCATTGTGTACCTTTCAGTTCACCCTGTTCAAGTACTGGTCTATAGTGTGGTAGTCATTTGTGATAGAAAAATAATGTATTCACCTTATTTGTTGTACAGTGGGATAAAAAAGTATTTAGTCAGCCACCAATTGTGCAGGTTCTCCCACTTAAAAAGATGAGAGAGGCCTGTAAATTTTCATCAAGGTACACTTCAACTATGACAGACAAAAAAAACAATCCAGAAAATCACATTGTAAGATTTTTAATGAATTTTTTTGCAAATGATGGTGGAAAATAAGTATTTGGTCAATAACAAAAGTTTATCTCAATACTTTGTCATTGCCAACAAAGGGTATATAACAGAGGTCAAACGTTTTCTGTAAGTCTTCACAACGTTTTCACACACTGTTGCTGTTTTTTTGCCCATTCCTCCATGCAGATCTCCTCTAGAGCAGTGATGTTTTGGGGCTGTTGCTGGGCAACACAGACTTTCAACTCCCTCCAAAGATTTTCTATGGGGTTGAGATCTGGAAACTGGCTAGGCCACTCCAGGACTTTGAAATGGTTCTTACGAAGCCACTCCTTCGTTGCCCGGGCGGTGTGTTTGGGATCATTGTCATGCTGAAAGACCCAGCCACGTTTCATCTTCAATGCCCTTGCTGATGGAAGGAGGTTTTCACTAAAATCTAACGATACATGGCCCCATTCATTCTTTCCTTTACACGGATCAGTCGTCCTGGTCCCTTTGCAGAAAAACAGCCCCAAAGCATGATGTTTCCACACCCATTCTTCACAGTAGGTATTGTGTTCTTTGGATGCAACTCAGCATTCTTTGTCCTCCAAACACGACGAGTTTAGTTTTTACCAAAAAGTTATATTTTGGTTTCATCTGACCATATGACATTCTCCCAATCTTCTTCTGGATCATCCAAATGCTCTCTAGCAAACTTCAGACGGGCCTGGACATGTACTGGCTTAAGCAGGGGGACACGTCTGGCACTGCAGGATTTAAGTCCCTGGCGGCGTAGTGTGTTACTGATGGTAGGCTGTGTGGTTCTTTGATTTTTGCTCACCGTTCTTGTGATCATTTTGACCCCACAGGGTGAGATCTTGCGTGGAGCCCCAGATCGAGGGAGATTATCAGTGGTCTTGTGTGTCTTCCATTTCCTAATAATTGCTCCCACAGTTGATTTCTTCAAATCAAGATGCTTACCTGTTGCAGCTTCAGTCTTCCCTGCCTGGTGCAGGTCTACAATGTTGTTGCTGGTGTCCTTTGACAGCTCTTTGGTCTTGGCCATAGTGGAGTTTGGAGTGTGACTGTTTGAGGTTGTGGACAGGTGTCTTTTGTACTGGTAACAAGTTCAAACAGGTGCCATTAATACAGGTAACGAGTGGAGGACAGAGGAGCCTCTTAAAGAAGAAGTTACAGGTCTGTGAGAGCCAAAAATCTTGCTTGTTTGTAGACAAATTCATTAAAAATCCTACAATATGATTTTCTGGATTTTTTTTTCTCATTTTGTCTGTCATAGTTGAAGTGTACCTTTGATGAAAATTACAGGCTTGCACAATTGGTGGCTGACTACTGTATATGTAACAATGATTTACTTTACCAACAGTAAGATATTCCTGTCCTGCTAATGCTGTGTTTTATGGTCTCCACTCTAGCACTCTGCAGCTAATCTGGGCGTATGGTTTTACTAGAGATGGCTTGAGCTGACAATTGATTGACTTAGTGATGAAACGGGGCGGCAGGGTAGCCTAGTGGTTAGAGCGTTGGACTAGTAACCGGAAGGTTGTGAGTTCAAACCCCCGAGCTGACAAGGTACAAATCTGTCGTTCTGCCCCTGAACAGGCAGTTAACCCACTGTTCCCAGGCCGTCATTGAAAATAAGAATTTGTTCTTAACTGACTTGCCTGGTTAAATAAAGGTAAAATAAAAATAAAAAAAAATAAATAAAAAACAGAAAGCTAGCATTCCAGTGACAGGATGTGGGGTGGTTGTCACTGGGATAGAGAGGAGTAGAACAAAGGCCTCAATGGTCCATAGACATCATGGCATCTGGGAAATTAGGCCAGGGTCGGGTGAAGACAGGATGAGCCCAAAGTGGCTTATGGTGCCCCCCAATCTATATGGGAGGGGTGGAATCAAGCATTCTGGGTATTAGCTACATAAACTATGCATTGTCTGTAAATGGTATACTCTCAGTCCAGCAGTCAAGACTGTTGGGCTGACGGTTTCATTATTGTAATAATTAATAAATATTAAATAAAGATGATTGTACTGAATTTTCCACGACACATTTCAATGTGGGGACTCCCATCCTTCTGTTTTCTGGACTATAGAGATTTTCTTCTGGGTACTGCTAAGACCACTTTCCACACCAGTAGCAACCCAGTTTTGGTCTTGTAGAGTTTAACCATTTGTGACGTCTGGTTCAAGACCGTCCACCTGCTTTGTGCAATGTTAAATTCGTTAGAAGTGGGTTTTATGCACTCCGGGAAAAGGGGGCGTTCCATGACGCTGACATAATGCCTGTGCTTACGTGGGTGTGGTCACTGACTTTATATGAAAAACAATTCTCTCATTTAGAAGGCTAACATCACATTTAATCTTCTCACACATAGTATCATATAAGTTCCCCAACTTTTGGAGTTGGGGCGGTAGGTAGCCTAGTGGGTAGAGCGTTGGGCTAATTACTGAACGGTTGCTGGATCAAATCCCCGAGCTGGCCAGATAAAAATTAGGCTGTCTGCCCCTGAACAATGCAGTTACCTACTGTTGCCTGTATCTGGTCTGTATTTGTACACATTTGTTTTGTTTTGTTACAGCTAATGTTAATGGTTTATAATGATTAATGATACATGGGTGTACATGGGTGTAGTCCACATTTCAGTTATTGCCTATGACTTGCTTGTCACTTTAAGCTTTATCATATTAATGCAAACTTTGGCAGTATTTTTTTTTTTGGGGGGGGGGTTATGTTGTTAAAAAAAAATGTAAAGCTATTATTAAAAATGGGTCCTAAATGACCATACAAACAATTTTTTACGAATAGACGCAAGGCAAGAAGAGTGTCAAGATTTCTCTCCTTGTTCGGGCGGCGTTCGGCGGTCGACGTCACCGGTCTTCTAGCAATCGCCGCTCCACTTTCCATCGTTCCATGTGTTTTGTCTTGTTTCCCCACACACCTGGTTTACATTCCCTAATCACACTCATATATATTCCCTCTGTTCCCCCCCATGTCTTTGTGTGGAATAGTTTTTTTTTTGTGTGACGCTCCAGGCTGGTTTTTCCCCGGGTAATTTAATTGTTAAACATTTGCATCATTGTGACTGTTGTCGCACTTTTCACTTTTGCCATTGGCTGGAGGTTTTTTGACGCAGTTGCGTCCGTCTGTTGTTGCTTCTGCCAAATAAAGTCTGCGCCTGATATCAACTCTCTGCTCTCCTGCACCTGGCTTCTATACCAGTAGTGCACCACCTGACAAAGAGTTAGTGATCATGGTGTGAAGTTCGAATCACCATCCAACTTACAACCTCATAACCCCACAGTTGTCACCTCTAATTCATCCATTGCACAACAGCCATCTACACTTAACCTGTACAACCCATCCACACACCATTCTAACAACCCATCACAAAAACAATCTAATAGGATTTATACCACATCAATCACTCGACCACAATACTCTACACATTACAGTAACAAATCATCCTAACATCTCAACACATCAGTGATCCAATAGATTATCTTTGACTCGTAAACGGAAATCTAAGACACGCAACATTTGTGAAAATGTTATCCTGAACGTCACCTCAAACACTAACCCCCCCCCCCCCCCATCTACATCATCTCAGTCAGACTCTGCGATGCTTTCTTCTTATCACAACCCCCCTGATGATTTTTAAGACATGCTTTGGCACCTGTTGTTCTCCGCCCTGACATCCTAGATGACCTGACAAATGATGAAGTGCCTCCAAATGTCCAAGATGTAATTGCTGAGATAAACAATGGGTAGATTAATACTGATTTAATCACTGCACCCACAAACTCAACGATGCTTTCTCGACATGATAACCTTACAGAATTTGAGAGCTATAGAGATATCTTACACTAGGGTGGTGGCCTGCAAGATGTGAGGATTACATAACGTCATCGTTTTGACAATGTAGAACAGACAGTCTTTGCTGGAATAGATGATTTTGCAACTTTTTATTTACTCACGATACAGACTTTGGATGATTTGGTCCTTGGAGCCTCAGAGTTTGCAGATGGTCCAGGTGACCATTTACAGATAGAATTGTCTGGTGATTCACTGTTATCACGTGTGACACTTGATGGATAAAATGAGTGTACTTTTTGAATTATGCTTGACGGTATGATATAAATCAATGAAGGACTTTGGACTGATGAGACCTTGGATCTGGTCATCCAAATTGTTAAAACCCTAAGAGTGGCGGCGGCGTTCGCCATTAAGTGCAAACCCTCATCGAAAGTGATATTGTAAAAAATATCACAACTGGATAAAAGGAATACCTACTGTACGTGAGAATGCCATTCATTGACTTCAGTTCAGCATTCAACACCATAGTGCCCTCAAAGCTCATAACTAAGCTAAGGACCCTGGCACCAAACACCTCCCTCTGCAACTGGAGAAACACCCTAAAACATTATTTCTATACCTGCAAAATTAACACTACCATGGGATCTTGAATTTGAAAAGGCTTTCTCTGTTTCAAATGTTTGTGAGTATTGTTACACTGGTTTCAACACAATGGGTGATCATAGATCTAGTGTCTATCTTCATAAGGAATGTTGTGTACAGATCATGCACACAGTGCAATGTGAGGATTTGCAGAACGCATTTGCTACTCACAATTTAATCTCGACCAACACCGTCGTTTGACGTATCACAAAGAGACTGGGCGTTGAGTCAGTCAGTGTGACATGAAGAAGTATTGTTCTGATTGTGATCATCATTACAAAGTTCACAGCCCCAAACAGCACAAACATGTTGTTAAATTGTGTGTCCATTGCAAGGAAGAGCTAGCCCCCAAAATAAAGCATGAACGCTTCATACAGCCATGACTGGTTGCATCACTGCCTGGTACAGCAAGTGCTCGGCCTCCGACCGCAAGGCACTTCAGACGGTAGTGCGTACGGCCCAGTACATCACTGGGGCAAAGCTGCCTGCCATCCAGGACCTCTACACCAGGCGGTGTCAGAGGAAGGCCATACAAATTGTCAAAGACACCTGCCACCCCAGTCATAGACTGTTCTCTCTACTTGCGCATGGCAAGCGGTACCGGAGTGCCAAGTCTTGGACAAAAAGGCTTCTCAAAAGTTTTTACCCCCAAGCCATAAGACCCCTGAACAGGTAACCAAACGGTTACCCGGTCTATTTGCATTGTGTGCCACCCCCAACCCCTCTTTTACGCTGCTGCTACTCTCTGTTTATCTAATTGCATAGTCACTTTAACATACATTCATGTACATACTACCTAAATTGGCCCGACCAACCAGTGCTCCCGCACATTGGCTAACCGTGCTATCTGCATTGTGTCCCACTACCCGCCAACCCCTCTTTTTACGCTGCTGCTACTCTCTGTTCATCATATATGCATAGTCACTTTAACGATCCCTACATGTACATACTACCTCAATAAGCATGACTAACAGTTGTCTGTATATAGCCTTGCTACTCTTTTTTCAAATGTCTTTTTACTATTGTTTCTTTACTTACATACACACACATACACACATAGCTTTTTTTCCCGCACCATTGGTTAGAGTCTGTAAGTAATTATTTGACTGTTGTATTCGGCGCACGTGACAAATACACAGATAAATACACAGATAAAAACAGACCCTAATGAGATATATGTGTATTCCGATTTTGAATCTCGTGTTCAGGGTAGTCTTCATTTAGCTAACTATGTCTGCGCTACAAGTTTTGACAATAAGCAGTAGTGTGCTGAGGCTGATGATTGTGTAGCATTCTTCCAAAAGATTTGACAACCAAAATGTAGTGACTACACATTTTTAGCACATCATTCTAAAGCATCTGATGGCTACATTTTGAACAAGTATCTTGTTCAGAATGGCATTATTCCTTCAATCATTGCTCAAAGTAGTAAAATGATGTGCTTTACAAACACACTTTGCAAACACAGTTACAATCATAGTCACTGCTTCCTTCCAATGAAACTCGCGAGGTCTGCTGCTTTGGGCTTTAACCTTTCTAGCGCAGGGCTTTAACCTTTCTGCTAGAGGAACCCCTAGACAACATTCCGCTGAAAAGGCAGCGCGCGAAATTCAAAAATATTTTTTTCAAATATGTAACTTCCACACTTTAACAAGTCCAATACAGCAAATGAAAGATAAACATCTTGTTAACTTCTTGAGTGTAGGGGGCAGGATTTTTGTTTTTTGGCTGAAAAACGTACCCATTTGAAACGGCCTATTTCTCAGGCCCAGAAACTAGAATATGCATATAATTGTCAGATTAGGATAGAAAACACTCTAAAGTTTCCAAAACTGTCAAAATATTGTCTGAGTGTTCAACAGAACTGATATTGCAGGTGAAATCCTGAGCAAAATCGAACCAGGAAGTGCTGTTTTTCCTGAAAGCTCTCTGTTCCATTGGATGCCTATCCTCCATTTAAAGGGATATAAACCAGATTAATTTTCCTATGGCTTCCTCAAGGTGTCAACAGTCTTTAGACATAGTTTCAGGCTTTAATTTTGAAACATGGGTGAGAAAGATAACAGTGTCTGTGGATAGCTGGGTGTTCGCAGAGTTTTGCAGCCATTGTCTCTTCCTCTCCTATTGAAAAAGCGACAGTCCCGGTTGATATGTTATCGATTATATATTTTAAAAACAACCTGAGGATTGATTATAAAAAACGTTTGTCATGTTTCTGTGGACATTATTTGGAATTTTCGTCTGCGATGTCGTGACCGCTCGAGCCTGTGGATTTCTGAACATAACGTGTCAAACAAATGGAGGTATTTTGGATATAAAAAAAACTTTATGGAACAAAAGGAACATTTATTGTGTATCTGGGAGTCTCGTGAGTGCAAACACCTGAAGATCATCAAAGGTAAGCGATTTAATCTATTGCTTTTCTGACTTTCGTGACCAATCTACTTGGCTGCTAGTGTTTGTAATATTTTGTCTACTGAGAGAGATGTTCTTACATTAACACTGGTTATGCTTTCGCCGAAAAGCTGTATTGAAATCTGACATGCCAGGTGGATTAACAACTAGCTAAGCTGTGTTTTTCTATATTGCACTTGTGATTTCATGAAAATTAAATATTTGTAGTAATTTGGCACACTGCAATTCAGCGGGTATTAATGAAAATGATCCCGCTAAAGGGATGGGTGTGTCAAGAAGTAAATCTACCCATCGTGTTCGATTTCAAAAGTGCTTTACAGCTAAAGCATTTTCCAGCCAATGATAGGAGTCACAAAAAGCAGAAATATAGATAAAATGAATCAGTAACTTTTGATGATCTTCATCAGATGACACTCATAGGACATCATATTACACAATACATGTATGTTTTGTTCGATAATGTGCATATTTATGTCCAAAAATCTCAGTTTACATTGGGACCTTACATGCAGTAATTTTTTGATTCCAAAACATAGTATGATTTTACTCATAATAAACATTGATAAAATACTAGTGTTATTCACAGAATTAAAGATAGACTTCTCCTTAATGCAACCGCTGTGTCAGATTTCAAAAAAACTTTACGGTAAAAGCATAATCTGAGAACGGCGCTAAGAACCCAAAACAGCCAGAGGAATATCCGCCATTTTGGAATCAACAAAGTTAGAAACAACACCATAAATATTCACTTACCTTTGATGATCTTCATCAAAAGGCACTCCCAGGAATCCCAGTTCGACAATAAATGACTGATTTGTTCCATAAAGTTCCCTCATTTACAGTGGGGAGAACAAGCATTTGATACACTGCCAATTTTGCTGGTTTTCCTACTTACAAAGCATGTAGAGGTCTGTAATTTTTATCAAATCTACACTGAACAAAAATATAAAAGCAACATGTAACGTGTTGCTTCCATGTTTCATGAGCTGAAATAAAAGATCCCAGTAATGTTCCATGCACACATAAAGCTTATTTCTATCAAATTTTGTGCAAAAATTTGTTTACATCCCTGATAGTGAGCATTTCTCCTTTGCCAAGATAATCCACCAACCAGACAGGTGTGGCCTATCAAGAAGCTGAGTAAACAGCATGATCATTTCACAGGTGCCCCTTGGCTGGGGACAATAAAAGGCCACTCTAAAATGTGAAGTTTTGTCACACAACACAATGCCACAGATGTCTCAAGTTTTGAGGGAGCGTGAAATTGGCATGCTGACTTCAGGAATGTCCACCAGAGCTGTTGCCAGAGAATTTAATGTTTATTTCTCTGCAATAAGCCACCTCCAATGTAATTTTAGAGAATTTGACAGTACGTCCAACCGGCCTCACAACCGCAGACCATGTGTATGGCATCATGTGGGCGAGCAGTTTGCTGATGTCAACCTTGTAAACAGAGTGCCCCATGGTGGAGTTGGGGTTATGGTATTGGCAGGCATAAGCTTCGGACAAAGAACACAGTTGCATTTTATCAATGGCAATTATAATGCACCAAAATACCGTGACGAGATCCTGAGGCCCATTGTGAGGACTGTTTTTTAAGGTACTGTATCTGTAACCAATATAAATTAAATGAAAGCCATAGATTGAATTTATTTCAATTGACTGATTTCCTCATATGAACTATAACTCAATAAAATCTTTGAAATAGTTGCATGTTGCATTTATATTTTTGTTCAGTATATTACAAAAGCATCAGTCTGTATGAAAGTGTTTTGAACCAAATTCCTTACCAAAGACACAATTGCTTGGTCACCCCCAGATAATTACCTTGAAAGTCAGAAAACATTCCCCTTCATTCCCCATCATGATGTGTTCATACATCATGATTTGAACCATGCATGTGAGATGAAATTCAGTGCATACTATACAGATGGGTTTTGGCATGGTCACCCTGAATGCCATTGTTCAACTAATATTAACCCTGTGACTAAGATTTAGTTTGATGTACCACCAATGGTTGTCGAATGTTGAAGTTTTGAAAAAACATCACAATGTACATGTGGTGTATAGTTGGCGGTGTGAATGGAATCGCCTTAAAAATATTTTGCTCGAGGTCCAAGCATTCTGGGAGTCCTTTGATGTACCAGAATGGTTGAACCCACGAGATCCTCTGTTTGGTGGTCATACAAACACAATTCAGCTCAAGTATACAGCTTAACCTGTCTACGATATTGGTTCCCAATTGGGAATCAACCCTCCCACGTTCAGCTGAAACGGTGGCGCATGGAACGCAAAAATATTCTTAAAAATATTTAACCTCCACACATTAACAAGTCCAATAGCTCAAATGAAAGATAAACACCTTGTTCATCTAGCCAGCAAGTCAGATTTCTAAAATGTTTTACGGCGAAAACATAGCACATATATATGTAAAACCACCACCAGACACAGCTCATTTGAATAGCCAAAACATGCAATCAACAAACGCAGGATTAAAAAATAAATCGCTCACTAACCTTTTGAAAATCTTCATCAGATGACAGTAATATGACATGTTACACAGTACATATTTTTTTTTCTCAATAATATGCCATTTATATCCATAAATGTCCATTTACAGTGAGTTCACGTTCAGAAATTACTCAAAAATGCCCGCAGGAAATCTAGGTAGCGCGGCAAGATAACGTAAATAGACATCATAAACTTTGACTAAATATACATGTTCTACATATAGTTAGAAAGATACACTGCTTCTTTATGCAACCGCTTTGTTAGATTTATTTTTAACGTTACAGAAATCGCACACTATTCAATATGCTGAGACAGCGCTCAGTTCCAAGCTACATTTCTACGTAATGTTGGAGTCAACAGAAACACAGATTTAAGCATAAATATTCCCTTACCTTCGATGGTCTTCGTTCAGAATGTTCTGGAAGGCTTCATACTTACCCAATACATCGTTTGGTTTCAAGTCTTGCGTCTTTGTATTAGCTACTGCTAATAACATCAGCTGAAATGCACCCAAAACGTCCTCTGGTCCGGAAAAGTTGCGCATCAAAACTTCAAAATTACATATTATATGTCGACTAAACAGGTCAAACTAAGTGCAGAAGCAAGCTTTATGATGTTTTAGACACGCAAAACAAACTTCAATTCAATCGGCCATCGTCTGCCCTTCTCTTGAGTGCTGGAACAAAGGAATGGCTGGGACCAATTCGCGCCCCTACGCACAGCCTATTCTCTCGTGGCACGCACTACTTGAACGATTCAAAGCTCTACTGAAAGAGGACATCTAGCGGAAGAGATAGAAAGTCTCCCCAGAATCATAACTGGTTGGGAAGGGTGGGGGCCATGACGTCAAAGTTGCTCCAACTTTCATGGCCACAAAAACTAGTTTGGAAGAATGCCTGCCCTGTGAGTTCTGCTATACTTACAGACATAATTCCAACGGTTTTAGAATATTTAGAGTGTTTTCTATCCAATAATAATTTTTATTTGCATATATTAGCAATTTTTGACAGATTTTTTTTTCAGTTTACTAGGGGTACCCAATCTCTCAAAAGGGGGCATATGTCTGCCATATCCTTAACAGGTTTTAAGAAGGAGAGTTGATAAAATATTACGATGTTTGCAGTATTTATCGGTGTATAAATAAAACTAAGACATATCTGATGGTAGGCCATCCTACCATCATTTTTTGTGACTTTGAACATCTGGAGAACTACTTTGGTGTTGTCAGGGTGACTGTGTATCCACCGAAAGGTCTGTTTCACCCTGTATTACCTTACAGGGTTGGTGGTAAGCTGGTCCTGTGCAGAGTATTAAAAACAGATAACTGACTGTTCACATAGCGTTGACAGTGGTGCTCTAACAGGTACATGGGTTTCTGTTGAATTGGGGAAAGCATTGAATTGGTGTATCGCGTCGTGAAAATATATGAAGTTTAGCATTTTCCCGACACATCTGATAGTCTACAGATCATTGTGCACACACTTCTCAAACACAAACAGGAGGCTAGTGGTTTTCCCCCATCACTGACAGAAGATGTCAAAGAATATCTTGTAAAAGATCAAATAACTTGTTGAAAATATTAAAATGAATAAGGCTAAGAGATCTATGGCACAATTGGCTCTGAATTTGCTTTGGGGTAAACTGTCCCAAAGGACAAATCTGTACAACACAGTCCTAATAAAGGATCAAGAGGAGTTTGAACGTTTGAATGTTCTTCAGTGAAATAGAGGACAACCATTTTTATTTTCTTCCAGACGACATCGCTATGATTCAATAGCGTTATAATAGTAAAACGCCTGTCAGAGGGGATTATGTTCATCTTTACATTGCAGCTTTCACCACAGTTTATGCTGGACTTGTTGTATTCCATGTTGGAATGATTAGACACCAGGGTGATCTACACTGATTAGTTGGATGAACGTGACAGCATTGTCCAATTTGTTAGTGGGGGTACTAAAATGTATAGCTATTAAACTCTTAAGGGGTTGACATGTCTTAAAGCAAAAGGCATAACTCTACACAGTCACAACATATCTATTATAATTTTGGAGTCTCTTACTCACTTAGCGGATAACTACAGCACATTCGAAAAGTATTCAGACCCCTTGACTTTGTACAAATGTTATGTTACAGCCTAATTCTAAAATTGATTATATTTTCCTCATCAATCTACACACAATACCCCATAATGACAAAACAAAACTGTTTCTTACAAATGTATAAAAAATAAAACTGAAATATCACATTTGCATACGTTTTCAGATCCTTTACTCAGTACTTTGTCAAAGCACCTTTGGCAGTGATCACAGCCTCGAGTCTTCTTGGGTATGACGCTACAAATTTGGCACACATGTAATTGGGGAGTTTATCCCTTTCTTCTCTGCAGATCTTCTCAAGCTCTGTCAGGTTGGATGGGGAGCATCGCTGCAAAGCTATTTTCAGGTCTCTCCAGAGATATTCGATTGGGTTCATGTCCGGGCTCTGGCTGGGCCACTCAAGGACATTCAGAGACTTGTCCCGAAGCCACAACTGCGTGGTCATGGCTGTGTGCTTAGGGTCACAGTCCTGTTGAAAGACGAACCTTCATCCCAGTCTGAGGTCATGAGCGCTCTGGTGCAGGTTTTCATCAAGGATCTCTCAGTGCATCCCCATAGCATGATGCTGCCATTCATCTTTCCCTTTCCCTTGACTAGTCTCCCAGTCCCTGCCTCTGAAAAACATCCCCACTGCATGATGCTGCCACGCCCATGCTTCACCGTAGGGAGGGTGTCAGGTTTCCTCCAGATGTGAAGCTTGGCATTCAGGCCAAAGAGATCAATCTTGGTTTCATCCGACCAGATAATCTTGTTTTTCATGGTCTGAGTGTCTTTAGGTGCCTTTTGGCAAACTACAAGCAGGCTGTCATGTGCCTTTTACTGAGGAATGGCCACTTTACCATAAAGGTCTGATTGGTGGAGTGTTGCAGAGATGGTTGTCCTTCTGGAAAGTTCTCCCATCTCCACAGTGGAACTCTGGAGCTCTGTCAGATTGAACATTGGGTTGTTGGTAA
Source organism: Oncorhynchus mykiss (assembly GCF_013265735.2). Classification (NCBI taxonomy): domain Eukaryota; kingdom Metazoa; phylum Chordata; class Actinopteri; order Salmoniformes; family Salmonidae; genus Oncorhynchus; species Oncorhynchus mykiss. The sequence goes on from NC_048571.1 coordinate 52,172,552, forward strand.
CCTCCCTGACCAAGGCCCTTCTCCCCCGATTGCTCAGTTTGGACGGGCGGCCAGCTCTAGGAATGGTTTGGTGGTTCCAAACTTCTTCCATTTAAGAATGATGGAGACCACATTGTTCTTTGGGACCTTCAGTGCTGCAGAAATACTTTGTTACCCGTCCCCAGATCTGTGCCTCGACACAATCCTGTCTTGGAAATCTACGGACAATTCCTGCAACCTGATGGCTTGGTTTTTGCTCTGACATGCACTGTCAACTGTGGGACCTTAATTAGACAGTTGTGTGCCTTTCCAAATAATGTCCAATCAATTGAGTTTACCACAGGTGGACTCCAATCAAGTTGTAGAAACATCTCAAGGATGTTCAATGGAAACAGGATGCACCTGAGCTCATAGCAAGGGTCTGAATACTTATGTAAATAAGGTATTTCAGTTTTTATCAATTTTACATGCGCAAGAAGGTCTAAAAAACAGGTTTTGCTTCATCATGATGGGGTACTGGGTGTAGATTGATGAGGAAAAATATAATTCAATACATTTTAGAAAAAGTCTGTAACGTAACAAAATGTGGGTTCTGAATAATTTCCGAATGCACTGTATGTGCAGTACCGAGGTGATGAACATAGTCTTGCTAATGCTGACACAATTGTGAGGGATAAGATTGCTTTCACATTGAAAAACAGATCAGTTAGTAAACGTTTCAGAGTTGTGTATAACAATCGTGTGCTTTTCCCTGATTACAGTACGAGACCAGATGGGTGCTAAAGGCTATAATGGTGATGTTAAAGAGTCACATTGGTTTTTTTTTACACACTATTACGACATCCTTTCAGCTGTGTTGTGAGTGGACTGGAAAATCATTATTTGGATTTATTTGTTTTGGCAGTCCTTGTATGATGATTTGATGAAAATAAAGGATATCACTTTTATAGTACTCCCTCCATCGTTGTGTGATGACATCCTTTTACCCCCACAGAAAAACAACCTTTTGATTATTGATGATTTAATGAAAGTGCATCGGAGAGTTTGGAGGTTGAGAAGGTCTTCACTTAGCATACACACCATAGAAATCTTAGTGCAATCTACTTGGTTCAAAATATTTTTGTTCAAGGTAAATCAAGTAGGACCATTAACCTAAGAGCTATAACATTGGAAGACTATTGTCTAAGAATGGGGTTGTGTTCAGGGGAGTGGCCTGTCGTGTATGTTCCTAACAAACGTTGATCATGACAGCACACAATTTCAGAAACTTGCAGTTTTTGAAAATACTATTTAGGTCCACAGTAACTCAGAGGAAAGTTATTCTACAATCAGTCTCCACAGACCTCCTTCTTACAATCTGTGAAATAGCTCTTAATTTACTGTGTCGGAACATACCCTTAACACAAACAGAAATTAAAGAGGCAAAAATCTAATATTAAACCTATTGCTAAAAAGAATACATCTATCACTAGAAAAAGGAAAACCATGAATCAGTCAGGTGGTACTAAGGTGGTTCTACCACTACTAAGCATTGCTGTATTCTTTATAAGCGGCTTATTGGCTTCGGTTTGAAACGAAATGGAGCATGCAAAGAAGATGTTCTTGGGACCACAACCGCAGTTGGAAAGACTAAGGGAATCCAACCCAAATACTTCTATTAGACATGCTGTTGAAAATAACTTGGATTCCTCTATACAAGGTATATTGATTATGAATTATATGGATAGAAATGAGAAGGCTAAGAGGTAATTTGCTATCTTACCAAAATTGTTGACTTTAGTTAAACAGGGTGAGCATGAGTTAAACCGTCTAAAACGATCAATGCCAAGATCAGAGGTTAATGATGAAACTTTAGCAGGACACAAGAGGTATAATGTGGAAGACAAGATGATGATGTTGTGATTAACATTATGAAAAACGCCCCATCAAAAGTAAAAATACATTATATCCTAAATAGGATGATGAAATCTAAAGATGTGGCTTCATGGAGTGGAAACGGTGAATTCATTTTTTTTTTAAATGTATAAGGTAAAGGGGTAATGTATGTTAAATGTTTATGAAAGAAGAGCTTTGGGTTGGGGTGAGTTTTTAAGCGGTTATGGCTAGTCTTAATACACCATTCACAAAAGGTTAGACAAAATATTCAAATGTAAAAATATTCTCAACTTGAGACACCCTCACTACTGGCTACACCCAAAACATTTAGTAAGGTGCCCTCCCGTGGTCGGAATTCACAATCCCCATCACCAGATTATAAAACCCCTAAACCTGTGTTTTGACCACCTGCCATAGATTCATCTCAGGGGATATGTAATTTCATATTTCTTTGTATGTATAACTAGTCACTGTATGAATAATACTATGCAAATATTGATGTTATTTGCTATGGGTTTTTTTTTCAAATAAAATATTACATGAAAGTATATTTTTGTGTGTGTGTATTTATTAACAGCCATGACACAATTTCAATATTTCACCAGATTGAACATGTTGTACAGAGTTAAACATTTGACTATCACATACATTGGGATATATTCTACACAGAGACCATTGCATACTTTCTCTGTAAATCATTACTATACATTGACACTGGCAATTTTAGCATGCAAATCTTGGTGAGGCAACAACAACAACCACTAAACAATACATTAATTGCACTATAATGGTGACAAACTGTTAGGGCCTACATAAACCTGTCCCAACAGCAGTCCCATCATCTTACCACTGCTACACCTGGCTATCACCAGTTCGTTCAGCGTCATTTACTGCCTTTTAAAAAAAATAGCTGATATGGCTGACTTGCTTAAACAAATGTGGTTTCTAATGACAATTGAGATGTACAAACTACGGCATAAGGGGACGACAAGCGGAAAAGAGGCCATCCGTAATTTCGATTAAGACATTCATGAGCGAGCTAGGACAGACATAATTAATATAAGTATTTGTTTAGCACTTTTGAAATGTATAGTGACAGATTTCAGAACACGGACCATTCTTACAGTGTTCTCCCTGTACACAAGTCAGAACTGTAGGATAAATAAAGGGGGTGTATACGCAGACAATGAAAGCTCTTACAGAATTAGATGATTACATTTCTCTAAAACAGGTTATAGGCTACATGTGCACCACCAAGTCAAAACAGTAGGCAAAATTAAGAGGGGTAAATAGACCAAATTATTAGGGTGAGGCACATGGGCTACAAACAGCTTACTACACAACATACACTTAGTATTACTTTCTTAGCAGTATACATATCTCCCTGGCTTATTACATAATTTATGCAGCAGCATACAATACATTTTTGGACTCACCTTGTTGGGCTGTGCCCACTTGAACAGGATGAAGGGACAGCGGTCTTTCGTGGCCAAATTTTGTCATCAAAGTCTGGCATTCTCTGGATTTATGGTGCTTTCAAGACAACTGGAAACTCAGAGAAAAACAGTTTAATCATGATGATGTCATTGATCTTCAGGTCGTAGCTTTATAAAGAGGTCTGAGTTCTTTATTTACAATTCCGAGTTGGATTACCTTTGAAAATGTATCTTTCAGTCAGAGCAATTTTTTTTCTGTAATTCCCAGTTGTCTTGAACTCACTGAAGTCACGTTTTTGCAGTTCCTGAGTTAACAGCTGTTTTGAGCATTGCACAAATCATGCTTCATTGACAGCATGGCCAGTGTTGAATGTTTATCATTTTAAACTTGGAAAAGAGACAAAATCCCAGAATTGGGACCACACAGCCACTCCACTGAATTTCAGGCTAGCGACTGCTTTGCAATGCTTGCAGTTATCTATAATTTCTCTTCACAATTCCTCTTCATATGACAAGGATTAAAAAGGATTTGCCAGTAGATTGAAAACTTGATTCATGATTATGACTAAGATTGTGAAAGTATGATGTTGACATAATCAGTCCAATCAAAGCTGCTGTAGATATCTCATGACTTGATGTAATTTTATCTGTGGCCAATGACCTTGAGCCTTCTTGGATGCGCACTTCTAATGTAACTCTATGGCAGCAAGGGGCTTGAATTTTCGAGGTCTACCCTTAGACTTGGCGGTGACGTACTGTCCCCACGTGTGACTGAACACTGAGCTAATCATGGCGCAACTACAGAACATTACCAACACCTATGCTCCGCTGGCTGCCCCACCACCACAGAAAGCACTGAGCTAGGCTGAAACACCTGCATTATGGAGCTGCCTTATTCAAGAAAGCAAAAAAAAGACCATGTTTGAATGCGGCTTTATTAAAAAATTTTTTTGCAAACTGATATTTGACACGTATTAATGCCAAAATAATATGCAAAATAGGTAAGTCCCCCAATAATGTTTTATTACTATATACATTTTGGGGGCAAAAAAATGTGGCTCTACCCCACCTGCCCTGAATGATGGGTCGCCACCGCATTAACATAGTTTCTTTATAGGTGAGTCCACAGGCCATAGAGAAAGAAATAATACAAAATAGTGTCCACATGTGTTAGAGAGCATGTTTTGAACTTGGTTTGAACTGTATTTCACACTTACACGTAAAAAGTGTTGAAGGACTTTATTCCCAAAACTGTCAGAAAATCTTCCTGTAACATCTCTGGTGATATAAATTACCAACCAATGCTCCCAAGCTTGATTTTTCAGATGTGTATTAATAATCATTATTGTAGGTAGATCTATAGGTTGCTTAGGTAGTTGATCGCAGGCTAGTACACCATAGGAATAAGTCTTGAATGAAATTCGATCATAACAGCATTGAACACCACGTTATTTGTTTTAATCTAACTATTGTCAACGATAATCAACCATGACATGTCCCCCCTACATTCTGAAATAGCATTTTTGCCCCCCCCCCCCAGTTTTATCATTGGAATGTGATACAAAGCAAGGCACGGTGTGCTTTAGGACCATGCGGACGCCTCCAAGCGGTCGAATAGGCTGTTTGGAGTGTTTATCCGAATGGATAGAAAAGTTATGTTCCCCCCATTTCTCAAGCCAAAGTTGTGCCCAAGGTGGAAGGGGTTGTCTAAACCTCAACTCAAGTCGAGCATTCCCTGACTTGATCAAGGAGTGTTGTCCACACTCCACGTCTGGTGAAAAGTTGAAAGCATACAAAGCATAACCATGCAAGAAGTCTGACCTATCAATAGCCAATGCTTGATCTTAACACTTCTTAGGGCTGCAATCCCGTTAACGGGATGATATGACAACAGCCAGTGAATGTGCAGGGCGCCAAATTCAAAGAACAACAGAAATCTCATAATTAAAATTCCTCAAACATACCTGTATTTTATACAGTTTTAAAGGTAATCTTGTTGTTAATCCCACCACAGTGTCCAATTTTTCAAATAGGCTTTACAGCGAAAGCACCACAAACGATTATGTTAGGTCACCACCAAGCCACAGAAAAACACAGCCATTTTTCCAGCCAAAGAGAGGAGTCACAAAAAGCACAAATAGAGATACAATTATTCACTAACCTTTGATTATCTTCATCAGATGACACTAATAGGACTTCATGTTACACAATACATGTATGTTTTGTTTGAAAAAGTTCATATTTATATCAAAACATCTGAGTTTACATTGGCGAGTTACGTTCACTAGTTCCAAAAAACATCCAGTGATTTTGCATAGCCACATCGATTCAACAGAAATACTCATCATAAATGTAGATGATAATAACAGTTATACACTTGGAATTATAGAAATATCTCTCCTTAATGCAACCGCTGTGTCAAATTCGATTTTTTTTAACGGAAAAAGCAAACCATGCAATAATCTGAGACGGCACTCAGAAAATTAAAAAAATTATCCGCATTTTGGAGTCAACAGAAACCAGAAATCACATTATAAATATTCCCTTACCTTTGTTGATCAGAATGCACTCCCAGGAATCCTAGTTCCACAATAAATGCTTGATTTGTTCGATAATGTCCATTATTTATGTCCAAGTAGCCACTTTTGTTTTGCGTTAGGTACACATATCCAAATGCTCGTGCAGGTCCAGCATAACTTTGGACAAAAACTTCAAAAAGTTATATTACAGGTCAAAGAAACATTTCAAACTAAGTATAGAATCAATTTTTAGGGTGTTGTTATCATAAATCTTCAATAAAGTTCCAACCGGAGAATTCCTTTGTGTCTAGAGAAGCCATGGAACGCAGGTCGATACCATGTGAAATGCGCATGACCAGGAAATGGCCATTCAGCTCTTATTCAACCCTACAACACAGTAGAAGCCTCATTCAAGTTTCTAAAGATAGTTGACATCTAGTGGAAACCCTAGGAAGTGCAACTTCATCCATATCCCACTGTGAATTCAATAGGGCCTGGGTTGAAAATCGACCAACCTCAGATTTCTCACTTCCTGTTTGGATTTCTTCTCAGGTTTTTGCCTGCCATATGAGTTATGTTATACTCACAGACATCATTTAAACAGTTTTAGAAACTTCAGAGTGTTTTCTATCCAATAATAATAATAATATGCATATAATAGCAACTGGGACTGAGGAGCAGGCCGTTTACTCTGGGAACCTCTGGGCACCTTTCATCCAAGCTACTCAATACTGCCCCTGCAGCCATAAGAAGTTAAGTGTTTCCTGGAAACCAAGGCTGGAATGGTTTGTTTGGGAACTGTTGTCTGTATACATACATAGACAAGGATTCCAAATTATAATTTTTTAAGTTAAATGGATTCTTATTTTATGTACCTGTAAAACTATCATTGTCCACCAGACCAATAACTATGCATTTTGCTAGTGATCCTAGAAACAAATTATCTTGATTACACATGCGGTTACCTGCAGCTAAACTAAATGTGTTCATATGCCACATTTCAATTGGGTATTTCGCAGTTGCTGTCCAAGTTTCACAGCTGGTTATACAGATACCTTCTTGACAAAAAGTGACACTGATACTATGTGAATACGATACATACATTCCCAACACCCATCAGGCAAAACACATCTTTACAGTGCACCACACAAATCTTAATTTCCAAATCGTTCAACATGAGTTTCTCTCTAAATTTTTGCCTAGCTGTGTCCTTGGAAAACATTCCAGATGAAAATTGATTCTCCGAAGTGTCATCACCATAATTCAAAATTCTTTCTATAATGACTCTATATGGGTAAGTACTGCTACTCTGACTGATTATAAGATCACTCAAGCAAACATCAACCTGTGAAAACAAGGTGTTCGGGCATCAAGATTTATTCAATTTGGTTTTGTGGCTTTCACCCATAGGTATAACAAGGTATTATTCAGATCCACATAATCTTCACCATTCCCAGCTATGAAGAACTCCAAAGGTGCTGTATCCAAGATTGCTGAGAGTGGCTGTATTTCAATATATGTATTTTTCTCAATAGATGTTTGTTTAAATAGAACTGTGATTACATCTGATTTGGTACACTCCCCAGACATACTATGTACACAAAAGGTGGGTCAAATTCTAAATGCAGATTGGTTAAAACCGCATTCCAGCCAGTGTCATTCCACAAGTTACTACCTGCCAAATCTATGACGGAAAAATGCCTATTTTCTCTGTTCCATCTGACTGCGCAATCCACTGTCTCATCAGCCCAGCCAAGCAATTTATAAATTTGGTCTACACTATAAAAAGCATCTAGATATATCTCACATTTCTTTTAGAATAACGTTTAGTTTTCAACAGTGGAGATTTGTATAAACGTTGCTGTCTGTTTCTCTGACATTTGCAACATTGTTTCAATATAAAAATTAGATCTCCAGCTGTCCAATAGTAATGAATGTGTCGGGAGTCAGGACGAGACGGACAGACAGGCAGCATTTCTCAGCCAGTTGAAATCATGAATCAGCTGGCATCATTTTTATTGATATATACAAAGAAATGTCAATTGAAAAAAGGTTAAACTAAACGAAGTGCAGCTAGTTTGCTGTCTTTCCAGCTTCAGTTTGAAGTGATTGTTTTAGCTGTGTTGTTGGCTAGCTCATCTGAACAACAGTGTCCTGATGAGTTAGCACATTTTCTATACCAGGCGAAATCGCACCTCATTAGCTCATTGCTATGAATGTATCCATAGCAATGTTGTTTTAAAAAATGTTTAGGGTTAGATCAGCTTTAATAATGCAGATAGAGTGTAGATTCCATCAATGTAATTGTCTGCATCATTTCCAATCTCCCATATATTATTTTGTACATATACAGTGCATTTGGAAAGTAATCAGACCACTTAACTTTTTTCACATTTTGATACGTTGCAGCCTTATTCTAAAATTGATTAAATCGTTTTTTCCCCTCATCAATCTACACACAATAGCCCATAATGACAAAGCAAAACAGGTTTTTAGAAATGTTTTTTACAATTAAAAAAACTGAATCATCTTATTTTTGTAAGTATTCAGAACCTTCACTCAGTACTTTGTTGAAGCACCTTTGGCAGCGATTACAGCCTAGATTCTTCTTAGGTATGATGCTACAAGCTTGGCACACCTGTATTTGGGGAGTATACATTTGCTAAAATGTCTAAAAACCTGTTTTCGATTTGTCAATATGGAGTGTTGTGTGTAAATTGATGAGGGGAAAAAACAGTTAAATCAATTTTAGAATAAGGCTGTAACTTAACAACATTTTGAAAAAGTCAAGGGGTGTGAATGTTCTGAATGCACTGTATATATAGTACCAGTCAACAGCTTAGACACAACAAGTTTTTATTTTTTGATATTGTCTACATTGTAGAATAATAGTGATGACATCAAAACTATGAAATAACACAAACAAATAAAACAATAATTTGAATTTGATGACAGCTTTGCATGATGACAGCTTTGCACATTCTTGGCATTCTCTCAACCACCTTCATGAAGAATGCTTTTCCAACAGTTTAGTTCCCACATATGCTGAGCGATGCTGTCCAACTCATCCCAAACCGTCTCAATTGGGTTGAGATAACTGAATGTGGAGGCCAGGTCATCTGATGCAGCACCATCATTCTCCTTCTTGGTCAAATAGCCCTTACACAGCCTGGAGGTGTGTTTTTGGTCATTGTCCTGTTGAAAAGCAAATGATTGCCCCACTAAGCACAAACCTGATGTGATGGTGTGTCACGTTCTGACCATCGTTCGTGTGTGTTTTCCTTGTTTTAGTGTTGGTCAGGACGTGAGCTGGGTGGGCATTCTATGTTGGATGTCTTGTTTGTCTATATCTATGTCTGGCCTGATATGGTTCTCAATCAGAGGCAGGTGTTAGTCATTGTCTCTGATTGGGAACCATATTTTCCTTTATTAAACAAACATGAATCATCACAACGCTGCATTTTGGTCCGACTCTACTTCACCCGAAGAAAACCGTTACATGGTGTATCGCTGCAGAATGCTGTGGTAGCCATGCTGGTTAATTTTAAGTGTGCCTTGAATTCTGAATAAATCACAGACAGTGTCACCAGCAAAGTACCCCCACACCATCACACCTCCTCCTCCATGCTTCACGGTGGGAACCACACGTGCAGAGATCATCCGTTCACCTACTCTGCGTCTCACAAAGTAACGGCGGTTGGAACCAAAAATCTCAAATTTGAATTTATCAGACCAAAGGTAGGATTTCACCAGTCTAATGTCCATTGCTCGTGTTTCTTGGCCCAAACAAGTCTCTCCTTATTATTGACGTCCTTTAGTAGTGGTTTCTTTGCAGCAATTTGACCACGAAGGCCTGATTCACAGTTTCCTCTGAACAGTTGATGTTGAGATGTCTGTTACTTGAACTCTGTGAAGAATTTATTTGGGCTGCAATCTGAGGTGCAGTTAACTCTAATGAACGTATCCTCTGCAGCAGAGATAACTCTGGCTCTCTTTTCAAGTAGCGGTCCTCATTAGAGCCAGTTTCATCATAGCGCTTGATGGTTTTTGTGACTGCACTTGAAGAAACGTTCAAAGTTCTTGAACAACTGATTGTCTCAAACACATTAAGAAGAAAATAATCCCACAAATTAACTTTTAACAAGGCACACCTGTTAATTGAAATGCATTCCATGTGACTACCTCATGAAGCTGGCTGAGAGAATTCCAAGATTGTGCAAAGCTGTCATCAAGGCAAAGGGTGGCTACTTTGATGAACTTCAAATATAAAATATATTTTGATTTGTTTAACACTTGTTTGGATACTACATGTTTTCGTATGTGTTATTCTATAGTGTTGATGTCTTCACTATTATTATACAGTGTAGAAAATAGTAAAAAATTAAGAAAAACACTGGAAGGAGTAGGTGTGTTCACGCCTTTGACTGGTACTGTATATTGATGGTTAAATTATAACGATTAATGCTCATGAAACACTACAAAACCATGGTGCTTGCCTGCGGAGTAGAGAGAGGAACTGCCCCTCCCTACCTCCAGGCTATGCTCAAACCCTACACCCCAACCTGAGCACTCCGTTCTGCTACCTCTGTCTTGGCACTCTGTCTTGGCCCTGAAACCTTACCTCTTCAAAGAGTATCTTAAATAACCCCCACCCCCCATAAAATAAAAACTTTCCTGAACCAACACTTTCACTTCTAGCTCTGACTTTGCTGATAACTACTTTATTTGGAAAATGTGTACTTACTATGCCTGTGATATGTGGTTGTCTCACCTAGCTATCTTAAGATTACTACACTAACTGTAAGTCTTTCTGGATAAGAGCATCTGCTAAATGAAAAAATGTAAAAATGTGCCTACTTCTTATTCTGTGGTGAAGGTGATTCATCAGGCAAATTCTCACACTTTCTTTGTGTTCTGCATAGAATCGATTAATGATGTGTTAAAATATACATTTTATTTAAAGCCAGCTTCTTTTATTTAAGGTCTGTGAACTCTAATCCCTATGTGGCATGTTAAATCCTCTTATCTGCAGGAAAGTGTTGAGACACACAAACTGCTCAGAGGAGTTATAGTGAAGGTCCTTTGCACAGGGACTTAGGATTTCTGCCGTGTGCAGTAATTTATAAATGAGCAAGAGGTCATTCATGAAATGGGGTGTGTTGTTCTGTGAGTGAAAGGCTGGTCTGAGGGATAGACAGGATAATTACTCATCCTGGGTTTGATGTGACTGAGGCTTTACCAAGCATTTACAGGGAATGTGAAACTGCTAATGCTGTTAATGCTGAGGCTGGGTTAATGTGGTTGTTGGTGGGTGTTGTGAAGCAGGGTAGCAGGGTCTCCATTGTGAATCCCTTGGTGGATTGTGTGTGTGAAAGCAAAAGAACATGTGTGGGGTTGCATAAGCTGCTCCACTGTGTGAGATATCAGTTCAGGATCTCACCCCCAGGGCGAAGAGCACCAGAACTTGAGCATCTCATTGGCACATTGGATGAGGGTGAAGAAGGGAGCACATATATTTACAGGGAAATGTTATTATCAGTGATTCACCTAGGGACCCTCCTCCTTCTGAATGTGTGTACTCAAGGAGAGTTAATTTTAGTGTACCCTTCGTGGCTGAGGCAGGGAAAAAGAGGAATGTGATTTGAACCTGGGTGATATCGCTGGATCATTTATCACTCCAGTGCCTCTGTGGCCGGGGTTCAGTGCAGATGGCTGCATATTTCCACGGTTGTTCCACTTGCTCCTGTCGTACGTGTGTGTCCCCAAAAGAGGTCTGCTGAAAGGAATTGTGATTTGGCTTGTAGGAAGGGACTGGGGGCTGTGAGCTCATTCATTCTCCATAAATGGAGGGCGTGCGTGCGTGGCGGACAGGCCTAACCCTGCCAGTACCAACACCTGGTCCACTGAACTCTGTCTGCACGGATCCACGTGCACGTTTTTCATTACTCTGTTTCTGCCGCCGTCTGCCTGTGCACTGGAGGGAGAAATTCAAGAGTTTCTAGAAAAGTCTCAAGCACAGTTCAGGTCATGGAGCTTAAAACTTGTGTTTGGAGAAAATAGCTGTATTTTCCGTTTAGTTCTCATTTCTGTCTGCAAACCTTTTCCTGCTAATGGATATTTTGTAACATGAATTACAGCCCAGATGTACTTTTTGACCTTGTTCACCTCAGTCCAACTTTGAATGTTCACATTCATCTGTGTATCGTTTCACATCCGGCAGTGATTGGGAGTCCCATAGGGCGATGCACAATTGGCCCAGCATCATCCTTGTAAATAAGTATTTGTTCTTAACTGACTTGCCTATTTAATTAAAGGCTATATTTAAAAAATATATATGTATATATTTTATGTTAAAAGCTTGTTGCCCATGGGCCTGACATTTTATCAGGAAACATTTGAATAGAACACAAGGTCAACCAGTGGATTAATCTGTGTACTTGTGTCTAACATATATTGATTAATGCGTGAAACGAACGCTATCAGAGCAGTACGTGTATTTAACATCCATTCCATATAGAGAGAACTCTATGGACATTCGCACTGGCACAAAGCGCACTCACATCCCAAAGATTGCATAATGGTCAGATAGTCAATGACCTAGGGAAAGCTTGCCAAGTACCTGTTCAGAGTAGAAAGGTCTAAAAAGTGAATTGAGAAAAACAGACCCGAGTGGGAGCCTTTGTTGGGAATTCTTCAATGGTTCAGTCAGATGGCCAACACTTTACTTCAACCATTATGGCAAAGGACCTACACAATGTTGTTCTAATGATGTCATAACAGATGTCATTAAACTGTTATGACGGCTGATGTCAGCTTATGACAACTTGCCACAATACACAGTCACGATACTAACCAATGTTCAGGTAAGCTTGTGCAGTGACCTGCGTCAGAGGGTTCAAGCAAAGTTACATTTAAATACGTTGTGTTCACCTACGTATGGTTGGTCCTTGGCACATTGTGAACTGATCCTCCAAACACAAACAATTTCCCTTTGTTTCCATCCCTTTTACTGTAGCTTTTTAGGACATTATCAATAATGATTTAGTTGTTCTATAGTGTTAACATGTTCCCCCACAATGCAAATCCCTAGCCCCCTCCCTTGCTTGAATGCACAGTTTCTATTCAGCTGTTGCCAGCAGTACCTCAAAACATGCACGGGCCTCTGTTTGAGTTACTGTCCCTGCCCTTACTATTGCCCCAAAGGGCCTCTGACCCTTAAACAAATACATAGTAGGGATGACAAGTAATAATAACATTGTCTTGTACAGTATGTGTAACAACTTCTGATTAGCAGGCACACAAACTGCGAGCGAGATCCGGATGCATTTTCCCATTCACAGTTACCTGAAGGCTTTTCTGCAATACAGAGAGTGACTTTATTTTCATTCAAATAGAACGCTAACGGTATCAGAGCTATATTCTTCCCCCCTCGCTCTTCTTCAATGGCAGCGAACCTGAGGTGATCAGAAGATGGTTTCAGGGATTTACAGCCATTTCCTCAGTGAGTCGGAGACAACACCAATCATCGCAATTATCTCCGTCATTCCCCTGTTTGTGCCTCCATGGGTGATTTGCTTGGAAATAAGATTTTCAGATATCTGCTAAACCTGACCCCCTGTACAAAAATATAATAGATATACTGAACAAAAACATAAACGCAACATGCAACAATTTCAACGATTATGCTGAGTTACATTTCATATTAGGCACATTTGGGCAGTCTTGATACAACAGTCATTGGATCAGTCTTTAAACAAAACTTTACACATACACTGCTGCCATCTGGTGGCCAAAATCTAAATTGCACCTGGGCTGGAATAATACATTATGGCCTTTCTCTTGCATCTCAAAGATGATGGTATAAAAAAAATCAGAAGAACGGTTGATTTTGTCTTTGTATTATCTTTTACCAGATCTATTGTGCTGTATTCTCCTACATTCCTTTCACATTTCCACAAACTTCAAGGTGTTTCCTTTTAAATGGTACCAGGAATATGCATATCCTTGCTTCAGGGCCTGAGCTACAGGCACATTAGATTTGGGTATGTCCTTTTAGGCAAAAATTGAAAACAAAGGGGTGGATCCTTCAGAGGTTTTAACTGACTTGCCTAGTTAAATAAAATAAATTGTCTATGTGACCTTCATCGCTGATGGTCCTATGCAAATGCAGCTTTTCTTAATAGTGGAGTCCAGTGTAGTCAAACCTGTAGATTCACTGGTTAACAATAATCTAGACCTGCTTAATCTAAGCAGTAATCTAGACTATTTTGCTTCACAGCAGACCAGCCTCCACGCTCTTGAGGTGTTCTCACTCAGGTCCCCTCTGATAACTCTAATGCCAGCCTCATTCTCAGTTAGATGAGAAGCCTGACACAGCTCCTGATCCGCTTTCTTTTAATTAGTCCAAACACCATGCATTAGATACATTGGAATTAGCTACGAGTAAACAAAACCACTTGTTGTTATCATACCATGTAGTAAGGAAGCCCAATAGAATAATGGTGCTCCTATCTCAATTTTTTATCCCATCCTGGTAAATATGATAAATGTTTTAGTTAAAGCATTAATAGAACAGAAGGAATGCTTTAATTTGCTATTTTCTCCACAAGATAATTGACCGCTCTGCAATGTAAGGTCAAAGAGAATCAATGCATGTATGAAATATTAACCAGAGTTTTCCATTTGTATAAAGAGGATCAAATGACCTTTATGCAATATCAAATTGATTATCGCAGAGTGTTGGCCACCGCAGAAAAATAAATCCTTTTAAACAGTGAAGAAACGACTCCAACACTGTGGTTGGTATGTGTGGCCTGTATTGTGCTGGACAATATTGGTAAAGAGAGATTATAAACGAGACCTAGCTTTGCAGATGAACAAAATATTGTTCTTGTTTGCTGTACTAAAAATGGTATGGAATAATAACTGTGCCAAATACCTTTCTGTTGGTTTTGAAAACTGCTTTTGTGACAAACGTTAACATTTTGTTGACGATTATCCCTATGATGATTGTTTAAAATCAATAGTTTAGCTGATTATTTTATGGCAGTGTTTACACTGGCTGTCAAATTCAAATATTTTTTCCACTCATAGTTTTTTTGAAGAATTGTTAGATTGTTTCTCATCAGATAAGACACATTAGTGAAAAAAAGATCAGAATTGTGCTGCCTGTGTGAACGCAGCCTAAGTGTGTAACAGTTGTAAACCTTTTTTTGTGAAATTACGACATAGTTTGCATTCTTAATGCCTTCATTCAAACATCACTACACACATGCCTGAGTTCCATGTCACTTGAACCCCACATGCTATGAGAAAGTAAGGTAAAAGAGAGAGAGAAAGGAGAGAGGGAGAGAGAGATTTTGTACTCTAGTTGCTTTCGTCATTGCATGTGTTTTTGCTTTTCTACATGCAGCAGGCAAAGAGAGAGAGGCAAGAGGTCTACACTCAAGGTGGAACTCCAGCGAGATGATTGACGTGTGACCTCAATGAAATTGATAAAAGTGCTACATTCAGCTATGTTATGCCTTCTATCCTTGACCTTTCTCTTTTGTATCTTATGAAATAGGTTTTTACTGCTTCCAATACAACGTTTATGCATTAGCCTCCAACTCACAGGCCAGCTGGTCAGACAGCAAAACAAAAACCTGTAAGCATCCTGATTCAGTTCATAAACAGCAACATTTTCCACGTTTCTTGACTTTTAAATACACTTGAGACAGGTCAAGTGTACCACTGTTAATGGAATAAAATAGTAAGATACATTGGAAAAGGGATTTACGCAATGGAATGTATAACAATATTATCATCTATACATGTTTATGGAAAATCTACAATCTATGAGTTTACACTCCACACTGTATGAAACGTAAACATTTAATGTGTAACAAACCACCTTTACGAGTATGTAGGCCAGCTTGCCGTGAAATCAGCATTTGGAATCTATGCTTTACTTCAGCAATCTGGAGTAGAAAATAGAGATACAGTGAGATGTCATATATATACTGAGCAAAAATATAAACGTAACATGTAAATTGTTGATCGTATGTTTCATGAGCTGAAGTAAAAGATCCCAGAAGTGTTCCATACGCACAAAGCTTATTTCTCTCAAATGTTGTGCACAAATGTCTTTATATCCCTGTTAGTGAGCATTTCTTCTATGCCAAGATAATCCATCCACATAACAGCATATCAAAAAGCTGATTAAGAACAAATTCTTATTTACAATGACGGGCCTACACCAGCTAAAACCGGACGACGCTGGGCCAATTGTGCACCACTCTATGGGACTCCCAATCACAGCCAGATGTGATACAGCCTGGATTCAAACCAGGAACTGTAACGCCTCCGCTTGCACTGAATTGCAGTGCATTAGACCGCTGCGCCACTCAGGAATTTGATCAACACAGACAATTTGTTGCTTTTTATCATTTCCACAAAATGAAACATCTTTCAACAGCCAGGTGGAAAGCTATTTTGAAAATAGCACATCCCATACACCCAGTACCTAATCTAAAGCATCCACCCCATACTGTTTATTATGGGCTTTTACATAAAGAGCTGATAAATGTTTCATTAGTATATCCCCAGTGTGTCTGGACTAAAGCATCCCCATAATGTCCACCCCTCAGTTCTACAGCAACAAAGCAGCCCTGCCTAGGATGTCCTGGAGTAATTGTGGTCACATTGACAGAACTCCTTAGACCTACCACCACACTCCTTACCAAACTGTTGCAGACTACTTTTGAATGATCTCTCATTATTTATGAATCGTCTGATGTTCAAGCTTAATTAACCACCATTTGATTTATGACTAAAGCTATGGTGAAATAGAAAGCCAATTAGGTGAAATCCTCATACAATCTATACCCATTAATTCATCACCCAGACTCAAACGTGATGGCATGCATTGGTAAAATACTCAACTGCAATGGAAATCAGACACAGGAAAAATCATACAAGTAAATACTTTTGCTGAAGTACCATTTATTTTCTTTAGGTGTTATTGTGATACTGTATATTTAACTCACAAGCATGTATACCTATCTAGAAATATATCAATACAATTCAACTTCAAATGCATGCATATCTAGCAACATTTGTCTGCTTTATATAGCAAGCTATATAATACCACCATATAACACGCTGTAATACCACCATACTGAAAGCCAACACTATTATGCAGCATTACCTATCACACTGCATTATATACAAGTTGGCTTTATGTCAAGTGCTACTCTTGAAACTTGTACTGCATTAATGTCATGGTAGGCTTTGGCCGCTGACATCTGTAAAACAGCAATGTATTATTCCTTTCAAGAGAGTGAACATTCTTGGCATTCAGAACTCCTGGTATTGACTAAAAGGTCAGCCCCTGGAAAAAAAAGTGAGTCTCAACTGTTGACAGATACTTAGGGCTCGATTCAATCTGTATTGTGGAAGTTCAGCTCTATAGTGCGATTGAAAAGTAAAGGTAATTTCTGATTGAGCCGTCATATGCAGCGTTTACTGTGAATACAGTCTCTGCGAATGCGGGAACATTGCCTTTAAATTTCAATCACATTATAGAGCAAAACTCCCGCATTACAGATTGAATTAAGTCACTAGTCATAAATTCAAGGTAGTGTGTGCACATGCAGCAGACTTTAAAGGTGTGCAGTTTAACATGACATTTTGTGAAATATCACTGTGGCCAAAACTTTGCAGGGAAAACAACGCTGAATACTTTTGCAGGTATTCTGATTTCTTTCTCGACTGTAACATCATACAGCACACTAAATTGTAATCTTGGTATTATGAGTGCTCTTTATAAAATGAGAACTGTGACAGAAACAAATAAAGAATATCTGAACTAGGTTTTGACTGTCTGTTGTAAGACTTAGCCACACAGGCAGTATTGATTTACCAATATATATACAGTACACTAAATTGTAATCTTGGTATTATGAGTGCTCTTTATAAAATGATAACTGTGACAGAAACAAATAAAGAATATCTGAACTAGGTTTTGACTGTCTGTTGTAAGACTTAGCCACACAGGCAGTATTGATTTACCAATATATATACAGTACCAGTCAAAAGTTTGGACACACCTACTCATTCAAGCACAATTGGCCCAGCTTCGTCCGGGTTAGGGTTTGGCCGGGGTAGGCCGTTACTGTAAATGAGATTTTGTTCTTAAGTGGCATGCCTAGTTAAATATAGATACAATATAATATTGTGGAGGCCAAGTCATCTGATGCAGCACTACATCACTCTCCTTTTTGGTCAAATAGCCCAACACACAGAGGTCTGTGTGCAAACCAGATGGGATAGCGTATCGCTGCAGAATACTGTGGAGCCATGCTGGTTATGTGTGCCTTGAATTCTAAATAAATCACAGACAGCATCACAGCAAAGCACCCTTCACATCTCCTCCTACACATGCGCAGATCATCCATTTACCTACTCTACGTCTCACAAAGACACGGTGGTTGGAACCAAAAATCTCAAATTTGGACTCATCAGACCAAAGGATAGATTTCCACCAGTCTAATGTCTCTTTGCTCGTGTTCCTGGCCCAAGCAAGTCTCTTATTCTTATTGGTGTCCTTTAGTAGTGGTTTCTTTGCAGCAATTTGACCATGAAGGCCTGATTCACGCAGTCTCCTCTGAACAGTTGATGTTGAGATGTGTCTGTTACTTGAACTCTGTGAATAATTTATTTCAGCTGCAATTTCTGAGGTTGGTAACTCTAATGAACGTATCCTCTACAGCTGTGGCATTCCTCATGAGAGCCAGTTTCATCATAGCGTTTGATGGTTTTTGCGACTGCACTTGATGAAACTTTCAAAGTGCTTGATATGTTCTGTATTGACTGTTAATATCTTTAAGTAATGCTGGACTGTCATTTTTCTTCGCTTATTTGAGCAATTCTTGCCATAATATGGACTTGGTCTTTTACCAAATAGGGCTATCTTCTGTCATCTTCTATCACCCCTACCTTATCACAACACAATTGATTGGCTCAAAAGCATTAAGAAGGTTAAGAAATTCCACAAATGTACTTTTAACAAAGCACATCTGTTAATTGAAATGCATTCCAGGCGACTACCTCATGAAGCTGGTTTTGAGAATTGCCAAGAGTGTGCAAAGCTGTCCTCATGGTAAAGGGTGGCTACTTTGAAGAATCTCAAATATTAAATAGATTTAGATTTGTTAAACACTTTTTTGGTTACTACATGTGTTGTGTTATGTCATAGTGTTAATGTCTTCACTTTTATTCTACAATGTAGAAAATAGTAAAAATAAAGAAAAACCCTTGAATGAGTAGGTGTCCAAACTTTTGACTGGTACTGTATATATAGTGGTAGTATGTATGTATAGTATACCATATTTTGCATGTTTTTCAGATATTATACTTTCACTTGGACTTACTCTAAATACGTTTAGCTGTACGCCCATTGTTGACAAAATTCCATCTGTTCCTCTGTTTCCACAAACTGAGTGTGGCGTAATCTCCTGCCAAAAATCTACGGCAGGTACAAGTGTAGAAACATATTTACCACTCTCCAGCTTCAACATGAAAGCTAATTAGCATTCTACCAGCATGCTACAGTGGAAGAGTTCAGAAAAGAGCACCAACTCTGAGTCATGCTATTTAAAAAAAACATTTGGAAAGTCACACGAACAAGAAATACAAGCAGGGAAAGTACTAGAGGTAATTTCACCTTTTGGTGTGCTCTTGTTTGTCCTGTTATTAGATGAAAATCAGAGGCGATCGGTGCGGTTTAAGATGAGGGAGGACAATTTTTATTTTTTATGAGCATGGCCTTATATCCATTACAACATATTGGATGACTGTCATTCATATTCCATTCATCCAGCTCAATGTAACATTGATAGGTTTAGGCTACTTACATGATACTCAAATTTGCCCATACTAATCATGAGGTTGCTACAACCTAACCTGTAAATGAATGTTTACAACGTAGGTGAACAGGTCGAGATATATTTTTTAATCAAGGTGACAGACATTGACACATTCAGTACCGCCTTCCACAATCTTGCCTGCATCTAGGTGTAATGACTAGTCCAAGAGTTGCAAACAAAAGTTTATATCGGACAAATTCAGGTATGTTTATCCCTGTTATGTTCCTTTTGCTTCTGTTTAAGAATCTTTTTTCAACAGAATTGGTGGAATGCATACACCCCTGATCACACGCAAACACAGTTCACTTTCCAAGCAGCCAGATCATTGTATAATTCTTTCTTGCATCTACATGCTCTCCTCCTTTCACCTTTTCCCTTCGCTTGCGGACGTCAGTGCACAACATATCAGCTGTCTGTGACCAGGTGAAAAAACCTTTCCAAGCCAAACCTTGATATTATAACCACTACCCACAGTGTACATAGTTGTCACCATTATTAGCTAACGTCAAGTCAACAACATAGATTCTATAATTAACGCGTTAGTAAACCTGCTACAATCATGCAGTACAGTGTACAGTTAGCAAGCAGTTTAGCAGTTACATTGGCGGGACCCAGTGGCAAATAAATTAATACAATAAAAAATGTACCTTGACTTGGAAGAGTTCCGGTGTTGGATAGCCATAGCCAGTTAGGTAAAATAGCATCCCTCTCTGTTTGAGCCGGGTGTTTGAATAGGCTAAACTAGCTAGCTGCATTGGCTAGCTAAGTAAGTGAAAGTGAAAAAAATACAAAATATCGCTCTCGCTCTTGCTTTTCATTAATTTTTGAAGAAATTAATTTGTTTGAAGCTGTTTAACTACTGTCTTTCTCTCTCTTTGAGTAAACTAATCACCACATGTTATGCACTGCAGTGCTAGGTAGCTGTAGTTTATCCTTTCAGTATTAGAATAACTATCTGAAGAAATGGACATGTCAGTTCATGCTGCAAGAGCTCTGATAGGTTTGAGGACATCCTCCGGAAGTTTTCATAATTACTGTTTAAGTCTAGGGAAGGGGGTGAGACCAATGAGCATCTTAGGTTTTGTATCGAAGTCAATGTACCCAGTGGAGGACAGAAATGAGCTGTCCTCTCACCCGGCTACACCATAGTGCTACACTAAAAAGTGCTGTTGAGTGTGTTTAAATCAATTATTTGGTGACATGTGAATGTATTTGGTATAGTTTTATCTAAAAAGGATATATTTATGTTTCACTATTTACCTTTTTCTGAAATTCACTGAGTAGGATGGTCCTCCCCTTCCTCTTCTGAGGAGCCTCCACTGATGAAAACAGAGATGCAATTAAAGAGACTGTAAAATACATGTGATTTACTGTGTGTTGCATACTAATCTAAATATGAGTCTGTGCTTTCGGGTTTACGCTGTTCTCTTTAATAACAGCCCTTAAATCATGTTTTCAGGTTCTGAGACTTTTCCGTGGCTTGTTAAGTTTGGTAATTGCTTGGGGCCATGATGGCATCTCCCATTGGGCTTCTCTGGGGCTTAGCTGGTAATTTGTCGGCCTGAATTAAAATTAGAGGACTCACAGAGTCAGAGGGAGGAGTCAGTTAATGACAGCACACTGGTGCTGCACGGATTTTAGTGTGCTTCTCCACTCCCTACTCTGGGATACTCAGATTCACTGTCAGTGCAAGGCAATGTATATCCCATCATAATAATAATATATTCCTCGCACCACCATGTTGAATCTGTAGCCCTAACTTTAGTGCACCTATCTGTTCACAGTATTTATGGGTAAATGTCTGTCCTATATACAACTTGGAACAGTAGATGTTAAAGCAGTCGTGGCTTACACTGCAGTTGGATGGGAGTTATGACAGGTTGCAGTGCATCTGTATTTACAGGCCACACAGTGAGAGCAGGACCACAGGTCAGTGTATGGGGACGCTGCCAGCTACCAGACAGCCACAGGAATGATGCAGAGTGGACAAAATGACTGCGGTTTCTAGCCAACAATATCTTCTCTCTCGTCCTCTCTCTCTCTCTCCGTACCCCCTGCCAAGCAACTGACTGTGAACGCCTGCTTGCATTATGTTGGATATTTTAATTACGTTCTGCACAACTTGTTTGCTCCATCTACTGGTGGACAGTTGTCATATGCCTGAATTCCTCTCTACCTAAAAGGACACTACAATAAGGATTGTTATAGATAACTAAACATGAATGTCAGTTGTTTCAAAGTATATTAACAGGCTTTTGGCTGCAATAAAATAAAAACACTGAATTACTTAGACATGGTATACCTTATTGTAGTTAAGTAAATACAAAATATTTGCTGAATTGATGTGTTTTATAGTGTGATATATTGTATTATATTATGGTTGTCATGACAAACATCCAGAGAGCAATGCTTTCAGAACTGATTTATTTTATGTGGACATACTTTAACAGTTCATCAGCTGAGGCACAATGATGTGTGCAATTGTAAGACATTTCTGGGTTTAGAAATATACAAGCTATTGAGATGAGACAAAAAATGGAACACGATCGATAGGCTATGTTAGAGTGACCCAGCAGATGATACAGCAATAATTGTATAAAGATTGCTTGAATTCTCCAAGCTGTTGGACTTCTGTACTTTCACATTAAAACTGGAATCCATACTGCAACCACAACTGCTTGATTCTGTATGCAAACAATAGGTTAACCACAACATCACCTAACAAAAAATTCAGTTGGTTGTCATACACTTTCAGTATTCCTGTATGCACTTGGAAGTAAAACTTGAAACAGTAACAGTACTGTTGTTTCATACACCTGCACTTCTTCTATACGTCCACTACCATTGAAAAGTTTAGGGTCTCTAAGAAATGTCCTTGTTTTTGAAAGAAAAGCTATTTTTTTTGTCCATTAAAAATAACATCAAATTGATCACAAATATAGTGTAGACATTGTTAATGTTTTTTATGGAATATCCACATAGGTGTACAGAGGCCCATAATCAGCAACCATCACTCCTGTGTTCCAATGGCACGTGTTTACTAATCAAAGTTTATAATTTTAGAAGGCTAATTGATCATTAGAAAACCATTTTCCAATTATGTTAGCACAGCTGAAAAACGGTTGTGTACTACTCCCTTCACAGAACAGCTCAAACTGGCTCTAACCAGAATAGAAAGAGAAGTGGGAGGCCCGGTGAACAACTGAGCAAGAGGACAAGTATATTAGAGTGTCTAGTTTGAGAAACAGATGCCTCACAAGTCCTCAACTGGAATAGTACCCCCAAAACACCAGTCTCAACGTCAACAGTGAAGAGGAGAATTCCGGGATGCTGGCCTTTCTAGGCAGAGTTTCAAAGAAAAAGCCATATCTCAGACTGGCCAATGAAAATTAAAGATTAAGATGGGCAAAAGACACTGACAGTGGACAGAGGAACTCTGTATCAATTTGATGTTATTTTAATGGACAGAAAATAAAATGTTCTTTCAAAAACAAGGACATTTCTAAGTGACCCCAAACTTTTGAGCGGTAGTGTACATCAAAGTAAAGTGTTTGATTACACGTCACACATAGACCTTCATGTACTGTACTGTAAGTATTGATGTGCTTTATTGTATGCTATACAAAGCAAGAAAGAAAGCAGGAAAGAAAGAAAGAGGGAAAGGATTTGGGGTGGGTTAGTTGTGAGAATACACAATGGAACCCTGCATATTCCTACTCTATGAACACTGCCATCCCTGGCTCTACTGCAGAACACTGACTTTGTAAGAGAGGATAAAGTCAAACAATTATATATTATGATCTCTGTCTATGAAGAATGACTGTCAAACCTTGCAGCTCTTTTCAGAGTGAGCAGTGACTGCCGCTTATGGCTCTCTAAATCACAATCTGGAGCTTTATTCATCTGTCCTTAATGAACAAATTTTACCTCAAAATAATAAAACCATAATGACGGCAAACTCAAGAGGAGTCAACAGCTAGGTTATTGCATCTTCTTTCAGTACGTACTAAGCAGCAGTGTACGTGTGTGTGTCTGTGTGTGTTCCGTTTCTTTGTGCAACAGCAAATTGCCTTCTTTGAGGGGATCTGTGAGAGTATGGGGAGTGTGGCGCGGATCACACTGCGTAAAGGGATGTGTAATGAGTTACATGCTTGTGAAATCATAAACAGCATGGAGCTGCCTGAAGTCCACAAACCCTCTCAGGCAGTTGGCGCTGCACTTTAAAGCTCCACTATCCCCCAGATGAATTGCATGCACGCCACACTAACTCCTGGCTCCTTTTGCCTGTGGAGTTTGTTGTATTGTTGAGCGTGTGTGTATGTTAGTGATGCACGTGTGTTGACTCATAACCCGCATTCCCCGCAGGGCAGGCGGGCAGGTTTATGGTCATGAAATATTGTGTGGATGAAGAGCGGCTGGGTAGCGGGCGGATGGGTTGAATAAAGGGAAAACAATGCATAAAAAAATCAATACATGTATAATTATTCTGCAATTCATATCTAGGGAAAGGGGGATACCTAGTCAGTTGTACAACTGAATGCCTTCAACTGACATGTGTCTTCCACATTTAACCCAAGTGAATCAGAGAGGTGCAGGGGGCTGCCTTAATTGACATCCATGTCTTCGGCACCCGGAACACTGCCTTGCTCAGAATGATGGATTTGTACCTTGTCAGGTCAAGGATCCGATCCAGCAACCTTTCAGTCACTGGCCCAACGCTCTAACCACTAGGCTACCTGCTATAGACTACAGTGAGGTGTTTATTTCATTATTTTAATCAGAGTTTAATTTAATAAGCTTCAAAATGAAGGGAGAGCCAGAATAGATTTGGTGAAGTGGTAAAAGAGGATGTTAGCAGTGATCAGCTATGTTATGTGGGATAATTGTGAAGCGCAATACAAATTTGACAGTCACAAGATGGGGACTGTACTGTTCAGACTGGTTAAATGGAATAGTAGGCTACCTGGAATCTGGACACTGACTGTAGGTCTATAACCTCTCACATAGCCTTATATAATATCAACTCCTGCAGAATTAAGCATTTCTTACATTAAAATGATACACCAAAATTTAATTTGGACTCAGGAACAGGAGTGGAGAAATATGATTATTTCTTTCAGCATCTTGAGAGAACGAATGTGCGGTTAGAGACTGTAAGTAAAGGTGGTGGTGCTATCTTTATCAGCATCATAAAAGCTGATCGTATTACAACCACATAAAATATACATCCAAGCCTAACTGAGATCTTATTATTATTATTTCCTTAAAACCCGGTCAAACTGATGTAATTTGGACATTTTGCAGAAAATCTTTCCAGTTTTTTTGTTGTTGAGTTATTGCATTTTCTACTAGGTCCCTAAACATCTTTGCTGTGTGAGAGAAGCAGAAAAACAACTTTAACAATGTCAACTAGATTGAAGCATTCATTCTATCGATTCATGACATTATTCTGGTGAGCAGGGGTTTATTCAGTCTTCTGATCTAGGGCAACAAGTAATGACAGAAGCGAAGCTGCATGTATCTAAATATAGACAAGTTGACCAACAAATGTGGCATGAGCTCTTGTGTCCCATGCACCCGTCGTCTCACACCTACAGTATGTTTACATTTTATAAACCATTTTAATAAATCATTTTGAAAGTAACCCTCTTTTTTAATTTCCACATATAGCAAGTGGGGTGTTTGTGTTGTCCAATCTACATGATAGTAGAATGAGTCAGACAGGTAATATAGTTTTCATGATTCTAATTATCCTATTTCTCAGTGGTGCCGGCTGCAGCCCGCCTTGGCCTCCTTGCCGAATTGGCTATCAAGATAGTTGAATCAGGTTGGACTCAGATCGAGAGAGAGTGCACTGTTCAAGATGGATGAACAAAAGGCAAGACCAAGTGGTAAACAGAAATGCTGCAAAAAAAATACTAATTTGGCGAGCTTGTGCCAAATTATTGAGGATAACCACATCAGCAAAGCTACTACCACGTCATCGACTGAAGAAACATCATCGCAGGTGGAAGCTACAGTAGTAGGCCTACTTATGCAATAGCTAGCAATAGCAGCCTCCCAGTCCCGACAGTGATCGCACTACTTGGGCCCAGCCTAGTGGTTAGAGCGTTGGGCCAGTAACTGAAAGGTTGCTGGATTGAATCCCCGATCTGACAAGGTAAAAATCTGTTGTTCTGCCCCCAGAGCAAGGCAGTTAATCCACTGTTCCCTGGGCGCTGAAAATGTGGATGTTGATTAAGGCAGACCCCTGCACCTATCTGATTCAGAAGGGTTAGGTTAAATGTGGAAAATACATTTCAGTTGAAGGCATTCAGTTGTACAACTGACTAGGTATCCCCTTCCAAATGACTGTGGCCTTGCTCTTCTTCCTCCACTTGAGAATAGTGACAGTTCTGGCCTGCCTTCTCCTCATCTCCCAGAACACCAAGCTGATGACTGCCAGAGACCACGTGCACTCATGAGAGTGACCCCCCCTTCTGTGAACACTGGTAAGCCTGTGAGTGATGAGATGCATAGCCCTTGTAGAGTGAAGTCTGTGTTCCAGAGTGTAATATAAATAGATAGGATAGTAGGCTAGACCTCATTGTCTGCATAATGAGAAATCCCTAGTAAGCTATTGTTTTGACGGTGGAATTATTGTATTATTTGGCATTAATAGACTGGTAGCACAACCGTTCTATCTGAGCGCGGGGACGGTTAAGGTAGGCTTACAGGACAATTGTACATAAACAAACATATTATTGGTTACTGATTAGTATGCTGTGGCATCGAAAATTCATTTTACAATCTGCAATGTTTGAATTTCCCACTTTAATGTATCCGTTAAAGCAAAGCTATAGGCTACTACAGGCACTAGTACCACATAATCTGAAAGCCTATTGATAGGCAGCCACGTAGACATCTCAATTTCAAGAACCATGGACAGCAATTGGTAGTCTATAGTGGCTGACACATTAGAAGTCTTTTTAGGGAGGGAGGGGGAGGGTGGCCCAACTCCGATTTTGCGAAGTGCCGTGTGCTTTCTGACTCATATTACAAGTTTTAACAAACTGGGAGGGAACAGTGCAGTGCATACAGTGCATAAAGTACAACATTACCAACAGTTACAGATACTGAGGATGGTTCCCTGGTCACTTGGAATTGATAACCATGTCTATACATTGAATTACATCCCTATCATTTTTATGGCAATATACAATATACCCCCAAGATAAGAAGATCCATAGGGTAACTCGGTCCGCATTTGGAGGGAGAGAGATACCAAAGCAACCTCTATCGCTTTAGAGAAGGTCATTAACATGATAATTAGAAACAACATGTGTGCCATATTTTCTAATGGAGTCTCTTTAATCTTGTTATTAGTCACCCAATTAATGAGGGGAAGCAGACTAATGCGGCTTTAGTTGAAAAGGGCCTACAGCTGGGTCCCCACCCACCCAGGCCCAGGGAGGAAGCAGGGCAACCAGGGACAGCCATGGCCTAACGCCCCTCTGGGGCTCTGTGGCCTTCTCAGAGAGAGATAAGTGCTTCTTTCCTCTCTCTGGGTGACTCTGACGACTGGAGGCCTGATGGAGCGTATGAGAGATATGCTGCTCATAGTTCTACTGTCTCAATAAGTCACCAAAAAGGTGTCTGACAATTCATCCAATATGGACCCTTCGTTACTGAATCTCTATGCATCCTTCCAAATCTGGATTCAGACTGAAAAGTAAGGTTTTACTGTATTTTTTGCCAGTCAAAGACACTGTTCTCATTCAAATCAAACAAATGAAGAGACACTTGGAAAAGGTGTGGTAGCTTACTACATACACAAAATATTGGAGACCATCAGTTGAAGCTCTCCCAATATGATATTGTATACAATTTGTTTTATAAAGCAATCTGCAATGGTAGCTTGACAATTTTTCACACGTTACCAGAATCACAAATGTCTCAAATATGGCATTTCTCATTCTATGAGCACTCATCCATGTTCAGGCAGACTCAGTAGTGACAGGTGTCTGACACAACACATTACCGCAGTGGGGGAGATGAGAAGGGGAGACTGACGTGGCACCAATCTGCTCTTGGTTGTGGTGACACTGCCAACATGTTTATTTATCCCTGCTTCTGATTTTCGTGCACCTGCTCATCTTCCTGTGTGTAGCCTATCTGCTAAATCTCTCAAACCCCAAATTTAAACATGCAGGAGGATTCGTATTCCAAAATGGGGGATGTCAAAAGAACAGCTCAGTACTCTTGTCATCACCTCTGGCAACATATAAAAGCTCCTTTTCATCTACAATTTCCTCCCCATTTCATTTTCTTCCGACATGGTGTATATCCTATTACACAATAAGGAGCCTTTTCCTTCCTTTCCGGCTCCTTCTCTGTTGTCTGAATGGTTATTTGCTAAGCTGTAAGAGAGGGGAAAAACAGCTATTCAGGTAAACCAACATTCAGAAGAGAAAAGTATTCCCAAAGCCTAGCTTGGCTGGAGGCTAGCGGCTTGCCAGTGTCATTTCTGCAACGTGTTTTACCTGCAGGCATACTCATACTCTCGTCTGTTCCTTTCAGTGGGATTCACCACTTTAAGCTTCTTGCAGAAATTCCCCAAAACCAGGCAGCCTCCTAACTGGCTTGGCAGTGATCAATGTGAAAGCACAAAATGGTAGGCAACTACAGCTGCTGTTTGCAGGCCAATAATACCATCCTTGATCAATACGAAGAATATGCATTTATGCCAGAACACGTCATCAAAGTTATGTGACTGACACTGATAAAAGACCCGATGGTATTGTGTGTTGACATACTTACAGAAGTAGTTATGTTGATGGCAGAAAATACTGTCCTGAGCCTGTTCTCCAACTGTCTTACGGTAATTTAGATTAAATGGTTATAAAATAATTGCAACAAAGGAGAGACCTTGGGATCAGTCAACTCCCACAATGACTGACATGTTGTTACTTTGTGGCTTTCAAAGGGAAAGCCTCTCAGCATTTTCTTGTTACCAATTGACTGTATGGAAAACAAAGGTTGATTGACTCTTGATTGAACTGTACTTCACACAAATGCATGACTAACAGCTGATGCCCACACCTAGGGAAGATTTCCATTGATCTGCCCTTATCTCACTATAACTGCATCAGACTAAAGGATAGCTTCAGAAGAGCAAATACAATACATATCAGTAGTCTGTTTTGTTCTTTGCTTGTTCCTATCCACATAAAGCATGATGGGAAAAATAAACCATGTCCCTTATCCTTTCTTCCACAGCCTTGGATGTAGAGCCTCAGACTCTTTGCTTAACACTACCTGACAATTCAGTTGACATCTCAAAGAGTTCTTTAATATATTCTTAAACCTTTTGGCATCTCTTTCCTGCACCAAATCTCATGAATAAGGCATAGGGCCCAGTCAGCAAGTGAGCGGGAGGAGAGGGGACGAGGTCCCATCCATCACTGTCACTGAGCTGCCTCTCTGGCGAGCTGCGTTCGCTCAGCCAGTGATCGCCACACACACACACACGCTCCTGTCAGTAAACAGGTAAGAGAGCGGGTAGGGCTTGGGGAGGGTGGAGGAGTGTGTGTGTTGGGAAGGGGGGGTTACTCAGGCATTTATCTTGATGAATCATTGAGGGATCTGAAGCAGGTCACCCACTGTTCTGCTCCACGGTTGAGAGAGACAGACCTCACTGTGCATAGGGATATGGAGATGCTTGGAGACTGCTGCTTCAGGCATCCTCCACCCTATTGTCTCCTGTTCTCAACCTGCTTGTATATGGTGGGTTTTAGTGATTAGGATGAAGTGTGAGTGAAAGAGGAAGAAAGCAACCTGGTCTCATAGACTAGACGTAAATCGTGGACACTCAAATGTGTATGATATGTTTAATATATTTTTTTTAATTTCACCTTTAGTTAACCACGTAGGCCAGTTGAGAACAAGTTCTCATTTACAACTGCGACCTGGCCAAGATAAAGCAAAGCAGTGCGACAAAAACAACAACACAGAGTTACACTTGGGATAAACAAACGTACAGCCAAGAACACAATAGAAAATCTGTATACAGTGTGTGCAAATGAAGTAAGGAACTAAGGCAATAAATAGGCCATAGTGGCGAATGTTATGTTTGGTTTGGTGACAGAGGGCTTTATTTTGGCTGGCTTTAATGTTCCGCTAGTGTCAAACTCACATTAGTTTGCAATTTCGTCATGTAAAAACTGGCGCACTAGAATATTCCAGCCCTAATTCCAGGTTTGGTCATTTACCTGTCTAACGTCAGCACGCTTGCGCTCAGATGGTAGAGGTGGAAATATTTGAGGTGTCCAAAAGCTGGTTTTAGCGGTAACGCAGTTGGTTATGGAATTAATTTTGACAGCAGAAACGCAGCCTATCGAGCTGTGATGCACACTGCCCATATGCACATGGAATAACATGTGATTTGATGTCTGTATACTTCGTATTTAGAAAGGTAAACACTAATGTTTATTCCCCATTTTATTTTGTTGAAAAACCGAGCATAGCCTCCCCCTCTTCTCAAAGAGGTACAGTGCCTTGCGAAAGTATTCGGCCCCCTTGAACTTTGCAACCTTTTGCCACATTTCAGGCTTCAAACATAAAGATATAAAACTGTATTTTTTTGTGAAGAATCAACAACAAGTGGGACACAATCATGAAGTGGAACGACATTTATTGGATATTTCAAACTTTTTTAACAAATCAAAAAGTCTCAGAGGTCCGTTAAAAGCGCAGAGAGCATCATGAAGAACAAGGAACACACCAGGCAGGTCCGAGATACTGTTGTGAAGAAGTTTAAAGCCGGATTTGGATACAAAAAGATTTCCCAAGCTTTACACATCCCAAGGAGCACTGTGCAAGCGATAATATTGAAATGGAAGGAGTATCAGACCACTGCAAATCTACCAAGACCTGGCCGTCCCTCTAAACTTTCAGCTCATACAAGGAGAAGACTGATCAGAGATGCAGCCAAGAGGCCCATGATCACTCTGGATGAACTGCAGAGATCAACAGCTGAGGTGGGAGAATCTGTCCATAGGACAACAATCAGTCGTATATTGCACAAATATGGCCTTTATGGAAGAGTGGCAAGAAGAAAGCCATTTCTTAAAGATATCCATAAAAAGTGTTGTTTAAAGTTTACCACAAGCCACCTGGGAGACA
Source organism: Oncorhynchus mykiss (assembly GCF_013265735.2). Taxonomy (NCBI): domain Eukaryota; kingdom Metazoa; phylum Chordata; class Actinopteri; order Salmoniformes; family Salmonidae; genus Oncorhynchus; species Oncorhynchus mykiss. The sequence continues at coordinate 52,203,431 of NC_048571.1, forward strand.
CACCAAACATGTGGAAGAAGGTGCTCTGGTCAGATGAAACCAAAATTGAACTTTTTGGCAACAATGCAAAACGTTATATTTGGCGTAAAAGCAACACAGCTGAACACACCATCCCCACTGTCAAACATGGTGGTGGCAGCATCATGGTTTGGGCCTGCTTTTCTTCAGCAGGGACAGGGAAGATGGTTAAAATTGATGGGAAGATGGATGGAGCCAAATACAGGACCATTCTGGAAGAAAGCCTGATGGAGTCTGCAAAAGACCTGAGACTGGGACGGAGATTTGTCTTCCAACAAGACAATGATCCAAAACATAAAGCAAAATCTACAATGGAATGGTTCAAAAATAAACATATCCAGGTGTTAGAATGGCCAAGTCAAAGTCCAGACCTGAATCCAATCGAGAATCTGTGGAAAGAACTGAAAACTGCTGTTCACAAATGCTCTCCATCCAACCTCACTGAGCTCGAGCTGTTTTGCAAGGAGGAATGGGAAAAAAATTCAGTCTCTCGATGTGCAAAACTGATAGAGACATAACCCAAGCGACTTACAGCTGTAGTCGCAGCAAAAGGTGGCGCTACAAAGTATTAACTTAAGGGGGCTGAATAATTTTGCACGCCCAATTTTTCAGTTTTTGATTTGTTAAAAAAGTTTGAAATATCCAATAAATGTCGTTCCACTTCATGATTGTGTCCCACTTGTTGTTGATTCTTCACAAAAAAATACAGTTTTATATCTTTATGTTTGAAGTCTGAAATGTGGCAAAAGGTCGCAAAGTTCAAGGGGGCTGAATACTTTGGCAAGGCACTGTATGTTTCCTTTTTGTTCTGTCCAATATAATCAAGTAGGCTAGTCAAGACCGTCGACAAAGTGTTTGGCTCGTGAGATCACTTGGAAATAAAACTTTATCACCAAAGCTTTATTAAAACATTACATTTGAAAGGAGCAAAACAGTGAGCATTCCCATTTTATTCCCCCCCCCCCATGAGAGTTAAATAAAGGTTAAAAAAAATGACATTACATTTTGTTTTTAATTATGTTATCTACATATGTCCATGCCCATCATGAAACAAGAGATAAGAACCTCATATTTAGAAGATAATTAAAAGTTAATTGTTTGTTTCCGTTAATTTTTTTTTAACCCAACCACTCCGTCAGCTGGGTTGTACAAGGGCTTGCGAAAGTATTCACCCCCCTTGGCATTTTTCCTATTTTATTGCCTTACAGCCTGGAATTAAAATAGATGTTTGGGATTTCTATCATTTAATTTACTCAACATGCCTACCACTTTGAAAATGCAAATGATTTTATATTGTGAAACAAACAAGAAATAAGACAAGAAAACAGAAAACTTGAGCATGCGTAACTATTCACCCCCCCCCAAAAGTCAATACTTTGTAGAGCCACCTTTTTCAACAATTACAGCTGCAAGTCTCTTGGGGTATGTCTCTATAAGCTTGGCACAATCTAGCCACTGGGATTTTTGCCCATTCTTCAAGGCAAAACATCTCCAGCTCCTTCAAGTTGGATGGGTTCCGCTGGTGTATAGCAATCTTTAAGTCATACCACACACAGATTCTCAATTGGATTGGCGTCTGGGCTTTGACTAGGCCATTCCAAGACATTTAAATGTTTCTCCTTCAACCACTCGAGTGTTGATTTAGCAGTATGCTTAGGGTCATTGTCCTGCTGGAAGGTGAACCTCCGTCCCAGTCTCAAATCTCTGGTAGACTGAAACAGGAGTCCCTCAAGAATTTCCCTGTATTTAGCGCCATCCATCATTCCTTCAATTCTGACCAGTTTCCCAGTCACTGACGATGAAAAACGTCCACACAGCATGATGCCGCCACCACCATGCTTCACTGTGGGGATAGTGTTCTCGGGGGATGAGAGGTGTTGGGTTTGCTCCAGAGATAGCATTTTCCTTGATGGCCAAAAAGCTACATTTTAGTCTTATCTGACCAGAGTACCTTTTCCATATGTTTAGGGAGTCTCCACATGCCTTCTGGCGAACACCAAACGTGTTAACTTACGTTTTCTTTAACTTCTTGGTGACAGGGGGCAGTATTTTCACGTCCGGATTAAATGCATTCCCACATTCAACTGCCTGCTACTCATCCACAGAAGATAAGATATGCATATTATTAGTAGATTTGGATAGAAAAATCTCAGAAGTTTCTAAAACTGTTTGAATCATGTCTGTGAGTATAAAGTAGAGTAGAAACCACCAAGGACAAACCAATCAGATTTTTTTTGTTGAGGTCACTCTCTTTCAATGTATTTTCATTGGGAATCCAGATTTCTAAGGGACTTTCTTCCAGTTCCTATCGCTTCCACTGGATGTCAATAGTCTTTAGAAATTGGTTGAGGTTATTCCTTTGTGTAATGAAGAAGTACGGCCATCTTGAATGAGGGTCACTTGAAGTGTAAAGTTAGATAGAGGCGTGTGACCAGAAAGCATGTTTCAGTTTGTTTTCTTCCTGTATTGAACACAGATCATCCCGTCTTCAATGATCGATTTGATCGATTATTTACGTTAAAAAATACCTAAAGTTGTATTACAAAAGTAGTTTGAAAAGTTTACAGGTAATTTTTTTGATATTTTGTAGTCACGTTGAACAAGTTGGAACCAGTGTTTTTCTGGATCAAACACGCCGAATAACATTTTGGATATATATCGACGGAATTAATCAAACAAAATGACCATTTGTGATGTTTATGGGACATATTGGAGTGCCAATAAAAGAAGCTCGTCAAAGGTAAGGCATGAATTATATTTTTATTTCTGCATTTTGTGTCACACCTGCAGAGTTGAAATATAGTTTCTCTCTTTGTTTATGGAGGTGCTATCCTCAGATAATAGCATCGTTTGCTTTCGCCGAAAAGCCTTTTTGAAATCTGACATGTTGGCGGGATTCACAACAAGTTTAGATTTAATTTGCTGTCTTGCATGTGTGATTTAATGAAAGTTTGATTTTTATAGTAATTTATTTGGCACTCTGCATTTTCCCTGGCTTTTGGCCAGGTGGGACGTCCCACATATCCCAGAGAGGTTTAAGCAATGGCTTTTTTTATGGTCACTCTTCCGTAAAGTCCAGCTCTGGCTTAAATTGGTCCTATGGACAGATTCTCCAATCTCCGCTGTGGAGCTTTTCAGCACCTTCAGGATTATCTTTGGTCTCTTTGTTGCCTCTCTGATTAATGCCATTGGTCCATGAGTTTTGGTGGGCGGCCCTCTCTTGGCAGGTTTGTTGTGGTGACATATTCTTTCAATTTTTTAAGAATGGGTTTCATGGTGCTCCATAGGTTGTTCAAAGTTTCAGGTATTTTTTCATAACCCAACCCTGATCTGTTCTTCTCCACAACTTTGTCCCTGGCCTGTTTGAAGAGTTCCTTGGTCTTCATGGTGCCCCTTTCTTGGTTTTGCCCCTTCCTTAGTGGTGTTGCAGTCTCTGGGGCCTTTCAGAACAGGTGTGTATATATACTGAGATCATGTGACACTTCGATTGCACAGGTGTACTTTATTTAACTAATTATGTGATTGGTTGCACTAAATCATATTTTTGGGCTTCATGGTAAAGAATACATATGCACGCACCACTTTTCCATTTTTTTAGAATATTTTGAAACAAATTATTTTTTTCATTTTACTTCACCAATTTGGACTATTTTGTGAATGTCCATGACATGAAATCCAAATAAAATCTATTTAATTTACAGGTTGTAATGCAACAAAATAGGAAAAACGCCAAGTGGGATGAATAGTTTTGCAAGACATTGTAGGTCTACATTTTATTATTTTCTTTCTGTAGCTGTTTAACATACTATAACGGACTATCATTTGAAATGGAGTTGATTCCAAGGCAATACATAAATACACAACTTCAAGCAACCACATATTTAACCATGAAGCAGGTTCTGATATGCCAGTGAGGAGCCAAGTCTCGATCAAACCTATTGCGCTTACGCCAGTGCTTAGATTGACCATTGCATTAGGTGTGTTAAAATAGAGCCCAGAAGGTTACTTAAGGCAAAAAATGAAAGGAGATTTGTGGTATTCATTGTTTGGATGATTGTGGTGGATATGAGGGTTTGTTTGTGTCTCAGTGTTGTGTAAGCAACGGAAATCAGGTTTAATCCATGCAAACAAGCTAACAAAACACAACCTTGGGCAGAAGTGAAAAAGTTCCCTTCTTTCTTTTTTACTGTGACATGGCCAAGGCCAGGAACCGTAACTGCTGGAACACAGAAAGCTACAGCAGTGTCATGTCACACCTTTTACCCCCTGGCTTCATCCTCTGTTCCCCTTCCTACCTCAACTCTGTATGCACCTATCCTCTGCTGCCTTACTTCTCTCCCCCTATACTGCCACCTCCTTCCAGCCTGGCTGTCTATCTTGCCATGCCGGGTCTTGCCCTGCCTCCCTCTTCTCCCCTCTCTCCTGACCCCCTACTCCTTCCTTCACCTCTAACTTCTCTCCTGTCAGCGTACCAGTCTGTTTAACAGGTGCATTATAGGGGAGAGCTCTTGTTTCACAGAGGCTCTGCCTTAACTCAAACTTACCCCACAGCGACCCCAGAGTTGAGCTGAACACAGCTGTAGATCCGAGTCACTAGGCACCACTGTAAAGGATGTCATGCTGCTTGCTTAGCGAGTATCACTTCCTCCTGATTTGTGACTCACACGAGGCTCAAACCCAGGACCTCTGCCTTGCTAGCACATGTGAACACCCTCCAGTCGGCACCACGCAAAAAACTAGTTTTTAAGTTTCACACATCCCCATGTGCTACATTGGCAAATGAAATAAAACGGCCACAACACTACAGGCATAGTGTGTTGAGCTCATTTTACACAGGTTCTGTTCTGCCCTTTTGCTTTCATTTACTCACTGTGTTTCTGCACTGCAACAAGACTCTGCTGCACTTATTAATAAAGAGCAAAACCCCACCTACAGAATAAACAACTAACACAGAGAGTGAGAGAGAACTACTGTTTCAGTTTCGCTTAAAAAATGTTGCTTTAAAGAGAGCGAGATGTTAACAAAAGTTATGTGTAACATGGATATCTCTAATCACATATTGGTGGAAGATGGAGGATTAACCATTTTCTAAACTAATGTGAAAGGAACCGGATGATGACAATTGTTGTTCTGTAAAGGCTTGCACGGTAACACAATGTAGCTTTGAATTGTATCCCTCATCACTCACAATCCATACCAAATTCAGATTCTCAGGTTCTAGCAACCCTTTCCCTATTCATTCCATTAACAAACACTCATAAAAACTCAATTAAAAAAATCCAAGGCGAAACCATACTCATGATAATGTTTTCTTCTTTAATATTTCCATTTAGGCTGTAATAAGTCAATGTTGCAGTGGTTTGGCTGTGTGTTGCTGGAGGTGATGTTGAAGAAGTCATGGGGCTGAGAAAGCGAGCATGTTATTGGCATGGCGGTGCTCTGAGTGAACCACAGATCATTAGCGCTATCCTGTGTGGGTGGCTAATGGATGGTTGGATGAATGGGAGGATGCGCAGCTCACAGCGTGTGCATCTAAATAGACAAACTTCCACGAAACCTCCTTTACTCCATCGGCTCTGATGTGACAAAACTAGAATGGTTAAGCAAATTTACAGTAGTTGTCCACCATGGTGCTTTCACCTATCCTGTGTTTTCACATCATTGCAGAGGAAAGAGTACACTTTATTGAGACACAAGAGTGTCAGTGTCTTGAAATGCCCTCTGCCAGGTATAATTTAACCTGTAAATAGGTTGGCTGTAATGTTAGCACCATTGGTTGGAGGCAGGCAGGGATTTGTGTATCAAAATGGGTGGACAGGGAGTATCAGAAACTCTATAAAATTACTACTACACTACCTATAAAACTAGTTGCTTCTCCACAAAAATCCCTATCAAATTTCTATCAGAGTTTTCCAAAAATTAGTGGTGAATGTAACTCGTTCTGTCATGAATAATATGCAGACTGTATGTGGGTGAGTTTTGCTCCAGGCTCGGTCATGAGGATCCTGCAGGCAGTGATCTGATGGCATTTCCCAGTAGGTGACTCCATCACAGCTTCTCAGTCCAACAGCAGGGCAACCTTTAATGCTCTCCACTCACCCACTGTGACAAAACACTAATGGTGCTGAATCGCTGAATTTATGTAATGTTCAGAGTTGTCAGTGAGAATTATGTTTAAAATGATCTAAAGAGATGTGATGCCATTTTGATTATTAAGTACAGTAGCTGATGCAAATTAATGAGTGCTCCTAGAAATATATTTAACTTTCAAAGTAGCCCATAATGACAACATACACTGATTTTCTGATGACACTGAAGTACAATTTATTACACATCAGTGATTGAGAATGCGCTTTTATGAGTGACAAGTGCATTCAAATGCAAGGACTGAAGAACAACTTTAATTTTACCTTTATTTTACTAGGCAAGTCAGTTAAGAACAAATTCTTATTTTCAATGACGGCCTGTTCAGGGGCAGAACGACCTTGTCAGCTCGGGGATTCGAACTTCGTTACTAGTCCAACGCTCTAACCACTAGGCTACCCTGCCGCCCCACTTAAAAACTATCATGAAGCACAAAAGTTCTAGTGTCAATCACAGTGCTAAAATAAATGTGAATTTAACATCATAGTACATTGTGTCACATCTTTATGTTCATACACAACCTGGTCTCAGATAATTTTGTATTATTGTGTACGAACTTCCGAGACAATCCATTAACTATGATATGTTACGTTTCCTATGGTATGTATTAATTTGTGGATTCCCATCACCCATTTCACATAATATTTTGTATATTATTATATGTTATGAATTCTAGCTAGTTGGCTAATGTCAGCTAGCTGGTTAACGTTAGTTAGGCTAGGGATTAGGGTTATCTTTAGGAGTTAGCGTAAAGGGTTAAGGTTAGGATTAGGGAAAGGGTTAGCTAAAATAGGTTAAGATTAGGGTTGGGGGAAGGGTTAGGGTTACAGGAAGGGTTAGCTAACATTTTAAGTAGTTGCAAAGTAGCTAAAAGGTTGTAATTAGTTGAAAAGTCGCTAATTAGCAAAAAATTATCCTTGATGAGATTCGAACTCGCAACCTTTCAGTTGCCTGAAGTTCACGTTATAAACTACCCATCCACACCGACCAACCATCGTACTTAGTTTTTTTTCCACTTAAAGCCAGACACAGTAAATTCAAATTAAAATGTCACTTTTTTTCCGGTTGAATATATCTTGAAATGTACAGATGAAAGATGAATTTGCCATTTGGATCACAAATTAAGTTTTTACTAATTATAGGTACAGCTGCTTTGTTTACAAATTGCAGGTAAGATTTCTCCTGGTATTTATGAAGCATAGGCTTATTGATAAGTTCTCGCATGTACATTCTATCTGTCCCTCTGATCCATCCACAGCTACAGCAACACATCAATAATACATATCTAGCTACATGTATATCCCTCTCAATACAAACAAGCCTCATAAATGAGAGTTGAGTGATACAGAATAAACATGTACTGTAGCTAACAAATGCCATGTTATAACTGTTAATAATATTGGCTCCTGGCTGTCATTCTGGCTGTCTGTGCGAGAGCTGACGATATGAAGGAGTGCAGATTTGAAAACACTGGAGGGTCTGTCATTACAAAGTTAATTTGATGTTGCTAGCCTGAGCTCCTGAATGAATACTGGAATTGTGGGTGATTTTCATTCAGCAAGGTATTGAGAATATTTTCCTAGTGTAACACTTGCTAGTTGGATCATATTTTAGACTTCTCAGCAAGACCAGTGCCAGCAGCATGCTGGGCACTTTGAATAATAATCACGCAAGCCAGCTCTGTCTACTGTAGCGCTGACCCCAATTAGACAACTATTTGATTTTCTGGCCGATAGGTTGTTGGTCATCCTACAGTAGTTGAGCAGTAGCAAAATAAAAATGCTACACTTGTGATAAACAAGTTTGATTTTTTTTCATTCCATTTACGAGTTTTGTCAATGTAGCCATTGTCTATTGTTTGGAGTGCTCATATCAATGTTGACACCTGAGTAAGGACGCGCATTGGCTTAACGCACCACCACTAATGAGCTGTGGAGCTTCTTCAAGAAATGTTTTCTTAACCTCATACAGCAAGCAAACAATAGTACGCAAGTATAAACACCATGGGACCATGCAGCCATCATACCGCTCAGGAAGGAGATGCGTTCTGTCTCCTAGAGATGAACCTCCTTTGGTGCAAAAATTGCAAATCAAACCCAGAACAACAGCAAAGGACCTTGTGAAGATGCTGAAGGAAACAGGAACAAAAGTATCTATATCCACAGTAAAACGAGTCCTATAACGACATAACCTGAAAGGCTGCTTAGCAAGGACGAAGCCACTGCTCCAAAATCGCTATAAAAAAGCCAGAGTACGGTTTTCAACTGCACATGGGGACAAATATCGTACTTTTTGGAGAAATGTCCTCTGGTCTGATGAAACAAAAATAAAAACTGTTTGGCCATAATGACCATCGTTATTTTTGGAGAAAAAGGGGGAGGCTTGCAAACCGAAGAACACAATCCCAACTGTGAAGCACAGGTGTGGCAGCATCATGTTGTAGGGGGGTGCTTTGCAGCAGGAGGGACTGGTGCACTTCACAAAATAGATGGCATCATGAGGGTGGAAAATTACATGGAAATATTGAAGCAACATCTCAAGATATCAGTCAGGAAGTTAAAGCTTTGTCTGCGACAGGGGATACACGTGACTCCTGGGAAGCGCAGCATCTGCCCGGAGATTCGCACAATCCCGTCGATGAGGTAGTAATTGAGTCGCCTTCTTTTTACAGAAGGCGAGAGCCAAATCGGCATATATTCTGCAGGGATGTACACGGTGGAGACCTGGTCTGGACTTTCCACTGTGGTAGCACCAACAGAAACCCCTACACACCTCCCTGAGCACTGTCGCGACCACCCCTTGAGAGCCCTCTGTTGCCAGGAAAGAGTGGGGTTATGCAGAGCCAACCAGGGAAGGCCTAGTACCACAGGAAATGCAAGAGAGTCAATGAGAAAGAGACTGATTTTCTCATCATGATCCCCCTGCATAACCATGGCCAAGGAGATGGTGGCCTCTCTGATTAGTCCGGACCCTAATGGTCGACTATCTAGAGCGTGTACCGGGAAGGGTCTAACTGTAGGAAAAATGGGGATCCCTAACCTAACGGCTAATTCTCTGTCGATAACACTCCCAGCTGCGCCTGAATCGACAAGCGCCTTATGCTTGGAATGTGGTGAAAACTCAGGGAAACAAACAGGCACAAACAGGCACAAACAGTTGATCAACAGAGGACTCTGGATGAGTGTGGTGCAAACTCACCTGGGGTGATGCCAGAGTGCCCTGCCTGTTTCCTCGACTCCCAGAGGAACCAACACGGCACCGACCGGCAGTGTGTCCTCTGCGGCCACAGATGGCGCACGTGATGGCTCTTCCTCCAGTCTCCCTATGCGCTGCACCTCCTAACTCCATGGGCACCAGAGCGGGAGTGCTAGATGATGGAACCGACAGAGCCCCCTCTGGACGACCGCGGGTGACCAGCAGGTTATCCAACCGGATGGACAAATCCACCAGTTGGTTGAAGGAAATGGTGGCATCCCTGCAGGCTAGCTCACGTCGGACGTCCTCTCGTAGGCTGCATCGATAGTGGTCGATGAGGGCCCTGTCATTCCAGCCTGCTCTGGCGGCCAAGTTCCGGAATTCCAGGGCGAAGTCCTGGGCGCTCCTCGTCCCCTGCCTCAAATGGAAGAGCCTTTCCCCCTGCCGCTCTGCCCTCAGGTGGATGGTCAAAGACGGCCCTGAAACGACGGGTGAAATCCTCGAAGTGCTCTGGCGCCGTGTCTCCTTCTCTCCACACAGCGTTTGCCCACTCCAGCGCTCTTCCTGTGAGGCAGGAGACGAGGGCGGCCACTCTCTCCCCTCCTGAGGGAGCTGGGTGCACAGTGGCCAGGTAGAGGTCCAGTTGTAACAAGAATCCCTGGCACTGTGCTGCCGTCCCATCATACTCCCATTGCATCCCCCCGGAATTCTCTCTGGATGGAACGGGTGGAGACAACCCCGGTTGTGCTGGTCGAGGCACTGGAGAGACTTCCTGTCTCTCCCAGCGGTACATGGTCTGGACAATGCAATCCGTCATGGCACCAAGATGATGTAACATGGCCGAATGTTCCTGGACGTGCTCCTCGACTCGTCTAACCGGGGTACCTGCTCCTGCTGACTCCATGGGCGGTGTGTAATTCTGTCAATGGTGTATTGGAGGCAAAGTCAGTTGCAGGAGAGCAGAGTATAATGAACAGGCGCACTTTTATTATTGTTCCAAAAACGAGAGCACTACAGAAATCAAACGCGCTCAAAAAACGGAACATAAAAGTAAAGTGTGTAAACTAACACCACATAACATGAAACAATTACACACAAAACATGATGGGGAACCAGTGGGTTAAATACAAGTAGATTGATTGGGGAAATGAAAACCAGGTGTGTATGGAAACAAGACAAGACAAATGGATATATGAAAAATGGAGCGGCGATGTCACCACCCGAACAAGGAGAGGAGCCGACTTCAGCGGAAGTCACGACAGTTAGAAGTTAGGTCCCCGTTATATCGAAGCTTCTTACCGTCTCCACTGCAGCCCAGTCGATATCGATTTTAAAACCTGGAACAACAGATATCGTATTGCCAATGTTGGCAAAAATTCAATGAACCAACTCCTGCTTGCCTATTGTCCTAACAAATTTGTCAATTATGCATTTTACATACATCAGAGTGCGTTTTCTTTTATAGCTCTGCTTTCAACACCATCCTGACCCACAAACTGGTTAGCAGACTCAGGTCTCTGGGTGTAAATCCTGTAATGACAAATTTGTTTTTTTCCCCATTATCACAAGAATGTGGATCCCAGAATGGACCCAACACCTAAACATGCTGACGACACTACCATGGTACACTTGGTCATGAGTACATGAAGGAGCTGTGGGACCTGACATAACGGTGATAGGACAACAGCCTCAGCGTAAGCAAAACAAAGTAGATGCTACAATTTTATGACCATTCTCCGATCTACTGTACATTGACAAGGTCCTGGGCACCCTGTTATCCTTTTCTGCACTCAGTCTCTTCCCTCAAAAAGTCCCACCAGTACTTCTCCCCTACCCTCATCAACTTGCACCATGACCTATGTGTCAACTACAGTGTCTGTTTTTATTGCCATAACACATGTAAATGAAATGTGGTCCATATTTACTGTAAGATTTATTTATGGAAACATTGCACATATTGTAACATTATAGTCCCTTGACATGTAGTACATGACTTAAGTACTTTGCATAATGCTCAGTTTACCCACTCTACTAAGAAATCATACATTTATTAAAATATTACAGTTGCATTATGTATTACTGTGTCCAATTGATACTGGTTAGTTGTAATGTTTTTGAAAACTTTTTTTTTGCTGATGGCTGATCCAAACATAAGCTGCAGTATTTCAAACTTTACTAAGTAGTCATGCAATAAACATTTTGGATAATTCCCCTTGAAATTAATTCCCTTTAAATCCAATCAAATTTTATTTGTCACATGCTCCGAATACAACAGTGAACTGCTTACTTACAAGCGCTAAAAACAACAATGCAGTTAAGAAAAATACCTAAAAAATAAGAAACAAAAGTATCAAATAATTAAAGAGCAGTAGTAAAAAAGTAATAGCAAGGCTATATACAGGGGGTACCGGAACAGAGTCCATGTGCGGTGGCACAGGTTAGTCGAGGTAATTAAGGTAATATATACATATAAGTAGAGATATTAAAGTGACTATGCATAGATAATAACAGAAAGTAACAGCAGCATAAAATGGGGCGGGGGGGGGGGGGGGTGCAAATGGTCTGGGTAACCATTTGATTAGATGTTCAGTAGTCTTATGGCTTGGGGGTAGAAACTGTTTAAAAGCCTCTTGGACCTCGACTTGGCACTCCGGTACCGCTTGCCATGCGGCAGCAGAGAGAAGTCTATGACTAGGGTGGCTGGGGTCTTTGACAATGACACCAAATTTTGATGATTGTAGAATTACACTCTCCATTTTCTCCCTTAAGTCTGCATAAGTTGGGTGTATTGGCAGCTTTAATAAAGCAATGCTGCATGTATTTGCTTCCGTGTAGATCCTGGCAGACTCATTCTCTTGTTTGTGTAAGAACTGTAGCTGCGGCTCCACTGAGAATCCCAGCCTAGGAATGGCTGAAGCCCCCGAAGTGAAAATGAGAACCTTCTCCAGGGTTAAAGGGTATGCGTTCCCCTCTGAAAAAAGAAAGGAGGGGACATTAAAGTCCATAAGCAACACTTACTGGAGAACACGATACTCTAAGTGAAAGTAGTTTGGGATTTAATGTATCTATTACGTTCTTAGGGGGCCCATGAAAGAATAAGGCTATAAAATGCTGTCCCACAGTTGTGAGAGTGATTAGGTGATATATTTTACTGACGTGGGCCATGTTACTTCATTGATCATGGTTTTGCATCTAACCTTCCACCTCCAGCAGCCAGTCCCTCCAGAAACATATGACTCTGATCTCTATTGCTCTTTGATTGGTACCAGGTGGGGAGCGCTATGCTTTGAAGAGAGAAGCTATGTCTTTGGCCAAAAGAAGCTTCTCAGCGTAGATGAAAACCTATCTGAAGAGGCTTGAGTGTCTATTCATGTAAGACAGGAGACCTAGACACTCCAGACCCTCTTTGAATCTATAAAGTAAAAAAAGTCACGTAACGAATTTCCTGTGAAGAATTTAACTCAGCTTATGATATTCATTAGATATATGGATACTCACTGCTCAAGAGTATCCCATAGCCTACTTTCTAAGTAGAACTTTGTGGCTGACTCCACCAGGTCATCCCTCTCCTCCAATGTACGAAAGAATCGCACTGAACCCAACATGAAAGGTAGTTCAGAGACCTCCATGACCACTTCCTGTGCCTCATTAAGGGTTTGTGCTAACGGGATCTTAGATAGTTCAATAACAGTGTTTAAGAACAAAACACCAAACTGTTTATCACTACCCTTAAAAATATTGTCTGTCACCAAATCCATGTGGAAAAATATTTATTAACAACTACAACCCTAATATTTTTTTTTACTTAGTGTAAATTAACAGTAACAACATCCATCACAGTATAAAGTGACTTACCTTCTCCAACTTCTCTCTGAAGTCATATTCCGCAATTTCTTTCAGTTCTGGCACAGAAGGTTGTAGGCCACACACTTGCATGTATAGCCTCTCTGGAAAAAAATGTTGCTCTACACCCCCATGTACCAGACAGCAATCATGTGGCCCACCTGCTTGTATACGCCATCATAGAGTAGTGGTGCAGAGGAATGGATGGCACACATTAGCAGCCAGATAAATTATCTTGAGGGACCACCCTCATCAGCTGCCCCTTCGCCAACTCCGTCAGCATCCCTAAAAACCAAGTCTGTTTTTAAAGTGTGCTCTCTTAAAGACTCTCATTGCATAATCATAAATGTTGTTCCTCACCATGTTTATTTGGTTGTTATCAGGGGCAAAAGCAGAGTCAACCTTGCTGCTCATTAACTTCAGCAGTGTTTGGAAGTCAACACTAAAAAAGAGAACTTCAGAATAACAAACCTCAGATACTTCCCACATTTCATCTGCAATAACAAGACATTTCATTATTTACAGGGATGACTCATTGTCATCATCACCAACATCAACAGACGAGAGTGGAGGGGAGGTCAAATATTGTGGTGAATGTGGACGATAAGCCTCAGAAAATGGTGGAGGGGAGGCCACAGGAAGACGTATAGTTGGAGGGGGGGCACAGGAAGTTGTCCTGGTGGAGGTGGGGCCAAGCCCGTAATCTGTTCCTCCAGAGCCAAGTCTGACATGTCAGAATATAACGGTGCATGTGACAGATTGAAGTGTCTGGAGAAAAAAAATAATAAAAAAGAGTAACAATGGCCAGGAATGAGGTAATGTATATCATCATAGAAATGTTAAAGTCCTGTCTTGATTATAGTCATTCTAAATTGTTTGATTGTTAAGAAAATGGAAACCATGCATCTAGTTTATAGCATTAGTCCCAAGCACAACTGACCTTAGACAATGTTTGACTGTCAATCAGGACACGTGTAGAATATCTGCCATCTGAGGCACACTGAAAGCACAGGACATCAGAAAACTCAGTTGCTCTTGAGTGATGGCATAACAAGGTGCACCTCCAGCTCCTCTCCAAGTTCGAGGAGCTAGGTAACCGGAACTGGCTGTAACAATAATACAACACTGTGTTTATGCTACTTGATGTATTGTGACACCGCCTGCCCCCCTCATTCTAAAAACACTTTCAAATGATAGTAAATGTCATAAATTGTGGCCAAGTAATGTTGCTTACCTTGTTGTGCATGCCAGCCAGAGGTATGAATCTCCTGAATGAACTGGGATAATTGATCAATTAGGTCATCTGCTGAGGCAACATTTATCAGCCTCCCCCTAGCCAACTCAAGGCTCCTCTGCATGGTTTCCATTCTGCAAGACGACAGTTTTGAGAGACCATGGGACTGCGATTCCTGTTCAAACAGTGCCATAGTAGTAACGTTAACGTTCCTGGTGTATGTCGGAAGTTGTTCATTTCTACATCATAGGCTTAGATGAAATATGAATATTTCAAAGGGTATTCAAAAGTAATATCTGTGCTGTTGGAAGGCTATATGTTGTAGATATTATCAAGGTTTTTACAGGGTTGTCCTAGGTCAAATGAGCTTTATGTGAGCTTTGAAAATGTTTTCATGCTATTCGCAAGCTAGCACGGCTAAGTCTAGGTAGCATTGAAATTATAGCTAGCCAGCCAGCCTGCCTGCCTGAAGTTTTAGACCTTCCGCTATTGTTTTGCCTAAAAACTGAGGCTATGGCCAGGGTTTGAGGCTAAGGAACGTTAGCAAGCTAACTAGTAACTAATTTAGCAATCCAGCCATTTAAATACTAGCATTCATTAAAAAAAAATACTTAGCATTAAAAATATTGCATCTTGACCATGCTTTATGACCCAATCGGCCTTCTATTGTATTGTGACATGGAGGTGAATAATTTGGTATACTGTTTAGATTGAGCACATCTAAGCGAAGTCTATGGATGTGTGGATGTCTATGGATGTGTTCTAGAAAAGTATGGCCATACCGTCTATTGGTTGATTTGGCAATCTAGAGTACAGGTAATTGTTTTAAAAGAGTTATGAAATGTGATAGTTTGTAATCCCCTATCTGAAGTGGCAATAATGATATAGCTATGACACATTCCACGACAATTTTCTGATATTCACAGGTGGACCACTTAGAAGTTAAATCATGGGGAAAAATGTGCATTTTACCCACTGATAGAAATTAGGCTTTCATCAAATTTGCAGGACTTTCAATTCCGATTGTCAGAGGCATTATAAATCACATCAAATCAAATTGTATTTGTCATGTTTCAACAGGTGTAGACTAAGAGTGAAACCCTTACTTATGGGCCCTGCCCAACAATGAAGAGAGAAAGAAAATAGAGAAAAAAATTGAAAACTAAAACACGTAATAATAATTACACAATGAGTAACGATAACTTGGCTATACACACGGGGTACCAGTACCGAGTCGATGTGCAGGTGTACGAGGTAAATGAGGTAGATATACATATGACTAGTAAAAAAGTGATATAAAATAAACAGTGGCAGCAGCGTATGTGATTAGACAAAAAAAGCGCAAAAAGGGTGGATGCAGATAATCTGGCTAGCTATTTGGCTAACTATTTAGCAGTCTTATGACTTGTGGGTAGAAACTGTTCAGGGCCCTGTTGGTTCCAGACTTGGTGCATATGTACCACTTGCCATTATCAGAAAGAACAGAATTTGGGTGGCTGGAGTCTTTGAAAATGTTTAGGGGCCTGACACCTCCTGGTAAAGAGGTCCTGGACGGCAGGGAGTTCGGCTCCAGTGATGTACTGGGCTGTACACACTTCACACTGTAGCGCCTTGCGGACAGATGCTAAGCAGTTGCCATACCAAGGATTGGTGGAACCAGTCAAGATGCTCTAAATTGTGCAGCTGTATACGATTTTGAGGATCTGAGGGCCCATGCCAAAGCTTTTCAGCATCCTGAGGGGGAAGAGGCGTCGTTGTGCCCTCTTTACGACTGTGTTGTTGTGTGTGGACCATGATAGATCCTTAATACACCAGTTTAGTGTTTCCTTTTAAGATAACCATTATTATAACAAAGATACATTTTCTACCCTTCATTTCCAAGGTACAATACATTACTCTGCCACCCTCAGGTTCTCAGAACTAAACTTTTAAACCTAATGGGTTGTGAAGCTGCCGACAACTCAGCTCAATTACCCTATTATAACCAAGGTGTTATGGTGTGAATAAATTAAAGAGTACAACAAAGTTAACAAAGTTGCTAAGGATATGTATGCATGTGCCTACATGTGTGAGTGTGTTTGTGCATGTGTTTGTGATTTGAAGACCATGTGCACAAATCCTCTACCAAATTAGCAGGTTATAACCCAGGCGTTGTGATAGCACCCAATCAGAGAAGGAAAGCAGACATACCTTTATGTAAATAAAGTATGTTATGGTTCCTCTCTTTCCTCTCATGACCCAGCAGAAATGACTGTAACACCTTTGGATAGCAGAGAGATGCTGATCCCCTCTGTTTCCAAGACAACAGAGTGGCAGGCACAGAAGATTGACACTTCCTCTTCTGTGTTCACTAATCTCTACAGAGGAAATGTGTTTTTGCGCTGCTTAATCAAACACCTTTGGAGATTAAGTCAAATACATTACTTCAAATTCAGCCTTGTTGAATTATTTCTACCAGGGATACGAGCCCTGGATATGAGCAGTCAGAGCACAAATGAAATGTCCTCAATTGCAGTCACACAGAATAAATAAAATTGTAGATTAGATTTACTGTTGAGTTTTTACATTAACAGTACATTATAATAACCTATTCCCCTTTCCAATGTCTCTTTACCCCCAATAAAACAGCATCCCCATCCATAGAGTCACAGCTTGTTTGACCTTGCCCCAGTAAAACTGGTAGAAGGGGAATATGTGGCACCTAACAGGATAACTTAATGAGGCATCTCATTCTGGAGTCAATTTAAGTAAGTAGATCATCTCTATTTTATGTCAACGCCTGTTCAAACATTCAGTTACCAGCTCAAATTTGCACAACATTTCCAAGAGGTGTCCTTATTTACCACAAAAGCTCAAACTGCTGTGCTTCGCCTGTGTGCTTTTAATAGTGACTGTACATTTGACATGAAATTCACACAGACACATCCTGAGAGCTGTTTAATGTGGAGAAAATTACAACTGATAGAAATGTATCTGTATTATTTACAAGTCCACTTGAAAAGCTAGATTGGCCTGAAGCATCTCAATGGATCTTCTGGCAACTTTGAAAAACCTTTTCCATTTCATATTTTCAGACATAACTAGGTCACATTTATTTAACACATCATCTCCCTTTCGAAAAAAGCATGATAAAAAACAAGGGCTATAATCCATGGCCATGCTTAGTAAGTAAAATGTGAGATGTTGGTGCACCGCTATAGGGAAACAGATCAAATTAAATTGCAGAGTGAGGTCTGAATGTCTATTTAATCTCACTACTCTTAACTTTAGCCGTAAGTGCTGGAAAGCTATTAACACCTTGAAATGTAAATCGCTCGGCCTGCCAATCAGGGATTAGTTTTATTATTTATCAAGGTACAGTATGGTGGATACTGACATAAACCAAGCGGCAAGCATTCCCTATTCATACGTCCCATGGGTGTTTCCTACACAGAAATCAGAACCAGGATATACTTTTCCCCCATCATTTTTCCTAACCACATAAAGCTTTAAACATAATTATATTACACATTTTGATTCCTCGTCCCTCCAGGTGCCCAGTTGTTGAATATTTAAGATGGTGGCGGTGGGGTGAAGCTGCAATCTCCCTGATTACTTTAGAGAAAAAGGATATGTCACGCCCTGATCTGTTTCACCTGTCCTTGTGCTTGTCTCGTTTTGCCAAGTCAACCAGCATTTTTTCTAGCTCCTATCCTTCCCAGTCTCTGTTTTTTTCCTAGCCCTCCTGGTTCTGACCATTGCCTGACCACTCTGCCTGTTCTGACCTCAAGCCTGCCTATACCCTTGTGCTCTTTGGACTCGGACCTGATCATAGAACCCCTGCCTGTCCTGACCTCAAACCTGCCTATCGCCTGGTATTGTTTCGACTCTGACCTGTCATATGAACTCTCGCCTGTTCCCGACCTGCCTTTTGCCTACCCCAGTTTGTTATAATAAATATTGGAGCTCAACCATCTGCCTCCTGTATCTGCATTTGGGTCTCGCCTTGTGCCCTTATAGAATGAACTGGCCATGACAGACACAGCAGACATGGACCATCTACGTCATGTTGTCTCCCTGCAGGGAGCCACCATTAGAAGGCATGAGGAGCTAATGTGGGACCTTTTGGGAGGGCTTTGTTCCCTGACGGAACACCACGACCAAGGGTTCAAGGCTAAAATGGAGCAAATCTGTGAATTAGCTCATAGGCAGCTCGCCATATCTGAGACCTCCCAACCACCCAGTAACCTTTCTACTACTAGTGGATTTATTCAACCTACCCCAGCTCCCCGAGAACCTCGCTTACCTTTTCTGGAGCATTTTGCAGGCGATCCTGGTACCTGTGTCGTGGAAATTTCCTCTATTTACCAAATCATGGGAGCAAACCACACACACAAGTCAGAGTTAGTTATAAAAGTCCATCTTTAATTATATGAGCTCTATCACAACCCTGTGACTCTCAGATCGATTCAGTGTCTAACCATGAATTCTCTGAGAGCCCCCTTACAATGCAACTGAGTTCCTTTAATAGCAAAGACACCCATAGTCAGAAAGCATAGACATAATTCATCGTTCAGCTTTGTCTCCTTCCCCAAACCCCAGAACCATAAACCAAATCCTCCATATCAACAGGCATATATCAAATTGTCATTTATATACAACCCACTCTAAATACAAACTCCTGGACAAACTCACGGATAGGAGGTGAGGCTATAGGTTAAGATAGAAACAACAATAAGAGGGAGCATAGAATGATTCCAGACACTGCAACCCCTCCTTTCCCCACTGGGAAAGGTAGGGAGTATAAGATATGTTTACACATGATGACACTTTGACCTCTCCCCTCTCAATGGCCCAGGCAACTTAGTTTTGACTTAGAACAGATAACTACAACCTCACCACAGTATTATACAAATATACCATTCTGATTAGAAGTAACTTACACACATTTGATGAATATTAAATATCTTACAAATGTTACCAACAAATTCTGATAATTCCACGACACCTGCCGGCGTTCCTTTCCCAGTGCTCCCTCATTTTTGAACTCAAGCCCTCTTCTTTCCGGTTTGACTGATCAAAGATAGCGTATTTAATCACGCTAATGACCGGAAGGGTGCTCTCCTGGGCAATCCGCTGTGTGCCATAGCTTGGAGGAATTCATGGCAGAAGTGAGGAAGGTTTTCGATTCTCCAGTACCCGGGAGGGAGGCAGCTCAAACTACAGCAGGTACATCAGAAATCCTGTAGTGTGGCAGACTACGCTGTAGATTTTTTGCCCATTGGCCGCTGAGAGTTTCTGGAATCCGGAGGCTCTGTTTGACACCTTCCTCCACGGACTGTCAGAGTGGATAAAGGATGAGCTCGCAACTCGAGAAATACCACAGGACCTCGATTCCCTCATCACCCTGGCGATTAGGATTGATGGGCGCCTACGGGAACGCCGGTGTCAGAGGAGGTCGGGTCTCTGGAACACTCGTTCGTCTGCTGATTATGTCGCATTTCTCAAGGAGTTTGTGTTTCCGAGGAAAGCTGAAAACACCCAAGGTTCCCCGAGAATCATCACGAAGTGAGAGTTAGATACTCCTGAGCCCATGCAACTGGGAAGAGCTATGTTATCGGTTGGGGAACGCTCACGTAGGCTGAATTCTAACTGTTCTGTGGTCTGTACAGCCTGTATTGTGGAGGGGCGGAACATTATATAGCCTCCTGCCCGGTTAAGAAACCCATTTCTTTAGTGGGTACAAGTACTCTGGTGAGCCAGACTGGGAGTCCCCTAATTTCCATCACCCGCCCACCTTTTTTTGTGATTCTGCTGTGGGGAGACCAGTCTAAGTCTCTCCGGGTGCTCATTGACTTTGGAGCTGATGAAGGTTTTATGGATGCTACCATGGTTTCTGAATTAGGTATTTCCACTTAACTTCTCTCTGCCCCATGGATGCTAGGGCACTGGATTGCTGCTCGATTGGAACAGTCACCCATAGCACAGTGCCCATTCATATACGGGTATCAGGAAACACAGTGATACCATACAGTTCGTCCTCATCAATTTCTCACTATTACTTCCGGCGCCAACAGAGATGGCCGCCTCACTTCGTGTTCCTAGGAACCTATGCAGTATTTCATTTTTTTATGTGTTGTTTCTTACATTGTTACAACAGGAAATCTTACGTTTTATTATATACAGTCGGGAGTAACTATTGGATATAAGAGCAAAGTCAACTCACCAACATTACGACCAGGATTACGACTTTCCCGAAGCGGATCCTCTGTTTTGTCCACCACCCAGGACAATGGATCAGATCCCAGATGGTGACCCAAAACAATGGCGCCGCAGAATGGGCAGACAGAGCGGTCTTCTGGTCAGGCTCCCTAGACGGACACATCGAGCACCACTCCCGAGCATACTACTCGCCAATGCCCAGTCTCTGGACAACAAGGTAGACGAAATCCGAGCAACGGTTGCTTTCCGGAGAGACATCAAAGATTGTAACCTTCTTTGTTTCACGGAAACATGGCTCATTCGGGATACGTCATCAGAGTCGGTACAGCCAGCTGGTTTCTTCATGCATCGCGCCGACAGAAATAAACATCTCTCTGGTAAGACGAAGGGCGGGAGTGTATGCCTTATGATTAACGAGACGAGGTGCGATCATAACAACATACAGGAACTCAAGTCCTTTTGTTCACCTGACATAGAATTCCTTACAATCAAATGCCGACCGCATTATCTACTAAGAGAATTCTCTTCGATCAGTATCACAGTCGTGTATATCCCCCCCAAAGAAGACACATCGATGGCCCTGAAAGAACTTAATTTGACTCTATTGAAACTGGAAACCACATATATTGAGGCTGTGTTTATTGTAGCTGGGAATTTTAACAAGGCTAATCTGAAAAAAAGGCTCACTAAATTTGATCAGCATATCGAATGTGCGACCCGGGCTGGCAAAACCCTGAATTAACCCTGTTATTCTAACTTCCGCGACGTATACAAAGCCCTCCCCCGCCCTCCTTCCAAAAAATCTGACCACAACTCAATTTTGTTGCTCCCAGCCTATAGACATAAACTAAAACAGAAAGCGCCCGTGCTCAGGTCTGTTCAACGCTGGTCCAACCAATCAGATTCCACGCTTCAAGAATGCTTCGATCATGTGGACTGAGATATGTTTCGCATAGCGTCGGACAATAACATCTGCGATTTGAATAGTCGCTGTTACCCACAGCGACTATTAAAACCTTCCCCAACCAGAAACCGTGGATTGATAGCAGCATTTGCGCAAAACTGAGAGTGCGAACCACTGCATTTAATCAGGGTAAGGTGACCGGAAACATGACCGAATACAACGAGTGTGGCTATTCCCTTCGCATGGTAATCAAACAAGCTAAGCATCAGTATAGAGAAAAAGTGGAGTCACAGTTTAATGGCTCAGACACAAGAGGTATGTGGCAGGGTCTACAGTCAATCAAGGACTACAAAAGATAAACCAGCCCTGTCGCGGACCACGATGTCTTGCTCCCAGACAAACTAATCAACTTATTTTCTCACTTTGAGGACAATACAGTGCCACTGACACGGCCCTCTACCAAAACCTGAGGGCTCTCCTTCACTGCAGCTAATGTGAGTAAAACATTTAAACGTGTTAACCCTCGCAAGGCTGCCGGCCCAGACGGCATCCCCAGCCGCGTCCTCAGAGCATGCGCAGACCAGCTGGCTGGTTTACGGACATATTCAATCAATCCTTATCTCAGTCTGCTGTTCCCACATGCTTCAAAAGGGCCCCATTGTTTCTGTTCCTAAGAAAGCTAAGTTAACTGAGCTAAATGACTATCGCCACTTAGCACTCACTTCCGTCATCATGAAGTGCTTTGAGAGTCAAGGACCATATCACCTCCACACTACCTGACACCCTAGACCCACTCCAATTTGCTTACCGCCCCAATAGGTCCACAGACGACACAATTGCAATCACACTGCATACTGCCCTAACCCATCTGGAGAAGAGGAATACCTTGTAAGAATGCAGATCATCGACTACAGCTCAGCATTTAACACCATAGTGCCCTCCAAACTCGTCATTAAGCTCAAGACCCTGAATCTCGACCCCGCACTGTGCAATTGGGTCCTGGACTTCCTGACTGGCCACGCCCAGGTGGTGAGAGTAGGAAACAACATCTCCACCCCACTGATCCTCAACACTGGGGCCTCATAAGGGTGCGTTCTCAGCCTTCTCCTGTGCTCCCTGTCACCCATGACTGCGTGGCCATGCACGCCTCCAACTCAATCATCAAGTTTGCAGACGACACTACAGTGGTAGGCTTGATTACCAACAACAACAGGACGGCCTACAGGGAGGAGGTGAGGGCCCTCGGAGTCTGGTGTCAGGAAAATAACCTCACACTCAATGTCAACAAAACAAAGGAGATGATCGTGGACTTCAGGAAACAGGAGAGGGAGCAGCCCTATATCCACATTGACCGGACAGTAGTGGAGAAGGTAGAAAGTTTTAATTTCCTCGGCGTACACATCACGGACAAACTGAAATGGTCCACCCACACAGACAGCGTGGTGAAGAAGGCGCAGCAGCGCCTCTTCAACCTCAGGAGGCTGAAGAAATTCGGTCTGTCACCAAAAACACTCACAAACTTTTACAGATGCACAATCGAGAGCATCCTGTCGGGCTGTATCACCGCCTGGTACGGCAACTGCTCCGCCAACAACCGTAAGGCTCTCCAGAGGGTATTGAGGTTTGCACAACGCCCAACCGGGGGCAAACTACCTGCCCTCCAGGACACCTACACCACCCGATGTCACAGAAAGGTCAAAAAGATCATCAAGGACAACAACCACCCGAGCCACTGCCTGTTCACCCCGCTATCATCCAGAATGCGAGGTCAGTACAGGTGCATCAAAGCGGGGACCGAGAGACTGAAAAACAGCTTATATCTCAAGGCCATCAGACTGCTCTTGAAACTCTGGGGGGGGTATTTCATTTTTGGATAAAAAACGTTCCCGTTTTAAATGGGATATTTTGTCGCGACAAGATGCTCGACTATGCATATAATTGACAGCTTTGGATAGAAAACACTCTAACGTTTCCAAAACTGCAAAGATATTGTCTGTGCGTGCAACAGAACTGATGTTCCAGGCGAAACCCAGATAAAAATCCAATCAGGAAGTGCCCCATATTTTGCGCTGCATGCCAATGACTCCTTATATGGCTGTGAATGGGCTACGAATGAGCTTACGCTTTCTACGTATTCCCCAAGGTGTCTACAGCATTGTGACGTATTTTTTACGCATTTATGTTGAAGAATAGCCGTAAGGGACCACATTGAGCAAGTGGTCACATGATGGCTCCCGCTGAAAATATTGAGTAAAGTACAGAGGTAGCCATTATTCCAATCGTTTCTAATGAGAAACCAATTGTCTATTGTCTAATATATTATCGAATAGATATGTGAAAAACACCTTGAGGATTGATTCTAAACAACGTTTGCCATGTTTCTGTCGATATTATGGAGCTAATTTGGAAAAAAGTTTGTCGTTGTAGTGACCGCATTTTCCGGTCGATTTCTCAGCCAAACGTGAAGAACAAACGGAGCTATTTCGCCTACAAAAAATAATATTTTGGGAAAAAATGAACATTTGCTATATAACTGGGAGTCTCGTGAGTGAAAACATCCGAAGTTCTTCAAAGGTAAATTATTTAATTTGATTGCTTTTCTTATTTTCGTGAAAATGTTGCCTGCTGCTAGCAGGGCATAATGCTATGCTAGGCTATGATAAACTTACACAAATGCTTGTCTAGCGTTGGCTGTAAAGCATATTTTGAAAATCTGAGATGACAGTGTGATTAACAAAAGGCTCAGCTGTGTCTCAATATATTTCATTAGTGATTTTCATGAATAGGAATATTTTCTAGGGATATTTATGTACGTTGCGTTATGCTAATTCGTTTCAGGCGATGATTACGCTCCCGCATCCGGGATGGGTAGTATCAAGAGGATTTATTAAACAGCCATCACTAACATTGAGTGGCTGCTGCCAACATACTGACTCATCTCTAGCCACTTTAATAATGAAAAATGTATGTAATAAATGTATCACTAGCCACTTTAAACAATGCCACTTTATATAATGTTTACATACCCTACATTACTCATCTCATATGTATATACTGTACTCTATACCATCTACTGCATCTTGCCTATGCCGTTCGGCCATCGCTCATTCATATATATTTATGTACATATTCTTATTAATTCCTTTACACTTGTGTGTATAAGGTAGTTGTTGTGAAATTGTTAGATTACATGTTAGATATTACTGCATGGTCGGAACTAGAAGCACAAGCATTTCACTCCACTCACATTAACATCTGCTAACCATGTGTATGTGACAAATAAAACTTGATTTGATGTTCCTATGGTTTTGGGATTTTCTTGGCTCCAGAAACACAATCCTGTTACTGACTGGACCACGAGCTCCATTCTGGTTGGAGCCTGTGTTGTCATCCCCCTCAGGATGTTACCCCCTACCACTCCTCTCCTAAGCTTTCGAACCTCGCCAGGGGACCTTCTGAATGCATACTACCTGGTTCGGATATGCGATATGAGTGGAAGAAGGCATTTAACACAGCCAGTGGACATTATGAGTACCAGGTCATGCCGTTTGGACTCACCAATGCCCCCGCTGTCTTCCAGGCTCTGGTAAATTATGTGCTCCTGGGCATGTTAAACCGATTTGTGTTCATGTCAGAAAAGTCCTTCAGTGCCTCCTGGAGAATCAATTGTTCTTGAAAGCCGAGAAGTGTGATTTCCATCGCTCTACAATCTCCTTTCTGGGATATGTCATCGCTGATAGATATGTCCAAATGAATCCTGAAAAAGTGAAAGCAGTGGTAGATTGGCCTCAACCTACACCGAAGGTGCAGTTACAACGTTTCCTGGGATTCGCTAACTTCAACCGACGTTTCATTTGGGGCTACAGCACCATGGCGGCACCCCTCTCTGTACTCACCTCTCCCAAAGTACCGTTCACATGGTCTCCAGCTGTCGACAGAGGCTTTGTGGACCTGAAGCATCGGTTCACTACAGCACCCATCCTCGTCCACCCGGATCCATCCCGTCAATTTGTGGTAGAGGTTGATGCTTCTGATGTTGGAATGGGGGCCGTCCTGTCCCAGCGATCTGCCCAGGACCAAAAGCTCCACCCCTGTGCCTTCCTGTCCCATCATCTCAATCCTGCAGAGAGGAACTACGATGTAAGCAACCGAGAACTCCTGGCGGTCAAGATGGCACTGGAAGAGTGGAGGCACTGGGAAGGACCAGAACAGACATTCTTTGTTTGGACCGACCATAAAAAATTGGAATATCACCGTACAGCCAAGCGCCTTAACTCGGTGGGCCCGGTGGGCTTTATTGTTTACAAGATTCAACTTCACCATTTCTTACCTCCCAGGGTCCAAAAATGTGAAGCCTGATGCTCTCCCATGTCTATACAAATCCTCTGCCACACACTCAGTCTCCAAAACATTCTCCCTACCTCATGCCTTGCGGCTTCAGTGGGTTGGGGTATTGAAACCTTCCTCCAACCACGTTTCTGGTGGCCCACAATGGTTCCTGACGTCTCTGCCTTCGTCGCCACGTGCACAGTGTGTGCTCAGATCAAGACTCTGCGGCATGCTCCTTCTGGCCTCCTACAGCCACTACCTGTCCCTCAAAGTCCCTGGTCTCATATCTATCTGGACTTTGTCACTGGGCTCCCTCCGTCTGATGGTAACACCGTCATTCTGACGGTAGTGGATCGGTTCTCCAAGGCCGCCCATTTCATCCCTCTCCCCAAACTACACTCTGCCAAGGAGATGGCCCAGCTTATGGTGCAGCATGTCTTCCAGATCCCATGGACTTCTGGTGGTCATGGTCTCTGACCGGGGTCCTCAGTTCTCGTCTCAGTTCTGGAACAGGATCTGCACCCTTCTTGGGTCGTCAGCCAGCCTGTCTTCCGGATTCCATCCCCAATCCAACAGCCAGTCGGAGCGAGCTAACCAGGACCTGGAAGCCACTGGTTTCAACCAACCCCACTACCTGGAGCCGACAACCTGGAACACCATTCCCTGTTCAGCAATGGGACTCTCCCCTTTTGAGTGATCTATGGGGTATCAGCCTCTGCTCTTCCCAGAACAAGAGCAGGAGGTCAACATACCCTCTTCCCAGATGTTTGTCTGCCGCTGTGGACATTCCTGGAGAAGAGCTCGGGTGGCATTTCTCAAGACCAGCTCCAGGTACCGTCGACAAGTGGACCGCCACCGGACTCCAGCTCCCCGTTACCGCGTTGGGCAGAGGGTATGGCTTTCCACACGGGACCTGCCCCTTCAGTTGGAGTCCTGTAAACTGTCCCCCCGTTTCATTGGTCCTTCTCCAATCTCTAGAGTCCTTAGTTTCACTGCTGTCCGTCTTTTGTTACCCCGTACCCTCCATATTCACCCTGCTTTCCATATGTCTAGGATTAAGCCCGTGTCTCACAGCCCTTTGTCTTCTGTCTCCAGGCCCACCCCTCCTCCCCATGTCATCGATGGCCTACTGGCATACACAGTGAAATGCCTCCTGGGTGTTCTACCATGGGACAGGGGTTTCCAGTACCTGTTTGACTGGGAGGTTTATTGCCCGGAGGAGAGGTGCTGGGTTCCCGCTAGAGACATCCTGGATCCAGCACTCATCGTCGACTTCCACCGCCAACACCCCGGTCAACCAGGTATGCGCCCAGGTAGGATACCAGGTTGCGCCCCTAGAGGGGGGAGGGGGCGGTACTGTCACGCCCTGATCTGTTTCACCTGTACTTGTGCTTGTCTCCACCCTCCTCCAGGTGTCACTTATTATCCCCAGTGTATTTTCTCTGTGTTTCCTGTCTCTCTTTGCCAGTTTGTCTTGTTTTGTGAAGTCAACCAGCGTTTTTCCTAGCTACTATCTTTCCCAGTTTTTTTTCCCCCTAGCCATCCTGATTCTTACCCTTGGGCCAGGGCAGGCAGAGTGGTCAGACAGGGAGGTACAGAGTCCAGAAACAGGCAATGATCAAAACCAGGAGGACTAGAAAAAGGTGAAAAGGCAAAGCAGGAAAACAGGAAAACCGCTGGTAGGCTTGGACATACAAGACGAACTGTCACAGAGAGACAGGAAACACAGGGATGAATACGCTGGGGATGACAAATGAAACCTGGAGGGGGTAAGAACAATCACGAGGACAGGTGAAACAGATCAGTGTGTGACAACTGTCAGTGATTGACAAACCACTGGTAAGACATGTTCAGCCTGACTGTTATCACAGTTCCATCTTAATTGGAGTTTTAGAAATCATAAGATAAGCACCATGATGCAAATTGAAGCCTGGCATGTCGTTGTGTAGACTTTAAAATAATTATGTAATCGTATTGATCAGGACAGGGGGAGAGCATAGTGTGCAGGAAATTGAATTCTTACATAAAATATATTTATTGTGATGGATCTTCTTGTGTGGTGGAATATGAGTATTTGAATCTAGTTGTGTGCTGTATAAATTATTAACTAAGAGAGGTTCTACTTATCATGATGTGCAATAGGGCCTTTATTTATTCAAAGGAGTCTAAAACAGGTGGGTGGTGGATTGAATTAGAGACTGTTGACATTTCTAAAACATTTTATGGGATGACAATTAGAATGAGGTGCCTATGATCTTAAAGGATCATAGTTCGAAATGGATAAACTTTGGAATTTGCCATTTAGATCAAAATCACTCCTTTAAACACTGAATACTTGCCTGACAGACACCTTCACACTTCATTAACAGTCAAATCAAATACTGAAAACATCAATTTCAATCAAGCTCCTACACAGAGGAGAGCTACTGTACAGGGAGCACAAAGCACAATGCCAGGGAGGACAAATTTCCCATCCAAATGTTGTTTGAGATTCTCTGCAAAGTTTCCTTTTAGCATACACTGTTATTGTAACGATGCACAAAGAAACACCATACATTACTCATGTAGAGTAACACAGTAGCCTGAGTTTAGCTTAATATCTTATCACATTGTATTCAGGCCAAATTCATCTTCATTTTCACTGCCTTCCTCACCTGTTTTTCTGATTCTGAGAGTGGTGGAGCTATTATCATGCACTTTGAGGAAGAGAGGTTCTGGGGATGACACAGGCTAAAATGTAGATTAATGACAGGGATCATCCGGCGGTGTTGTCAGCACCAGGCCACATCAATCACCACAATTTACCCAGGACTAATGATGGCCCAGGAAAACATCTTGATAATAAACTTTATAATGATGGATGGTGTCAGGGCATGTAAGGGAGAAAGCCCCGAGATCATGTTTCTTTGCACAGACGTCAGTGTTGCCAACCATACAAGAGGGAGTTTATGGTGTTTTGAAAGGGCTGCTTTTGTGAAAGTTTCATACTGTGTTTGT